>NC_065589.1:6260909-6869563 GCF_024542745.1 Macaca thibetana thibetana | reverse complement strand
TTTTTCTTTCCTTTTCTTTTTTTTTTTTTTTTTTTTTTTTTTTTTTTTTTTTTTTTGAGATGGAGTCTTTCGCTCTGTTGCCCAGGCTGGAGTGCAGTGGCGTGACCTTGGCTCACTGCAACCTCCACCTCCCAGGTTCAAGCGATTCTCCTGCCTCAGCTTCCCAAGTAGCTGAGATTATGTTAATTGACCAACCACCACGCCTGGCTAATTTTTGTATTTTTAGTAGAGATGGGGTTTCACTATGTTGGCCAGGCTGGTCTTGAATCCTGACCTCAGGTGATCCGCCTGCCTCAGCCTCCCAAAGTGCTGGGATTACATGTGTAAGCCACCACACCGAGCCCCTGATGTTTCTTCTAATCCTGCTAACGACAAGACAAGCAGAGCGGATGCTCATCACGGACCATACTGAGAAACTGATTTCTCTTGACAAGCTTCCCTAAAGACAGCTGTTGACAAATAGCTACTCACCAGTAGGCACATTAATTCCAGCCCCATCAGATCTCCATCTTAGTTGTTCCTCAGTCAGCTATCCAAGAAGCCAGCACTTGTAGATTATGGCCTCTGGATGGATAAACGCTGGGCTGGACCACAGAGTCCTCCCATTCATGGTGATTCAGCATCTCACTCAGTTGACCCAGCTGTGAAATGGATCTGCCTTTTCTTAATTATCTCCTTCTGGGAATGCCCGTCATAGCTGAAATGTCTGTAGCTTGGGCCCAAGAAGGTGGGTGACACTAAACACAAGGCAGAGAGTTCATTCTCACAGGACTGAGCACAGCTGAGCGGCTGTGAGCAGCCTTTACACAGAACCAGCCGCAAGCAGACAGGCAGAGGCCGCCCTCGGAGCCTGGGATGCACACTGGTCGGTCTCTGACCTTCAGGAGGTGACCGAGTCCTTGTGGGCCCTGCAGTCTTTACGTGCCCAGTAAAGCTGTTGGAATGGCTCTGTTTGATTTTGTTGGGATCTAGCGTAAAAAGCACCAAGCTCTCTGTAACCACTTTTTCTCCCCTCTGTGTTTTGGAAGCAGATCAACTTACTGTTGTTACTGGTGGAGGGTATCCAGGTTCTTGGCCTTTTGAACAAAGAACTGAACAAAATGCACAAACAAGGCAAGGAAAGAATGAAGCAACAAAAGCAGAGATTTATTGAAAGCGAGAGTACACTCCACAGGGTGGGAGCAGCCCGAGCATAGGGGGCTCAAGAACCCAGTTACAGACTTTTCTGGGGTTTAAATATCCTCTAGAGGTTTCCCATTGGCCACTTGGCATACACCCCATGCAAATGAAATAGTGGCCCCCAGTCAGTCTGATTTGTTGCGGAAAGCAACCAATCCAAGGTGGAAGTGAGGTTACAAAGGTTATGCTTCTATGCAAATGAAGATTTGACCTAGGGTCCATCTGATTGGTTGTGGAAAGCAGCCAATCAAAGGCTGAAGCAAAGTTACAAAGGTACTCTCCTATGCAAATGTCTGATTGGCTGCAGAAAGCAACCAGGCAGAGGCACTTTCAATTTTCTGTCTGCCATGCAGAAGAAGGCAGGGAGGGGGCTGCAAAGGGAGCAGCCTCAGGTCCTTTTGTTACTTAGGTATGGAAAGTTGGGGTTTTCCTTCTATTTAGTTCCAGGAAGTCAGCGTGAATCAGCCTTAGGTTCCCTGCCCCCATACTCTATTCTACTGCCTCACTATAGAGTCAGATCCTTTTAAATAATAGCGCTGGCTCATTCATTAGAAACAGTGGTTGGACCTGTGAATGGACTGGTGAGTCATGTCCTCTCCTATCAAAGTTTTCTGAGATGGGGCTGGTTTTCTTCGGAGAACCACAGTTTATTTTCTAATTAATTGAGTGTCCTTTGTTTTCCTTTATTGTCCTTGCACCAAAAGAAAAAAAATCTTTTTGAAAATATTGCCAACATTTATTGAAGAGATTTTTTTCTTCTTTTCTTGCTTGAAGAGATATTTTATGTTTGAAGACAACCAACTCTTCATCTCGCCTGCTGGTCCATTCAGCCAGTCTTTTTTTTCCCCCTCCTCTAAGATTTTTAGCAAAAGTAAACAGGACCAAGAGATAGCAATTATTACTACTATTATGACTACTATGAACAAAAGCTAAATTTCTTAATCTCAAATTGTTTTACTGTCTTGCAATTAAATATCCAGATCTAGGAGAAAACTATTTGTAGAAAATCTTGAAAATTCAACTGATAGATAAATGCCCTTATTCTTGACATTATAGACATTTCTCCCATGAAGTACGGCATCCCTGTAAGAATGCACATCCGGAAAATCCGTAAGACAGAAATGCTAGCCTCCCCCATCCACAGCCATCAGAGGAGTCCCTGGTGCACCGTCGCCAGCCCAGGGATGGGAAGATGGACGCCCTGCTGCAGAGGGAGTTCCGCGACTCACCCCTGCTTCCAGTTTTTAAAAAGGGCTGAGTCTGTCGGGTTGGGTACCCCCCTTCCATCACGGCGGGCAGTCACTTTTCCCAAATCAGCGTGGACTTGGGCAAGACCAGTAGGCTAATGGGAATATAAGAATCCAAACCTTCAAATGTAGTAGCCTAAAAATTGCTGATAGGAAAGCGATCAAGGGCTGAGAACTGTCCCATTTAAAATGGAAATGAAGCCAGCGCTCTGAAGTAGAGCTGGGCCTAAATGCAGTAATTAAAATAGTCGTTAGGCCGCTTCCAATTACCTTAGCTGCAGCAGGCTGTCTGCATCTTTATGGCGGTACTTTGATTCCAATCAGAGATGTCAAATGAACTTACTTTGGTATCTTCAGTGAAGTCTCAGAGTAGAAAACAGATGCAGTCCTAAAGTAATTACTAACCTTTTTATCTTATGAAAGAGAATTCAGATGAGTGAGATCTCTGCAGTGGGATGATCTGAGTGATGCCTGCATTCACTCGCCCATTCCTTCACCTCCTGTGCTTGCCACCAGGCTACAAAAACGAAGCCACCACCCCTCACTGGGGTCCCTGTTGACATGTCAGTGTCAGTTTGGGGAAGGCTGGAGCTTCCTTCTGAGAGCCAAATTTATTTCTTTTATGGAAGGGATTCCCCTGTAAATTCTGGAAAGGTTTGAGAGAAAGCTCCAGGAGTGATGACAAAGAAAAAGGACTGGGTGGACAGAAGGAACGTTGGAGATTGTCCTGTCTGCCTGCAGCCTGCCGGGGAACAGAGAAGGTGAGTGGAGACAGCGCCCACAGGTCCTGCAGGTGTCCAGGAACCAACCATTTGGGATTCCTGTCCCAGACGGTTGCACGCTCTTCGGCGCAGGATTGTCGTGGGGCCGTGTCACCCTCATCGAAAGGAGGTTTGCATCAGTATAGCCTGTGTTTGGGGCCCTGATGACTGGAAGAATTCTTGTGAGATCACTTTGTGCCAGCCAAAAGTGAGTTTTATTAGTGGAAGCATAAAAAGCTGTTCTCTTAAATCGTGGATATAATGACTTTCTTTCCAGGACAAGTTACCATAGAAAGCTTTTTTTAAAAATGTGATTTCCTACCTTCTGAGCCTATTCCTTAAAGACAAAAAAGAAAAATAAATGTACTTTCCTCTGTTGTTGTCAGCCTAGATTTCTCTGTCTGCCAGGAGATAAAGGCTTCATAATTCATGGCCACTGAGAAGTGTCATAGTCCTTCCTCCTACCCTGCCCCGAGTTATGTGTTAACTCCGGTACATACCTGGTTACACTCTAATTTAGTAATGATGGTCCTTTGCTATTATAAATTTTCTCTGGGGACTTGAGGGGATGGAAGAGCCTTTACTTCGTCTTAAATTCTATGTACATGTAATTAATCAAAACATTGATTAGTACTCCTGGAAGTATTTCAAAGATAGAAAAACATTGGAAACACATTTTAGGAATTTCTGGACATAAGTTTTCAAGGAGGTTGTGCAGAGTTGGCAATAAGAATTGAATATGAAGGTGGCCTGTTGATTCCTTTTAAGTGTTTAGGTTTTTCTGTGCCTGGGATTGCCTTATGTGCAACCACCAGCTTTGGTCCTTTGAAGGTTTTCCTAAGATATTTTCCTAGTTTAATAGGAAGTGTGGACATCGGACATTGTACGGCATAGGAGACTGCGTTGTGTTTGGTTTTGAATATAGGTTAGATGCGTGACCCTTCCTCTTAAGAACTGATTTTGCTTTGATAAGCTCTACAAGGGCCAAAAGTGGACCTGTTTCAAAATTCTGGTCACAGTGTCTAGAATATGGTGAATTCTCCATCAGTGTGGCTTAATGAATGAGAGTGACACGGGAGGAGGGTGGGGCTCCAAGGCCAAGCAGGGGTGGTCAGGACTGGTGTTGCCTCCAGTCCCTCAGCCTCTCTCCCCCTCCCCACCGCCCATTTGGAAGTCCAGGCCTCCTCCTCGGTCACTGAGACTGCTTTGTCAGCCTCCCTCTTCTGTATCCAAACAGATGACCCCGATCTGAATCTTTGCTGTGCTGGCCTCGGCGCTTGCCTGTGACAGCTCAGATAGGATTCTTTCCTGCTCAAAAGCCTTTGATGACTCCCTAGCACCTACCATAGTGGTTTCCAAACTTGTGTTTGGCTGTGAACTCGTCGAAGGTCTCCTAAGTTGAAGGCCAGTGTGTAAGGCAGCAGGCAGTGCAGGGCGCCGGGATTCCTGCCCTCTGAATGTGGCACCACCTGCCCCAGTGGGCGTCACTCGCTCACTGAGCAGCTCTTCCCAGAGAGCCTCCTGTGTTGCAGACGCCACGCCCCTTCCCCTTGCACACCTTGTACTCCAGGCACTGCAAGCTTGCACCCTTTCCTTAGCCTCGAACGCTTGCTCCACTGAGCCAAAACCTGCCTGTACCTCAGGCGTCGGCACTAGCTCGGAGCCCCTTTTCCAAAACCTCCAGGCTGCCCTAGCCCTTTCTTGGCTGAAACCTATCTCTGCCTTTTCCGCCAACCTGGAAGCAGCCTCCGAGCAGGAAGAGCTGGGGCTGTGCTCACTCTTGCTTCCCTTTGCGGAGTACATGGCGAGTTCCCGGCACGTTTTATCATATGAGCGTCTGCTCTTGAGAGGCCGGACTGGATCCCGCAGAGGAACGAGGAAGTAAAGACAAAAGTGATTCCGGGCGCGGTGGCTCACGCCTGTAATCCCAGCACTTTGGGAGGCCGAGGCGGACGGATCACAAGGTCGGGAGATCGAGACCACCCTGGCTAACACGGTGAAACCCCGTCTCTACTAAAAGTACCAAAAAAAACTAGCCACGCGTGGCGGTGGGCGCCTGTAGTCCCAACTGCTCGGGAGGCTGAGGCAGGAGAATCCCTTGAACCTGGGAAGCAGAGGTTGCAGTGAGCCGGGATTGCCCCACTGCCCTCCAGCCTGGGTGATAGAGCAAGACTCTGTCTCAAAAAAAAAAAAAAAAAAAGGCCAAAAGTGATTTATTGAGTTGCTCCAAGCTGGAGACAGAACCAGCAGACCTGGGACAGAAGAAAAATTCTGGGTGTGAAGAGCCTGTGTGGGGCTGATACCCGCCCACCTCCCTCCTCGTTATCAGCAGGCAGCCTCACGTCTGCCTCTGGGAGCAGAAACCATTGTTTCAGCAGCAAACTACACTGGCTGTACTCACCATGACCTGTCGCCATAGAGGACGAGTCCCAGCTGTCTCACCTGCGCCCCTCCAGTCGCCTTCTCAGAATCTGACGCTGGGCCTAAGTGCCTTCAGCTGTCACCTGAGCACGTTCAAGCCTCCTGCCCAGCACCTTCCTTGAGCACTGCCATTGGCATAAGGACTAGGTAGGCAGATGTCCTGATAAAGGTGCACGCTCAAGTGTTTGGGATGTTAACAAATGATGGCTGTGATATAACTGACTCAGTTGACAAATACAGAGATAGAACAAATATGGCAAAAGACTTGTATTTGTTGGATGTTGGTGGGTTTATGGGGTTTATCTATTGTATGTTACATTTTCTGTACCTTTGAAATGTTTGTAGTGGTCGGAAGGAGGAGGCTTCCTTGGCCCCTCCTGGCTCCGCCCTGGGCCCGCTGCCCTCACCCTCTGCCTCGGACCTGGGTGATCTCATATCTGTGTGTTTCACCGGGGCGCTCACATTTCTGCCCACTGAGATCCTTTCTCTGAGCTTGAGACTTAAATATCAGCTGTGTCCTTGACATCACACCTGGGCCCCAGCTGAGTGGCCCCTGTGTCCCTGGCTCAGGTTAGACCTCTGGACCGCTCTGACTCTCCTTAGTCCCTGTGGCCACTTGAGCGCCAGGTTATATTGGTTCACGTACCTTGTGCGACCCTTGCCATCAGTGCCCTGGCCCCAGCCACCATCGCCCCGCCTGGGTTTCCTTCCGCACTTTCCGCTTTGGGTATCCACCCATTTCCCCCAGTTCTTTGACCAGTGCAGCCAGCGGGGAATTTTATTTCACGTCTCATCAGACAGCACCTCTTTAGTGTCTTTCTCAGACCCCCCTATGCTGTGGATCCTGAGAACCAGAAGGTTCCTCGAGATTCTTAGAGTCGCTGTCCTCATCCTTCCTGCTCTGTGCTCTTCCTCCTGCCCTGAACCCCTTACTCACTCCTTATCTGTGAGCGTAGAGCTTCAGCTTCTAGCTTCCCAGGGAGTATTTCTTCCGCCTCTCCTCCCTAGTTCGGTTCTGGGGTCAGAATTCCCGGCTGCCATGTGGCTCCCCTGACCCGAGACGCAGTGCCAGGGTCCTCATCTGAGAAGTTGGTGATGACAGAGGCCCTGCCAGTGCTTGCAGCAGGGCCCCACACAAGGTGAGCCCCATCTCAGCAGGGCTTGGAGATGACAGTGACCTCTGATGGCTGTGTTCTTGGTCTAGACTATAGACCCCACGGGATCAAGAACCACATCTAGACCCTCATATTAGGGATGCCAGCCCGGGTACCCCATCTCTGCCACATCTCTGTGGTCTCTTCAGCCCTGTGGCAGTCCTCACTGCCTGAGGCTGGCACCCTGTCTGTGCCTCACATGGATTAACTGGCTTTCCTCACCAACCCCAAGAAGTATATCGTGTGTGTCCATTTTGCAGATAAGGAAACTGAGGCACAAATGAACCAGGTAACTTGCTAAAGATCGTGCAGGTCATAAATGGCCTAATTGAGCTGGGAACCCAGGCAGTCAGCATCGGCGCTCCCCAGCTCTGTCAGGCGACCTGTGAACATTTGCCAGAAACACAGACTCATCTGCAGGGAAGCCTCAGTAACCTGACAAGGAGCAGCTAGAGGGCTCGAGGGAGAAAAATCCTTGTAGACACA
Source organism: Macaca thibetana thibetana (assembly GCF_024542745.1). Taxonomy (NCBI): domain Eukaryota; kingdom Metazoa; phylum Chordata; class Mammalia; order Primates; family Cercopithecidae; genus Macaca; species Macaca thibetana. Next base: position 6,862,315 of record NC_065589.1, on the reverse strand, counting down.
TCAGTGGATTCAGGTGGCGTGTGTGATTTTTAAAATACAGCTTCCCCAAGATACAATTCACATAGCCTCAAACCGAACGATTTAGCTCTGTTTTTGAGATCGTTTTGGGTTTGACTTTTTTTGAGGGGCCTGCCCCACTCTTGGGTTGTTCGTAATCTGAAAATAGTTGGGGATGAATGTTGGTTACATTTCCTCCCATAGGACCTCAGTCTATTAGCCTTACCCCTCCGGGGTCTTCAAATGCCATATTTGGCTGTGTGAGAATTTGTCAGAGCTCAGCACTCAGAACCTGCTATGGCTCTCCGGTTTCTGCCCCTTGGAAAAGTCTGGCAAGTGACAGCGGAGGCCACTAGATGGCAGTACCACCCTGGCTAGAGGTGCCCTTGGAGCTGGGGCTCAGACATCCCTGCCCCTGGTTTCCTTCAGGTGAGATCATCAGTAACCTATAGGCTTTGCAGACTGAAGGTGATAGCCAGTTAATGTGCTACATCCATTTTAATTTGAAAGATACAATTAATTAAATTAGGCATAAAGTGAATGTGATAGGAAACTGGAAGCTCAGGGCTGAGGCCCGGTCCGCTGTGGGAACTGTGCAGCCTAAAGCCTGGACCCCTGGCAGCTGCTTTGTAAGGTGCAGCAGCAAAATCCTCATCACTGGCACTCGGAATATATGCTGCAAAGTTTGTACCTAACAGCAAATGGCATAAATAGTCTCTGTTCCATTAAAGAATTGGACTGCACAGTCTCCTTAGAGAAGATTTAATGAAGCGGTTCATGCAAGACCCAGAGTAATGGTATCACCACGTTAGCCTAAAAGAGTGTTTGAGATAGGAGGTGACATTCCTGGGGGACTGCCCCTCCCACCTCCACCCCTACCTCCTGTTTTCGCCATCTCTTGATACAGTTGTGCCTAATTTTATTTCAAGAAGAAGATAGTTTGTTGCCTTTTTTTTTTTAACAGCTTTAAAAAGTAAGTTGAGGAATTTAAGTTTAAAAAAATTAATAGCTACAGCTAACTGCAAAAGATATCATTGGCAGATGCAGCAAAATATATATATATATGTTTTCCACAGAAAATTGGATTCTGCCCATAAAACTTAGTAATACTAATAAAGTCAGGTCATTACCAGTTTTAAGCCAAATAAGCAAACTCAAAGAGATCTGCTGTCAGTGTGATTCTTGGTGTTTTTTTTATTTTTTTGGAGAAGTGTAAATCAGCTTTAGTGCAGCAAGCACACCACAGATTTGCTCAAATAATTCCTGCCCCTTCTGAAGGTGGGTAGAGTCGCTCGGCCAAGTAATTTACAGTGCTGTGGCAAGGTATGTTTATATTTAAGCTGTGCAACGGTGTAGCTAATGAGAAAGATAAGAAATTTATAGTCCTTGGTGATTGATAGGATTACTGCCTAGGCATTAATTGAAATCTGAGGGATCACAGCTGTGGGTTTAAGTTAGGGGGAAAAAATTACTTCAAGTAAAGGAAAACTTTTAGATTTGCTTCTTAACATTTTGAAGATAGTTCTCCCGCTGACAGTCTGGTTGGTGGTAGAAACAGTTGATCCTGGCCAAGGCTGGGGTAATTATACCGAGATAATTACGGTATCTACTGTGTAGCCTCTTCAAGGTAGGTGGTTTATAAGTGTGGGAAAAAAAATTAAATACTGTGGGGTTTTTAAATGGCTTTAAAATTTTACATGTATAATAATAAAATTCTCTGCAGTTACTCTTTGCTAAATATTCTCTGGACTATTATTTAAGACACTTTAAAAAAAAGAAACCTGAACTAATAATGGCAGAGGCAAGCCTGTGATATTAGTCATTGCCTTAAAATTTCCACTGATTATACTTAATCTGGGTATGTCTAAAGTAATCTTATAGACCTTTCCCTACCTGTCATTTTTTAAATGTACCATTCCTGTTGAAGCTCAGTCTTGTGAAAATGTCTAAATTTTCCCATTAAGTGCTTAAAAAGTAATAAAACTAAAGTCATTAGACTTCACTCATCAGAGCTATATCGGGAGAAGTATTCTTTGGTGCAATAAATCTGACCAAGGGTTCGACATTCATATCCCTTGGATTCATTCCCTGGAAATGGACGTTTGAAGGTAAATTGCTTAAGTAGGGCAGTTTAAATTTTTAATACAATCTTATTGTAACTGTTAGCTCATGATTAAAGTGCAAAGGGGCCTTAGATGTTTTGTAAGATTTATAATAAATGCTCTATGATGCCTTTTCTATGCTGAATTATGGATGTTATGACAGTTAAATGCTTATAAAGGCCAGAAAGGCACAAATGAAGAGTTGGGTCTTTATTGGAGACTAAATCACACTTACCGAATGCAGACAGTTTTTCACTGGACACCTGTTCATTCCTAGATTCACAGTCTCAGAGGCACCTAGAAGCCTTCATAAGCCAGACAGTAGCCGGTATCTCTTTTTTCTAATGCGGTTGGGCTCTGGAAGGGCAAGGCCTGAGCCAGTGGAAGCTGTTTTGAAAAATACCCAAATGACAAATTATTGTTCCCATCACCAGTTGGCTTTTTTTTGGGGGGGTGAGTGGAAGGTGGGGGGGGGGGGCTTTTTTTTTTTTTTTTTGGATGTAAATAATCTTTTCATCAGATGCCTGTTTCTCTAATGGACACCACTAGTGCATACGGAGTTTCTGCATTCCTTTTGTAGAATCAAGGAAGCTTGAAGCTACATCTTTTTGCGTCATGGAAGCTGTGATACCCTTTAACTTTCTAGACCCAGTGATACAATGGCCACAGTTTGGCCACGGTTGATTGGAATTGTTGTTTTAAGGCCTAGTGTAACTGGACAGCAGGACTAACTCTTCATTTCAGAAGGAAGGCCTCCAGCCCAGGAGATGGAGCTGGGCAGGTGCCCTCCTCACGAGAGGCTGCAGGCCAGACGCAGGGCACCGAGAGCATGGCGTTTGATTCAAAGCCATGGTTGGGTGGATTTTCAATCTATTTGAAGGATAACTTTGGCTACTATACAGTATATACACTCCTGCCTGTGTTTTTGTTTTTGTTTTTGTTTTTGTATTTTTTCCATCAAAAGAGAAATCTGTTTTGAAAATAGAGGCAATATCTTTACCATCTTTTCTCATGTATGTTATTTTTTGGAGGAAGGAAATAGCTGATTTTCTATACTTTGACAGTGTCTCCATTTGCCATCTTAAATTTTATAAGCTGTAATTTGCGTTTTTCTTAAGTATCTCATCCACAGATGTATTTGAGTGTCCACAGTGAAATGGTTGCATTACTTTCAAATTACTTCCTTTAATTCTTCAGATGGGTGCTAATGGTTTGGGTTATTAACTGGCACAAATTTGAGTTCTTTTTATCTATGCACATTGTTTTTTTACCCCTTCAAAATGAATTTGCAAAAGCATCACTAGAAAAGCTTACATGTAAACATTTATGCTGGTAATAGATAAAAAGGTGCTGCGTAGCAGTACCATTGGGAGAACTCTGGAGCCCAGAAGGAAAAATCTACTTTCTTTGGAATAACTGAATAGGAGTCCCTGTCAGTTATTCCCACTTTCTCTTTATCACCCTTGGATGGTATTGAGGAAACCGTATTGCATGCTTAATTTTCACAGCGCTCAGTATTAAGGTAAACCTACGGATTGTGTTTAAGTTGCGGTATACCTTTTCCAAGTAGTTGTGTAACTGGCAGCGACAGAATAGGCATTGTACGGGAGGCAGCATTTTCAGCTGTAAGTGCAATAAATAGTGGTTTATTTGTTTTAGTTTTTAACCTTTTAGACTACTTTGTGATCAGCAGGAGAGTGTGTGTGTGTGTTTGTGTGTGTGTGTAGGTTGCAGAGTGAGGATCTAGTCTATGATTGAGACTTGTTTTCAAAGTGTTCACCATGGATTTTTTTTCTTAAATACCATTTTTCTCAGTGAGCTTTGCACCATGCTGTCACCAAAGACAGTGTTTCTCAGGCTTTTCTTAGTGAAAGATAGTTTCCTCGGGTAGTTTATAGCAAGATTTGGGGGTAAAATTGAATTTATGGCCTGAAGAGTCATTATAACCTTTTACCTATAGCTAACACTTACATACCTCAGGTCAAGTAAATTTAGATATATGCTTAATGTTCTAAAAACTCTGTTCCTTGCTCATCCATGGCCGGACCAGAGAAGTTATTGATCATCAGGTATTCCTTTCTTTGTGGTAGAACATCACCACGTTCTCATAGAGTCCTGTTAGGAAGCAGAGGACTGACTGCTCTGTGTCACTGTGGAGAGAAAAAGACCTTGTCCCGTCCCTGTCATCAGAGGATTCTAGTGTCTTGTTATGCCAGTGATGTGGTTTGAAAACTTGTTTTTATGGACGTGCCCGCAGAACATTATGCTCTGTGGAAAGAGGCGGGCACAGAAAAGAATGATTCCATTTATATGAAGTTCGACAACAGGCAAACTAATTGGTGATGAAAGAAATCGGAAGAGTGGTTGCCGGGAAGTGAGAAGGCAGGATTGGCTGGGGTTGGGGGTGGCCCAGAGGAGCTCCTTAGAGGGATATCGTCATCGTGGCTTGGCTCACATGGCATCTGTCAGCATTCATGGACTGGTACAACTAAGGTGTTCCGCATTTCACAGTATGTACATTTAATCTCAAAAAAAGAACCTAGTAGTTAATCATGTGCATGTTGAAATGTGTGGGAGTGAAGTGAACTGATGCCTGCACCATAGTTGAATTGCATCAGAAAATGAAATGGACAGACAGACAGATGGACGGACGAATGGACGGACGGACGGATGGATGGATAGGTAGATATATAATAAGGCAAGTATATAGCAACATGTTACAATTATAAAATGTAGCTGGAGTGGAAGGAGGTGTTCGCTTTCAACGTTTTTTGTACGCTTAAAAAATGCGTTAATAAAATATAGGGGGAAATCAAAATAATTGTTACTGCATTAAAAATGTCACTGTAGATCTCTTACATGAAGATGGGTCCAGATAAACCTAATGTAATGTGAGCGCTTTCTCACAAGTAGAAGTATACAGTATTACGATGAGCCACAATTTTTTAAAAAATGAATCCTGCCAGAATTAAAAGGCATACATGATTCTTTGAAGAATTTCACTAAAGCGTAGAAACTGCAGTAACAGAAAAGAATACTTTGACTTCCTCACAATTCCTAAATCACAGCAGATTACAGATTCAAAATCAATCAGTATTCTCTGCTGAACTCTAATTAACACTTAAACGTTATTAGTCACAAATGTGAAATCTTGATCAGCGATGACCTCAGGTATTCTAAATGTAAATAAAATTAGATTTAGATCCCTTTTAATTACCTGAGGTGCTGTGTGTAATTACTATGGCAATTGATAAACTTAATTTCTTATTAAAGGGGAAAAAAAAACCATGAAAAGTTTCTCTCTGCTATATACTTAACTCTTCAGTAGCCATGGCCTATGCCAAAAAAATTTTAGCTAGATTTATATGTCAATCATGTCGAATTGTAGATCATTTTAAAAGTGTTTATGTGGAGCCTCACATTCATCATGCATCTCCTAACTTCGTGGGTAATGTTCCTATAACATCACAAAGGGCAAAACTTCCCCAAAGGATCTTCATGTATCAGAAAAGGTAGGTTTCTGGGAGGTAATGCTGGTTAAGTAATAATAATGGATGGGTGCTGGGGAGAGTATTACAATGACTTAATGCACAAAGCCCTGTTGAAGACCAAGTGGAAATCTGTTTTGTCATCTCATCCTTCTTCCTAATTGCATCACAATACATTGTATAATTCAACCTGTGTGTCACTGTCACTTCTTCCCGTGCACAGGGCCACCGCTGCTGGTTCATTATTAACAGAGCAGGGAGGAGAGGAATAATTCTCTCAGGTTCCAACCAAGACATCTTCTCTCCCCCACTTTAAGAAGAAAATGTCTTTTTTATGGAGATTGTTGTAAGGATAATTATTTCTGGAAATAGGAAAACAGCTTCAGTGGTGGTAGATACGTCCATTTTTCTTAAAAGTTAGAAGCTATCCGAAGGAGAGTGTGCCTGTGACAAATGGAAAGATTAGAGAAGTTTCTAAACTCCTTTTTCTGTTGGTATTCGTATCTAAAAATAGGAAGCAAATTAGACCTGATAAGTTGTTAAGCCTGTATTAATCAAACTGTTAATTTTTTAAAAAGAAAACCAATTATTGTACTTAACCGAATCTGTCTCAAGGTTCCTGATTTCAAAATCGACTTTTGGCCTTTACATCTTACGTTTTCCCTTCTTTAGGACTCTTGAGTCTCCTGTTCGTCATTTATCTTGATCTTGTCATCTTTTTTTCTTTAAAATTTTGTGTAGTTTAGCTGGAATAATTTAGCATAACCTATTTTCTTTTAAATTTTGTATAGTTTCTTTAGCTGGGATAATTTAGCACAATCTATTTTAAATTTTGTGTAGTTTCTTTAGCTGGGATAATTTAGCATAATCAGTCTGGCACGCTATCATGTTTTTGTTGGTATGTTTTTCTCTGTGTATGTTTTAAAATCCTTTGCCAGTCACTTTTTCTGTATTCTGTCTTCATAGTGTGTCGTATTCCTTTGATGCCACCACATTTATCTGCACTTAGGTCTTTCTTTCATTCCGCTGACAAATAGTGTTAGTTTACTTTGTAACCCCTAATTTGGGCCTTTTAAAAAAATGTGGATGGAAAAGGGAAGTCCTGTGGCCTCGCTGGCGTGGAAGAGTGTGGAGGAGCCTCGCCATGCGGATTAAAGAATTACCGGTGAGCCTTCATCTTCAGGGGGTGGCAGAAGCATGGCTGCTCCGGGATCATCAACTTTCTCTGTGAGACAGCTTGATGAGTTGAGAAGAAGTGACAGGTCCATCTTTCCCCTCTTTGTTTAAGCCATTTATCTTTGAGATCCTTGCCTGCCATCTAAATTGTATTGCCAATTTACTGGGATATTCACTTGCCTCGTCTTGGAAGACACTGATTTGCATCCAGCTTGAGAATGAGTGAGCGAGAAAGTTAATCATCTCCTGGCCTCTGGAACAGATTTGTACTGTGTTTAATTGTAGCGTTTGAAATGTTACATGTTTTCTAATGAGAGTCTATATTCAACCCTGTGTTAACCTGTATCACAAGGAGAATAGAACAGGGTCCTACTCTAGAAAGCTCTGCTCTTCGGAAGATCTTTATGCTTTTTACATATCTTTCTCCATTTCAGATTAACCTAAGCTGTGTGAGCTGCTTTTGAATTCTGCCTGCTTGTTGTTGATGATGATTTATTTAATTAAGCGGAATAATTAATAAAGAATTGTAGTTGGACGTGGAGGGAAATGGTGTGCTCAGCGCTCTAAGAGATTCTGAAATTTTTATGGAGATTGTTGTAGAGATAATTATTTTTGGAAATAGGAAAACAGCTTCAGTTGTGTTCAAGTCCATTTTTCTGGAAAGTTAAAAGCTATCCGAAGGAGCATGTGGCTGTGACAAGATCTCGTCTATTTTCTTGTGCCCTGTGATGAGAAGAGCACAGCTCTCTTACTCTGAGCAGGTGAGGTCCCGAAGAAGAAGCTCATTAATAAGGTCCTGAAGAATAAGTTCATTTGTTTATAGGGATCAGGAGACCCCTAGAGTTCCAGTGAGAAAGCGTGAGCTCTGTCCATTGATCCTCCCGGGCCTGCCACTCTTCCCCGCTTGTACTGGCTCCCGTATTCTCCTTGACATCTTTTCCGAGCATATGCTAGTTTTGTTTCCGTCAAGCTTCCTCGAGGGAGCTGTCAGCCCCCCATCAGGGTCTTGACACCAGCTCCTGCCACTTTGACACATACTTAGGCAGTGCTCGGAGCCGAGCTGGCCCGGGCCATGGCCCCACAGGCTTGTGATCAGTGGGTTCCAGTTCTCACTTCTTGCCTTTGAGTTCTCAGACTTCTCCCCTCTCCTGTTTTAGAGTTGAACTAGCAGGGGCTGCCTCCCCCCTTGGCTGCTGCTTGCAAACCATGTGGGTTTCCTATGTCATGAAGGCTTTTCTTCGTTGTGCGCTAATGACCGCCCGTTCCACAGGCGGAATACTTTCTCATGTCTCATTCACCCATCTGAGTGTTTCCTGCTTTAGGTGTCTCTTCCGTGTCTATGCAACATTCATGATTTCTCAGTATTTCCCTCTTGCAGATGATTCCTTCTTTGTCTGCATCATAAACACACACCTCTCTAGACAGCCCTTTCTGTATTCCACACGCTGTCACTTATCTAACACATTGGGAGAGAAAGGTGCTGACAAGGGTGCAGGAGGTGGATGGGATGGATGTTCTGGTTGGTTGGTTGACGTTTTCTAGATGGTGCAGCTGGCAGATTTGTCTGGATCCCACAGTCTCCCACATCTAGCAAGTTGCCTAGCACATACTAGTTGCTCAATGAAAGCAGTCAGTAAATGGGATGAGTGAGGGATGCTATAAAGCATAGTGAAGAAACCTTCCTTGACACATTAAAGGGAAAAGCAGCCAACTCCACGTTGTAAAGAATGGGAAGCAACTTGCTTGGTTTCTTTGAGGACTTGCTTAACTCTGCATTGACCAAGAGCAAGCCGAAGAGCATTCTGGGACCAGGAAGATGACCAAGTACATTGTAGGATCAAGAGCATTCTAGGCCATGAGCATTCCAGGACCAAGAGCCATGACCATGATGAGCATTCCGGGACCAAGAGCCACGACCATGATGAGCATTCCGGGACCAAGAGTTTGACCAAGTATTACACGGAGAGAGTATTAACTGGAGAAGGCATGGATGAGACCAATGCTGAGGGAAGGCGAGGCAGGGCAGGGAGAGCCGGGATGGAGTGGGCGGAGTAGGTGGTGAGGCTGGAGAAGGCATGGGTGGGTGAGGGAGGCGAGGAGAGGAGGGTAAAGTGAGGCGGGGTGGCGAGGAGTGGGAGGGTCCATCGGTGTCCTCAGTGCCTGGAACTGACTGGTGGGCGTCCTGTTGGCACATGGGGCAGACTGAAGCCTGACACATGACCCCCGAGGGTTCTCCAGACAGGATCATATCGAGCCCCTTCTCCTTTCCCAAATGGTAGTGTAGACGTGCTGATGGAAGCAGAATGGAACCCTCAGAAGCGCGCGTTCAGACTGGCAGTAGACAAAACCAGCTGCAGGGCCACACCACGTTTAGGGTGCTTTTCAGCATCTCTCAGGGGAGTGAATGTTGGCATGTTGGTGCTTCTGAATACAGGATCCCTGGTCCTTCCGAGGCCTGGAGCCTGGCAGATGGTCAGCTCCCCAGCCCCTGCGGCCCTCTAGCCCAGGGTGACTATGGGAATCAAACATGCCTGATTTTTGGCAGCTTGATTTTAGCATGAAATTTTAAGGAACAATTGTGCTGTGAAGGAATGCATGGCAGAGGAAGGGATGTGTGTTTCCTGCAGCATGATTTGATGTCCCCTTTACCACAAACAACTACTTTATACCAGAGTTGGATACACATGTTAACAAATGTCAAATATACTCTATTTGTTTCAGCAAATAGTGTTTTTGTTCTTGTTTTTGTTTTTAATTGTGTTCTTTCCCCTTTTCTCTGAAAGGAAAAGGGAACTCCAGCTGCCCTAGACATGGTAGAAATTCCTCCTCATTCTAAAATTCTGAAATTAATGTCAGCAGCCTTGACTTTGGTCCGTCCTGAAGGTAACTGTTTATTACAGTCGGCATTTAAATCCCCCGATTAATAGGAGCAATTAAACAATAGCTTCATTTCCAGCAAATTAACAACCCTAATAGGTAATTGCGACATAAATGAAGATAAATTTGTTTTAATACAACGAGATAAAAAGAATACAGACAAGAACTGAATTTCAGATTAAGAATGCGGACTTCAGTACTTCAGGAAAAACTTGAAAGCTTCACTAGAAGAAATTAAAGCAAGCTTGCCTTTTTAACCATAGCCTGTTTTAGATTAGAGGGTTGTTTGCACAAAAAAATGTATATATATATAGAGAGAGAGAGAGTCATATTTTGTGCTTCGATACTCAGAAGGTAAGGCATCAAAGGATTACTTTGATATACGTAAGGTAAGTCATCGAAGGATTACCACCCACCACACCCTTTCTCCTGCTGCCTTGCTTGGGGCACGGCAAGTCCTAATGACTTGCTTGAGCCGTTGAATCTTGGCCACAGCCTCTCATTAGGCTTTCAGTGACAAGGAACCGAAAAGCAAATGCATAGAAGAGCATTTCCTATTTTTACACCCCTACGTTAAATTTATGACCTGTTTATTGCAGGATGTCTTACTTTCCTTGTTAGTATTTGTTCTGATTGGGAAAGTATTCTGCAAAAAAAAAAAATAATTTGCAAAAATTAGAATTTGTCCTGTTGAAATGTGGAAGTGGCTGGACCAGACTTGTTGATAAATGCAGTATCTGTGTGAAGGATGGGTGGGAATGAGTAGATTTGGGGTGAATAGCGAAGTGCTTATTTTAAAGGTAGTGGCAAAAAAATGATGAAAGCCTCTTCTTCTAGAACAGGGATAATGAATTTCTTCTTGTGGGGTCGCCGTGCTTATGGGAAGATGGAACGCAGGTTAAAGAAACTATTGGAGTTTAGCTAAAACTGTATCAGTGAGCTTGTATCCACTTATCAGAACTCATTTGGGTAGCTTAGAATCATCAGATGATATGTAATTAGCCTAGAATTCTATGTGCTGCCAAAATATTAATCCAGTGAAAGGGTAGAGGGATACAGTTTTAGATATGGGAGTCTCAAAACAAAATTCAAATTGTGTGTTTCTCGGAAACCGCTGGAACCAGTCTGCTGAGTTCAGCCCCTGAGGCTCTTTCCCAGCCTCTCCCCTCCCCACACCCCTGCACACTCCAGGTAGGAATGACCTGTATTTTCTGACCACCCCAGGTATCTTTCCAAAGCATAAATCTCTTCACTGTTCAATTTGAATAACCCCCGTTTGCCCTAAGGACAGCTTCACACTTGCCACTCTTCTCTGCATATCGAGTCCTTAGAAATGCATTTCTGGTTGCCCGTTTCAGCATCTTCTCCCACTACCTTCTTATAACCTTCCCACTCCGGCCCCACTGTTGATCCATCCATCCATTCATTCATCCAGTTGGTGTGTGCCCTTTGAGTGTCGGGCAGGCCCTGGCCCTGGGAAGTTAAATACAGCATGGCCTCAAGCATTTCCAGAAGAGGTCCCAGCTCCGTGGAGTTGACCCATTGTCTTGGAACATGGGCTGACTGTATTCTTCAGTAGACGGCACAGTTGGGCAGGATCTCCACAGGTGTGTAAGTGCCAGGCCATGCCGTGGGTCCCATGGTTCACTGATTGCCATGAAGGAACATACTGTAGCCGGAAGACCCAAGAGACCCTCATGGATGTGTGTGCTTCCTCACATGGCTATGATTTGACTTAGCTTTTCTTTATTGCTCAAAACACAGATCATGTGAAAACACGTTTAGAAGATGGGCTTGAATTATCAACCATATAGAGTACACCTTCTTTAACATTTAACTTTGAGATATTCATGGTGAGAAAAATTCTGCATATTTCTTTTCACTCCAAAGTCACACATTCGGAACTACATAGATAATTTGGTAATTAGTTTCTTGTTAATTAATAAGATAGTTTAATGATCACTCTACTGTAATTTAAAACTGAGTTGAGACGTTAGGGGATCTTTTGTTTGTTACTGGAAGATTTACAGCCGGTAGGAAGGTCTCCAGGTAAGCCCCCTGTGTTTCGAATGGAAGATCCTTTCTTTTTCTTTTTCTTTTCTTTTTTTTTTTTTTTGAGATGGATTAGGGACAAACTGTCCCTGATATGCCCTGCCCAAACTCCTGACCCACAGAATCATGATAAACAATAAGATGGCACGTTGATATGATTTTTTTTTTTTTTTTTTTTTTTTTTTTTGAGACGGATTCTTGCTCTTTGGCCAGGCTAGAGTACAGTGGCGTGATCTTGGCTCACGGCTCACTACAACCTCTGCCTCCTGGGTTCAAGCAATTCTTCTGCCTCAGCCTCCAGGGTAGCTGGCACTACAGGCACACACTACGATGCCTGGCTAATTTTTGTATTTTTAGTAGAGACAGGGTTTCACCATGTTGACCAGGCTGGTCTCGAACTCCTGACCTCAGGTGATCCGCCCATCTCTGCCTCCTAAAGTGCTGGGATTACAGGCGTGAGCCACCGTGCCCGACCTGGAAGAGCCTTTCAATGAAAGGTGGAGTAAATGAAGACACAACAAGACATGCAGTCACCACTTCAGTGCCAGGTGCTCCCAGCTGAGTGCCCTCAGCTATATAAATTTTGCTTTTAAAATATTTTTGTGGAGTAAAGTTAGTGTTTCATCTCGTGTGAATTAAATTTCATCAGTGTGTCTATGGTGAACATTTAAAATATGGTTTTATTGGAGACGTGGTTCATACTTTATAATCCCTACCTATCAGTGCTTACTGGCAATTGCTCCCCTTCTCCCGAGTTACTGGCCTCACTGTGCTCCAGCTTTCCCGGTAGCAGAGGAATCCACTTCCCAAACGTGGGCTCGATTTACACCGAGTTGTTGGTTGTCATCTAATGGTGGCTCTTCAGTGTCACTGGAATCTCTACGCTTTCTCTGTGTCTTCCTTAGTTCTCTGCCCCCACTTTTCCCACCCTTCGCATGTCATCCGGTCCCCCACAAAGCTTCTGCATGGGGCTCGTCTGAGCTTTCTGCTTATTCCAGAAGAGACTATGATCCTTATCCAGTAGTGCTAATACAAGGAAATACCAGGTGTGGACAAGCCACCTTCCCCAAACGTGAAAGAGCCCAGTTTTGCTAAGGAGCTGTTGAAGAAGTAGAAATAGAACAGTGCCGTGGTAAGATCTGCCTTTGAGGTCACCCCGCGGCGTGTTCAGGTCCTTTAGGGGGCAGTCAGGGAGACTCATTTGGAAGCTGCTTTGGTCACAGCTATGGAGGGATCAGTCTTAGATCAAGGCAGTGGAAGTGAAGACGAATTTCTGGGAAACTCGGTGGTTGAACCAGTAATCTTTTAGGCCTGTTCTGTCCATGCTGAAGAGTGGGTGTGCCATCGACTGAGCTAGAAAACAGATGAGAGACAGGTCGGAGAGAGGCGAGGAGGCCCAGGCTGGGCGGTGTGGACTTGAAGGCGCTGCAAGCAGATCCAAGGGGGGATCCTGAGTTGGTCATTGGCTGCACAACTCTAGAAGGCAGGATGCGAGGCAGAGCTCTTCATGGCAATGGCGATGCTGGGAGCACCTGGCACTGAAGTGGTGACTGAGACATTCGCGAGGAGATTGCCCACATTCGCGAGGAGATTGCCCAGCCAGAGGGCATGGGATAAAAGAGGACACCAGGAGGGCGCCAGGGAAGCACCCATGCTTCAGGAGCCAGCAAGGGAGGATGAGAAAGAGAAGTTCCAGTCGGAGGAGGAAAACCAGGGACGTCAGGGTTTATGGAAGCCCGAGGAAGATGCAGAAGAGGAAAGGAGGGAATGACCAGGAATGCCACGTGCTGCTCAGAGGTCCAGGAATGTGCGACCTAGCCTCCGGGCCGTTCCCAGTGACCATGGCAATGGCAGGCCCAGCCCAGAGATTGCAGAGAGCAGGAGAGGCAGAGTCTAGCAGCATCCCCAGGCTTTCCAGAAGGCCTGGCTGGGAATGGGGTTCCAGAAGGCCTGTGTGCTGGTCACCACGTTGGCTCAGCATTTGGCTGGGAATGGGGTGTGGCACACGGTGTCATCGGGGCAGTCTTGGTGAGCACCTCCTGTGTGCCAGTGGCCACACTCAGTCCTGTTCAGCATTTTGTTTAGTCACCCAAATAAAAGTTAGAAATTGCTGAGAAACTGAGAGTGCAGGGCAAAAGAACACATGATTCGTACTGTGGAAGCAGGACGGTCTGTTGGGGTGCTGGCAGGGAAGTTGGGTGTTTGATTGCCACATGGTGGTGTCATGAGCAGTCACGGAGCCGTCGGATTGCTCTGGTGAACTCGCTGCCTGGTTTTTCTCAACTGCAAAATGAAAGAGCTGAGAGGATGAAATGAGTTAACAGATGGGAAGTGTAGGCCACCCAGCCCTGCTCAGCCTTTGAGCAGCAAAGAGGAGGAGGAGGAGGAGCTGTTCTCTGGTTACAGAGGGCATGGGGCTGGCCCGGAGGCTCATAGTGTGACCAAGGGCGATTCCTTGCCTCATTTTGTGTGATTTAGAAACAAGGTGGAAGCAGAAATTGGGCATTATGTCAGGATTTAATGAAGCCTTGTTTGGGAGCTATTGTCTTATTTTTAACCACTAATTAAAGGGTGCTGTTTCCCTCTATAGAATAAAACATTTACAATTTGTAGATAAAGTAAATGTATGCCTCACTTTTTTCGTTAAGTTCTTAAACTTTTTTTTAATTGAAGAATGGAAACATACATGAAAGTGTATTTGGGCTTAAAAAGTTGTCACAACATTATCCTCAGGTCAAGAAGGACCCATTTCCAGCCCCCAGAACCCCCTGCATCCTGTCCCAGGCACCTGCCTGCTCTGCTCCCTAAAGATGGGCACACTTCTCCCTTCTGACCCTGTGGTGAAACCGGCTTGGTTTTCACCTTTATGCAGGGTACACACACACGCACACGTGCACAGTCGCAGGGCTAGCTGAAGGTATCTTCTATCTGTAAATCTAAATAAAATTTTAAAATTGTAGAGGAAGTGACTTTTAAATGAACGCTAAGCATTACTCTTGGGAGTCTCAGGAGGGTAATTTAATTGGTAGTGTCAGTAGTAAGAGCAAATGTTTTCTGTACCCGTTGACACTGTTTTAGATTTAGGAATAGCTCATGTGACAGAGTCATGGTGAAGTGTGCCATCCAATTTGAGAAAAGATCAAATCTCAATGACAAAGCTTCCAGACTTTTTTAAACATTAAATTTAATTTTTCTGAGACTGTCTCTGTTGCCCAGGCTGGAGTGCAGTGGCGCAATCTTGGCTCACTGCAACCTCTGCCTCCCGAGTTCAACTTGCCTCAGCAAGTTGAGCCGAGTTCAACTTGCCTCAGCCTTCCAAGTAGCTGGGATTACAGGCGTCCGCCACCACACCCAGCTAATTTTTGTATTTTTAGAGATGGGGTTTCACCATGTTGGCCAGACTGGACTTGAACTCCTGACCTCAGGTGATCTACCTGCCTTGGCCTCACAAAGTGCTGGGATTACAGGTGTGAGCCCCCGCGCCCAGCGACTTCCAGATTTTTTTTACGTAAGTCCATGTGATTGTGTTTCTGATCTATGCACCCACATACATTTACATTGAACATATTTATGTCTATGCACCCACACACATTTACACTGAACATATTTATGTCTATGCAACAAACACGTTTACATTGAACATATTCATGTCTATGCACCCACACACATTTACATTGAACATATTTATGTCTATGCACCAAACACGTTTACATTAAACATATGTCTATGCACCCACACACATTTACATGGAACATATTTATGTCTTTGCACCCTCACATGTTTACATTGAGCATATATGTCTATGCACCCACACACGTTTACATTGAACATATTTGTGTCTATGCGTCCATACACGTTTACATTGAACATTTATGTCTTTGCACCCACACACGTTTACATTGAACATTTATGTCTCTGCACCAACACACATTTACATTGAACATATGTATTTATATAAAACAGCAAATTTATTTCTTGAATAATCAAATATAGACAGAAACTCAATGGTTATAAAAAGCTTCCCAGACAGCATAGTCTGGGGTAATATTCACATGTTAAACCTATTAACATTTAAATGTTCTAAATATTATGAGTAATTAGCGATTACAGCCACAGAAGAGGAGCTCCCTCCCGTGACATTCCATCCATTTTCTTTGAGTTGTTTTTTTGGGGGTGGGAATGGAGGGGGGTTCCTCCACTCACATAGACCCAGGAAGCTTTTCCCTCTAGGAGCTTTTGTGAACTCACCCAGCCTGCTGCCAGGTTATGTGGAGAAGGACTGCAGATGTCTTGGATGGCAGTCGTCACACTAGTTTTTTGCTTGCCCAAACAATTCATTTAGGGATGTCTTCAAGTGAGGTGCCTAGAGATTCCATCCCATCCCTGGGACATCGAGCAAATAGCAGCAACAGCCATTGGCAAATTTGTGGCTGTTTGCCAGCGTTGACTCTGTAGCCAGTTTGCATTTTCAAGATGGGGGAGACATGGGCAGATGGTACAGAGGCGTCCTTTCCCTTCCGAGTCCTCATGCTCTCCCTCCTCCTCCTCAAGTCAGATACTTTTTGTTCTTCATTAAAGTTTTCCCTTATTCTTACGGGTCACCCTATAGTCTTAAAGCATTCAAGCAGTCTGTATATTTTAGAACAACATATTTATAAATCATTTTCTTTCCTTCGTTTGTGTATGGAAGCAGGAAGGACATAACAGTTACAGGTAGAGGGAAAATAGGACAAATATGAAAAAAACAGTAGAGTTTAAAAAATACTACCAGTTATTGGATGTTGTGACGTCGTTTTATTTTTTAATTAATGTGCTAGAACAATAATTAAATAGAAGAATTTCAGCAGTTAACAATGCTAAATACTCATACTTTGTACATCCTGTCTGTAGTTTGATGAGAGGCTTTGTTGTAAAAATATTCTCTTTACTCATGAACTGACTCTTCCTAGACTCCAAGTAGGAAGGATAGAATATTTATTTGCATTTGAAGTTTCATACAATAGATATTTCAATAACATATATGACTTGTCTTAGGAAGTTTCTCACATCTTCCCTAGTTTCTACAAATGAAAATGTCTGCAAAGCTCTCAAAGCCTGCATCCTAGACCTATCTAATTCTGACGTCTGCGCATTTCTTTCGAGTGTAAAGTCAGTGTGGCCATCCAGCTGAATAGTAACTCTGAGGCTGGGAGTAAAATCAGATATCAGTGTAGTTGATAATCAAAGCCCCTTATTGCTATTTTTCAAAAACAAAGTAGCAGTACTTTAGCACTCACCCAGGCAATTATGATTTTTGGCTAATTTACTTTTGGTTTTTGCAATTTCAGGGTACCTAGACAACACATTTTGCATCTGTTGAAGTCTTAGATTTTATTTTTGAGTTCACGTAATGACTTTTAAAATATTCTAGTAAATGTCTTCAAAGACCCCAGATCAATATGCCAATGGTTCTGAAATGACAGAGTGCCACGATATTCCTCTGTAATTTAAACATGATTAGCTGATGAAGGTTATGATCAATACACTACCGGAAGATAAATTAATTGATATCATCCTTTCAGGATGATAAGAGGCCTATTGGAGGTGGGATGTAACCAGTGAAGCTGCTTCTTCATCTCTGCGAGCCATTTTTTACGTATTGCATTTTCACTTAATCATATTTATACCATCATTCATTTACATGAAACCTATAGGCTGTGGACAGACCAGTTTCTTATTAAAATTGTATTCATTTGGAAAAGAAATTATCTGCAAACACGATATGGGCCCCGTCTATGTTATAACCTATTGCTGGGGAGAGATCACATGTTCTTCTCCATGGACATCTTCGAAAATAGCAACTATCTAGGCAAAGACAAGGATTGAATATCGTTGAACTTAATTACTGCTAGTCCCCAAAGACACACATCTATTCAAATCAAAACTGTAGTTATTCTGCGGCAGTGACACCTATTGGTGTAGGAAGTTTTCTAATCGTTGACTTCCTTTCCAATTACATCCAGTATGCTTTATCAGCGAGCCTATTTGCCAAGAGAAGTTATGGCTGCTTGAATTTAGATTTGTATTGATTAAGATAAACTTCCAATGTGTGCAGTAGTATATTTAAATAAAAGAGGTCTTTGATATAATTACATGTCCTTGAATATAATTCTGTATGATAGCTTGTAGAGTTAAGAGGAATTCTTTAGGCTTTAGGGGGAAAAAAAACCCCAAAAAAACAGTTTTTGTCTTTCCAGGGGGTTTGGTTAAATTGCCCTGCCTTATTTAGGATTATTTTTGTTCCAAGTAACTGGAAAAAAAGATCATTTTATGAGAATAACTTAAATGAGACAGGTGTGTATTTTTTTGCTTCACATTCCTCTGAGGTGGTCTGTGCAGGGCTGCTGAGGCCTTCTGTGGAGGCGGAAGACCGGAGTCGGGGGACCGGCTCTGTCTCCCTCCCATGTGGCTCCTGTTCCCAGCGTCACCTCGTGTTCCACAATGCTGCTGAGGCAACATAACATTTGTGCATTTCAGGCAACAAGTAGGAAAAACATACAAGAATTTGGGGGCAAAGGGAAGCTCTCAAGAAAGATCCTTAAAAGCTGCCCTGTGATCCTTCTGCTCTCATCCTGCTGGCCAGAGCTGGTGTACCTGGCCATGTTCAGCTGATGTGGGGGTGGGGGGATGGGAGGAGGCTCTGGAAAATGTCATATTTATTCTGGTTGTCATTTGCCCAACTAAGAACTAGGAATGCTATTACTGCGAAAGAAGGAAATAACAGATTTCGATGACAGACTGATGATCTCTGCTCTGTTCCTGAATTTGGAAATTGATTGACATGGATTTCTTTTTGTCTGTGTGTCCACCAGTTGCCCAGAAGATTGTTGCCACAAGGAAGAAGCAGCAGCTGTCCATAGGACCCTGCAAGTCGCTGCCTAATTCTCCCAGCCATTCCTCCGTCTGTTCTGCGCAGGTGTCCGCCGTGCACATCAGCCAGGTACGTTAGGTGACGTGAGAAGTCGGACTCTTAGAACCAAAGAGAATGTGCAAATAGTGTTCCCAGCCAATGCAAGGTTGAATTTTTTTTTTTTTTTCAACTTTATGAGTAACAGCATGATGTAATTGACTTAACATTTTCTTCAGAAACTGCTGTGGCCAAGTGAGTTTTATGGGAATCATTCGTTAATGTTTTCTGTCTTCATGCTGCCTGTGTTATGAGGCATGCTGGCCCGGGTGGTGATGGGAGGTGTGTGGCTGTGGTCCTCGCTGGTGATTTAAACCACCCTTCTCTGGTCTTGGTCCTAGTCTGCTTATAGGTTGAACAGTTGTGAGTAAATCTTAATGGCCAATCTCGCTTTATACTTAAATTTGGTAGTGGCATTCAATTATAATTATCATCTCCCTTAGGTCCCATAGAAACTGCTATCTTTCCATAACAACATTTTGCAAAATTATTTACTTGGAAGCAAACGAAATAATTGTCACTTTGAAGAACCCAACCAAAAACCTCTTAATGCTTTGTTTTTGCCTGTGCTTGTTTTTTGATTATGTTTCCTGGGCAGGTACTCTGTTGGCACTTTTTTTTTTTTTAAGGACATGGCGAAAAGGTTCAATGTCATGCTTTCAGTTCACTTGGGAAGCCAGTAAAGTTAGGGCATGTATTGTCAGAGCCTGTCCAGGTACAGTCATGAATGTTCATGCTGGCTGGGCTGAGTGGCAGATGCCTGTAATCCCAGCACTTTGGGAGCTCAAGGTAGGTGGATCGTGTGAGCTCAGTAGTTCAAGACCAGCCTGGGCAACGTGGCAGAATCACACCTCTGTATCTACAAAAAATAGAAAAATTAGCCAGGCATGGTGGCTTGTGCCTTGGGAGGCTGAGGTGGGAGGATCACCTGTACCCAGCAGAAGATTGAGGCTGCAGTGAGTGAGATCGTACCACTGCACTCCAGCCTGGGTGACAGAGTGAGACCCTGTCTCAAAAAAATAAATAAATACATAAAAAAAGAATGTCTTCACTTGCTGTGTTTATTTTTCTGTAAATCTTGAAATACTTTTCAAAAACACTCAGATTTTCCAAGTGTCGCTTTCAGAATGTTAGCTGTGGTTCTACTGATCTAAGGCAGTGAAGGAAACATAGAATCCGTTTAGTTTAACCAATCTCTTTCATTTTCAGAGGAAAGAGAAAATAATCAAATTTGAACTTCAGAAATCTTCTAAGTTAAATGAGAGAGACTTCTTTGTCTTCAGTCACTTTTCTTAGGGGACGCCACTGAGTGAGATGGTTGGCATGTTCCAGGATGAGACCTCGTAGACGTGATGCTAATACACCTGGCAAAGCCATAGACGCCAGTCAGCCATTCTCACGCATCCCTTCCGTGGGGCTCATGCCCCCTTGTTGGTTATGACCTTGCTTAAGTGGAGGGCTTGCGTTCCTGAGTGTGTCGTTAATAAAACCTTGGATTTTAATCATTTCAGACAAGTAATGGAGGTGGGAGTTTAAGCGACTATTCCTCCTCCGTTCCATCGACTCCCAGCACCAGCCAGAAGGAACTTCGGATCGATGTTCCTCCCACTGCCAACACGCCCACGCCCGTTCGCAAGCAGTCCAAGCGCCGGTCCAACCTGTTCACCGTGAGTGTCACCCCTGGGTGGAGATTTGAATGGGATTCTGAAGCGTCTCCATTAACGCAAACCTGGTTGCCGCACGGTTCAGTGGTATTTGTAGAATCTCAACTATATTAAAGTTAATACCATTGATTTCTGTGGAAGACTAAGAAAATCATGAGAAGCAAAGATTTGGATGTTGAGTAGAGTGGGGGTTTCTTAGTGTAGACATTCCTGACTTCATGTGTCTGAAATAAAGAGCTGGGGGTGTGTGTAAAGGCACTTGTTATCCTGTGGCTCCAGCTAAACACATGTCACAGTGGATACAAGGAGATGACAAAACTCTAAGTTTCCCAGATGTGTGTCTCTAACCGTTCAGATGATATCTAAGCTGTCACTGTCCACAGGCCCCCTTCTGCTGCTGCTGGCGTGCCTGGCGCTGCCCTCGGGGTGGAGGCTGGGGGCTGGGAGGTACTTCCTGGAGGCTCATTGCCATGAGGCTCTCCACTTGGGTTTTTTTCTGTAGAGCATGTTGAAAGCAGAGATGAGCTATCTGGGTTCAGGTTTATAAATTCACAATCTGGGTGCACTCGGGCACGTGTAGTTCCTTTTTTTTACCCCCCTTTTGAGATGGGGTCTCACTCTGTTGCCCAGGCTGGAGTGCAGTGGCTCAGCCATGGCTCACTGTAGCCTCAACCTCCTGAAATCCTCCCACTTCAGCCTTCTGAGTAGCTGGGACCACAGGCACTCACCACTGTGTGTGGCTATTTTTTTTTTTTTAAAGAAATGGGTTTTACTGTGTTGCCTAGGGTGGTCTTGAACTCCTGGGCTCAAGCCATCCTCCCGCCTTGGCCTCCTGAAGTGCTGGGATTACAGGCAAGAGCTATAGTGCACAACCAGCATGTGAAGTGCTTAAAAACTCCCTGGGTGATTGAGATGCAGAGAATCCCTGAATTACAGAGGAGGCAGAAATGCCACCAGCCTGTCCCTTCCCTATGCATAGCAGACATTACCAGTCAATCTGGAGTCTACACAGTTGAGCCCCAAACTCCAGGCACGGCTGCTGTCAGGTGACCGAAGCCTTTGGACTTGAGAAGAATGCTTTTCCTCCCTGGATCATGCATTACAAGTACATGCTTTTGAAACAGTGCTTCTCAACCAGGGTGGTTTTGCTCTCCAAGGACATTTGGCAATTTCTGGAGAAACTCTGGGCTATCACAACAGGAGTATGGGAGTGGGAAGGTAAGGTTCTGCAGATGTCTAGCCATGAGTAGCAACCAGGGGTGCTGCAAAGCATCCCACAGTGCACAGGTCAGCCCCTCACAGCAGGGAATTATCCAGCCCCACATGTCAGTGGTGCCCTGTTTTAAACCATCTGACTTCCATTTCTGGTTGGTTACTGCTGACCCAGATGCAAAGCTTAATATTTCCTATTGAGTTAAAGGAGGACTCTAGAGGGGTGGCTGGGAGTCAGATTGCTGCCCCTTTGTAAATCGGATCTTGATATTACGTTGTGGTTCCTGCCAAGTCTGGGAGATCCCCAGCCCCTCTGCCACGTGTTTGGGGCAGTCTCTCATTGGACACTCGTGACTACTGAGGCGGTTGCCAGCTGCACACACCCCCTCCTCCCCAGCCTCCCCTTGCCTTTGCTGGTTGCCTTACACCACATCAGCTCCCACAGAGATTGCTGCTGGGCATCAGGGTGAGGACTGATCAGACAGACCAAGCTCAGACCCTGGCCTCCACTGCTGATGGATGTTTGACCTTAGGCAAATGACTTGATCTCTCTAGGCTGGAAACCACAGTACTTCTGCAGTGG
Organism: Macaca thibetana thibetana; assembly: GCF_024542745.1. Taxonomy (NCBI): domain Eukaryota; kingdom Metazoa; phylum Chordata; class Mammalia; order Primates; family Cercopithecidae; genus Macaca; species Macaca thibetana. Next base: position 6,840,218 of record NC_065589.1, on the reverse strand, counting down.
GGCTTCCGGGAAGACTTCCTGGAGGAGGCAGAAGAGACCTGGTGGCATTGCTTCCGTTGTTTCCTCACTCCCATTGATGCTATAAAATGATTTCTGGTAGTGTTAAGCATATGTGATAGATTATAGGAGGTGGGTAATTAGGTTTCTGCAACATACAGGTGAGTATCTCACATGCTTAAATTAGTGCATGGATAACATGTTTTATTGGGCAGTTTCTTCAGACACACCAAGAACAGCAGCAGTTACCTAAATAGCTGCTTCCCAGCTCCATCTAACACCTGGAGCCCCTGCCTGCACCCAGCCCCGGGGGGCTTTGGGTTGAAGTGTTTCCTCTCAGAACAGTCTGCACAATGACTCGGTGACTTGAGAAACCAATAGCCAAAGATGCAGCTGGATTGAGAGAGGGTGTGGGCTGTGGGCAGGCGGCCTGTGCCTTGGGAGGAAGGGCGGGCTTGTCATCGTGGTGGTCGAGAACACCTGTGCCTTTGTTGAGGGAGTGGAAGGGGACAGCACTCATCCTCACACGCCGTCTGAGGGCCACATTTTCTGCTTGTTGACTTTGCTTTCTCTTCAAAGGAGAGAAATTTAAAAACCACAAAATTAAAAATGAGAATATTTACGAGGAGAATGCCAGCACCTTCCTGTCCCCTCCCTTTATAAGCTGTGGAACTGCAGTGTGCCGGAAAGCAGTATCCCACTGGGTAACTGACCACCCAGGTGACTTAGGGAGGAAAACACTTCAAGGCAGAGAGAATCAAAATAAGAGCTCAGTTAATAAATACTGACTTAACATCTGTCTGCACAGCCCTGGTTTAGCTCAGTGTCTAGGAGAAACTTGCTGCCAGAGTCAACACATGTTCAAGAGAAAGCATTTAGGGTGAAGGAGAAGGGACTCTGCACCCCAGGAGGAGAGACCCTGTTCCTGTAGATTCACGCTGCAGACACACAGATGCACTTACAGGCATCCATGAAGAGGCTGGGCAGGGCAGGTGCAGAAGCCAGTAAAAACTCATCTTTACAGTGACCAAAAATCACAATTAATTATTTCACCATTAATGTGTCGTGTAATATAATGGCCTGCCTATGGATCTAAGTGTGACCAGTGTTTGTTGTCTTTCTCCTTGATCCTGGAAAACAAATTTGAGATCAGATCGGAAATTGAATCCAGCTGCCTCATTGGCATTAGTGGGAATAGGAACTTGGAGTCATAAAAGAAGCTGCCACTACAATAGGTTTGCATTGTGGCATTTAAGGAAAAGATGGTGATAGTTCTGGGCAGGGATCCATATGTTGGTCCTCAGTGGGCTCGACATTGAACAAAATGATGGTGATGATGATGGTGGTGGTGGTGGTGGTGGTGATGGTGATGATGCATGTGGTGTAGTCTTAAGTTGAAGTTCTTGGAAATAGTAACTCCACTAGATGTCAGTGTCATCCAAGGAACAAAAAGAAGGCAAATTAATTTTGAAATCATAGCAATTAAGTAATTAAATTTTTAGCATGACCAGTTTTCTTCTGTTTTTAAATATGTAAAATTTGATAGACTCTTCATCCCTGGCAGTTGTTGGTGATTATAGGCATAAACTGTCAAAATGTGTGTGTATTTGGAAGTGTCTAGTCGGAGGACAGATGCATGGTATACAGACAATCTTAGTGAATAAAAATTTGTGCAGACTGGGATTGTAACACCCAGCTGGAGGGGCACTATCCACCGTATTTATTAGAACATCATAAAGAGGCCATAGTTAATTAAGTAGTACACGCATCATTTTTTCCGATACCATTCTTATACATTTTATAAAGTAGACTGTAATGTACTGTTCTGGGCTAACATTTTGTGCTCCCAGATGTTCGTTTGCATATATTCATATACAATTTTTAAACAAAAATAAATGACACTTTTTTACAAAAGAGTACGAACAAAATCTCTGTAATAATCCAAATTATATGTTACATTTACAGTAGGAATTATACTTAACTGATCAAACACTAAGTTATATTTTATTTCATTCATTTCTTTGGGAAAAAAAGCATTAAAAGACTGTCTCCAGTTAATGCCTAGTTTGGTAATATGGGTTCTTAGAGCAATTAATTTAGTTTAGCAGCCCTAGTTTACATGTGGTTAAAATGTTTTATTAGAAAAATTTTTCAGACATACAGAAATAAAAAGCATATGTGTACTCACCACACACTTCATCAAATATAAGCCCTTTTCTGCCACGCTGCTACTGCAAGAAATAAGCAAATCCTAAGTAAAAGTTGCAGCTCCTTCCATGTGCCTCCAGAACGCATTTTTCCTGCCTGTCTGCCCAGGGATCAGCATTAACCTGAATTTGGTCTATATTATCTGTGTCCATGCTGTCAACTTGCTCTAGTTTGAGTCCTGAAATTATACATTGCATGGCTTTGTCCATTTTCAAGCTGTATAATAACGATGTCATTTATGTGATGTTTTTTAAAAGCTTACCGTATAATGCTGATACCGTTAGAGCCAAGCGTACCCAGGAAGCAAAGATTGTGAATATACATTGCCCAACTCAGAAACTTGCCATAAAAAAATAAGGCAGCAAAATTCATAGTGTGAACAGAACTGTTTGAATGGCATTTATTTGTTTTTGCAGAAGAGCTCCTGGGTACCTCCCATAGTGTGTTCCAGCAGCCGTTGACTTAGCCACTGGTTGAAAGGGGGAAAGCGGTTTCTGTTTGATACAGAGGGCTCTTGGCAATGATGCCCTTGTTCCTGTAGGCAGGTAGTTAGTTGATGGGGGTGTCCTTCATGGCTTCTCTCACCACGTCGGGAAGTTAAACATTTTTGTAAAGAAGCAGGTGATAATTGGATTACCTTAACCTTTCTTTCCTCTGCATTGAGTGTTTGTTGGAGGCGAAGCAGTTACTATGGTGGCTTGCTGTGCGTTGACTTTAAATCTGCAACCCTTCTGGGATGGGTGTGATCTGCTGTTGTTACATTTCTGGCAGTGTGCAGCAGGCTGTATGCAGGGCAGGGTCACTCCTGGCAGACGCCGTGGGTGCTGAGGGCTGCCTTGTGTCTGATGATTCCTCGGAGCCATTCCAGCATCACAGAAGGATGTGCCATTAGTGATGAAGTCTCCCAAGTTGGCAGAGAAAGGAAACCTTACTGGGAATTTGTATATGCTGGGGTGTCTCTGTCCGTTGGATTTGATTTAGTCTGGTTGTCGGATTTCAAGTTTATGGATACAGCCTGATGTAGACAAAGTGATTGTGGGGCTGAGGTACAGCAAACTCTTTTGCCTCACAGCTTGCCACTGTTCTTTCCTGGAAATTTTAGTGTTTTGACTGTCTCCAGCCAATTGTTCAAGTTGTCAGGAAATTTTTGTTTTATTTTTGCAATGAAGTCTTACTGAAGTTTCAGTCTCTTTTATCTCTGTGTGATCAGATGCTGAGTTGCGTTGCTCACAGTTCGTGTTCTAAGGTGTTTGCAGCAGGGCAGTGAGCTGTTTTTTCCCATTTCAAGTGGAATCTGAAATTCTCTTCTGAGAATGGAGTGGCTGGGGGGACAGATGTGCTGCCTTGAGGAAGATGTTAATTTTTTTAATGTTTGTTTTGTTAATTATTCTGGCTAATAGAGAATAATGAAGATGGATTTCCAAATTTAGAAATTTAGAATTTGTAAAATTCCCAAAGTACTCTAAATATTCTTTGTTAATTAAAAAATATTTTTTTTTAGTGTTATCACTGTGTGCTTTGAAATTTATTTTAAAAGTAGGAACCTCAGGAGCCAGCTCTTCTCATCAATTGAGACGTGGAGAAAAGAATTTAAGGCTATTGTGTAGCTCTTACTATACATTATTAATTAATTAAAGAGAAAAATGAGCTCTTGAGAAGGAACTGATAAATATCTCTCTTTTCCTTCTAGCCCAAAGGGTTAACCTTACGTTTTATATTCTTCTGCAACTTTGTGTTTGTTACTTGATTTATTCCCTGTCATCTCATTCTAGGCATCCACTATCCTAAGGGAAACAAGTGCACAGTGCTTGGCACGTAGTAGGTGTTCAATAAACATGAGCTCTTATCACCGTCTGCGAAGCGTGTTTCCTGATGAACACAGCTGCGCAGGAGAGTAGCACCCTTTGAAGTGCTGGATCTGAGTTTCCATCATGGGAACTGTTCTCCTTGTCCTCCTCCTTAATTTGGTAGCAGCCTCTTCTGGAATCCTAAATGTGTCCCATCAGCCCTTGTTTTTATTATGACCCGTGACATTGCCCTTTTTAATATGTATATTTTTTAAATCAGCTGTTCCACCTCACATCCCTTTGAACCTGGATTCCATTAGCTTTTCATTGTAGCAGTGGACACCACAAAGTGTTCATTTCATATATCATCTCAGATTTGAAAAGCACATGAAAATGTTTCTCCATTTTCAATATTGCGTGAGTAATGTTCCCACTGAAAAGTAATGGAGTGAAGTTGTCACTTGTCAGCACAGTTATTAAGGAGGACGAGTCTCCGATCTTTCTCTCATAATAAAATAAATCTGTCAGAAAATCATTGTGCTCACACTTCCTCATGCCATCGAGAGAGGAGGCTGAGACGATGGAGCTCCTTCAGTTTTACCCAAGTCAAGGTGTGCTTTTGGCTGGGGCTTCCCTGGGTTAAAGGTCGCCACCCATCCCACCCGGCGCCCGTCACTCGTTGTCCACAGCAGGTCAGCAGTGCATCGGAGATAATTGACTCAGGACCTCGTCAAAGCTGTTCATTATTTCCCAAATACTGACCTTTTGTCCAAAGGCGATTTTCAGGGGTTTTCTTTTCCCTTCGTTATTTTTTGTGGTTTTGTCCATTAGCTTAGCTTCGAATTTGCCATTTTCCACCCACCCAGAAGCAATACAAGGAAAATGTTAACGGCACCTTGATACTAATCAAGGGTGTGCCGTTAAATCGCACAGCTGACTAGTTAATAGAATTTTAAAATCATTCAAACATTAGTTAAATATGTATGTTTATGTAGTGGATTTTCCAAATGAACATTGAGCAGCCCCTTTTTTCCTCGGCTATGTGAACTGCAGCTTTCGAATGCGTTTTTCTATTGGGCGTTACTTTCCTCTATGGCCCATTGGTTTGTAGTAATTGAATTTTGAACTTTTTAAAAAAGAATTAAAAGATAATTTTGTGGTAGAAAAGTCAGTGGGAAAGTTTAGACGGTTCTCTTTAAAAATGATGAGTCAGTGGAGATGAACTGCCGAGCGGTCTGCTGGTCGGACGTGTCTGTGCGCACACATAGATCACGCGTGTTTTCTAAATGTGTATTGGCAGGAATTCTGCAAACAGGGGCAGAGCCCCGTCTGTGAACTGCAGCCCTTACCCAGATGCCAACTTTCCTTTTGCTTTGCAGTCTCGGAAAGGGAGCGACCCAGACAAAGAGAAGAAAGGCCTGGAGAGTCGTGCGGACAGCATCGGGAGCGGCCGAGCCATCCCAATTAAACAGGTGAGCAGCATCCCCATCCTTCCTTCCCTGTCGCCGGAGACACACCTCAGGTCTTCCCGGAGATGATGCTGGCTCGCGCGCCAAGGTCTGTCTGCTGTGCTCTGTTGATGAATGTAGAAGTCTGTCACTTGACATCAATTAGCAGAGTTCCTGTGTGTATTCAAATGGGATCATTAGAATGAGAAGAGGGAACGGAGACAACAGACCTAATGAAGTGCGGGCTGCCCGCCTGCATATGGAGTGCGTTTCCAGGCTGAGAGCCTTCAAAGGCTGCCTTTGTAGCGCGGCTTTGATTGGGCCGCGGGCCGCCGGGCAACAGGGGTAACTCAGATCGCCTACAAGAGCCCCTTGTGATCACAGGAACAGCCCGACGTGGCCCTAATTTGCTCTCACAGACGGACATCTGAACACTGTTTCAGGCTGGTTTGTAACAACGAGGCAATTAGTTGTGATAATCATAGCTGGTGTGTCAGCTGTGCGCTCTTGTTTGTAATTTGCTAATGAAGGAATTGTAACTTTGATTAGGTTCGGTTTCATTTAGACCTTATTATATAAAGGAACATTTACAGCTGTAATGTGGGGCCTTAATTAAACTTCCTCATTACACAACAGGACTTGAATTCAACCATTTGTTTTGGCCTGTGTTGCTAGCCTGGAACAGGGTTTCATTAGCCCAGAACCGGATTCTAAATCACTTTATGTCTCCAATAAGAAAAAAAAAAAAACCCTGGAGTCCACGTGTGACGTAGATTGTGGTTCGATTTCCAAGGAGAATAAAAATAGAGTTCAACCCCACACCGTGGCTTCTGGAAATGGCATCTTCTGGTTTGTTAAAGAAAGCCAGTTGATTTGGAGTGCATCCTTCTTGAGCAAAAGCCTCTGTGGGCAGGAGAAAGGCTCCGCCTCTCAGGCACAGGGCTTGTGACCGGTGTGCACCTCTGGTCCAGCTCACTGCTTTGCTGTCCTCTCTCCTGCGGGTACCTACACGGCGTCCCTAATCCCTTAGGAACTGTGTAGGCACTGGCTGCCCTTAACAAGGGGACAGTCGTTCCACACATGGAGTAGGATTATTCTGGTCATGTAGGGTTCGTGCATTTGAAGCAAATAGGAACACAGCCTTAGAGACGGGCCAGGCAGTGTCAGCGCGAAGATGTGGGAGAGGAAGGGGTTAAATAGGACCACGACATCTTGGGTGAGACCAGAGGAGGGAGTCCACAGAGTTTCCCAAGATGCCCAGGAACTACTGCAAAGACCGCAGCTCTGCCCGCAGTGTAACTGACCCTGCCCGGGATCAGGCTTTCTCCTTCCTGGCTCACAGGGCATGCCTTTGCCAGGCAGAGAAGGAGGAGGCCTGCAGGCCTTCACCAAGGCCCTCATGCATCTGTGTAAGACACACGTTCATCTACTGGGCCGCACATGTATGGATTGGCCCGGGGCACCTTTAGGAGAGGTTCTCTTCCCTCCATATATTCAAAGACAGCAACAACAGAACTTCCCACTTTGATGGTGGGTGGTGTTTTCACTATAAAAAAGGTCCTTCACTTTAGAGGTCCGTGCACATAGTTGTTTATTCTTTCTTGGTGCATTTATTTATAACCTAACTCTGCGTAAGCTGATTTTAATGTGTAATTTTTATGCCATTGATCCCTTTTTCAACTGGAATTATAAAAATCATTTAACATTCTATTTTCTTTTTTATAAACTGGTGCCAGGACATTTACTTTGGGGAATATTAAAACTAAATAATAGACCGTTTTCTTAATGCCTGTCTGTGGTTGATTTGGGTGGGAGTGCTCACCAGCCTGGCAGGAGTCCCTCTGTGCGAGCCAGGCGGGCCCCCAGAATAATTGGAACCTTCATTCAATTTGTACCCTGCTCATCTGTGGAGGGGGCTAGCTTTGCAGGCTAGCTTTTCAATATGTGTGCAGATTGGAGTTGACCATCAAGCGTAAAATGAGTATTATCCAGTCCTTGGAAGCCTTTCGATTGTGAATGTTCAAAGTAATCTCGTTGAAATCTAAATCATGGTCTGATTTCCCGGTGACTCCTGGGCACAGGGAGCTCCTTGTCCCTCCTAATTGTCCCCCTCTTGTAGCCATAGACAGCTCCCTTCTCAGATCCACACCTGGCCCAGCAGAGTCCCCCTGTGGCTGGCACTCCAGGCCTCAGGTGCCTCATCTGTAAAATGGGGAACTGGATGATGTCTGCAGCCCTTGAAGCAGTTAGATGTGGAGGTTCCACAGAGAATTTTTAAATGTTAGCAATACTGGATTTTTGAATTAGTCATGTTCAGGGCACCCTTGTCAGAGCCTCTCTATGCATCGGGCGGATTGATGTGGATTTGCAGACGGTTGTATCGATTTATCGCACATCCCTGTGTGTGCCCTTGTTTCTAAAGGAACATAGATCACTCCAGGTAGCCTCGAATTCCTGACCCTCCTGGTGTGATGACTTCAGTGTGGAAATGAAATGAGAGGATTGCAGGGGATGGAGCCTGATGGCCATATTCTAGAAACTCAACCGAATTATTTGTTGAATAAATGAACAATTAAATGAGTGCTTATTATGTAAGTGCTGTTCATTCGGGATCCTGTTTAATCCTCGACATTGCCACAGTTGTGGTAGCTGTGTTGTCCTTATTTTAAACACAGAGATGGGGAGGACCCTATACCAGGCAGCCAGGAAGTAGGTGCAAGGATGCGGACCAGGTCTCTCTGCCCCCATGCCCATGCTCTTTCCACTGCCCATCGATGAAAAGCCTTCAGAAAGCTTAGGAAGCAACGTTACATGTTTTAAATTAAGTAAGTGAATCACAACCTGAGACAAAAGTATCTTATGACTGTAGAAAGAAACTTCTGAGACTGCCTGCAGCAACATGTTTCTCCAGGAATAACACAGCCGTGCTCAGCCGTTCTCCGGGTGGGAGGCATCTTTCCATTCCCCTCCTTACCGTGTTTGCCGCAAACGTGTTCTCTGCTCTTGTCACCAGCTGCAGAGGACTGTGTCTTAGTGCTCAGCCCATGCGGAAGACTCAGGTCTGCGTGATCAAAGCCTCACACACCAGCTGATGGACCTTTGCCTAATGGCAGAGGAATTGTTTTAGAACCTCAGCAACCTGCGTGGAGTTGCTATTGCAGACTCTTCTTTCCCCCAACAGGAGTCTTGTAACGGATGGTTTAGGACCCAGGCAAGGCAGCCTTCAACACTCTTTGCAACCTAACCTCTGAGTTTACAGATTGTACATGTTGCAGTGGCTTATGTTAACCCCCTTTCACTTCCATGTGATATCTCGTTCACCGTGAGCACCAAGGCGCCCCCGACCTCAGTGTGGGAGTTCGCTGAATCATGATGGTCAATGACATTATCTCTTCTTTCTCCCAATTACAGATTCCCCATCAAGAATATAACTTATTTTCTGGACCACAACTTCATTTCTTGTGGACCTGGGTCTACTTCTCCTTTTGTGTCCTTTCTGGGGTCTTGGAAGAGATTGGTTCAGAGAGTTCGGTTTTTTTTTTTTTTTTTTTTTTTTCTTTTTTAACTAAGAAGATAAGGTCTATTGGAGTAAAAATTAAAAAGCAAAGCAAGAAAAATAAAAGCCAGAGGCCCGGCTCAGCGGCGAGTGGGCTTGTCACGTATTAATTTTTCATTGCTGTGGAGAGTTGTACATACATAATCACTTGATTGCAGTGGGAGTTAGGGAGCTCCTATGGTGCCATTTGCATAAATCTTGTTAAGTCAATGGCAGTTAATGAAGTACAAATGAGCCCGGAGAAGGTGACATGCAAATCGTGGGTGGCAGATGGGAGGTCTGTTTGGGGGACGGCAGCTGTGTGCTCTCCTTTCTTTCTCTTTAGCATTTTTTAATCTCTATATTTGAGTACAGATACACAGCCGTACGCCTTGGCCTCCTCCCTGCCCTTCGCAGAGCCCTGGCCAGAGAACCTGGCCATCTCCTCCTGCCCCTGATGTCCAGGCTGCAGACACCGTTCAAGACTTGCCTTGTACTTGGGTAGCGTACACTAGAAGGATTTGAATGTTTTGAAAATCGTGCTCAGTTTATTTCGTCATACTTACACAATTGAAAACATATTATTTTTATTTGGTGGGGACACGCAGAACCTCCTCATGACATTTTTTGAGACTGTGTGTTGTCTCATGAGGTTTCAGAATGAAACAGAATGGAAGATACCATCTTTGCTTATCATGCTTCCATTTGGGGGTCTTGTCTTGCTGCTTCAGACAGGCCAACTGTATGTAGCCATTATCCCCGTCCCTGGTTTGTGGTTGGACCCTCAGAGGATTGGCGTTCCTAGGGTTAGTCAGGAATGAGAAATACAGAAAGTGTGCGGGGCATGCTCTGTGCCTCAGGCCATGGGGACGACCCCTCCCTGTCATGCAGACCCCTCAGAGGGGCCGCCCCTGGCCTGGCTCAGCTTTGGCCAGGTGTCTCGCGCTCGCGGTTTTGTGTTTAAGGATTTAAGTGCTAGCAGGACTCCCAGAGAGCCCTTAGAGATTCACGGGAAGAACACTGCCTGCGACTTTCGGAAGTTTTATGTTTGTTTGATCAACTGGCTGATGTTTTGAGAGAACCAGGTCTCTGCTTGCCTCAAAGAAAGGTAGGCAGAGAGGTGTGCGTCGGGAGGCGACAGCCCGGATGGCTGTGGTGGTCACGTGCTGGGGGTCCTTTTCTTGCAGGCCACCCACTCTGGTCCTTCCTCTGCGATGCCCGCCAAGGTGCTGTTTCTCAGTTCTCGGGGCTGCAGGGCGCTAAGGGGGACCCTCCTATCCGGCAGGCTCCCTTTTGTGATGCTCGGTGGAGACACCAAAGAAACAACATTCCTCAAAACTTTTTTTGTTAAGTCTTCATTTTGACCTTGAACCCTGATGTCATGGCCACCTCCCGGGAGTCAGCTGTGAGAGCAGTCATTTTCCAGCAGCCATCTGAAGCCGCGGGAAAAGCCTTCCCAAGCTGTCAGAGGAAGAGCCGGCCTGCCCGGGGCAAGCCCGCCGCACCCGCCATCAGGCCTGTGAACTGTTTTGAAGCCGTGCGTGTTTTTGATTCTCAGTTGAGTAGAAAGAGGCAATTGTCAATTAAGTGAAAGGAACCTCTGGAGTTAATCCCCTCGTCCAGCCTGCCGCAGGCCACCGACCTGTGTTGTCTGGTACCTGGGATCAACACGAGGGGTGTATTGTGTGGCGTGGGCAGAATGAAAGCAGCCTAATGACACCCGCGTTAACAGCTCCTGAAACTTTGACACTGGTCACAGCGAGTTGGTTGACTGCCTCGCCGTCGCGTGCTGCTTTCATGGAGGAAACAAATGTGCAGACCACGCTGAAACTTGGTAGAGATCGGAAGAGATAGAGAGCAATGGCAGCGCCCTTCCTTCAGGGCTGTGGAGAGAGGAGCTCGCAGGCCTGCGGCCTCTCTGCGTAGACAGAGGTTTACAGGAGGACAGCTCACGTTCATTAAGCCCGACCACTGAGGAAACAAGGTGAGCGAGAGGCTCGCCGAGCGTACGATGCCCACCCACGTGGCAAATCAGCCCTGCCTGGGCATCAGGGCCCATTGTGCTCCCCAGAAGCAGATAATTTACGGGGTGAACTTGCCGTGCCCTGCGAGCTAATTGACCTCACTTGGGTGAACAGCTCCCTGAGAGTCATATTTAGCCTGGTTCACAACAGACCCGGCCCAGTTACGATGATTAATTTAGTGGCCAGGCGGGTGTATCAGTGCTTTTACTTTGACTCCTCAAATCTCATATTGTCATTGCCAGAACAGTCCAGAATATCTGGAGGCCTACACGTGAAATGACAGTCATCTGTCTTTGAGCATATCGGGCACACCCTCCCCTACATCCCCGCCCTTTTGGCAACGGTGGTGGGTGACAATCTGTTCCTCACAAGATGCACAGAATGTTTATTGGAATTACTTTAGCCAAAACACAAAACCCATCATTTATACACAAATCTGCAAAGCAGTGGAGAAGAATACTTCCCTGGGTCGTGAGGGCTGCATGAGGGTGATGGGAAGTAGTGTAGGCCAAGGTGCTTCATACGCTGCCAGCTGCCGTGCCAGCAGAATGGCACTTCCGAGAACGGAAGTTACTTTTAAGACTCAGTGTGTCCTCTGTGTGTCCATTCTCCGGGAGCTGGTGAAACAGGAAAAGTTCCTTTATCCGCCTCACAGGGCGTGTGATGGGGTGGGGCTCACTTCTTCGGTGCCCCGCAGCTCAGACCCCTAGAGGGGCAGGCAGACAGGCGGCTTGTGGGGAGCGTAGGCTCTGACCCCACCGCATGGGCTTGGGCTGGGCGTTTACAGCCCCTGAAGCCCCAGTGGGCGTGTGTGACAGTGTGCTTTTCGGCTTGACTGTCCACAGGCAGCCTGTGATCGTCAGCTCAATTAGTTCCTCTGCCTTATTGCAAGGACAGAGGGTTTCTGTATCTCAGGATTCTTTCCTTAGTGTTCTGGAAGAATTGGATCACACAGTGGCTTGGAGAATGAGTGCCAGGTTTTACTGAGTGGTGGCAGTAGCTCTCAGCAGATGGATGGGAGCCAGAAGGGGGATGGAGTGGGAAGGTGGTCTTCCCCTGGAGTCCAGCCATTGAGTGGCCAGACTCTCCTCCCACCGCCCCCAGCTGAATTCCACGTCATCCACATCGTTCTGCCATTGGTGGCCTTCCAGAGTCTGTTGGTATGTTCTTCTGCTGGTGTGCTTCTGTCGATGCCCAGCTGCTTGTGTGTGTGCCCACTAGGGTCTCAGGGTTTTTATAGGCACAGGATGAGGGGGCATGGCAGGCCAGGGTGGTCTCGGAAAATGCAATGTTTGGGCGCAAAAACTGGAGTGCCTGTCCTTACCTAGGTGTGTGGACATAGACCCAAGGGTGGAGCTCCCGCCAGGTGACCTGCCCTTCTCTACCCAGCACTTCCCTGCCTCCCTGCCTGCCTCCCATTTCACCGCGATAATGTCTAAGTGATTTGTTTCAGCAAAATAGTGCTTATTTTCTTTAAAAGTTGAGCAGTGGTGGTGAAATCCAATTCCCTATGAGCTCAGAAATACAAACTATCCTACAAGTAGAGGAAAGATTCTCAAAGTTAATGTTGCCAGAACTTATTTTTGTGTTGATGAATCAATAAGATACTTATTTCTGGAATTAATTTCTTACCATATTTGATCAACTAGTAACAACTGTGCTCTGGTCCTTGTGTGACATGCCCTGGGTCCTCTGCTAGGGCCGGAGGAGGCAGAAGGTGTCTGCGGCGTCCGGGCTCAGCTCAGACATGTACTGACAGTCCCATCCCATGACCCCCAATGCACGTGGACGGGTGTCACACCAAGGAATGGTGAATTCTATGAGTTAGACAGGAGAGGGTGAGGAAAGGACAGCTAAATGGAGATGGGGACAATCCCACTGGACTGGGACGTTCAAGTAGGTGGTGACAGAACAGGAGGGAGGCGGAGAGCAGAGCTGCGGATGGAGGGGTTCAGGAGGAAGTGGGCAGGAGGGTCCTAAAGGCTGGGGGCATCTGCTTGCCAAGGACTCTGGCTGCCCTACAGAGGGGAGTTGATTTCCCCGTATTGTTTGTAGGAGCAGTGGTGTGGGGGTTTAGAGACTTGTGGCCACACGGAGCGGATCTCCCTCCCCTTCTTACCCTGTCCCCACAGGGTTTGAGATGATGGGGGTTCTAATGTACCAGAGTATTGGCGGTAACCAGCATTTATTGACCACTTTTTCCAGTGCCCTGTTCTAGAGTTTCCTGCTGCCGTCCCTCTTACCTAGGAAGTGCCACGGTCCGCTTTCCCATATGGGAACATTAAGGCTTGGGGAGACAGTGGGGCATGCCGGGCAGCCCCACACAGCGCATGAGTCCCCAGGGCTGCTGTAATGAAGTCCTGCAGCCTGGGCGGCTTAAACAGCAGAAGTTGATCTCTCAGTTCTCCGAGACAAGGCCTGGCAGAACCGGTTTCTGGAGAAACCTCTCCTTGGCTTGAGCCCGTTGCCTTCTTGCTGTGCCCTCCTATGGCCTGGACTCCATGTGCACACGCCTGGTGTCTCTTTTTCTTATAATGATGCCAGTCCCATTGAATCAGGGCCCCATCTGTACAACGTCGTTTACCGTTATAGACCCCCTTAAAGTCCTCGTCTCCAAAATACAGTCCCCCTGGGGTTGAGGGCTTCAATGTGCAAATTTGGGGGGACATATTTTATCCTGTAACACACAGCTGGGTAGTAGCAGAGCTGGGATGGGAGCTGAGCTCTGTGTGGCCAAGGGCCATCTGCCATGTTCTTTCCATCTGGAATGTCCTAGCTTAGGCCTTCCTGGTCATACAGGGTGAGGCCACTTGATTTCTAACCAGCATGTTTGAGAATAAAAAAGAAAAACTTAAGAGGCTTCATGCGTTAGATAGGAAACATACGAGGCTCAAAGTACTCCGACTTGAGGGTTTCCTTTGAAACTCTCCTAAGTTTGGTAAACTATTGTCATTTGAAATAAGACTGTTGCTGGAACGAATCCCTATCCAAGGTGCGTAGCTCTCACTCTGTGCAGTGCATTTTACAGCTGTTAAGGCCTTTCAGTCGCGTCCATGGGAGACCTCCTTCAGGCTGGTTTTGAAAACCAAAACTCCCTTTCTGTGCAGAGGCAGCTCCTCAGGGCCTTGGGCAAATGTTGGGCCTGCAGCTGGGGATGTTCTGGAAAAGCCTGTGGATTGAGCAGGTGCCCACTGTCCGTCAGTTGTGTCACTGGTTGCTTTGACCGTGGCTGTGGTGCTTTGTGTTTTAATTTCTCCCAGGTATAAAAGATGGCTGTATACTTACTTCACTACTGAAAGATACAGCTGGGCGCAGTGGCCCATGCCTGTAATCCCAGCACTTTGGGAAGCCGAGGTGGGTGGATCACAAGGTCAGGAGATCGAGACCATCCCGACTGACACAGTGAAACCCCCGTCTCTACTAAAAATACAAAAAATTAGCCAGGTGTGGTGGCGGGCACCTGTAGTCCCAGCTATTTGGGAGGCTGAGGCAGGAGAATTGCGCGAACCCAGGAGGCGGAGGTTGCGGTGAGCTGAGATCGCGCCACTGCACTCCAGCCTGGGTGACAGAGCAAGACTGCGTCTCACAAAAAAAAAAGAAGAGAGAGAGAAGAGAAGAAGGAAAAGAAAGGGAAAAGAAAGAAAGAGCAGGAGTGCAGAGACCCCAGGTCAGACTTAGGAGGCCTTTCACCTTAAAGGTTAAAATCCACACACATGACGAGTAGCTATGACTACTTCCCACAGTCTTTGGCCATTTGCAAACACTACATAGAAACAGATGTCTACCAGCTGGGTGTGGTGGCTCACGCCTCTAATCTCAGCACTTTGGGAGAGTCTCCGAGGTGAGTGGATCACCTGAGTCCAGGAGTTCAAGACCAGCCTGGCCAACACAGCAAAAACTCATCTCTACTAAAAATGCAAAAACTAGCCACATGTGGTGGTGCGCACCTGTAATCCCAGCTACTTGGGAGGCTGAGGCGTGAGAATCACTTGAACCCCGGAGACGGAGGTTGCAGTGAGCCAAGATCACACTACTGACTCCTTTTTGGATCTCCGTCTCAAAAGAAAAAAAAAAAAAAAGATATCTACCAAGACCAATAATCCTGAGGTAATCGGATCATTAAAGTCTTATTTCAAGGCCGGGCGCGGTGGCTCAAGCCTGTAATCCCAGCACTTTGGGAGGCCGAGACGGGCGGATCACGAGGTCAGGAGATCGAGACCATCCTGGCTAACACGGTGAAACCCCATCTCTACTAAAAAATACAAAAAACTAGCCGGGCGAGGTGGCGGGCGCCTATAGTCCCAGCTACTCGGGAGGCTGAGGCAGGAGAATGGCGTGAACCCGGGAGGCGGAGCTTGCAGTGAGCTGAGATCCGGCCATTGCACTCCAGCCTGGGCGACAGAGCGAGACTCCGTCTCAAAAAAAAAAAAAAAAAAAAAAAAAAAAGTCTTCTTTCAGTTCTGCAGTATTTATTTAACAGTTCCTAACAGCAGCCTCAGTTTCTCCTCGTGTAGGAACTTGGACTGTGGAACAGGACTTCTCCCAAGCTGAGTTTTGTCCTTTGTGAGTAGAGAATTTGACACCCAAACAAGCACCTCTCCTGGCAGAGAGAATCACTGGCCGTCAGCGTTTCATGTTTTGTTTAGAAACAGCAACCATGGAACTTAACAGCACTTGGCATGGCTGTCACACCAGACACGTTTTCCCAGACGTGGTCAGGAAAGCCCAGACTGTCCACTCTGTCCCAAGACTGTCGCTGTGGTTCTCCCTCACACACCGCTTGATGCCATGGGTCTGCTTGTTGCCTACTCCAGAGCCTTTGGCTCCACAAGTTCTAAAGAAGGTGGCAGCTTAAGAAGTCTTCACAGTCCTCTTTTGAGACTTTGCAGGAAAGTCATCAGACAGTGACATTTTTATCAGATAGTTTTGAGTAGCAAAAACACTTTTTCCTTTCCTACATCTAAAAGTAAAAGAATTTACTTTTAACTGACTCACCGAAGGCCAAGTTTTGAAACCAAAAAACACTATTTCCTTGGTACCAAAGCTGACAGCTATAATTAAATATATAGGAATGTAAATATTATAAAGCAGGCATAGAAGAGTTTGTTAGTTTTGGGTTGGGTGCGGTGCCCCATGCCTGTAATTCCAGCACTTTGGGAGGCTGAGGCAGGCAGATCACTTGAGGTCAGGAGTTCAAAACTAGCCTGGCCAACATGGTGAAACCCTGTCTCTACCAAAAATACACAAATTAGCCGGGCATGGTGGTGCATGCCTGTAATTCCAACTACTCAGGAGGCTGAGGCAGGAGAGCCGCTTGAACCCGGGAGAGGGAGGTTGCAGTGAGCTGAGATCGCACCACTACACTCCAGCCTGGGTGACAGAGTGAGACTCTGTCCCCCGCCAAAAAAAGAAGAGTTTGTTAGTTTGGGAAATATGTTCCTAGTTAGACATTGTCTATAAAATACCTAATACTATAGTTAATGTTTGCAGACTGGTGAAAACAGAAACATTTCAAAATACTATTAACATCTTAGGGCCGTCCCAAGCCTAGTCCTCCTAGTTCAGTCCAATCTGCTCTCTGCAATATTTACTCCCTACCCTTTCTTTCTGTTTAAACGCATCAGAATCAACCACATTATTACTCTGTGAGACTTGTAATAAGAATGCTGGCATATGCCGAGTACATATTGTGCATTACATTGGATGCTTCATCATAGGACCTTATTTAATCCTCCACCAACCTAAGATACAACTTGCTACTCTGTTCTAGACGAAGTTTGAGGTTTGGGGATGTTAAGGGATGAGACCGATGTTACCTCCCCGTGAGTGGAAGAGCTGGGATTCAAATCCAGGAGGCCTCTCTGAAACTTTCTAGAAAAGCCTGTGCTGTTGCATCCCGCTCCTGCCCCCACCATGCCATCTGTGCTCACCATGACCGTCTTTTTTTTCTTTTTCTTTTTCTTTTTTTTTTTTTTTTTTTTTTTTTTGAGGCAGAGTCTTGCTCTGTCACCCAGGCTGGAGTGCAATGGCACGATCTCGGCTCACTGCAACCGCCGCCTCCCAGGTTCAAGCGATTCTTCTGCCTCAGCCTCCCAAGTAGCTGGGATTACAGGCACGGG
This sequence comes from Macaca thibetana thibetana, assembly GCF_024542745.1. Taxonomy (NCBI): domain Eukaryota; kingdom Metazoa; phylum Chordata; class Mammalia; order Primates; family Cercopithecidae; genus Macaca; species Macaca thibetana. The sequence goes on along the minus strand of NC_065589.1, from coordinate 6,823,100 downwards.
CCACCATGCCCAGCTACGTTTTGTCTTTTAGTAGAGACAGGGTTTCACCATGTTAGTTAGGCTGGTCTCGAACTCCTGACCTTCAGCAATTCTCCTGCCTCACCCTCCTGAGTAGCTGGGATTACAGGCACAAGCCACCTTGCCTGGCTAAGTTTTGTATTTTTCGTAGAGACGGGGTTTCACCATGTTAGGCTGTTCTTGAACTCCTGACCTCGGGAGATCCACCTGCCTCAGCCTCCCAAAGTGTTGGGATTACAGGCATAAACCACCAGGCCCGGCCCGTGGCCGTCTTTTCAATGCGAGATCAAGCGTCAAGTACACGGTGTACTTTCCTGGTGGGGGACAAGCAAGGCAGGCTGTTTTCTACAGAGCTGTCCTGGAGAGTCTGTGCTGTCTGGCACCTGGATCAAGATCAGATGAGATCCTTGAACTCCAGTGTTCATCAGAGTCCCTGTGGGCCCAGAGGTTGCCTGAGTAGGTCAGAATCGAGTATCAGGAAATTGTATTTCTTTTTGTTTTTGGATGCAGAGTCTACTCTGTCGCCCAGGCTAGAGTGAAATGGTGCGATCTTGGCTCACTGCAACCTCTGCCTCCTGTGTTGAATTGATCCTCATAACTCAGCCTCCCAAGTAGCTGGGACTACAAGCGTGCACCACCATAGCTGGCTAATTTTTTGTACTTTTAATAGAGACCAGTTTTTGCCATGTTGCCAGGCTGGTCTCAAACTCCTGAGCTCAGGCAGTCCACCCACCTCCACCTCCCTGGGTGCTGGGATTGCAGGCATGAGCCGCTGCACCTGGCAAGAAATTGTATTTCTGTGTTCTCAAGTGATGCTGATGCTGCTAATCCAGGAGCCATACTTTGAGATCCCCTTTCTAGGTGCGTGGAGTCACTTGGGGCTTCTTTCCTTTCTGGCCTCACACACAGATGACTCTTAACTTTGGTTGGTGCCCCCCCCTTTAATCTGTGCTCGTGAAAATCTTGCCATCCATGAGGCCCGTGTCAGATGCCTTCTGGTCTGAGAAAACTGATGAGGTGTGTTCTCTTTCCTCTTCTGTCCTTCGATGCCTGTCCGTTCTTGGGCTTTTGCTCTCTGTCTTCCCTGTTGATACATGTGTGCATCCTTCACGTCTCCTTTGCCACGTGCTTCCTGATGGTGCACACTCCGAGACATGTTCTCCCGCATTGTTTACACAGCAGGGAGGGTATTTGTTAGGGAGGTTGCTGGTGGTAGTAATACTAGGTAGCATAAGTTAATTGTGTAAAATGGCTTTGCTTTTCTTTTCTTTTCCTTTTTTTTTTTTTTTTTTTTTTTTTTGGAGACGGAGTTTCACTCTTGTTACCCAGGCTGGAGTGCAGTGGTGCAATCTCAGCTCACCACAACCTCTGCTTCCCAGGTTCAAGTGATTCTTTTGCCTCAGCCTCCCGAGTAGCTGGGATTACAGGCATGCACCACCACACCCAGCTAATTTTGAATTTTTAATAGAGATGGGGTTTCTCCATGTCGTTCAGGCTGGTGTCCAACTCCCAACCTCAGGTGATCCGCCTGCCTCGGCCTTCCATAGTGCTGGGATTACAGCCACCGTGCCCGGCTAAAATGTCTTTTCTTCATCGAAACAGATTTTGTTTGTTTAAAAGAATATGTTATATTGGAGAAGTTGCAGTATTCATTAAATTGTATTTTCAGGAACATTATAATTTTTAAGTCAACGTTCTTTAACTTTTATGTATATAAGATAGTATATTTAGGTTACACAAAAGTGGTCACATTTTTTTTTAATCTGCAAAGAATAAAATTTTGCCAGAGACCCAAAATAATTTCAGAAAACTGGTTTCTTCTACAACTTTTCTACTTTTGAGTATTTATACAGAAGAAAATTTGTCCAAATAAATGTCTTCACATACATAATTTTGTTTATAAGGAATTCTTTAAGGTTAAACCCACAAATTTTAGAAACACCGGACTGTTTTTGTAATTGGCAGGTTTTTACCGTGTTGTTCAGTCTCTATCAGCCACAACCTCTGTGACTGTAATTAGTGTTAAAAACAAGAATGTTTATATTTTTAGCATACATAAAAATTAATTTTATACAAATATATAAAACACCAACTACATAGAAATATTAGTGGAGACATGAGTAATGTGCCAAGTCATGATTAGGCAGTGAGGCACCGTGAGAAGCAGATAGCCCTGGATGGGTGTGTGGTCTTCCTGTGCTCATATCTAAAGTAACAGAGATTTAAGACAATATGAAATCATTGTATACTAAAATGTATCATTAACAAAGAACGATAAAATCCTACTCTAAGAAAAATGAGCAGGAGCAGAGTTGTGGAAATACACTGCTATAGTCCTGAAACTTGACCCAGCCCTCTTGAAGGGCAATCTAACAGTCATACATGATGGACATAAGAAATTTGATGCACTTTCTTCCAGTGATCTGTCTTGTAGAAGTTTATCCTCGAGGGAATAATTCACTAGGAGAAAGGGAAAAACACCTTCAGTGTAAAACAGTGTGCATAGCAGTTATTTATAATATTAAAATTCTGGGAGCTACAAATTTTCAACAAGCAAGAAGTTAAATTAGTAATTGCTGACTGAATAGTACCAGGATGTACAGCCATTAAAATGGCCAATTTGAATACTCTTTAGAGATAACTGAAAGCGTAAAACATAAGACTGTTTATAATAATTGAAACATGAAAATATGTATACATGTGTTAAATTGGATGAATAGGAACACAGTAACAAGTGAATTGAGCTAGGATTAAAGCAGAACTTTACTTTTTTTTTTTTTTTTTTTTGAGATAGAGTCTCGCTGTATCACCCAGGCTGGAGTGCAGTGGCACCATCTCGGCTCACTGCAAGCTCCGCCTCCTGGGTTCACGCCATTCTCCTGCCTCAGCCTCCCAAGTAGCTGGGACGACAGAGAACTTTAAAAATTTTAACTTCTTGTTTTGAAGTAATTTTAGATTTGAAGGAAATTTGCAAAAAATAATAGAGAGAGCCCATATACCCTTCACTTAGCTTCCTCCACTGTGGACATTTTTATGTAACTAGTACAGCTATAAAACCCAGGAAATTAGTATTGGTAAAGTACTAGTAACTTATCTATATGCCTTCTTCACATTTCACCAGTTTTTCCCGAAACGTTCTTTTTTATCTCAGGATCCAGTCCAGGATCCCTCCTTTCACTTAATTGCTTTATTTACTTTGCCACTTCTACCCTGAGAAAATTCCTGTCTTACGGTCCATGACCTTGACACTATTTTAGGAATATTGATCAGTTACTTTGTAGAAAGCCCTTTAATTTGGATTGCCCAGTGTCATCTCCTGAATAGATAGAAGATCTACATTTCTGGCAGGAAAACCACAGAAGCCTTGCACCTTCCTGGTGCTGTCTGCCGGAGGCACCTGACAGCCACCTGTCTTATTCCTGGGGACATTGACCTTGGTCATTTGGACAAGGCGAGACCTATTGGATTTCTCCCTTGAGTTCTTATTTTTCCATTTGATAAAGATAGGGATGCATGTCTTGGGGGAGATACTTTGAGGCTGTGCAGATCATTTTTAAAGTTGGACATTGTATTCAATAATAAGTAGGTTTTATAACATGAAAACTCTTTTCTTCTGGTAAATGTGCACAATCTTTAATAAATTTTAAAGTGCTTTTTCACTCCTCCTGTATTGGAGAGAAGGAGTAAATGAGGATGATTTTGAAACTTATTGGTTACTTAAGACCTGGGGAAACCTAGAGGTGAGGAGGAACTGGAGAAGCCCAGGGGTGAGGGGGAGCTAGAGAAGCCCAGGGGTGAGGGGGAGCTGGAGAAGCTCAAGAATGAGGGGAAGCTGAAGGGTGACAAGGAGCTGGAGAAACTCAAGGGTAAAGAGGAACTGGAGAAGCTCAAGGGTGAGGAAGAGCTGGAGGAGCTCAAGAATTAGAGAAGCTCAAGGGTGAAGTGGAGCTGGAGAAGCTCAAAAATGAAGAGAAGCTGAAGAAGCTCAAGGGTGAGGAGGAGCTGGAGAAACCCAAGGGTGAGGAGGAACTGGAGAAGCTTGGAAATGGGGAGAAGCTGAAGAAGCTCGGTGGTGAAGAGGGACTGGAGAAGCCCTGAGTGAGCCCAAGCTGGGAGTGTTGAGGGTGTGAGTGTGAGTGGACCTTCCCAGATAGATCTGGTGAGAATGGGGTGGCAGTTCTGGAACTGAACAAGAGGGGCCCCTGGTCGTGGACCCCGAGGGGTTGGCACGCCATAGATACCCAGCACATCCAAGGGAAGGATGGATGGATGGCTATTGATTTCCTTTCAGGCCATGCCAATATGTTTATCAAGCAAAAGATGCAGTTAAAGTGCTGCTGTGATCTAGGCGTGGTCCTCTGTTGAGGTAAAGAAGCTTCACAAAGGCACTGCCACAAACCAACGTGTTTTCTTTGGGTTTCGTCTCATATAATTTCATTCATGAAGGTTGGAAATTCTGTTATTCAGAATCTTACCTGTTTTTCCCAAGTAATTTCTCTCAGAGAACAAAAACTATATATAGTATGTGTATACATATATACATTCATGTAATATGTTAACATGTTATGATATGTAACATATTATATATTATGTTAACAATTGTAATCTATAATTCTGTAGATTAACCCTAAGATTTATTTTTCCCTTCCATCTTCCCATTGTTGCCCAAATAACTGAGTGCCCTCCTTCCCCACCTCCCCATGTCACCCAGGCTGGTCTCGAGCTCCTGGCTTCAAGCGAACTTCCTGCCTTAGCCTCTCAGAGTAGCTGGGACTATGGGTGTGAGCCACCACACCCAGCTCTAGAGTGCTTTTCCCCGTGCTAGCGCCAGAGTTACAGTGAATTGCCCAACAAACGTGCTGTTTTTAAAGCTGGAACACCTTCATCTTCTACATAGGGAAACTGAGTCCCGGGAAGAGTAAAGAGCATGCCCGAGGTCCTTCCAGATGCTCTTCCAGTACCCTTTCCACCACTGACACTGCCATTTCCTTATTCCTAGTGCACTTCTCAAAAAAATAGAAATAACAAATAGTGTTTGTTTACTGTTTCAACCCAGATATTTTTATTGTATTGTGACTGGTCAGCTTTTTCTAAGTTGAATTCTTAAGCTTCATGCTGTTTTATCTATTTGTTTTTTAATATGCAAGGGAATAGATTAAAAGCATTACATTTGAAAGCATCTGGTTACTAAGAGAGAACATGACCATCCTTTGTGTTTATGTATCTCGCAGGCTCATTGATTCCCAGCAGTCCTGTGAGGCTAGCTGGCATTCATTCCTCTGCACATTTTATAGATGAGAAAGCTGAGGCTCGCCTTGCATGATTTCCTAGAGCCTGGAAGAGGCAAAGATAAGATTCAAACCCAGGTCTACTTATCCTAAAACCAGTGGCCTTCACCTTGAAGGGCCTTATGTGGCACCGAGCTCCCAGTATCTAACTTAACTTAAAAATATGTAACTTACATTTTGTTTATGTTAAAAATTCAGGCACAGGACTACACCCAGGGACTGCTGCAGAAACGTTTTCTAAATATTTAGCACCAGCACTGAGGGGTCTTCGGTTGGTGGCACCTGTGTTCCATGGTACAGCTTGGCCTTCTGCGAGATCCCTTTCGACTTAATGCAGGAATCCTCGAATAAGTGTATTCGAAAGCAGTTGTTTGTAATTGGAGTATCTGGGATTGACAGTGGTTTTAATTAGTTGATTACTAGTTCTTTAAAATGTACTGTACTCACTGTGGATCTTGCAAATTGGTAACTGGTAGCTACCAGTATAATTAAATATTTCAGAGCACTTGGCTACAGTAGCATTGAACTGTGAAGAAATAATGTTGTACAGCCAATCAAAAAGAGATACTTGTAAACTCATTTACAGCGTCAGTGTGTGTTAGGACCATCATTGAGATGCTTATTGCTGGAGAAATTAAAGATACAATTTTGTGCTAAGAGGCAATATAGAAATTAGTTCCCGAATTACTTGTTAATTGATTTGGTGATTCCCTCGGGTCTGCATGCTCCTTTTCCCCCTTTTTGTTGTTGCATTCAGTTAACAGTGACTATTCCCAGAGCAATAAAAATATATTCCACACTTAGATGAGATGTGCCCTTATATCAGACGGCCCTCATTCTTTCGTGGCACCAAAAAATACCCACCTAAAACACAACTGTGTTTTTCTCAGGCATATTGTTGTTTTATGTATACCCATCAAGGTAACCGGTGCATTCATGGGTTTGGATAATTTCAGGAAAAGGAAAGCATGTTTTTATGTCTTACGTTTACAGGCACTTTTCTGATTTTTCTTTCCCCCTAATGGAAACCCTCCTTTTTTATCAACAGTGGAAGAGATTCAGGAGACTTGATTTATGGAAGCTTTTTCTTATTGTTTGCAATTCAGCAAGAATAACCATATGAAAGACCATTTGTAGAAAAGTGCAAATTGCTACTGAAAATGATACTGAAAGAAAATGAGACCTGTTTCTCCTTGTTTAAATTGAGTGTGGATAGAAGGAGAGACAGTGAACCATCGTGGGCCAGGCTTCCTGGACGCGGGCTCGCATCTCCAGACCCCTTCCTTCTTGGTGAGCAAGGGGAGAGGACACTGAAATGAGGCCCATACTGGTGCTGCTTATGTGGAAGATATAGAAACCGTTACCCTTTTCAATTTCCAGCGGAAGATCCGGCGACCCTTTGGACAGCTGCCAACGTGGTAGCTGTGGCTTCATTTTGAGGAAAACATTTTTAGTATATTGTTGGCTGTGCTTATGGCCTGAAAAGCAGCATTAACAAGTTTTTGAAAACTATTATTATTAATTTTAGGCCAGTCCATTATTTTTTCTATTGCCCTTCCCGTGATCACTTACACATATAAATATCATTATGCTTTTGCTTAACTGGGGCAAAAATCATGTGCATTATTTCCGTGTCTACTTTTAAAAGTAGATGGTGGTAGTTTATTTTCAGTTAGGTAAAGCAGAAACTGTATTTAGCAATGTCTTCATTAAAAAGCTTAAGATGGCTAGAACTAAATATACAGTGAACACAGTTACTAACTTATCAGGTAAATATGTTTGCATGTTGGTCAGTATATACAATAAAAAATAGTGTTTAATTTGAAATATAAAAACACTCTCTAGGTCCAAAAAACAGAATGAGTGAGACCTACTATTTGACAGCACAGCAAGGTAACTACAGTCAGTAATAACTGTACCTTGAACAATAACTTACAGGGTGTCGTTGGATTGTTTGTAGCTCAGTGGATAAATGAGAGGATGGAGACCTTGTTCTCCACGGTGTGCTGCTTTCACATTGCATGCCTGTATCAGAACATCTCCTGTGCCTCATAAATGTATACACCTACTGTGTACTCAAAAATTAAAAACGGGAAAAAAATAGAAACCCTCTCAATTGTTGCTGCACCCAGCCGTGGAAGAGGTGTGCTAAACCGTGCCTACATGGCGCCACGCCCTGGGATGAAAGAGCCACTTGGTTAGTTGTTGGCTCCAGTAGGAGGAGAAGGAACACTCTGTTTGCTTACTGGATGGCAGAGCTTTGGCAGCCTCTCTATGCCTGATAGATTCATTTCAGGTTACCCCCAAATGGAGTAACCTGGTTTTCCTCATGAGCATGACTTATTAAGGGCCCCAAAGTCCAACCTCTGCCAACTCAGAGGTGCGGCTTGGGCAGATACAGGGCCTGACTGGGGATAAGGAAAGGTAACCATCAGCTGCATAACCATGCATTGCAGGTTCATTCTTTCTACTTTCGTCTCCGTTGCACTTGTTTTTTTTTTCTTCCCCCGCCCCTCTCCTTTTTTTGAGACAGAGTCTTGCTGCTCTGTCACCCGGGCTGGAGTGCAGTGGCATGATCTTGGCGCACTGCAACCTGCACCTCCCAGGTTCAAGTGATTCTCCTGCTTCAGCCTCCCGAGTAGCTGGGATTACAGGCTCCCACCACCACACTCGGCTACTTTCGTACTTTTAGTAGAGACGGGGTTTTACCACGTTGGCCAGGCTGGGCTCGAACTCCTACCACCCCTCTCAGCCTCCCAAAGTGCTGGAATTACAGGTGTGAGCCACTGCACCCGGCCTGCTTCCCCATATCTTTTTTAAAATGTTTTTTTTCAACATTAGCCCCCCTGAAAGTCTCTTCACGAAGTTCCTGTGGAAGTAGCTGGCTGTCTTCGTCACTTTCTCCACAGAATGTTTCTGAAAGACAAATTTGGCGAAACAGCCTCCAAAGCAATGATTTCGTAACTCCTTCCTCCTGTTTCACTAACTTTGATTAAGTTAGAGGAAAGTATCTTCCCTCTTCAGATGTGGTGGCTCCACCTGTTGGAGAACTCAGTACCAGATCATGGCTCATCCTAAGCGGGGCGGGGAGGAGGGGAGCTCTTCAACCCTAGGCGGGTTTGTAATGTGGCTTGTGCATCTCCCCAAATCGCAGAGGAGAGGAAATACGTCCCCCCTTCAGGATGAGAGGACACAGCTGCAAACATCTTATTTTAAAAACAGAGGTGACTTTTGCTTTCTGCTTCATAAACGTATCACGTGTTTGAATATACTTTCTATTATTTGTCAGTTAACATTGCTGTTTTTCTCCAAGTGCTTGAGTGAAATTGATTCTCCACCCAGGCTCTCTGCTCACTCGGTGGTTTCAGGGCTTTGAACTGAGGACTGAGACCACAGGGCACAGCTCCTGACCCACGTGGCTGAGGAGCTTGGAGCAGGAGGCGAGGGCTGCGGGCATAGCTCCAAGGTGATGAGTATTTCTACTTGATATTTCTCATGATATTTCTGCACTTTAATGACTATTTCTACTAATACTTGTACTAATAATTTTTAATGGTTCACATTGAGTAGGTGACATTTTGATACATTAATGAGCCTTATCAATGACTTTTAAAAGTTCTTTAGTGTGCCGGGATACTTTGCTGCAGCCCCTGGAAGGAAGGGGAGAGGGCGTGGCCATGGCCAGGGCCCCCATTCTGCCCTCTGAGCGTAAGTCACAAGTGGCACAGGCCGCACACCTAAGAGTAGCTGAATCGCCACCGGTCTTGAATTGCACTCCAAGGTTAGTCCGGGAGGCTTTGCCCTAACATAGCTTGCCCCTACTAAGAGCTGTCAGAATACTAGAGAAATGTAGGCCTTGAAGATGGAGGGGTGTTTTCAGGGGTGGCTGTCTTCACTCTGGAATGCTTTGGGCCTGTTGGGGTGTTGCTAGCACGCTTAGGGGTGAGGCCTGGGGGGCCGGGCTGCGAGGGAGGCTGCGCTGGCTTCTGGGAAGCGCTGGTTTCTGGAACGGGCCGGCCCGGCAGGGTTCCGGTACTGAGGCTTGCCCAGCCGCTGCGGGTCCTGACGGCGCAGCAGGTCGGCTCACCGAGGGGCTGCATTTTGACAGACTTAACGACAAGTATCCCAGAGAAAGATGAGAGCGGGTGGGGATCCTGAATTTTGGTTTCCTGGGGACGAGTGTTTTCTGGTTTGTTCTCAGGTTTCTGGGAATAATGGGATCAAATTCAAGTGTCTTTCTTGGGTACAGGACTTGATGGAAGAGGAGGTATTTTGAACTCAGTGAAATGAGCATTTCTCTGTGCTAGGTTGACGCCTTTCCGTGGCAGCCCCTGGAACATAAGCACCCCAATGTCGGGAATTTCTTTTTTTGGTCACTAGTGTATCCCAGACACCTAGAGTAGCTCTCAGTAAATACTTATTTAATGAAAAATCGCAAATCACAACCACCTTAGGAAGGATAATAGCATAATCCCCATTTCACAGACAGACTGAATGCTCAGAGAAGTTGAGCCACTTATTCAATGTCACGCAGCCTGGGAGTGGTAAACTAATGCTTATGCATTGTGTGGGACTGCCCACAAGTGACATTTGTTCTGTGGGAAGGCAGAAAAGACCTGGAGAGGTCATGCCCAGGGGCGTGTACGTCTTAGTTGATAAGCGTCTGGAATTGGAAACGTAGAGGGTCATCCATGGTAGAATTTAGGCTCAAGTTTATTTTGAGAGCAGGTTGTCCTAAGAGTGGAATGTCAAGGAGCAAATTCCAGAAGCTTTCGCTCACCCAGCATTTTCAAAGTCCATCCCAAGACTGTTGGGTACACATGCTACTTGGGTGTCACCAGGTGTCCCTGGTTGACACGTTGAGGACATACTAAACCACACAAAGATAATGGGTGTCATTTTGCATGAGTCACAGCCTTTACCATTCGAATGTGCAGTGGATCCTTCGAGAAAGGACAGACCTTGAGTCCTCGTTTGCAAGACACAGCTCTCAGACGGGGCCCCTCCAGAGTTCTGAGCCTCAGTTTTGGGGGTCAGGTGTCATTGTTTTAAGATGAAGTTTTGTGGACTGGTACAGAGTTCAGTCTAAGGCAGATTTCTCTGTTTTATTCCTGTTGTCTTTCAACAGCTGGGCCGCCGGGTAGATGGTCACCAGTGTCTGGGTGGATTGGCACCAGGACTTTGTCTACAACCTGCGTTTCCCTGTTTGTTCTGCCATAGGGCGTGAGGCAGAGCCTGGCTGACCTTGGACTTGCAGGTGGCTTCTGTGCATCCCCCCGGCCCCTGGCCTTGCTGTTAGATGGTGCATTTCATTTTCTGAAGAGAGAGAGCTGGACCACTGTGGCCTTTGTCAGAATTCCACTTTCTTGATCAAGGATTTCTTTTCTTTGTGTCCATTATGTGATAGGGGCAGCATTAGCAGTCGGTCACCTGTGTTTCCAAAGGGAGAAGTATTTTCGGGATGTAGAGACTGGCCATGTTAATAACCAAGTTCTAACTTTCCTAAGAACCCTGAGACCTTGTGAGCAAGAAAGGGCACAGCATTTGACATCTAAGTCAATCCTGGCCAAATATGTACTGAATTGCCGCTGGAGAATTCACTACCACTCCTGATGAAGCCAGTTGGGTAGTTTGTGAAAAATTAATCATGATGTTAGCTTGTTGCCTATTGTGAAGATATTTTTTATAAGTTGGTGATAGATGATTTTTAATTTTTTGGACTCTGTGTATTTCTACATCTTCTCTGTGGGAAATTCTTCAAACTCCATGAGGGTTTGGTGTCTCAGCCTGATAGACAGGAGGCTGCTTGGCCCTGAGGAGTTTGCCATGCAGGGGCTGGTCAAGGACCAGAGAAGGTGGTGTGAAGAACTGGCAATAGAGAGTGGGTGTCCCTGGGCCGGGACAGGCAGAGCTTCAGGAAGTGACAGGTAGTGTTTGGGGACCAGCACACCTGGACGTGGACAGTCAGAAAGAAGATTGCTGGGGGTGGGGACCAGCACATCTGGACATGGACAGTCAAAGGAAGAGTGGGGGCACATGGGGACCAGGACACCGGGACATGGACAGTCAGAAGGAAGATTGCTGGGGGTGGGGACCGGCACATCTGGACATGGACAGTCAAAGGAAGAGTGGGGGCACGTGGGGACCAGCACACTGGGACATGGACAGTCAAAGGAACACGAGGTCGGGGTGGGACAGCGTGATGCAGAGCTTTGGCAGCTGATGGAGACGTTCTCATTTGGGAAGACACTGTCCGGTGCTAAAGCAGTACTTTCCAATGCAAGGGCACGGTGATCCGAGACTGGGAGGCCCAGAGAAGATGCAGACAAGGTAGGAATCGGCTCTGTGCGACTTCCCCATGACACCAGTGGGCCAGGCTACAGTCTCCGTCTGAGTGCCGGTGGAGGATTAGTTTACTTAGTAAATTCATTGTATTTTAAAAGTCTACTGAATTATGTAGCAGATGGAATTTTTCATCATATTTTGGTCATGTCAATGAGGAGATAGATGTGTGCTGCTGCTTAGCAGTGTCTGTTGTCTTCAAATGAAGGCCAGTGAATTTTCTGGTTGCAGGCACTTTTGAAGCAGTCAGTTCCATTCATTGTTTTTCTTTCTTTGTTTTGTTTTGTTTTGTTTTGTTTTTTTGCAGTTGCAAGATTCAATAGAGTGAAATAGAGTGAAAACAGAGCTCCCATGCAAAGGGAGGGGACCCAAAGGGGGTTGCTGTTGCTGGCTGGAATGCCTGGGTTTGTATCCCGATCATTATCCCTCCCACTGCGCCCTCAGGCGACAGATGATTGGCCATTTCTTTACCTCCTGTTGTTGCATAATTAGCATTTTAGTGAGCTCTCCTTACTATCTGATTGGTCGGGTGTGAGCTAAGTTGCAAGCCCCGTGTTTAAAGGTGGATGCGGTCACCTTCCCAGCTAGGTTTAGGGATTCTTAGTCAGCCTGGGAAATCCAGCTAGTCCTGTCTCTCAGTCCCCCCTCTCAACGGGAAAACCCAAGTGCTGTTGGGGGGGTTGGGTGACGACCACTCTAACTGCTTCCCCCTGAGTTGGGGTGTAGTAGGGGTTATGCAGTTGAGGTTTCCTCAGGAGGGGTGTCTTCGATGTCATTAACATGGGAGCACGGGCTAGCTGGCCGGTCCAGGGGTCCGTGGTAGATCTTCGTCATGGACTGCATCTGGGACTGCATTTGAAGAATGATTTGTGGTTTTATAGTTTTGATTCTGGAAGAGACAAACTTAACAAGGAGGTTAAAGATACAGGGATTGAAATGTATGGCCTGCAGTGCACGGGATTATTTCTTTGGCACACTTCACAGGCCCTGACTATCTGCTTGATAGTTTTGAAAAGGCTTGGTCCAGTAAATAATAATTTGGCCATCTGATGGGTGCTGTCAATGCCTGAGTGAAAGGTTTGGTGAAGGGTTTTAAGTAATTTCTGTTGGTTAGCTGCAGGCAAAAGTATTGTTCCTTCTTCGGTGGCTAGCCATCTGGAGGGGAGGAAAGTATGTCCTCGTGAGGTTCCCTATTCTGTTTTTCCTGCTGAGTACTGGGGCTTGGTTTCCTGGAGGGGATTACCTCATACTAGGGGTCCTTCTATGAACATTTCTAATGGAGGGTCCTGCCTTGTGGCTCTTTTGGCTTCAATAGCCACTTGGCGGTTCCCTTCTATTTCCCTTTCCTTTCCTTTCTGATGACCCCGGCAGTGTAAGACTGCCACCTCTTTAGGTTTCTGGACAGCCAATAATAATCTCCTAATGGCTTCCTGATGTTTGATAGGTGTTCCCTCAGAAGTTAGGAATTCCCTTCCTCTCCATATTGCTGTGTGGGCATGGAGGACTAGGTAAGCATACTTAGAGTCTGCATATATATTTACCCTTTTTGCTTCTCCTAATTCGAGTGCATTCATTGTTTTTCAAAGTGTTCATTTCATTAAACATCCCATCAGTCAGAAAGCCGCCGATAGAGGGTGCCCTCTCATCAGGTCCGTGTGTACCAGCGAGTTTACAGTTCAGAAGTGTTGCATGCTGACCACTCTTTGAGAGACACTTTGGGGCTCAAGGGGCTCGGAGTTTATTTGTGGGGGGAAGCAATGTTGGGGGTGGGGGTTGCACCTTGAGGTTCCCAGGCCAGCCCAGGACAGGGTGCGGCCCCAAGCCACTAACACGGCACTCCCACTGTTCCTCACAGCAGGTGGAAAATGCATTTATAATATATTTCTTCCTTGGAAGTTATTAGCTGGTTAGTTGTCTGCAGCTAAGCAGGAGTGGGACTGGATGGTGGGGACTCCTGTGAGAATGTTGATGGGTGCTGCCTCTTCACCTGTGTGTCACAGGTGTACGCAATACCCGGGAATCCCTTCTACGGGGCTGGCATTTGCTACCTTTATAAGATGTCCCGAGTGTGGCCCATGAGAGTCACAGTGGTACCAGCACCCGCTGGCTGCTCTCTGCGCTGATGACAGCTGTTAGGGAATCACATTCAAGACTTTAACTGGATTGGTCTGGAGTGTTTCACTCTTCTTCTTTAAAGAAAAAAAAAAAGTAGATGTTCTTTTTTAGAGCAGTTTTAGGTCACAGCAAAGTTGAGCAGAAGGACACCCACAGCCTCCACCATTGTCCCCCACAGTCTGTTGCAGCCGATGTGCCTGCACTGACAGCACTGTCACCCTTGGTCCATCTGTACTTTAGGGTTCACTGTTGGAGTGTGTTCTGTGAATCTGGACAAATATATAATGAGCTGTATCCACCACTGTGGTATATAGGGTCATAAGAAACAGTTTCACTGCCCTAAAAATCCTGTGGTCTGCCTGTTCATTTCCCCCACCCCCTGAAATCACAGATCTTTTTACTGCCTCTCTAGTTTTTCCTTTTCCAGGATGCCATAGAGTTAGAATCATAGAGGTGTAAGCTTTTCAGATTGGCTTCTTTCACTAATATGCATTTAAGCTTTCTCCATGTCTTTCCGTGGCTCAGTAGCTCATTTCTTTTTCAGTGCTGAGTAATATTCCATTGCCTGGATGTACCACAGTGTGTTTATCCATTCACCTATTGAAAGACATCTTGGGTGCTTCCAACTTTTTGCAATTATGATTTCTGCTGCTAATACACATTTGGGTGCAGGTTTTTGTGTGGACCTAAGTTTTCAGCTCATTTGTGTAAATACCAAAGAACATGATTGCTAGATGGTATGGTAAGAATATTTTCAGTTTTGTAAGAAACTGCCAAACTGTCTTCCAGAGTAGCTGTATCACTTTTTACTTCCACCAGCAATGAATGAGAGTTTCTCTTGCTCCACATCCTGCCAGCACTTGGTGTTGTCAGTGTTAGACTTTGGCCATTCTGATGTGTTTATAGTGCTATCCCCTGATCATTTTCATTTGCAGTTACCTAATGACATATAATGAGGAGCATCTTTTCATACATTCATTTGCCATCTGTACATCGTCTTTGGTGAGATTTCTGTTCAGATCTTCTGCTCATTTTTCGATTGAGTTGTTCACTTTCTTATTGTTGATTTGAAGGGTTCTTTGTATGTTTTGGATGATATTCCTTTTCAGATGTGTTTTTATAGATATTTTCTCCCAGTCTCTAGCTTGTCTTCTCATTTTCTTGATCTTTCTTCTTTTCATTCCTAATCATTGTTCTCCTTCAAGGTTCTCCAGCTTATTGATATGCCGCTAATACAGATCTTGGGCTTGATTTTGCCTGTACTATATCATTAGCATTTTCTTTAGTTTGGTAAAATTAATTTCAACAATTTCTACACTGTTAAACCTTCTGAGTGAGCACATCCTCAAAATCATCAACTCTTCCGATGAGATAATTGCTTAGGAGCATATACAGTTCTTAAAAGCACTTTTATACATTGTATGAAATGTAGAATGGGTGACATTTTATAAGTTATATGTTGTAGACATTCTAGACTTCATTCCACTGAATAAGCATTCAGGAATCCGTGAAGTTCTTATGAATAATCATTCTCCCCATCCCGTGTCAGTGCTAATAACATCTGTAATTAACAGCTGGGAAAGTCGTTGCCTGTTTGCAGCTGCGCTCATTGGCTGAAGTGACCACATGCAAACCAAGCCTGGCTGAGCCTTGGGAGTGGGGGGATGTTCAGCCCCACAGATTAGAAGGCAGGTGGGCAGCTGGCACCCAGTTCCCATGGATCAATACTGTGCGTGTGAGAGAGAGGGAGGGAGGGAGAGCCCAGGCTGCCAGGAGGAGGCTGGTCTCTCCCCTGCTTCGTGGTGTGCGACAGGAGACTGGCAGCCCCAAGGCAGTGAGTAGCCTCTGTCACTGCCCTGACCCAGGGCCAGGGCCTTTGGCTCTGAGACCATGTCACATCTGACGGCCAGGGCATGGACATCATCACAAGGAAACAAGACCTAGAGGGGGCTGGTGGGCCAGGAAACATGGCAGAAGAGGCAAGCCGGAGAGCAGCTGGCTTGGGGACAGTGGCCGGACCCTAGGGTGCAGGCAGCAAGCAGGCTGTTGGGTGCTGCAGGTGCTCTCCGTTGGAGCAGTGCTGTGGGAGCACCGTCAGCCTGCAGCCATGCTGAGTAATGCCAGGGCCACGGCAGAGGCTCGTGTCGGGAGAGGGACCACACGTGGCCAAATGAGCAGGAAGGAAGGGTCTAGGCAGCATTATTTTAGAAACTTAGAAAAATCATGCCCGCTCGCTGTAGCAAAATTAGGAGATGTTCATGGACAAAAACATAGAATTCACCCCCTTAATGCCATTACTCTGGGATGAAAGTGATTATCCCCATAGTTTGCACCCCTCGAGTTCACTTTCTCTGAAACACCTTCTAACCCACCCACCCCCACTCCCCAAGGCCCTCGTGCTCACCTTGGCTCTCCCCATCACCGCACTCCCTCCTCGGAGTGCTTGCTAATGTCACTCTGGATCCCACCTACCCCGGCTTCCATGTGGGTAGAAATCTTGACTTTTCGTTACAGTGAATGTCATAAAAGGTGCTCAAGAAATATATCCTGAAGGAATAAATGGAACGATAACTGGTAAACCTTTAAATACATTTATCAAATGGGATCCCACTACAAATATAGTTATAAAATGGAACCACACACTGGTTATATATGTGCATGTTTATATATACATGTGTATAATTGAAACAAAAGTTCCATGAAATGATCCTAAGTGCATCTCATGCCAGTCCTCCAATCTGGTTCTTTGTTTTTGTTTTTGTTTTTGTTTTAAAGCTCTGGTTGCAGCTCACTAAAGTAATTTCATGACCCACTAATTATCTCACATATTTTGTAAAACATCATAGTAGCAGCACTGGCTCTTTGTCCAGTATTGACATGTTAGCTGTCATCCTGGGTGAGCCAGCCTTCTCCACGTAGGTCAGTCTGGAGCAATCCAGTGCTGTGTCTCCATGAAGTCTGCTGGCATGCTGAGTTTTCATTTACCTGGTTGGAACACCTGGTGGTTAGTTCTCAGCGCGATCACCGTGGTCAGATGGGTGCCACATATGGTGCCTTATGGGAGAAAAGTTCCAGGTTTTCTTTAGCTGCGTCCATAGGTACACAGAGGTGTGCTGGCCGTGGGGTTTGTGTCTCTGCATGTTCTTCCGTATAGGATGAGGTGCAGGCGTTTATTTCATAGGGACACAGCAGTGTCAGACAGAACATGGGGACAGGATCACACTGCAGATTCAGGTGTGCCTTCTCCTCTTTCAAATGGTGTATCCTGGTTCACCTTCTGTCCCCGCCTGCTGGAATAACTGCTTCCCATGCTGTGTCCTGTCCTCGTGTTCCATCTGGGAGCTGGGCGGCACCCATCCAGGCCACAGAGCTGGATCTGTGAACAGCAGGAGGGCAGAGCCCTGTCCTCCTCCGCAGCGTAACCCATACTTACGGTTCTTAATTTACATATTCCGTGCCTGCCTTGAAAAAATATTTTACCTGGAATGTCAGTTTTTTGGGTACCATCCGCTGGAGTTCACATTCATTTTCACCAATTGTTCACTTAGCAGACCATTAGAAAGGAGGTCCCCGCGAGGTCCCGGTGAGAGAATAGGAAAATGCCATTTTAAATAAAGGTCAGCAAGAGCGAGAGGCTCCGAAGTTAGACAGGCGTCTGGAGAAAGGTGGATGTGGAAAGAGAGGTTGACTTCTGGGCACTTGTGCGGAATATCCGGGCCCTTAGAGGCTCGGGTGGTGAAGGATGAGGCCCCTCTGCCATAGGGAGAGCCCGTCTTAATCACGCCACGCAGGTGGAACAGACGCTATACAGAAAACTTGCAGAAGCATTTTGCTAACATCACGAGAACATGTGATTCGTTAGTTGGAGTGGACGGGGACGACTTCAGAAACCAGAGCAGGGAGTCTCGCTTACAGCCTTGGCATCCCCGTCCGTCGGCCTCACACCTCCCCCGTTCCCGATTCTCACTACTTCTGCTCTACCCAGTTGCACAGTAGCCTCACCGGATGGACAGGTGCCCTCAGTGTGTTCCCCGGGTGTGCATTTCCCACACTGAGTTCAGAGGTAGCTTTCAGTGAGTGCCAGCTGGATTTTGTCACTGCCTCACTTGCAGTCTTCAGTGGCTCCCCATGGCCTGCACCAAAATGTTTATAACCCTTGGAAGGCATAGGAGCCCTGCACACCCCAGCCCTAGTCTGGTCTCAGATAGTTTCCCCAGAGCTCCCAGCCATCAACTTTGTTGGTTTTCAGATACACAGTGTGTCTTGTGCTGCCACCCCTGCCAGAGATGCTCCTCAGCCTGAAGCATTTTTCTTCCTTCATCTACGTCCTGTCTGTTTTGTAAACTTGTCATCTTTTCAGATGTTGCTCATGTAGCCCCTCTCTTGCATAACCATTCTCATTCATCTGAGGTGTAAGTTGCCCGCTGCCCCACCCTGTGGGCCTCTTAGCACTTTGTCCATTACTTTGTTAAAGTTCCTGGCACATTGTGTAAGCTTTTCCAAGGAGGGTGAGAGGTTCCTGTCTGGCTCTCCATGGACACTGAGTTCGTGGAGATGGCTGGGACTTTGGTGCTTAGCCTTGTGCTCAGTACTTTACAACAAAATCATGTCTCCGTTGCAGAAAGTTTGTATCATGTTAAGCTTTGCTCGTGTGGCTTACTAATAAGTGTGTATCAGAGATTAAGGTAGAAAGGAATGATTTTGATACTACTGCTTAGACAAAGAAGGCAGCTGACAACAGCCAACCACTGACTGGAGAGGCTCCGGCTGTCACCGTGATTATTAATACATTGTAAAGACATTTTGGGGATTCTGCCATATTTTGTATGGTTGCCAACAAAATGTTGACAGTTGTATTGTGGTTAATAAATTCATTTAGATTTATAAGCATTGTTTACAGAACCTGTTCGCCTGCTGAAACTCTAACAGCATCTGTTCCTTCTTACTAATTAACTGCTAATTACGAATGAGCTTTGTGTGTTTGTCAGTATAACTGGCTCATGCATTTTGTAAGGAACATTAACAAATTGATTTACATAGTGGAAAAGCAATCAAAAGAGTAAACTGAACAGCACGCGTCTAAAGCCCTTTAGCCGGCTTTTGAATGAAGCAAACTTTTGATGGCTATAAATATTGCCATAAATTTTCCATTACCTTAATTCTTTGGTAAAGGTACAGCGATCAAAAGCAATATTGAGTGAGTAATCCTCAAATTAGAGCACTGCAGCAGGTGGTCGGGAGCGCTGGTGATGGCCCTGCGGAATCCTTTAGGGGCCGATAGAGGAGAGACACCAAAAAGTGGTCCCGTAGGAAGTGCGTCCACTCCCTTGTGGGAATGCTGCTGACTTTTGAAAGCTACGCTCGTGACTGGGATTGCTTCAGAACCCAGCCACTTAAGTACAGGTTCTCCCTGTGATACCAAAGTCAGTGTCTCAGCCAGCCTGCTGCAAGGAGCTTAGCCGGGAGGTGAAAATCTGGTGTCCATCATACTTTTTCTCCTCTTGGGTTCTCAGATTTCAAACTGTTGATTTGTGTCATGCTTCAGGGGGAGGCATTTAAAGTTAACCAGTTTAAGTGGGTGATTCCAAAAATCCAGGACTCCTTCATCCACTCTTCTGAAGGAGCGGGAGGAGATGGAGACAGCCCTGAAGAAGCAAGTTCCTGGTGTGTTTTCTAAAGCTGCCTCCTCGAGATAGAGAAGTATGACTTAGGCAAGAGCAGTGGTTCTAAAGCTCCGTCCTTGAGAAAGAGAACTATGACCCAGGCCAGAGCAGTGGGTTCTAAAGCTGCCTCCTCGAGATGGAGAACTATGACCCAGGTGAGAGTGGTGCGTTCTAAAGCTCCCTCCTCGAGATGGAGAACTATGACTCAGGCCAGAGCAATGGGTTCTAAAGCTCCCTCCTCAAGATAGAGAACTATGACCCAGGCCAGAGAAATGGGGGCACAGACAGAACAGAAGGAACGGGTAACACTGGTGCCGTTTACATTCACAGTTAACTCTCTAGGTGATTCAGAATGCTGGTGTAAAACGAGATCACAACTCAGGCAGCTGGCTGGAGAGTTCAAGGGTTTTTTTCTTTTCTTTTCTTTTCTTTTCTTTTCCTTTCTTTTGTGGTTTGAGACGGAGTTTTGCTTTTGTTGTCCAGGCTGGAGTGCAGTGGCACAATCTCGGCTTACCGCAACCTCTGCCTCCGGGGTTCAAGTGATTCTCCTGCCTCAGCCTCCCAAGTAGCTAGGATTATACAGGCATGTGACACCACGCCTGGCTAATTTTGTATTTTTAGTAGAGACAGAGTTTCTCTATGTTGATCAGGCTGGTCTTGAACTCCTGACCTCAGGTGATCCGCCCACCACAGCCTCCCAAAGTGCTGGGATTACAGGCATGAGCCACCGCACCCCGCCTTCATGGGTTTTTTTTTTTTTAGAAAGGTTCAGGTTAAATATGATTAACAGCAGTTACATTAAAGTAATACTGAGTACTTTACTGAGAGGGCACTTTTACTTTAAAGGATCCAGATACGCAGTTGTAGGCCTGAGCCCTGACACTAATGTTCAGGGTGAGAACTGCTGGAAGAGTGGGGAGGGCTGCTAGGTCCAGGGCCGTAAGCCTTGGAAGGAGGCCCTACTTGCCGGCTGTGAGCCTCAGGCAAACCCCTAGACCTCTCTGAACCTCAGTTAACTCCGGTGCAGAATGAGGGTGATAGAACAACCCTCTTCCCCAGGGTTGTTGGTGGATTAATAAGATGATGGATACTACCTGTAAAGCAGGTGGCATATAATAATAGCCCACTAAATAACAGTTACTATCCTCATGATCTCCGTATTCCTATAAAAGTAACCGTATGTAAACACTAGACGTTGAACCTTATTAGGTCATAGTAACTCCATATCGGAGGAGTCTCTTTTCTCATCAATAAATTTATGACTGTTAATTCCAGATAAATGTTAGAAAAAAATTAAGCAGAAAAATAGAATAGATAAGGGAGTACAGGCTCCCTTAATAAAGGCTAAGAAGTGATGTCAGAGCCGGGTGTGGTGGCTCACACCTGTAGTTCCAGCCCTTTGGGAGGCTGAGGCGGGTAGATCACCTGAGGTCAGGAGTTTGAGACCAGTCTGGCCAACATGGTGAAACCCCATCTCTACTAAAAACACAAAAAAAACTTAGCTGGGCATCGTGGTGCACACATGTAGTCCCAGCTACTTGGGATGCTGAGGCAAGAGAATCACTTGAACCCAAGAGGCAGAGGTTGCAGTGAGCATAGATTGTGCCATTGTACCCCAGCCTGGGTAACAGAGTGAGACTGTCTCCCCCCTTGCCAAAAAAAAAGAGGGAATGTCAGGGTTACTTTACAAAGCTGTAGTTTAACACATTTAATTGGCAATTGAGCCATCTCACAAATGTAAGTAAATGGCACTATTGATAAATAACAGGCTTGCCATTGGTGAATATTTTACCTCCAAAGTGATTTTGCTAAAAGTATGTATATATACGTTTTCCGTAACATTTCATATGGTAGGAGGAGGAAGAGGCGCTGTGCTCTCTGAAGCATTCATTCCTCCTTAGAATTTTTCCCAGGGGTAAGTGTTCGGATAATCTGATGAATTCAAAAGAGTTTGCTCCAAAATATTATGACATGATTAACTACATATTGTGCCAGCCAGCATTTACTGACCGTATATATGTATTAGCCACCATCAGTAGTTATAAAAAGGAAATGGATTTGAGTGAGATACATCTACGCTCTTAAGAACTCACAACCTAGGAAGTAACTGCTGTGCGGATCTGACTCTACTAGGTATGCACTAGATAAAATGTGCCAGGGGAACCCCAAAGGGAGCATTTGCTTCGGTTTCATGTGTTACATCCATCCCCAACCTTCTAGTATTTTCTTCAGATGACATTTAGTGAACAGAAAGCCTCTCTCTTAGACCTTAATTGATTAAAGACTTTTTAAGAAGCGTAAATTAGAAGTGAACACAACTTTTTGGACTTATAAGTGAAAAATCCGGTGCCTAAGACTTTCTGGTTAAATGTTGCCACTCTTGAATTTCAGTTGGAAACATAAAGCCATTCATTAGGCTAACTCGGATGTATGTGAGATTTCTTCAAGAGATAAATGGTTGGTGTTTCAGTATTTAGCACATTAACCCTGTTTGGTATTTCGTGTGACCGAGATCTAAACATCAGAAGTCATGCCCGTGCCATTTCTCTCCCCAGCGACCTGAGTCTGCATTTAGTATGAAGCAATCTTTTATGGAAAAAACTTACAAACAATAGAATGAGTTTGCAATAGAATGTCTGAGAACACAAACCTGTGCTTCTCCATTTAAATATGGCACAAGGAGACCCCAAAGGCTTTGGACCAGTGATTTTCAACCCTGGAAATGCCCACAGGTGCAGGCGTGCACACACACATACACACACTCTGTCCACGGAGGGTCAGATTCACACTCCTTGGGCCTGGGTGGGGCCCGGGCATCTATTCTCTAGTGTTTCCCATTTAAAGGTGTTCGTTAGAATCACCTGGAGAGCTTAAAAAAGCAAAAAACAAGCCGGGCACAGTAGCTCATGCCTCTGATCTCAGCACTTTGGGAGGCTAAGACGGGAGGCCAGGAGCTCAAGGCTGCAGTGAGCTGTGATCGCTCTACTGCACTCCAGCCTGGCCGGTAGAGCAAGACCCCACCTTAAAAACAAAACATGATGTTGAAGGAGCCAGACCCCAGGCTTTGGGAATGGGCTTTCCTGGGCAGGGCAGATTTGTTGAGAATCCATTTTCCCAGCGAATTCATTTCCACCCTCTTAAGAACAACCACTTTAGGAGGAATATTAGGCAGAGGAAAGGGGCTCCTATGTGTGCCTCCTTTCCCAGGAAACATGGGAGCAGGAGGAATATTTGCCTTTTCGTACTTGAAATGGTTTTTTATTTGCAGATTATCATTTGAAAGACATTTTCGTAGCCTGATTTCCACTCAGAAATAGATGTCACCAACACAGGATGAGAGAACCTTATAAAGAATTATGAACTTCTGTTAAAATGAGAAAGTCAATGAAGGGAGGCGGCATACCCAGAAAAGGGGAAAATTAAAATCTGAAATAATTTATGAGGAAAATAATTTTCCATCTAAGAGCGTATTAGCTGTTTATTCAAAACCCTTGATGGGGATGTTTGTAATCAGGTCATATTGTGATCTTCCCACAGCCTGTGGCTTCTGTTTTTCCCCTCCTGGCCTTACAGTTAGGGGTGTTAGGGTAGGTTCCCTCCAGAGGTGACACCTGTTGACAGCCGGGCTTTCATGGCAACAAGCCGCTGTCCATTCTGATGGCTTCAGCCATTGCAGTGACCATTAAAGAAAGTAAAGTGGCTTAGAGACATAACAGGGTGACATTTATGCAGGGGCAGAGAAGACACGGCTGTTCCTCTCCTTGTTCTCACCTTTGCCCAGAAGGTGTTAGAAACAGCCTCTTCCTGAGCCTCCTTTCTATGCTTCTCCCCTTAGAAGCCATGCCCTGTGGTGGGTCAGTCCTCAATACTCATGGGTCCGTGTTGTCTTGGCGGTACCATCCAACCATGTCATACTTCAGAAAGGCCAAGCTGGCCGCAGAATGGAGGCCGTCGGAGGGCAGGAGCCCAGGCAGGAGGTGGTCGGTAGAGCAGCATTCCCAGGGAGAGCCTGGTGGGCTGTCAGAGTTGGGGGCTGCAGGATTGGAGAGGAGAAGACCTGTCTGGAGGCGTTCGGGAAGTAGAATAGATAGGACTGATGGACAGGTTGATTCAATATGGAGGATGAAGGAGAAAGAAGAGGTTTGTTGTTGTTGTTGTTGTTGTTGTTTTAATAGATGAGGGACACTTGTGCTGAAGGTGGTATGTATTTGGGAATCATACAGAAATAGCCATTGAAGACATGAGAGAGTGTAAGATCCAGGAATTTCATGGAATGAGAGCTAAGGAGCACTGGTGTTCTTAGGAGAGACGAAGGCAGAATCGCCAGAAAGCAAACAGGACCAGAGAAGCGGGAAAGAAACGTGAGAGACTGTTCTCCTAGGAGAACAAAAAAGAACTTGCCTTTTGAAAGAGGGAGATCAAATAGGAAGAGAACTAACGCATGTCCATTGGCTTGTGGGATGGAGGGGTCATTGATGACATCAGGGAAATGGTGGAGGGGAAGCGGCGACAGGACTGTGAACAATGAGCAGGAGGGAGCCACAGCACAGCAAGTGTAGACACCGCCCAGGAGAGGCCCAGCTGTGACGCTAAAGGGAGGAACAGGTCTAGAAGTTACCAGTTCGCTTGGAATAATAAATGCTATAGTGGAAAACTGTTCCAAACAGAAGTTACCAACAGTCCCCACTCACAAGGAAACCCTAGAGTAGAGATACATTTGATTTAAGTTAGTAGCTTGCGGGCCTGATGTGGTGGCTCATAACTAATCCCAGCACTGCAGGAGGCCAAGGCGAGCGGATCCCTTGATCCCAGGAGTTCTAGACCAGCCTGGGCAACATAGTGAGACCCCATCTCTGTAAAAAATAAATAGATTAGCCAGGCGTAGTGGTGTCCATCTGTGGTCCCGGCGACTCTGGAGGCGGAGGTGGAAGGATCACCTGAGCCCAGGGAGGTTGAGGCTGCAGTGAACCGTGATCATGCCACTGCACTCCAGCATGAGCTGTGACAGAGCAAGACCCTGTCTCAAAAAAAGAAAACTTGTAGCTTATCATTCAGCAATTTATAAATAATTATCTATATTTGTCAAACACTTTGTACATGTCAGGCATTGTAATTTGGCTTGATGTTACGAATGCATTTAATTTTCACCGAAGGACAGTTCCTTCCAGACAGCTCTGAGTTTCTGTTTTCCTCGGTTGTTGCTGAGAGCGTAAGTTATATTCCCGACTATAGTCTCATCCAGGTCGCATTTCCTCCTGATTTCCTGTTTCCTCACCCATATCCCACTGCTCTCTCTCTTCCCTGAAGCTCTGGGAAGTCTTCCGTACACACTCATTAGTGAGTTAGGGAACTTCGATGCTTCTCCGTGTTTAGAAGAAACCTTGCTGTCACCACTCCATGCAGATGCTCGGATACTAAGGTTTTCACCTGCTGCTTCCTGCGGGGTGCCGCTCTCGTGGACGAGGGCCTCTCGTTGGAAGCCCTGGCTCACTCCATGGCTGCGCCTCTCCCCAGCCTGCTGGCCTTGGGCTTCCTCCTGCTCCCGCTTTCTTAGTTTTGGAGCACAGACTCTGTGGTTCTGTAGCTAGAATTCAGGGGTCCGCGAATGTGGCTGGGGGAAATTCATTCGTATTTCCACTGACTTCAACTGAAAGTTAACGTTTCCTTCAGACACGAATGTACTCACAGTCGTGTTAGCAGTACCTGTGACTTTGCCGCCCTCGGAATTGCAGACACATTCACAGCACGTTGCCGTTGTCACAGATAATTGAATAGGTTGTTTGCTCTGGTCACCATTTGGCAATGGTAGGTACTAGGTCTGCCGTCGGGTCTCAGTGCATTAATAAAGCAGTGTGCTTATTACCCAGCCACAGGCATTGCTTATATTTTCATGACTGCATTTTGATATGATTGGTTCTTTTGTAATCCTGTGAATTTAAACATAATGTTTTGAGAAGGGATCCTTTGGGACGTGCCAAAAAAGACTGACCTGTAGCAAGCCTCCCTGTGGATTTGAGTTTCTTACTCTATTAATTCTTTAAACTGAAGTTTTCATCCCATGTGTGAGGTTTGTTTTGTTTTGTTTTGTTTTGTTTTGTTTTGCTTTGTTTTGTTTTTTTGAGATGGAGTCTCACTCTGTCACCCAGACCAGAGTACGGTGGTACGATCTTGGTTCACTGCAACTTCCACATCCCAGGTTCAAGTGATTCTTCTGCCTCAGCCTTCCGACTAGCTGAGATTACAGGCATGCGCCACCACGCCCAGCTAATTTTGTATTTTTGGTAGAGATGGGGTTTCACCATGTTAGTCAGAATGGTCTCGAACTCCTGACCTCAGGTGATCTGCCCGCCTCGGCCTCCCAAAGTGCTGGGATTACAGGCATGAGCCGCCGTGCCTTGCCCATGTGAGATTTGATGTAAAATTGAGGACGCGGGTCTTCAAAATGACACAGAAGTACTCATTGTCCTGTTACCACCCTTGTCGGCTTTTCACCCTGCAGCCCTTCGAGACCAAATCCACCTGTGAAGTTGCTGTTCATCCCTGCAGGCTCCCTGTACCCCCGGCTCCCAGAACCCATCACCAGCCCTCCTTCCTCTTAGAGAGCAGTCTTCGGGGGGACCTGAGCTTCGGCTGCAGCCTTCCAGCCCCCTGGGTCTCACTGCTCACTGCCTCCCCTTTCTCACCCGGGCGATTCTTTCCATCTCCTCCCTTTGTCCCACGCTGAGTCCCTTTCTCTTCCTTTCTTTGAGTTCATTTCAGAATTCCTCCTCTGTGTCTGCTTATTGCATGGCACAGTCTGATTGGGCCCCACTTTCTTCCTGGAAAGGTATTTTCTGGGACCAGTGAGCAATGTTACCATTTCCAGAAAAGCAGTGCAGCTCCTCCTGCACGGCACTCTTTCTGCCCCGGGATGCCTCCACCTCCCTTCGTTCCCCATTTGGAGCTTCTGGGTGCCATGTCTTGACCAGCAGTGCCAGCCTTCTCTTCGCCATCAACTGTGGTCTTTCTGCACCTGGGCTCCCCTCCACCCTACATCTGAGATCGCTCGCTGTGTTTAGGCCAGCTCTCCCTAGATGTGTAGCCACTGGAATCTTTTTCATCTCATCAGCTCAGCTCCCGGCAGGACCTCCCCATTGGACTTTTCCAAGATGTCAGTGGACAGCATAGACCTGGGTGCCGGTGGCCACCATCGAGAGTCACTGCCACATTTCTTTTCCTTTTGTGTCCGCACTTGGCCCAGAATCTTCGTCCAGGCAGCCTCCTGGGCCGCCTGTGGTGTGGAGCTGGCAGAGAAAGGAGCCTGCTTCCCAGCATGGCCTCACATTGTCATCAGTGTCACTCAGGACCTTGCCCGCTGCCCCAGCTCAGAGCTTGAACCTCTCCCTCTTGGAATCTGTCAGGGGTCCTCATAGGACCACCCAGCCTCAGTCTTGGCCCCATTGAGTCTGCTCTCCCCACTGCTAATGAAGTCTTTCCTGCTGAAAGCCTTCTGGGCCATCCGTTGTCTGCATGTGGGCGTCCTTGGCTTGCCCCCACAGGCCTCCCCTGCTGGTCTGGAGCTCAGCTAATGGCTCTCATCCCCATTCCCTATCCATCTTGAATGTTCTAAACAGTGAATTAAAATGTTTAACTTGAATGCAGGAGCCAGGCAGGTACTTGTCATGAGTGGGTTTGGAGGGGGCAAGGATCTGGGTGAACAGGGAGGGCAGCCGTCCCTCACTTCCACCCTCCTCATGCCCAGTGGCCTCATGTTCCTGGATGGTCCTAGTGTTTAAGGAAAGCCAGGAATTTTGATTTGCATATAAAATTTTATAATTTTTAAATGTTGGCAACTGATTCCAAACATCTATTATGCGCTTTTGGGGGCTGATGAAAATGCTTCTGCAGACTAGAAATAGTCCCCAAGTCACCAAGATGGCATCCCTGCATTAAACCCACCCCCTGACCTTCCCAGGAAGCTCATGCAGCTTGGCACGGCATTTAAGGCTCCCCCGACCGATGTCTGCCTTCCTGTCCCAGCTTCTGTCTTATCCACGTCCAACACCCAAGTCCCTAGGCATTTGAGTGGCCTCCTCTCCGTACCTGGGCACACAGTGCTCTTCCATCCATCACTCATCCGCCTGACTGGTCCTGCTGGTCCAAGACATGCCTCCTCTCCGTACCTGGGCACACAGTGCTCTTCCATCCATCACTCATCCACCTGGCTGGTCCTGCTGGTCCAAGACATGGCGTTAGTGCTGTCGCCCCTCAGAAGTCTTCCTGGCTTTCCTCTCCCTGGCCCGAGGGGGCGCCTCTTTTCTGTGCCTCATCCCTTCCTTCCCAAGATGGCCTTCTGTAGACGAACGTAGTGGCACCTGTCACGCTGGGTAATGATAATTTATTACCTTTGCCGCCTTCCCCGCTAGACTCTGATTTTTGTATGAGCAGCAATTATAGCTTGCTGTTCCACGTCCCCAGGACCTAGCGGGGTCCCGGCCCAGCAGTGGGGCTCCACATGGCTGAATTGAGCAGTCTGCAAAGCAGCCTCCTAACCGCAAGTCCTGCGTCACCCTGTTTAGCCGGTCACTCACTCAGAGAACTGTGGATGGGGCTGAAGCTTAGTCCCAAGAGCTACGCGTGTCCAGGAGACCTGGGAGCACCAGCCCAGCCATCCCAGGATCTCACAAAGAGGCCCAGCGGCGAGTACGGGGGAGACAGCCAGACCCCTGCGCAGGACTCTAGAGGCTGAGTCTGTAATGAATCCAGCTCAGACCACATGTATGGTGTGCTCAGGGGACCCCCAGACCAAAATCCAACACCGTGCTGGCTTCTGGGAGTGCAGATTTTGCAGATATGTAAGCAGAAAATCGTGTGATACCCTGAGTTTCTGAGTCAGCAAATGGAATGGGGGCTGAGCATTGCTTAGCCAGCTGGGCGAACCCTGGGCTTCCTGAGGACAACCAGTCCTTAGCTGTGGGGTGACCACTAGCCACCGACAGCCTAACCAGTCAGCTGCAGACCTCTGCTTCCAGTTCCTCCTTTCCTGATCCCCCCAGATCTGCTTTTCAATTTCTCAGTGTATGTTTTCTGGTATAATCTGCTTGTCTTTGCCTCTGAGTGACATCCATGGAGTCACCCAAGTCGCCCGTCGGGACTATTCCTGGTCTCATCTATTATCCTTCTCCAGCTGCTCCTGGATGGTCACCGGGTCCTTCCTCCCTTTCTTCCTGAGCACCTGTCCCGTCGTGCCCGCCGAAGGAGTCGTGCATGTGGTTTGGGGCCTGGATGTGTGTTTGGGCCTCCTCACTGGTTTCCAGCCTTCAGTCTGTAGCCCTCAGACACGCCCTCCTTCCTGCACCCCCAGAGTGGCCCCTCCACTCGCCCTTCAGCTGCAGCCACAGGGTTGAAATCTTTCCCAGGCCCTCCAGACCTCCCGGATAAGGCTTAAATTTAAAGAATACTAAGTTAAATTTAAAAAAATATTTTTTTTAATGTCACTATTTCCTCAAACTTCTCACCTTTACACTCACCGTATTTTACTGAGATCCTATATTTAAATGTCTTTTTCTCCATAAGCCATTGAGTTTGAAAGAGACGTCCTTGTAAATCATTTACTGAACTGTTGGAAATTTCGATCTAGGACTCAGAAGATACAGAAGATTTTACAGAAAGCCATTTGTAAATTCTTACCCTGAGGTTTGTAGACCCTTGTGAAACCCAAAATGGAATGTAAGAGTTTGTATGTACATCTCAGAAGAGGTTCTATGGGTGATTGATTGATTTATTGACAGAATCTCACTCTGTCACCCAGGCTGGAGTGCAGTGGTACGATGATCTCAGCTCACTGCGACCTCCACCTCCTGGGTTCAAGTGATTCTTCTGCCTCAGCCTCCTGAGTAGCTGGGATTACAAGCAGGCACCATGATTCCTGGTTAATTTTTTTTTTTTTTTTTTTTTTTTTAGTACAGACAGGGTTTCACCATGTTGGCCAGGTGGGAACTCATGACCTCAAGTGATCCTCCCACCCCAGTCTCTAAAAGTCCTGGGATTACAGGCATGAACCACTGTGCCCAGCCTATTTATTTATTAAATAAATAATTTTTTTTGTTTGTTTTTAGAGACAAGGCCCAGGCTGGAGTGCAGTGGCATAATCACAGCTCACTGCAGTCTCTAACTGCTGGGCTCAAGTGATCCTCTCACCTCAGCCTCCCCAGTAGCTAGGACTACAAGCATACTCCACCATGCCTGGCTGATGTTTCTTTTTTCGTAGAGAACAGGGTCTCACTGTGTGTCCCAGGCTGGTCTGGAACTCCTGGTCTCAAGCAGTCCTCCTGCCTTGGCCTCTCAAAGTGCTGGGATGACAGGCATGAGCCACTGAGCCTGGTCTAGTTCCACAGTTTTGAAGAGGGCCTGTGGCCTCCCCATCTTCCCCACCCTAAGAGGTTAAGAGTCGTGGATTGCTTGACATGTATGTCCCAGGTTCAACATGTTGAGCAAAATGCTAGGAGGGTGGTGCAGAGGCCACCGTGGCAGGCAAACAGGTGGACCAGCAAGCACTCCAAGACTCAGCAACTTTTTGAATATAGAGGCTTAAAGGTAGAACATCTCATGAGACTTTAGGTTTCCAGAATGGGTGCCTGTAAGAATGGTGGTTTCATTAACAGAATAGCAAACTAAGGAAGAAAAGATGATTTGGTTCAGAAAAAATAATGCTGTCAAAAGGAAACTGGGACTGAAAATCGGCCGTCTTTTTCATGTATGGCCATTCTGGCTTTTGACTCTATCCCAAAATACCAAATGCTCTTTCTACTCACTGACTCTTGCTTTCAATTTTGTCCAAAAGAAAAATGATTCACAAAGAAAATGATGTTGTTACACAGTGTACATACTCAATATTAAATTCATAAGTAATGTGAACCACTTCATAAATTATTTAGCTTGAAGTTCATTTTGTATAGAAAATTACATCTTTGAAAAGATATGACAGGGTTAAAATGAATCAAGTTTATCGTAAAGCTGTTCTAGCCATAGTAATTTAATGAGTCATTTTATCAAATAAGAAAAATTTTTAATATTTTGACTACTCATCACTCAAGCAGTACAGCTGGTGTTACTAAAGAGGTCATTTCTATTCAGTACCGTTCGTAGATCCTGAAACGGGCGCCTTTCTGTGCTTGTTTGCCACGACAGTGGCTCTCGTACATGACGCCTGACGTATATCTCACGTGAAGGTGCTGCCCAAGCCAAGCTCCCTGGGGCTCCGTTTTCTGTTTCTTGACCGAGGGTGGCAGAATCCCCAGGAAGTGATCCTGTTCCTGGCTTACGTTTTACAGGATGGATCTTACCAGGCAGCCTTGGAAGCCACTTCTCACACCAGGGTAATAAAGTCCTGTGTTTTCACAGTCTGGTTAATACAACGGGGAAGAATTAAAACCTTTGGCATAACACAACTTTTGGTCCATTCTGTAAGCAAAAGCCGTTCACAGCCTCCTGAGTGATACCTGTTTCTAGGCACTGCTTGGTTTCTGGGTGCCCTAGACAGGGAGGATCCCACCGCTTACACTGTCACTTGCCGTCATCCTGAGGACGCTGTTTCTGTGAGCCGTGGCTCACACAGCTGTCCTCATGCTAGGTTAAGGGCCCTTGCCTGGGTCCTCACAGTGCTCTGGGCATGGCCCTGTCTTGGCCTAGCTTTCACTAAACTGCATCTGTCTGTCCACATCTGTGGATAGACAGTGCTGTGCCTGTGCTGTCTGTCCACCCACACCCAGCACAGGACCTGGGACAGAGTCCATGCAAGGTCAGTGAATAAGGAACGAGGTCATACTCAGAGGCACATCTCTTCCTTCTAACACTGGGAGCTGTTCAACTGCCAATGCCATATGAGAACATGCTTAAGAACATGCTTAAGAAAAAGAGGGAAATAATTATTGTCTCAACAGAGATTTGGATTTAGCAAAAACTGGAAATAATTCACAATGAAATTAATAATCCATTGATTGTGATGTCCATGGTGAGATCATTACCCTTGAGAATAATCCTGGTAATTTAGTTTGCTCGGAAGGTCCTATTTTCAAAGTACTTTTACATTTTCCAAACCCTGCTGTGTGTGTTGAAATGTAAATCACACAGCACCTAGATAACCAGATGATTTTCCTGGTCCTTTGACCAAAAAGATCAAGTGAGAACACACAGTTGCACCTTAATCATTTAGTGCTTTAACTTTCCCCCCCAGCTAGTATTTGAGGAGTTTCTCTCATTTGGGCTCTGAATGCTCTTCTGATATTGGGGAAGGCTTTAGGAATTGTATTCAGGGCTGCTTTGTTCTCCCCCCTTCCTGCCCGTCTCAGTGTTTAGGGTTGTCAGTATCCCAGGACTGATTTCCCTGTCCATCCGTGTGCTTTGGAGGTATCCTGGCCATGTTATTCCTTAAAGCTCTAAGTAAAAATGACTTTGTTCCGTGGCACTATGTTAAATTGGCTGGTTAATTCTGGTGTTATTTACCCTGTAATTCATTAGTTTCACCCCACCATTGGCAGCTGACAGGCTGTAATTTCACGCCTTGCAATAAAAGATGTCTCATAATCTGCTTCATTTAGCAGCAAGAGAATTTAATGAAATTAACTGCAGTCCTAATTATGCCAGTGAATACTAAAGACCGCCATCAAGTTTTCTCAGAAAAAGGACAAGGTCCACCTCGTGAAGGATTTAGAATATAATTTCCTGGGAAAAGTTGCAAATATCTTCCTCCTATTGGCCAACCAGGGCCAATTATGAGTACACATATGACTATAATTAACTGGTTTTTTGGTGAATGTCTCTCCAAGTATTCATTGTTTGAAATCAAATTTAAAAGTGATTTCTCTATCGGAGTGGTGTAGATGATAGCAACAAGCTAACGTTAAGTTTTCAGGCAGCGGCCTCTCCTCCTGCAGTGGAGGACAGGTTTGCAAAACATCACAGTTGGAGTGCAGGTTTCCGTGTGTGACTCTGGAGGGTTTCTGGAGTGAGCAGAAGCCCTGGCCGCCTTCCGCCTGTACACTGAGAGCTCAGCCTCTGCAGCCACGACTTCTCCATGCTGCAGGGATGCTAGGCCTGGATGAGGGTTGCCGCCTGTTGGGCATGGAGTGTCCAGTCTCACCCGACCCCTCACCTGGCCTTTCTCCGTTCCTCATGGCCGCTAGGGCAAGCCCTCCCTTCTCCAGGACAGATGGCCTTTCCCCGCTCCACCGTCCATCTGCGTCCTGCCCCTGGAGGGGAGGAAGACGAGCTTGTTCTGGGTGCCCTGTGCGCCTGTCCCCATCTCACACGTGTGGAACAAGCCACTCACACGCTGACATGCTCTTCTCTCCCTCTTACCACGACTCTCTCTTGGTCCTGCCTTTCTCACCTTTCCCTCTGAGCCTTCTTCACGGCCTCTTCCTCTTTGATGGAGGACAGGGCAGAGGAAAGGCAGGGAGGAGCATCGATGCCTCCTGAGCAGGTCTGGCCTGGCACTTGCCTATGCTGGGTGTACACACACCTGTCTCCTTGCCTTTCCCACTCACCCCACAGTGTCCTGGCCCCAGGGCTCTGCAGCCCACAGCACCTTTTACAGTGCTGTGGACAGATTCAGGCGAACCATGGATTAGTAACCGGAAAACATTAGCAAACACAGAGGCTGCAGCTGAGCCAAAGAAATGGAGACTCTAGAAGGAAGATGTGTATGTTCCAGCTCTGCAGAAAAACAGCTGAAGCAGTGGGAGGTGCTCTGTTACATCTAAATGCAATGGAAATCTCCATAGCCACAAGTGACTGGCCTCTACCTCTCTTCCAATCTTGCTCTACTCATGTGTGGCCTTTCTGTAGTTCTGAAAGGAGCCCCCTTCCCAGGGGCAGTGCCTGATGTGGTGTCCTTGGTCCCAGCACCTCTGCATCATGCACCTTTGCAGGACATCAGCCAGCTTGCTCTGCCACCCCACATGAGTGTCCACACACCTTAGTGAAGACATCGCTCTGAGCAGCTCTAACTTCAGAGGCCTCGCTTGGGAAGCGAGGGCGCGGTGTTGCCCCTTGGTTTCCTGAGGCTGCTGGCAAGTAGGGCTTTGCAAAGACATACTTCAGGACATTTTGGAATAGCTGTTGTGTGTTCTCACCAAAAATAGCTGCTTTGGCAAAGAGTATTCCTGTTTCTGGTCACCCTTCGTCTTCATGCCATCCCACAGGATGGGGGTGGTGACTTCACACACATTTTAGATTTGAAAGGATGATGACTGTACTTCAAAGTCGGGGAATTCCATGGCCCACCCCACAGCCCACTCATGTCAGGTGCATTCCAGGGAGCAGTGGGTTCCAGGTTCAAGTCCATTTGGGGGACTGTGGTTCTGTGGTGGGCAGGGGCTGACTGACCTGCCCAAGGGGTTTAGCAAGGGAATGGCTGTTCCGGGACCTGGCCCAGCATCCTCCCGCTGTACACAGCCTCCCTGCTCAACCTACGGAGGGGCTCCCGGGCAGGCTGTTCACGGGCTTGGCGTTCACAGGACTCTCCCACAGGAAGGGTGCCGGGCTGTCAAGGAGCCAGGAGACCTGATTTCTAGGCATGGCCCAGTGTTAACCTTGGACACAGCAGCCGGTGTCACCAGGACCTCTGAGCTCATGGCCTGACCTAGAGTGCGAGGAGCCAGTGGACCTCAGAGGGCCCTGTCCAGGCTGTCAGTGCTGAATATAGACCATCAATGCCCGCCTGGCACTCCTGCTGTTCGGTCAGAGCTGGGAAGGAAACGCGGCTCTGCTATAGACATGGGGTTTGGACTGGGAGGCCATGGAACGGTGAACACACTTAGCAAAGCCATTTCCTGGGAAGGGCAGAAGCAGCTTAGCCCCAGGGGTCTGCACATCACCCCTTTCCCTAAACTTCACCTGTCCACCAATGTACCGTGTGCCACAGGCGAGTGATGGGAACATGGCCCTTGTTTTGGGGATTTTTTTTTTTAAGGCAAAGTGTGTTGTGTGTTCTTGCAATTACTTGCTACCAGTGTCCCTTGGATATCTCTCCCCTTGGAGCGTTTGCAGCCAGTGGCACCAGGATGCCCACGGCAGTGTACTCTGGGCTCATCTCCGCGTGTGTGGCCCTGAACCCAGAACACCCGGAAATACAAGTGCAACTGCAAGGAGCCCATGAACAGAAAGAAGAAGAAGGGGATGGGGAAGCGCTTCTTGACTGCTCGCCATAAAAATAATTGAGCTGAAATTAAATCTGGGGGCTTTGGTAGCCTCCTGTTAGGAAAAGAAATAAAACCCTGTGTTTTGATGCACAACTCGCACATCTCATCTGCAGTACGCCAGAGGTAATTTTGGCGACAAGCAGTAAGGAAACCTGAAGTATTTCTCTCGCAGACCCTCCCAGCTTATTAAAAGAACTTATAGACATGAAAATACATTAAAGTGGGCAAAGCGGAGAGAGGGTGAAAGAGATTAACAACCTCCGCTGAATAGAACCCATTGATGAAACAGGCCTGTGAGCTGCTGCCGACTCTGAAACAAGGTGCCAGGAACTGAAAAGAAGGTCAGGCCTGTCCAGAATTTAGGGGGGAAATGGAAATGTATATTTAAAACTAATATATGCCTAAGTGCTCGTTTCTCCCCTGTTGCTGATTGGAAAGATTTACTCGGGAAGAGGAAAAACAGTTCTGTAGCCGATTACCCAATGTGAGCACCCAAATTAAAAGATTCACTTAAAATGCAGCAGAGACAAGGGAGGCAGCGGAGAGGGGCCCGGGCGTGCATAATGCCTATTGTCTGCGTCTGCGTCTGCGTTTGCGTTTTAATGCCAGTGCCCAGCATGGGAGCAGGGACCTCCTAGTGTGTGTGGAGGGGGCTTGGGGTGGAAACGGAGGGAACCCCCAAACAGGCCGCCTTTTGACAGGCGCCTGACAGGTATGGGTGCCTTTGGAGATCTTTTTAGGAAATTGGGTGTTTGCGAGTATAAATTGAAGCGAGCATGCTGTGTGTGGATGTGTGCGAGAGAAAGTTAGCCGTCAGTCAAGTTTTATCTCTTAATGAATAGAGACTGCTGAAGTAAGGGTTAGGTAATTGAGTTTATAATTAATTAGCCATAACCCTCATCAGATAAAGCAGTTGTGAAGAATTTTTTTTATCTTCTTTCTGTCCCCAGGGCCTGCCCTTCTTTGTCCTTGCACTGACAGCCAGCACTTATCTCGGGCCTGCTGGAGCCCGTGCCCGTCAGTCCTCCCCCTGGCCAGGGCCGAGGGGTGGTCAGCCCAGCCCGCATTGTGCTGAAGGCCCACAATCAGCCCAGCTGTCCGGGCCATGATGAATTAGCGGTGGGAGTTAACATAGAGGTGAACTCCAGATCTGCCGATAGCTCGCAGGCCGCCGCTGTTTGTCCTGACTTCAGCGCATCTCTGATAGACCTTTGACACCTTCCAACAAAGAGGTTACGGGAGGGAGAGCTGGAGAAATGGAGCACTCCTCCAGAAAGTTGGGCAACTCACAAAAGACCCCTTAATTTCTATAGCGGGCAATTCAGTCCACAAAGGAAGGAAATCAATGAGAGTTTACACTCTTTCTTTAAGGAACCTTTTTTTTTTTTTAAAGAAAAAACCATTTGCTGGCATTTTGCATGTTTTGGGTACGAGCAGTAGTAGAACCATAAGACATTAAAATTCAAGATTGAGCGGCTATGTCTTGACTGCGTTTTATAGACTGGATGAGAAAAAAAACAGGGTAAAATGGCTCCCCTACTCTGCTTCAAGATTTGAAATATCTGATTCAGGCAGGTTGAGTGAGGAATTGTTTTAGGAACAGGGAAGGTTGTGACTTTCTTGGTACTGAGTTGGAAATAATGTCAACTTCCTTGTGATTTTAGTTGTTCCTTTCTAATTAACCCCCAGGCAGGTACAGATAAATCTCTCGGTACCCTAGGGATGTGGCAGATAGGAAGATGTGAGCCTTTCTTCTCACTCTTCTACAGTCAGTGTTTTATAATAGACAGATTAAATGGCAGTTTTGTTTCTTCTTTGTTAGCAAGACTAGGTATCACTTTTCCAGACCCACCGTATGGTAATTATTTGGGGACTTAAGGCCGGAATGTTTTATCAGACAATATGGCTGAATAATGATTTTGGATGTTAATGAAAATTTAATCAGACAAATATATTATTCAGCCTCGTTTAGGGAGTAAAGTATGATAAGTGCATCTACAAGTGCTGAAATTTGTAGAACAAACGAGTTCATTTTTGCGAAGTAGGATGAGAAGCCAACAGACAGGTGTGTGTGGATGGGGGAAAGGATGGTTGCTAGTTTGTTTTGTTTTTAAGTGTAGGCCATACCGAGTTAACTTGGGAAGCACTGTGACTAGCGAAAGTCCCTAGTCATTCATTGTAGACTCATTGTCAGCTGCCCATGTGGAGATACTAGATGCCATAATTGAGCCACACCTAACGATTCCGAGTTTTTAATGAAGCAAATATGGTAAATATGTCCATTCCAGGCTTGCTTTGAGTATAGCAAAAGAAAGTTGATGTGTAGGCTCATGGGATGATTGCACCTTATACGACTGGATAAAATCCAAATAACTCAGCTAGAGAGAGTGGAGCTGCCGTGTAGAGGCAGGCACTCCCCCTCAGCCTCCCCTTGTCTTCCAGGGCTTGTGGGGTCACCTCCAGCAAACCCAATTTGAAAACCAGTGATCAAGCGTTGACAACTCCCGTCACAGCCGAGAAACTCAGGCCTTGTTCAAGGTCACATGGAGAAAGAATATTGCATGGAGTAGACCCTGCTCCTCCCCCGCATCCAACTGAACATGGGCTGTGGTCCTGTTGGCTCCCTGCGGGCCTGCTCTCCTTCCCTGCTTCTCTCCCCCTTAGATGGGACCTGTGAGGCCTGTCTCTAGCCCTGCTTGGCATCAGATGGGGCCACTCCTGCCAGCTCACCTCCCTGCTGGCCATTTGCCCTTCATCACAGAAGTGGGGGAAGATGGCAGCCTCATTCCAGCCTCAGCTGCTATTGTGGCTGCAAAGGTACAGCCAACTGTACAGCAGCCCATTTCAGTGCATTGTAGGAAACCAGAGGCTTTCAACCCAGACCGGCTTGGAGCCTAGGGCTGCCGCGTCCGCTTACTAATGGTGGACTTGGGATGTTTCTTACCCTCCAAGCTTGACGTGCTTTATCTATTAAGTGGCAGTTGCTGATGGCAGTGAATTGTGGAGTGATAGGTACTCTCATGGGAGGAGCTCAAAAGTGGCTGGGTGTCCCCTGGTTTCACTTGTTTTATTATTATTATTGTTTTCATAGAGGAGTTAATGGAGCAAATGAGAAACAAATCTTTATTCATTCTTGTTTTTGGAGTCTGCATCCTGTACAATGCCCTCAGAAGTGTAGATTGCCTCTGCTCCGGGAGCCCAAGACGTTTGGTCAGCTCTAACTTCATCACGTAGACTTTGTGAGAGGATGCTTCAGAGGAGGCCCACCATGAGGTCTGCCTCCTTGTATTTGTTACTTTTGAAATCTTAATGCCAGTTATTTTAAACTAGGGTGACTAATGGACCCTTATTTCGTGAAGGAACAGAAAAGTAGAAAAGGTTTAAAGGCAAAAAAAGATGAAGGTATTTGTCTGTGATGTTCAACAAACCGGCCTCATCGGGCCCCAGGTGGAAAACTGACGTGGTGATGCGTGTGCTTTCCATCCCTGGGGGTGGCGCACGGAAATGGAAGCGTGAGGTCATCCTTGTGATCAGTAACAAAAGTCTACCTGGAAAATGGTTGCTTTGATTTTCCAGGGAGTTAGTAGTGTGACAGGCATGTCAAAATTAATCATCAGTAGATTTATTCAAAGCTAAATGTCAGCTGAAATTCTAAGTTCTCTTTGCTATACTACATTTAAAGATAATTGCTATAGTTTCTTAGATGTCCTTATTCATTCAGTTACAGATTTATCATTTTTCACACCAAATTCTAAACTGCGTTACGTTCAGTACGTTTTTGAAGTCATAAAAGTTGAGTTATAGTAAATTTAAAATCGAGCGGTTTCTGCTTTAAATATAGAGTATCAATCTTTCCTTTAGATTCGCTGCTCTGAACTTTTGATTTTGATATTATAAATATACAACTATTCATCTCATTCTTTTACCTCCACCGTGCTGGGAAGACTGAGAGGCTGAGCAGCTCCCCTGAATTCAAGTCAGAAGATGTTTGTTTGAATTGGAGACTGGGTGTTGGTAAATGTGTGACAGTGACAAGTGGGTGAGTGGGGACACATCCTTGATCCTCATGCCTTAGAGGAAATGACTTGCTTACCCTATGGGGTCTCTAGATGCACAGAGGCTACTGCATTCCCAGGGGGTCAGCCTTGTCTCAGAAGTACTGAGAATATTCTTTTTTTTTTTTGAGACGGAGTCTCAGTCTGTCACCCAGGCTGGAGTGCAGTGGTGTGATCTTGGCTCACTGCAACTTCTGCCTCCTGGGTTCAAGTGATTCTCCTGCCTCGGCCTCCCGCGTAGCTGGAACTACAGGCACCTGCCACCATGCCCGGCTAATTTTTGTATTTTTAGTAGAGGTGGGGTTTCACCGGATGGGCCAGGCTGGTCCTGAACTCTTGACCTTGTGATCCGTTCGCCTCGGCCTCCCAAATTGCTGGCATTACAGGCGTGAGCCACCGCGCCCGGCCGAGAATATTCTTAAATGTTCATCTTAAGTTAGCATCACTGAAGCTATAGCTTCTTCTCTTTAGTTTATTCTTCTACCCAGCGATTCACCGAGAATTATTTGAGTTTTCCATGTAAGAAAATGTGATTCGCTTGGTGTCAGTAAAGTAGGGATTCTCTGACTCATGGAAGCAGGGGGGTCACCCCAAACAGCACTGTGAGGAGGCGTGGCTTGAGTTTGATCCCTCTGGGTTGGGACTGCCGTCAGGGTCTGTACATTCTCATGACCCATGTGCTTAAACTTGGGCCCTTGAGGTTCCTGTCCTTTCCACGTGTCAGCCAGCAGTAGACTCAAACCAGCGTCCTGGAAGTGCCCTCATCAATCGTGAGCAGCCCCATGTGGACCATCTGCTTGTCCAGTACTGAACCAGTTCCTGTGACTGGGGCTCATTGTCTTGGCCTCGGCCACATGTTAACCCAGAGTACACAGGCCAGATGGGAAAGGGTCACCTTTCCCATGCAGAGTCACAGGTCCTGGCCATGAGCACAGGAGTTGTGTTGGAACCGAACTGTCGATTCCCTCCTGGGCAGGGGTCGCCGCGAAGGACCACCGACACGAGATTCACAGCAGAGAGTTATTTATTACTAGCGCGCTAGGGTCCCAAGCTCTAAGTTGGCCCTGGGACCCCAAGTGCTTGTTACAGGTTGTTTATATAGGCAAACACAAGTTCAAACACAGCTTAAGGCGTGAAATTCAAACAAAGCTTTAGGCGCGTGGTAATTGGGTCTAGCTATGGCCTGAGCAAGGTGTCTTGTTCTAATTGGTTAGAGCAGGACCTTATGAGGTTTTTTTCTTGGAGTTGCTGATTCCGGGAACTTCGAGGCAGGGTGGGACCCCCGGAATTGGCAGGGTGGGACCCCATGAGGTTGTTTCCCGGAATTGGCAGGGTGGGACCCTATCAGGGTGGACCCTATCGAGGCAGGGTGGGACCCTATCCAGAGCCACCTGGTGTTAATTTTTTTTTTTTTTTTCTATATGAGGCCTAGTTTCTTAGTTTTATGAGGCCTAGTTTCAGTTGGATGTAGGACAGCCACCATAAATGTCCCTTGCCCAAGTTGTCCTGAAAGTTTAGAACTTCGGCCAATGTTCCCTACTTGACACTCAGACCTGAAGGCCTCCTGCAAGTGGTAGCCACTGTCGTGAGCTCAGGGTTCTGAGAACGCGCTTGGTTCCCACGCTGCGGTTCGGTTGGATTTGTAGATGTGAGACCAATGCCTGAAAGAATGCCGCCGTAGAGAAACGTGAAGACACACACACTCGGCCACGCGGTATTTAATGGGCCTGGATTTGTGTAAGTGGGAGTCAGACCTTCCATGTGAAGTGCCCTCCCTGGAGCAGTAGTAGCATCAGTGATCTCCATGGAAACGCAGGTGGTGAGCCTGAGATGCTACACTTTAGAGCAGGGGTCACCCATTCCTGGGTGGTAGCCTGGTACCAGTCTATGGCCTGTTAGGAACCAGGCCACACAGCAGGAGGTGAGCGGCGGGTGAGTGAGCATTACTGCCTGAGCGCCGCCTCCCATCAGGTCAGCGGGGACATTAGATTCTCATAGAAGTGCGAACCCTGTTGAGAACTACACATGTGAGGGATCTAGGATGCACACTTCTTTGAGAATCTAGTGCCCGATGATCTGAGGCGGAGCAGTTTCACCCTGAAACCATCCCCCCTCCCTATCCATGGCAAACTTGTCTTCCAAGAAACTGGTCCCTGGTGCCAAAAAGGTTGGGGGCCGCTGTCGTAGATCCTTTCATGAGCATCCCCGAGGAGACCCTCAGACACAGCTTCCTGCCTTGCAGGGTCCTGACCCCAACCCTCCAGTGGCTCACAGCATGCGTGCAGCTTTCCACCCTGGTTGCAGCTGTTCCTTCTTAAACAGAACCTACAGAAGTCGATACATCAAGAACATGGATGCATTGTGTGTCATGTGTATACATTGTCTGTGTCCCCACATGTGCACCATACAGACATGACACGGAAGAGCACCTCCTCGGTTTGCCAACCAGCTTTTGTATAGCAGCAAATTCAAAGTCAGTTGGTGATGAGGGAAGACTGGATGCAGCTAATAATAAGCATTTTTGTATAATTGATTTGCGAGA
This sequence comes from Macaca thibetana thibetana, assembly GCF_024542745.1. Taxonomy (NCBI): domain Eukaryota; kingdom Metazoa; phylum Chordata; class Mammalia; order Primates; family Cercopithecidae; genus Macaca; species Macaca thibetana. The sequence goes on along the minus strand of NC_065589.1, from coordinate 6,781,895 downwards.
ATGTAGTACAGTCGGCATTTGGGAATTGACTGGGTGTAAAGAGTTTTCCAGTAAAAGCACTGAAAGAACCAGAGCCTGCGGGAGCAGCCTTTCGCCCTGTGCCGTGTGTTTTGCCACACTGTCTGCCCATGTTGGGAGTGTGAGGCATATCCCCAGGGCTGCTTCCTGGGTGATCTTGGGGGATTTTCATTTTTCTGGTACAGGACTGGAGAGTTTACACGATACTATGACGGTACAGCATTTAATTTAGTATCACCACTTTGGGAAAATGTGTATCTTAATTGCTAAAATCTTCAACTTTGTATAAATTCAAATTGAACATAATCCAGACTATATAGCAATCTTTAATGAATTCCATCATCAACATTACCACATAAAGGAAGTTAAGTTGGGCATATAAAATTGTAATTCAGTAAATTTTTCTTTAGTTAGTAAGCAGATTACTATTCATTGCTAAGATGCGTTTTATCAACGGTTTTGGTAGCGTTAGTTAAAAAATGTAAGGATGATGTTACAGAACATGAACATAACATTTTTAGAGAAGTATACTTATCAAACTTTAGTTACAAAGTTTCTAAGGGCTTCTTACTGATTAAAAAATGTTTTTACTTATAAAAAGTCAGCCTTTTTTTTAAGATAAGACATTGAGCTTTCAAGTTGGCAAATTAATGGGCAGAATGTATATATCCTGTTTGTACATATTTGAGTTTAAGATGTAGTAGTTTAGGGGGAAAATGTTTTAAAACCATACAAAATTTGGGAAACAGACCTTTTAACCAATAACTGTTATTGAGAGGTGATTAAAAAATCATAAATATGAATTAGTTCACAATGAATTATATTTTGTGTGCATGATTGTCTGTGATCATTACTTGATGTGTACTTCGCCTTTGTCAAAAGTTATAATGTATCCATCGACCATAAAAGGTCCCCAGAACATGAAAGGTGGATTCCCTACATGCCTGTGAAATTGATGAGCAGGGAGAGGCTTACTCATATTTTAATGCCAGCGGTAACAGTGTTCACACCCAGAGATCAGGGGCATCAAAGTTGGTGGTAGCAAAGAGTATTTGCCACTGTAATTGACAAATAATACCCCTCATAAATACTGCCAGTCTTTTCAATTAGTTTTCATCTAAAATTCGGGCTACAAAATGATGGCCTGTCAACTGACAATGAATGGCAAAAATTAATAAATTGTCTTCTAAATAGAATGGACACTTAAGAAAAATTGGGCAGCCAATTTAGCTCAGCATGAAGCGAGGGGAACCTTTTGTACTGGTGCCGACCATTAATGTTGTCTCGATCTTTATTAATGGTGCTTGGCGGCTGCTGACAGTTTTGTTGCTACTGGCAACTTTCTTCATTAAAATTAAAGCCAGCATCAAATTCCATTAGCCGTACTCTGGGCACCTTGCATTTTTTTTTTTTATACATATTGTTTCTTTTGTTAACTCCCTCTCCACCCATAAGAAGTTTTCAGAGAAGTTAAATGGAAGGAATTGTTTGCTAAGGCCAGAGAACCATTCTCTGTTGTTGTGGGGAAATGGCCATGACTGGCCCGGTTAGAACCCCCATCCTGAAATCTGCAACCCCCCCTCCGCCTTTTGTTCCATCCCCTTTCAAAACTGGAGCATATTACCTCTAAAAACTACACACTATTTTGGATCTGCAGAACGACTAATTGGTATGAGGCCTTCTAGTTTCTTATTTTTCCTGAGCATTTTTTTTTTTTTTTTAAAGTTCCTGGTTCCCTTTTCTAACTGTATTTCCATAGCTGACTATACCTTAACACAATAGTAACTCAATGCTCAGAGAGTCTCGCATTTGTCCGGAAGGCCTTAGAGTTATTTTCCCGAAGGCATTACTTTTATCTGTAGAACAAATTTCAACCTTTGAAGGAAAGAATCGAGCTTTGCTGAATAAGTTCTGAACTATTGTCTGAAAAGCCATTGCCTGCCCTTCACAGCACTGTGTGGAGTTCAAAAGGCTCTGAAATGCCTCCGCCCTGGAGCTGCTCCTCTTTCGGCAGCAAGAGGCAACAAACAGCTCTGATTCTGGGACAACTCAGTTCTTGGCTGTGCGCAGCGCCTTCCACCAGCAAGCAGAGGTTGTATGGCCACAGCGAATGTCTCTTGTAAAGGAACTAGGCTGGGATCACCATCCCCATGGGTTACCTTCCCCTCCCAGCCCAGTCTCATAATTGCCTTCTTCTGTCCTCAGTAATGCTAAGTTTAGGGGCTAAACCTTCATCTCAATTTGTTTTCTTCTTATCCTCCTCTTCCTCCTCCTCCTTTTAACTTGTATCTTACCCTGAAAGAAACACAGATACTCATTAAAACAGTGAAAAGATAGTTGTCAAGCAACAAAGGAAAGGACATTATCCCAGAAAACATACACTGGGAAATAAAAAATATAACTTTGTCTCTGAGCGTCCTAGCACTCAAGGCAAAAAGGAAGATAATTCTGAGCTCTGCTGGAAGTCATTACGTAAGTGCATTCTGTATTTCCTTTAACTGTGTTCTAACTTGAAACCGTAATTATAATTACCTTTTTTTTTTTTTTTGCCTCAAGGAGGTGGCTTATGGATTTAATATGAGGATTGCCTTTTTCTAACTGCGCAGCTTTCTAGTCACCACTGTCTCCCCATACCTTCCAGTCTCACATCACAGATAAGTATTTTATTAATGGTATCTAGGATAGTGTTAAAGGGACTCTAACAAGTGCAATATTGTCCTCGTGAATCTTACTCTCAGTTTTGGAATTTTTTGAAAATATAGCAAGTGACCGGGATTCCAAACAGCTCATAATTAAAGACAGTACAGGGTTTAGCTCCACAGAGAAGTGGCGGTAGTGCAGGTTCTGGTTTTTTGTAATAAATGTTTCTGACATTTTAATAGTGAAGTAAATTAATCAAATAATTGCAGGAAGATTCTGCTATTCAGCCGTTCTTTTTTGAGTAATCTTAAATAATTAAAGGAAGAACAACATGCCAAATGATGGTTCAATTAGCATGTATAAAAATAAATATTTACCAAGACTGCATTATTTGCCAAAACGGAGATGTGCAATTATTTAATATTGTTGAGGGACCCATAAAACAAATAGTACCAAATCTGTCCCTGTGTATGGCCATCAGCCTCCAAGGGCTGTTCTCCCACTGCAGACACCCCTCCTCTCAACCCCCACAATATCTGAACCAGGCAAGGAGACAATTGTCACTTGATGACTGAACCCACTAATATGTTACAGGAAATGGGGCATGAAATATAATACTTTATGGTATGTACGTGTGATTCTTCCATTGAAACAAGGCCGTCTTTAACTTGCTGATACAATATTTGCAGTGGTTCATCATTCGACTGTCCTGATTAACAATCAGCTTCTATAGAGGGACTATTTGAGTCGTTTTCTTTTAAATGTGATGAATCAGAGGATTTGTTCAATATCACTTCCTCCTCTTCTTTAAATGGTAATTGGCATTTGGGAACTTTGGAGTGGAATAAGGTGTGGTCTGTTTTATGTGGTCATTTCCAGAAGTGCCATTTTGACCATGGCCGTGCATTTCATCCAGATTTCTGAAACTGGTAAGGTGTCAGAGGCACCATGTAAATCTACTCCGTCATCAGGGAACACATTTCTTGTTGATAGCAACAGCATGCAATCTCTGTTACAGCCTCTAAGTTGGAACAGAGAAGGCTTTCGTAGAGGACATTTGGTGGAAACGAAACACATCCAAGCCGTCCCACGTGCACCACCTGTGTTTAGCGGGGCAGCCTCTGCCTGTGACTTGCAGGGAGCGCATGCTGGCGGCTCTCTTCCCTCTCCTTAGTTCCAGGAAGGTCCAGGCGGTTGAGCTGACTGCTTGTCTGTAGAAAGACCCGCTGTCCCTGGTGGGCAGCGGTGGACTGGTAGATACCCTGGTTCCTGCTCATCTGGGGAATGATTCTGGGCATGACCCTTCACCTTCTCTATGCATATCTATATCTTACCCCCATCTGGTCACCATTTCCAGTAACTTGGCATTTCCTTCAGTGAAACGTTAACATCTGTAGAAAAAGCTCTCTGACATTTTAGATGTAACATGACTTAAAAAGTACCATTTGGGAGGAAGAGAACCATTGGGAACCCTGCCCCATGGGGTTCCTGAGTGTCCTGGGTACCTTTGCTTGAGCTCATTCTTTTCATCACAGATCAGAACCAGGAGTGCCTTCTTCAGCTTGTGCTACCAGATAGCTTAGCACCTGGCAGGTGAGTGTCTCAGGAAGAAAACTGCAGGAACGCATTAGACCACTCAGGGGCCCAGCTGTCCCGGGCGTTCATCCATGACTCCGTTCATCCATGGCTCCGTTCATCCATGGCTCTGTTCATCCATGATTCCATTCATCCATGATTCCATTCATCCATGGCTCTGTTCATCTATGATTCCATTCATCCATGGCTCTGTTCATCCATGGCTCCGTTCATCCATGGCTCCGTTCATCCATGATTCCATTCATCCATGGCTCTGTTCATCTATGATTCCATTCATCCATGGCTCTGTTCATCCATGGCTCCGTTCATCCATGGCTCCGTTCATCCATGATTCCATTCATCCATGATTCCATTCATCCATGGCTCCGTTCATCCATGGCTCCGTTCATCCATGGCTCTGTTCATCCATGATTCCGTTCATCCATGGCTCCGTTCTTCCATGACTCCGTTCATCCATGGCTCTGTTCATCCATGATTCCATTCATCCATGGCTCCGTTCATCCATGATTCCATTCATCCATGATTCCATTCATCCATGATTCCATTCATCCATGGCTCTGTTCATCCATGATTCCATTCATCCATGGCTCCGTTCATCCATGATTCCATTCATCCATGGCTCCGTTCATCCATGATTCCGTTCATCCATGGCTCTGTTCATCCATGACTCCGTTCATCCATGGCTCTGTTCATCCATGATTCCGTTCATCCATGGCTCCGTTCATCCATGGCTCTGTTCATCCATGATTCCATTCATCCATGATTCCATTCATCCATGGCTCTGTTCATCCATGGCTCCATTCATCCATGGTTCCGTTCATCCATGATTCCATTCATCCATGATTCCATTCATCCATGATTCCATTCATCCATGGCTCCGTTCATCCATGGCTCCGTTCATCCATGGCTCCGTTCATCCATGATTCCGTTCATCCATGATTCCATTCATCCATGATTCCGTTCATCCATGGCTCCGTTCATCCATGGCTCCGTTCATCCATGGCTCCGTTCATCCATGGCTCCATTCATCCATGGCTCCATGCACACACAGCCCAGGACCATGACCCTGATTCAATGCACTTTGTTTTCCAGAAGCACAGTTTGTTTTCTAACTTCTAATCCGTTCGGGATGGTATTCAGATGTCCAAGAAATTAAGTTATTTGTAGTAGGGAATCACTGCTATTAGCAGTGGTAGCGGTCTTTGTCATCATCATCGTCAAAGTGGCAGTAGTAGTAATAGCAGTATAAGGAAATATTTGCTCTGCTCATAATGAAATGTGCACATGGAATGTTTCTGTAGATCAGGGCCAGATGAAGGGTGCATTTTCTGTGCCAGTTCTCATCCATAGCAGAGACTGCATGGAGTACTGTGTTGAGAAGGCTTCTGAGGCTCAGGCGTTGCAGATGCCATCTGCCATCACCATTGGGGTAGGGCAGTGGGAGCCCACTTGCAAACTGTCCCAGGTACCTTTTAGCCATTCTTGGTTTAAGTCTTTAAGACTAAAATTGACACATGGCTATTTGTCTGCATAAACCTTTTTCTTTCTTTCATCAGGAAGAAAGTGAGTAATCTTTTTCATTTCTGCAGTAGAACCTCTAGTCCATGTCTGAAGTGCCTTCCCCGACCATATGCACCTCTGAACTTCTATAACAGATGTCAGGATCCTGAGGGCAGCCCTGGGTGTGTTCTTTATGCCTCTTCGCATCCAGGGTAGTGCTGTCCACTCACCATGCATGCATCGAGACTGTTTGGGTTGCTTTGGTCTCTGGTGAGATCTCTGTGTGCATGCTGTTTCTAATCTCCTCTGCTCTGTGTAGGGCAGGGCATATGTATGTGGTTACCATAATGGGATTTGGAGCCCACAGACAATGTGGCTTCACCTTTCCTCCTCACTGGTTATATTACCTTGCCCAATTATTTAACCTCCGTGAAACTTTTTACCATTCATGATATTTGTTAGAATCAGTAATTCATTCATCCAATACTTTGAACACTTGATATTTGCCAGGTTATGGGCAAGACGGGAATGGTCCCTACTGTCCATAAGCCCATGATCCAGCAACTAAGGAGCCAGGCGGCAGTGGCATCCCACGTGGTCTGAACAGCCCTGTCAAATGGAATCACAGTGCCAACCACAATGTAATTTCCATTTTGCAAGGGCAGATACATTAGAAAAAGTAAGAGGAAACAAGTGAATCCAAAGTTTATTTTAGTGTGCTCTGTTTAACCTAGTATATCCAGTGTTTGATCATTTTAGCATATAGTCAACACAAAAAGTTACCTTGTGCCCTGTGGAACCTTCAAAATCTGGTGTGTAGTTCACCTATACAGCACCTCTCACCTGGGATTGGCCTCCCGTCGAGTCCTCAGTTGGCACATGTGGCTGATGGTGGCCCTGTGGGACAGTACAGGTCCAGGGACAGCCTCCTCTTTGAGCGAGGGATGATTTCAGCTGACCAGGAGACAGACGCTGGCTGGGGTTGAGGAGGCAGTGTGAGGTGGGCCTCCTGGGCCCGAGGTCATCGAAGGCCCGGGTCGGGAGAGCACATGGCTAGCTGCAGGTCACTCGCCAATGCAAGACAGCAGCGTGGGAGGAAGCCCTGGTGTGAGGCAGGACACCTGGCGTGCGGACTGAGGATGTGCCACTTGTGGGACACCAGGTACTGATGTCTGCAGCTGTGGATGAGACCTTCTAGGGGAAGAGTTAACTCGGAAAGAAAGGAACTCTGAGCATTGAAGAGTCGGGTGGATGAAAAGTTGCCAGAAATGGGAAAGAGGAACTAGAGGGAACAAGGGAAGTGTGTCTTTCAGGAACTTTCTGTATTTAAAAGTGTGTGTTGGAGAGAAAGGACAAATCTCCCATGCAGAGGACTTGTAAGTATTTTCCATAGATACAAAGATCGACTTCATAGCTTGCCTGGTGTCCTCGGTTTTGACTCTCTAGATCTGACTTGAATGCGCAAGCAGGCCATTCCCACGTGACTTAATAAACAGTTGCGGTAGCATGTATAATCTTTGCAATGGCAACAATTTAGGGATCGTTCGCTAGAATAAAGCAGGAGCAGCAGGTTCCGATTGTTCCTTTTACAGGAATTCCTCCCTGCCATATCCGTGTGCCACTGTGGAGTCCCGTGAACTCTTTGCGTTTTCGCAGAATGCCCCCATCACATGAAGTGGGGGTTCGGCTCACTCTGTGACCGGCCTGGAGGCCTGGGTGTACTTCCTAGGCAGGCAGTTGGATTCTGTTTAATTTTCTTTAGCTATGGGAGAAATGGAGTCCATTTCCAGACCATGGTAAGTGCCCTTTGGTTTTGTTTGCGGTTCTGGCCTCCAGGGCGGTCTGGGTGGGAGGAGGAGATGGGCGACCAGAAGGTGATTGAGCGTTTCTGCTCCATTGCACGGCCCCCGGAGCCCCCGAACGCAGGTCAGCACGGAGGGCCGGCCTGCAGAGGTGTTACCGGCAGCCATTAAGTGCAGATACTGTCGTCCCTGGTGTCGTCCCTGAAAATCTTATGACAGGGAGAGACAGAGTGAAGAGAAAGAAAAACGAGGCAATCAAGATATAATATTAACTAGAAAACTCAGGAGGGGATCTGTCAGTCCTGGTGGGGAAAAAAAAAAAAACATTTTGTTTTTCTTAGTTTCGTTTTCCTTTCTTTTCTTTCCTTCGGATGGAGGAGGTTTGGTTTGGTTTTAGTACCCCAGCATATAGTAGCTTCATTGGCTTTTTTTCTGCCCATATTCAAAATTCCTTTGATTAGCATTTGGTTCTGGTTGAGACTTAATAATGCTAGCCAGACCTAATGTGAACCATACATGTCATCGGCATTACTTATCGTCAGCATGGTTTTTTTTAAAGGGAAGGAAAGAAACACAACAAACTTTTTATTTCTTTCCCTGTCATTGTTCTTGGTCTTGTTATTCAGTGGACGCTGTATTAAATTGGATTCTGTGTCTATCATTATTAAAATGTGAAGTGTGTCGGTCACAAAGCATACATTTCGGGGCAGTTAGCTGAATAATTCTTTTCTTTATTATCCCAAATTACTGCTGAGCTCTGGAGAGGGGAGCAGTTTAGCCAATTATTGCCATTTGAGCTGGATTTGTGGGTGATTAGCTCCTGGCCGAATCCAGTCCCGACCGGCGCTTTGAAGCCTGTGCTGTGTGATTTTCTCAGCAGTGAGGTAGGAATAGACGCGGCTAATGACAGGAAGGTCGCGCGGGTGAACTGACCTGTGTGTGGCACAGGCTTGGGTTTCGCAAATAGGGCATCCACAATAACAAGTGTGTCACTAACCCCGCCGTGCATAATCGGGGCTTTATAGGATTGTTGGAGATGCTGACAGCTCAATTAAAGTGTAACCCTTTGTACCCTGCAACCTGGCAGAACGACAGAAATATTACTCGCCAGAAAGGGGAGGGGGTCTTTGGGGAGCTGGTTAAAGATCCAGAATCAGCCCCTGGCCCGTTTGCCCCTCCCCCAACTCCCTCCACTGTACAGAAGGAGTCACAGAAAAGCCTCCATCTGTAAAATAATAGGTGCTCTGGAGGAGGGGCAGGGCGGGAAATATTACTATTTTAAAAAGCTCGGTTAAGGGGGGATTCCTGCTGTTCCTATGGAAACACTTTAAACTGGATAGAAAGTTAAAAAGATTTAGTAGTGGCAAAGCTTGTGTCTACTGGTCAGATTTTCTAGTCATCTCCTTTTACCAAAATTTACCTCCCAGCATCGTGGATGTGAATTTGCCAGAAGTTTTCCATTTGTGGAGGACTGGGGAAAACCAGTTAATTGGGATGTGTTTTTGCACCCAACGAATGATTTCTATGTTATCGATTTACTTCTTCCACTTAGCGGCATTTTCTGCAGCTTGAATGAAAGCCGCCTTGATCCATATATGTGTATCTGTGGTCTGGTCATTTTTGCCACCCTTGGTTTTTTCTGTTAAATCCTACGTCCTGCAGTATGTGCGTCACTCATCCAGATTGACTTGATGCTGTTTTAATTAAGCGGCAGCATGTGACGCCCTGTGCGCTTCTTTATTTTTGGTTTTAGGTTTTTGATGGATTGCTTTGATATTTTATTTTATTTTCTGAGACTAGGAGTACCTGTAACTTGGTGTGATTATTCTTGCAGGTTGAGCCGGGTGCCAGCTACTGATGTGGGAATCTGGGAGCCAGAGCCGCCTCAGACAGTCCTGACTCCCCAGAATTCCTAACCCACTGGGGAGACAATCCGTGTGTGTGATTGGGGTGTGTTGGACTTGAGGTGCCTGATAGATGCTTGGGGAAGTGTGTCCAGTACGCAATGGGAATTGAGACTCCAGCAAGTGGGGAAGAGACAGCCGAAGTCCCCAGTGTGACACCAGGGCCTGTGGGGCGTATTTGGTGAGACTGGTGAGGTCAGCGTTGGACCGCCTCCCATGCCGGTGCCGTCGGTATGGGAGGGGGAAAGGGGAGGACAGCATTTCTCTGTCCTAGAGCAGTGCACGGCCTGTTCATGCACCTGTGTGTGAGTCAGCTCGAACTGCCCTAACAGAAGACGACAGACTGGCTTAAACAGCAAACGTTTGTCTCCCAGTTCTGGATGCTGGAAGTCTTAGATCAAGGCATCAGCGGGATTGGCTTCTTCTGAAGCTTCTCTCCTTGGCTTGCAGACAGCCATCTTCTCCTTGTGTCTTCACGTGGTCTTTCTCTGTGAGTGTCTGTGTCCTGATCTTTTCTAATAAGGACAACAGTCATATTGGATTAGGGCCCATCCTAACAGCCTTATTTTAACATGATTTGCTCTGTAAAGGCCCTGACTCCAAATAGAGTCACATTGTGAGTGCTGGGCATTAGGATCTCAATATCTGGATTAGGGAGTGGAGCACAATGCAGCCCATAATAGTCATCGTCTAATGGATGAGCATTGGTGGGGGTGTTTGCTTATGTAGAGCCTGTGACCCTGCAGCTCAGCATGGGAGGCTAAAGGGGTGCTCACAAGGATGGTCGGAGTAAGGGGGAGGATGTAAGAAGGACATTTCGGGGAGAAAGAATTGAATTTCCCAATTTACATTAAAAGTGATGGCCTCTGGTTGGGTCTGCATGGTTTCCTGTCCTGTAGCAGGAATCAGCAGTCTTCTATAAAAGGCTAGAGAGGAGGTACGTTAGGCTCCATGGGTCCTGTGGTTTCTCCTGAACTACCTACCTCTGCCAGTTCAGGGCAGATGCACCCATTCCAACGAATGAACTTGACTCTGTTCCGATAAAACTTTATTTACAGGAAGAGGCAGAAGATCAGATTTGGCCAACATGTGGGAGCTTGCCGGCCCCAGGCCCGTAGGATCCCCAATGCTAATAGTCTGGATGAGGGTGCACAGGCTGTGAGAGTTCCTGTTAGGTGGGAAGGCTCTGGCCACTCGGGATTGTACACCTTATGCTGGTGCTGTAGTGTGTGTGTGTGTGTGTGTGTGTGTGTGTGTGTGTGTGTGTGTATGAGTGCGCGTGCGTGCGCACGCACCAGCCTAATCATGAGTGCAAGTGAGGGAGGGTGGCCCCCAAACCAGGCACACGGGGCCATGGATTTTCAGTCTCATTGGTCCAGGCCTATTTCTAGCTAGGTGTTATCTGCAGGGTATAGCTTAGCATAATGAGAGAGCAAAAGCAAGCTGAGTAAGTGTTCATCATGGAAGAGTGGGATGTCGGGAGCCTCAGCAGGGGCATCACCTGGATGGACCATTTTCCGCATGGAGCTGGTGCCGTGGGGGAAGAATAGGTCACAGCTTGTATGACCCGTGTGCTTCTCCATTTTCCAGTGATGACATTCCGTCCACCTACCACCCACCCAAATGCATTTCTCTAGTTTTATTGAGGTCAATTTGGTTCCTGTCAGCCACAATTTTAATACGAGTTATAGGGAAGAAAATCTTAATTAGAATAAAATTATTAAACACAAATGTGAAAATTGAGTGATTGGTACTCACACTCTTTGGATCTCAGTTAAAGGTACCAGCTTTTCTCTGAGCCATTTTAGAACTTCATAGAAACCTTTAACAAGAACCTGTTCCAAAGTGTAATGAATGCAAATCATAAAGTACCAAATGAGCGATTAACAGTATTCACTGTAAAATCACAGAAGTACTCAAACATCACTTTTTTTTTTAGAAGTAGAAACAAACATTTTTGAACTTGCATGGATGTTTTTAAGCCAGGAAAAACTTTTTTTTTTTTAACTTGGTAATTGGGAAACTATTAGTGCTCCTGCAGCAGCAAGAGGATTCACTGGACCTCGCTGCGAAATCACACGGGCACCGTCCTTTACATTCAGTCAAATGCATGTGCGGCCTCCCGGTGTCTGTTAAAGCCGACAAAGAATGCTGCCCACAGAGTGAAGGCGAGTGGTTGCGGACGTGCCTGTTGATAATCTGATCTTGACTTGGAGCCGCCTGCATTGAGACTGTTGCTCCATCACCACGTAGGAGCTTAGCCATGAAATGTTCGCTCTGTGTAACGACGATCCCTGTGCGAGCACAGGCCAGCACCATTTGGTCTCTGAGACTCAAAACAAAGACTGATTTGCCTGGTTAAGACCCCCAGTCTCTAATGCAGTCAATAAATCTTTGTTGGTAAATAATTGCTATCGAGCAGAGTTTTAATATAAATTTATGAGTGGTGTTTTATCACAGCTTGGGGCTGCAGCAAACACTGAGTGATGGATTTCAGATAGCACTTACATTCATTACATTAACTTTGTAAGTTATTTAAAGCTTGTACACTTAACATTGCTTTTGGCTTTCAATGACCTCTTGGGACTAGGCAAAGAATACACATGACGAATAAAGAGATTGCAGCCAAACGACAATTCTACTCTTTGCTCCACTGTAGAAAAGGTTCCTTGGGCAGAAAGCAAAATGTGCCTGCCTGGAATCCTGATATTTTGGTTGTAGATCATTAAAATCAGTCTTTCTGATATGTCAGTAAATTAGCTGGTAGGAATTAGACCAACATTTGCCATTTCCAAGTAAGATAAGAAGAATAATTTGAGGTGTCACAAAACACTTAAAATTTCTTGCTATACAAACAAGTTAAAATTTGTCTGGTAGATGAAATGGTTCGCACGGAAGCAGCAAAGCAGTGGGGTGACAAGTACAAACCCTTGGTTTGTACCTCGAATCTTGCCCCTGTTTCTGCCCCTTACTGCTGTTTGGGTTATCTATTGCTCGGTAATGAACCCGAATTATAGTGGCTTAAAACAGTGCCATTTTGGCCAGGTGTGGTGGTTCACACCTGTAATCCCAGCACTTTGGGAGGCCAAGGCAGGTGGATCACTAGGTCAGGAGATTGAGACCAACCTGGCCAACATGGTGAAACCCCATCTCTACTAAAAAGTACAAAAAAAAAAAAAAAAAAAAAAAAAAAAAAGCCAGACGTGGTGGCGGGTGCCTATAATCCCAGCTACTCAGGAGGCTGAGGTAGGAGAAACACTTGAACCTGGAAGGTGGAGGTTGCAGTGAGCCAAGATCGCGCCACTGCGCTCCAGCCTGGGCAACAGAGTGAGACTCCATCTCAAAAATCAAAAATAATTTTTAAAAACAGTGCCACCTTATTGTTTATCATGATTCTGTGGGCCAGGAGTTTGGGCAGGGCATATTGGGGACAGTTTGTCCGTGCTCCACAATATGCTTTCTTAGGGCTACAGCGTCCAAGATCATTTCTTTACTAATGTATCTGGTTCCTCAGCAAAAGTGGCTCAACTGGCTGGGGGTCATTGGCAGTCATCTGTCTGAGACCCCAGTTCTTCCTCGAGTAGTCTCAGGATGTCTCCTCTTTACTTGGTCTCCCTGGTAGGATAGTCTGACCTCTTAACAGGGGTGCTCAGGCTTCCCAGGGGCATAAAAGCAGGAACTTCCAGGCCTTCTTCAGGCTTTGGCCAGAAGTGGCACAGCATAATTTCCACCACATTCTGTTGGTTCAATTGAGTCAGAGGGCAGAGTGATCACACAGGGTATGAGCACCACAGGGGATGAGGGGACTGGTTTTTGTGTGCCATCTTCAGACACTATCTACTTCACTCTACCCTCCTTCATGCAAAGTACCCACAGCCTGTCCCCAGCTACCCAAAGTCTCAAGCCATTATGGCATCTGGCCCAGGCTTAAAGGTCATGGCCTTGTCATCTACACCAGGTACACATGTGGATGAGTCTCTTTGGATATGGTCCTCCCCATCGGAAGACCAGGGTACCCAGGAGACAAGTTATCTCACACACTGTGCAGGGGTGACTCAGGAACAGGAGAACTGCAACAGATACCCTTATTCTAAAAAGGTGGAGAGGCTGTAATCCCAGCACTTTGGGAGGCTGAGACAGGTGGATCACCTCAGGTTGGGAGTTCAAGACAAGCCTAGCCAACATGGTGAAACCCTGTCTCTACTAAAAATACAAAATTAGCCGGGCGTGATAGCACATGCCTGTAATCCCAGCTACTTCGGAGGCTGAGGCAGGAGAATCACTTGAACCCAGGAAGCAGAGGTTGTGGTGAGCCGAGGTCGCACCATTGCCCTCTAGCCTGGGCAACAAGAGCGAAACTCCATCTCAAAACAAAACAAAAAAAGGTGGAGAGGGACAAGAGACATGGAGCAGTCACTGGCCCATAACAATTCTGAAATCCAGCCAGCACATGATGCTGATTCACCCTGCTCTGGGCATAAGAACGGTATATTCTCCCCAGGAGGCATCCTCCTTGGCCCTGGGCTCTGCCTCTGCCTTTCCCGTAAGAATTGACCCATGTTTGCTACTACACAGCTTTCTCAGCCTGCTTCCTGCTGTACTTAAAGTTGAGGGCCCAGAGACCACTTTTCTTTCTAAACTTTCTCTGTGCATTTTAATCCAAGGTGGTATAATTCCTTTAAAAATCTTGTGGGTATCCTTTGTGTTGAATCATAATCTGTTCCATTAAACAAAAACTAATGCACAGATTTCTCTCTGTAATCCATGGATCTCTAATCAGAAGGGTCTGTGAGGCATTGCCTTCAAATCTTTGAGTTCTCATGGAAAGGGTCTGACTGCCACACTGTTGAAGAGGTCCTCATTCTGTGATCACAGCTACTGGTATCCCCAGAATTTGATCTTAGTTCCGATGCTGGTTCTTACTCAAGGGTTTTCTGCTGTCAGGAGAAGCTGGGAATGAGAAACTGTTTTGTGATCAGTCCAGCAAGGTTTTCAGTTGAAATATTTGTTCTAATTGTGCTGGAAAATTCCCTGGACCTCCTCTTTCTCCTCCCATGTTTAACAGAGCCAGGAGCACTTCCAGTATCCGGCATGGCAATCTGGTAGCCAGGTGTGCAGGCTCACGAGGCACTCTTGCTATGTTACCCATCCCCCTGATGGGTGGGGGGGGCAGGTTTGCTAATTGCCCTGCTGGTGCACGATCTGCCAGCCCCATTTCCATCCTCAGGTAGGATTTTTCTCACTGTCCTCACAACTTCCACTCGTGCTGCTTACGTCTCTGCCAGCCTCAGCCAACTGCCTAGTTCCAAAGCCACTGCCCTGTGTTTTTGATTTTTGTTACAGCAGTACAGGAGGCTAATTCTGTTTTTCTTACCTGTTGCTGCGTAAGGATCCACCCTGAAACTTCAGGATTTAAGAAAATGATCATTTGACTATTTGTTATAACACTGTGGCTGAGGCCTGTGGACAGAGCCCAGCAGGACTGATTTGTCTGTCAGAGCTCCCCAAGGCAGGTGCTGCCAGGCTTTCTCGAGAATTAAACCCAAAGGAGATAGTGTTATTCCCATGGATGCTGTTAGCTAAAGTGACTGGGTCAGTGTGGGAGGATTTATTTATACTGGAGCACCAGTGCCACGAAGTGTGGTTCAGTGGGAGCCGTCTTTGGAGAACAGATACCACGCTGGCTGTGCACGTGGGGCAAGTTACATTACCAGTCTGTTTCAGTGTCCTTATCCGTGAAATGAGGATCATCGTGGATGTCAATTGTGAATGCAGTTGATGAAATACACAGTTGTGAATGCTGAGGGATTGGCGTTCATACTCTTTGGACCCCTGTTAAAGGTGTCATATCAATTCCCGTCCATGAAATGAGGATAGTCAATGACCATCCGGTTGTCATGCACTTGCAGTGGGTTAACAGTTGCAAGGCACTTAGAGCAGCAGCATCTGGTTCAGAGTGAGCCCAATATTGTATAGAAATAAAAAAAACTTTTTTTAATAAATGCCGAAGCCACATAGGAGTCAAAGAAGGCATTTTAATTGATGTCTTCACTGTGACAGCTGGACAGCAAGAAAGAATCTTAAGCAGAGGTGGTTTTCACATGTACAAAAGTGGCATCTGAAAGATGGACAAAGTATGCATGGTGACATGCCACCATGCCGTTTGGCCCTGGGTTATGCGGAATCAAAAAGACTTAGGATCACAGGGGCCATTGGCACTCACTGACGGGAACTGTCTGCCTGAGCGTCTCCGGCAGAGCCTTCCGGCCTCTGTCATCTCCTGACCAGTAGGATCGTGGCTTCATCTCCTCTAAAAGTTTCAAATGAACTATTTTTAGAGTTTTCCATTTTCTTGGTCCTTAGAGTAGGGAAGTGTGAAAGTTCGGACTGATGGAAGCTTAGGGGAGGCTGTCTGCGCGCTCAGCCCAGACCAGTGGAGGCCACCTTAGTACCACTTCCTCCCTAAGGAAGGCGACGGGCTCCCTGTCTTCCCCAGTTGTTTTCCATTTAGCTGCTACACGTGGGGGACGCTGAGTGTATTCAGAGGGGCGTCCCACGGTCGAACTGGAACTGGCTTTGGGAAGAGTGTGGACTAAGAAGGGGCTTGGCTTGTGTTGCCACATGTGAGAAGACATCTCACTGGGGCTTTTGTGGCGGCTCCACGGTCCCTGGAAGTCCCCGCTAGCTCAGTGCAGCTCTAGCGTTAGGTACCAGCCGCGCCCTGGGAGGGCAGAGGACCCTGGCTCTTTCCGAGGGAGACCGTCCAGGCAGCTCTCACTGTTGAGACCTGTGGACCCCTGTCCCCAGGGTGCTCATGCAGAGACTGAGGGGCCCCAGGTGGGGAGCATGCAAAACATTTTTGTAGCAGATTCAGGGCTGAATGGTTTAACTTCTGGGGCCTAGCTAGGCTGAAATTCTGTGATTCCCACTTGGTACAAACACTCTTCAAAAATCAATGTTCAGAATTAATTTAAGCCAAGAAAGAAAAAGCATGTTTTTAATCCACAAAATCTAGTTCCCGAGTCTGCTCATTTGTAGTCCAATTGAACCTCTGATTACGAATGCTCATCTTGCCTCCTGCTTCTGAAGCCCCAGCCAACGTCTTCACTCATCAGAGAGCTGTCTAATCGTGCTTTTGAGAAAAGGCCTTTTAGAATTATGTAAGGAGAGACAATAGAGAGTTTTGTAGTTTATCCTATTGTTTTGGCAAACTTTTTTTTTTTTTTTTTTTTTTTTTTAAGGTTTACATGTGTAAGTGCAGACATGGACTCTCTGATGTCAACGATCTGTGGGCGTTAAAACCACAGCTGGGCTTTCCTGGGATTGGGGCCCTTCAAAGAAGTTGAAGCCTGTGTAGTAAGTTGGAGGCCTAAGCTGCCCGGCTGTGGGAAGGCCAGTGCAGCTGTCCGGTCCATGTGGAAGGACCTTGATGTCAATCCAGAACCACATTTTTGTTTTGTTTTTGAGACAAGGTCTTATTCTTCACCCAGGCTGGAGTGCAGTGGCACAGTCACGGCTCACTGCAGCCTTGACCTCCTGAGCTCAGGCAGTTCTGTACCTCAGCTTCCCGGGTAGCTGGGACTACAGGTGCACACCACCACACCCGGCTCATTTGTGTATTTTTTGTAGAGACGGGCTTTCAAGGGTTTCAATTTGTTGCCCAGGCTGGTCTGAAACTCCTGGACTCACGCAGTCCCCTTGCCTCCGCCTCCCAAAGTGCTGCGGTCACAGGCGTGAGCCATCATGCCCAGCCCTGAACCACATTCTGTTTTTTGTTTTGTTTTGGTTTGGTTTTGTTTTTGAGACGGAGTCTTGCTCTGTTGCCCAGCTGGAATGCGGTAGCATGATCTCAGCTCACTGCAACCTCTGCTTCCCGGGTTCAAGTGATTCCCCTACCTCAGCCTCCTGCCCAGCTAATTTTTTGCATTTTAGTAGAGATGGGGGTTTCACTATGTTGGCCAGGATGTTCTCGATCTCCTGACCTCGTGATCTGCCCGCCACGGCCTCCCAAAGTGCTGGGATTACAGGTGTGAGCCACCGCGCCTGGCCCAGAACCACATTCTTGAGCTGAGCTCCCGAGGTTACCTGGTGATGTAGAAAGAAGGTGGCTTAACTGGGGGCGCTGCAGTAGCTTCTCAGACATGGCTGCCCTCATGCCTCCTTGGGGCCAGGGCTGTGGTTATAGTTGCTGTCCATCACTCTAGATGCTTTCGCCTAGGCAGAGCAACCGAAGTGCACTTTGCAGGGAGCTAAGAGGCTCGGATGCTAACATCTGACGGGTTTGGGTGGGACAGGGGTGCACTCAAGATGCTGTGGCAGGCCTCACTTGGATCAGCTGCTCCTATCCCCAGGGGTCAGGACAGGACTCTGTCATGTTTCTGGCCTTGCCTTCATCTACTCTGGAAATTTCAAGAGAACCTGGACATGTGAATATGAAAGAGAAGGCATTCATGTATAGAACTCATTACAAAGACAGCATCACTCCTAGAACCAAGATACTGTGTGTGTGCGTGTGTGTGTGTGCGCGCGCGCATGTTCGTGGATCAAGGCAGACACGGGCTGAGTTTAAAAACTGGTACTAAAATACCCATTTATCAGAGAAATTGTCGCTCTCATGGCCCCACATTTCCATTAGATAAGCAGTAACCTCTTGTGAAGTGGAAGCAAACTAGAAACAGCTCTCCCAAATGTGGGCGAAAAGAGAAACTAGAACTGGTTGAAGACTGAGTTTTGGGGGAAGAACCCTGGAGGCCAGGGGCAGTATTCCTGGGGTCCTGGGATGGAGAGAGCCCTGTCACCCCCTTTCCCCCATCTGCCCTTGCTGCAAGGAGGAGGTCAGCCTTGTTTTATAAATGGGGTCACTTTTCAACCTTGCTGGTCCATGGCCCCATCCTGTTTCTGTATCTGCCAACTAGAGAGCAACTCCCATCGTTTGTTTTCACCTCTTAGAATTCCTGGGACTAACAACAATTGTAATAGAATTGATGGTATTTTAAATGCTTGGGATGAACAAGCACTTTGGGTTCCTGGGATCTTAATATAAAAGCCCACCGAGGTGCAAGTCTCACCATCGTGCTGTCTGCTGAGAGATCTGATTCCCAGGGGACCAGCCCTCCCCACTCGATGTTTGCCAGGGCTGAGACTTCAGCACAGGTCCGTGATGCCCACAAGGCTGTGCTTCTCAGGGCCAGGTCGATTTTGAGTCACGTGCTTCCTGTGTGTTAGAACGCTTGTGCTTTGAAGGCTACGGTTGGACACATGATTCCCAGCACGTTTCCTGAGGTTCCACCTGCAGCCTGGGCCTGTGGTTGAGTAGAGCTTCTCTCCCCAGCTTTCCTGGGAGTGTGTGCTCTCCTGTTTCCCATCTGCATTTGCTTATGGGGCGCCATGAAACCAACGCATGGAGCCACTTGGAGACTTTCGTGTTAGTTGTGCACAGATATCTACACTTCTCATTTCCAAACAGTGCGTGCACTGATTTTGATGGCTGATTATCTAGACCAATCAGACAAAAACATCTTCCAAAATACATTGTAATTGCACTAGGGACTTACAAATGTTTATTCAACTGGTGAATGTCTTTATTTCATTTTAAAACCTCGACGCATTGTTTGTTTATATTTAACATGGATTCATTGAATGAGAATTAAGTTTGACCATATAATGGAACAAATGCTAATTTCCTCAAAAAGTAGTTGTTCTATGTCAGACCCATGACCAAGGTCTCCTCGCTGTAATTAGATGACTCGTTTCCAGTGTAAGGGGCTCACCTGCAGATAATTTTCTCATCTCCAATACAGGTGTGCGTTGCTTTCTCTTTATTTACTTCATTATTCTCTAGCTTCCTCATTTGAAAGTGCAAATATTCTTATCTGTTGTTTTCCTAAGGTGAACATGATGCTTTTTACTATCAATTTATGTACTTTTAGAAATATTTAAAATAATTTATTTTTAAAGGAGAATGAACTAGTCAACCTATTAAATGATTACATCATGATCTTAAAGATTCTCAGGAAAATTTTGCTGACCCTTAGATAATAATTGTTCAAAATGGGATTCTGATTCTGTGTTGGCTAAGCAGATTATAACCCGGCCCTTGTGTGCTAAACCTTAAGTGTGACCATGTTCACCCCCTAGGCTTCTTCCTGTATCTCTTGGCTCCTCCCCAGCCACCCTCCATCTCCCAGACTTCCTCCTTGAACATGGAACCTCAACGGCTGGCCTGGCCGCCTTGCCTACCTGGGTCACCAGCCCCTCCAGTGCCGTGTGGCTGATACCAAAGTCTTCTTTTCCCTCCTGGTCACCAGCTCCTGTACTCTCTGGCTCAGTGAATGACCCCACTGGGCCACAACAACTAAAGCCTGACTTTGTCTGTGCTGGCCCCGCCCCACCCCACCCAGCGCCTTGTCCCGATTTTACCTCCAGCGTGTTTCTCGCACCTGCGTTCTCCTTGCCTGCCTCACCTTCTCCTCCCTTGCCCCCAGAAGTATCCCTGATCATCACTGCCATTCTAGACCAGTCTTTCCCACATTTGAGTGGTGTGGAACTTTTGTTTTGGTTTGGTTTGGTTTGGTTTTGGTTTTGGTTTTAAGACAGAGTTTCGCTCTTGTTGCCCATTCTGGAGTGCGATGGCGCAATCTTGGCTCACTGCAACCTCTACCTCCCAGGTTCAAGCAATTCTTCTGCCTCAGCCTCCCAAGTAGCTGGGATTACAGGCATGCACCACCGTGCCCGGCTAATTTTTGTATTTTTAGTAGAGATGGGGTTTCACCATGTTGGTCAGGCTGGTCTCGAACTCCTGATCTCGTGATCCACCTACCTCGGCCTCCCAAATTGCTGGAATTACAGGCGTGAGCTACCGTGCCCAGCCAGAGCCTTTTAAAAGAACAAAAATCTCATGAATCCTTCAACATTTATTTAATTGTTTTGATAACAAGTATACGGTTAGGTACAAGCAGAAAACTAAGATTCAGCTCCTTGTCTTTATAGCTTTTAAATAACTATAAAAGTTATATTTATTAAAAATTTGAATTAATAGCATTAATTTATTGTGCATTTAATGACAAGGATGATGATGTTTTGCTGAAACAAAATGACGGCCTTCCGTGCCAGGGGTTAGGGATGACGGTTGCAGTGCAGGCTCCTTTGGTTTCAGCTGCCTCGTGACTGTATCACGTGGTGACCCCAGCCTCTTCCTTTCCTGCTTTCATACTGAGAAATCGTTTTGTGTGCAGCATGCGGTGCCTTCCCCGGGGGTTGACTTGTTCTCGGAGTGAGTGATTTACATGTTGCGTCTCCCTCAGTGCTCTCCCCCTTAGCGCAACTCGTGACCCGGGAAGTCAGAGATGCCAACTCGGGTGGTGGAATCCAGTGGTGATTTTGGATCACTTTTTAGATAGTGATTAATATACACTCAAAATTTTAAAAATTCTCTTGGAGAAATTATGATTCCAGAGAAAATGACAGGTTTCCAACATGTCTCAAATTTGCTCAGACCGTCTGGGGATCTTGTTACCTTCGGATTGATTGCTCCCCTCTCGAGTAGACCCAACCGTTGCTCCAAAGTGGGCCACACTTTGAGCCGGAAAGCACTTCCATCTTTCCAACTGCTCACCAGGGGAATCTTTCCTAATGCAAATCAGATGACCCCTTCCTTCCTCCACCCTAGTCACCTGTGGCAGGGCCCAGACTTTCAGGCACCTCCAGGGCCAGGCAGGAAGTGGGGCTGAGGGTAGCCCGCTGGTTTGAGAGAGGGGCCCACAGTGCCCACAGAAACCCGAGAGTGTGGCCTCTGCACACTGCTGGCCTCTGCACGCTGCTGCCCCTCAGGCCACGCTCCCCATGCCGGATGGAGAGTATGGGTGCTGTGACGGCTGGATCCTTAGATCCCTGGGAGGCCAGGGGGGCTCCATCCAACCCCAGTGACTCTTGGCCAAAAGTCACAAACACCGTGCGCACGTGCAGCTGGCCTGCAGCAGGTTCGGTGTAACCTGTGTTCAGTGCAAAAATGTGTACCTGTGGCCAATATTTTAAAATAAGAAGCCATCACACACAAGTCCAATGTTTCTACTTCTCTTCGATAATCAGGATATCTGGACACATGGGGCCCTCCAGCCCTGCAGGGTCGCTGTGTCGCACAACCTCAGGGGCCTGGTGGTGGCGGCATGTGGCCCTGTCACGTTCTGGGCTAAAGTACGCCTCCTTGCCAAGCAGGTCTGACCTCCAGTTTCCAGCAGCCCTGGGCACCCCGTTCCTAGAATTTGCTAGTCGGGTTAAGATTTCTTGTCCTCTGGCTGCCCTTAACATTTTTTCCTTCATTTCAACTTTGGTGAATCTGACAATTATGTGTCTTGGAGTTGCTCTTCTCGAGGAGTATCTTTGTGGCGTTCACTGTATTTCCTGAATTTGGATGTTGGCCTGCCCTACTAGGTTGGGGAAGTTCTCCTGGATGATATCCTGCAGAGTGTTTTCCAACTTGGTTCCATTTCCCCATCACTTTCAGGCACACCCATCAGACATAGATTTGGTCTTTTCACACAATCCCATACTTCTTGGAGGTTTTGTTTATTTCTGGAAACCATCATTCTCAGCAAACTATCGCAAGAACAGAAAACCAAATACTGCATGTTCTCACTCATAGGTGGGAATTGAACAATGAGATCACTGGGACACAGGAAGGGGAGCATCACACACTGGGTCCTACTGTGGGGAGCGGGTAGTGGGGAGGGATAGCATTAGGAGACATACCTAATGTAAATGACGAATTAATGGGTATAGCACACCAACATGGCACATGTATACATATGTAACAAACTTGCACGTTGTGCACTTGTACCGTAGAATTTAAAGTATAATATAAAAAAAAAAAAAAAAAAAGATTTCTTGTCCTGTTCTCTTTTCCTTGAAGACACTCAGAGTGGAGGCCTTCTCAGGCTGCTCCTGGATTTAGCAAACAGAAACTGCTTCCTCTAGAGCCATGTGCACTCTCAGTTAGGGGAAATATTTGCTCATCTGCTCTCACTCCGAGCTCACGTTTTGTTTCAGTGGGAATTTGGGAGTGAAGCGGAGCCCCTGTCTGCTTATGTACCTTGACTGAATCAGAATGTCTTGGGAATTGGGGATACCCTCTGTAAACTGTGGGGTGCAGCGGGAAGATAAAATGCAAGTTGTCATAAAGTCTCACTTCTCTCCCTACAAGGGACTCAGACAGAGTGCCTGCCAGAGGGATCCTGAGCAGCTGCCTCTTGGTGTTTGTGCTTTGGAAGGGGGAGCTGAAGTTCAAAACCAAAAGTGCTAGGCTGGGCAGTGGCTGGAACACCCAGAGGTTCTGTGTGGGGAGCAGGTCACCGCCCATCAGTAGAATGGGAGACTTTGGCAGCCCAGCAGCCCAGTGTCCTGGCAGGAGGGCTGGCCCTGCCACATTCCATTAGCTAACAAGACACTTCCCCTGTGTAACTCAGAGTCCTGGCTTTCAGGGAGCCATGGCTTCCATAACTTTGCTGCCCCTGACCTGTTCCTTTGGGGAGCAGGGGAGTCAGGGGACACGACTGCACAGCCAGGCTGAGCGTGGGGTAGTGCTCCAGCCCCTGAAAGAAAAGCGCACCTGCCCCAGCCCAGCTGGACCACAGCCATGACGTGACAAGCGGGGCAGCCGAGTGGCTCTTCATCTCCACAGCAATTCTTGGGGGGGGTCATATAACAAACCAACTGGGGCCGAGGCTGGAAGGCAGGAATATGACTCCTAAGAGGCCAGGGTATTCCATAGTCCTGCTGACTTACGCAGCATTTGAATAGTGCCTGTAATCCAAGATTATCCTCCCTGGCAAGACGTAGAGTTTAAGTTAAGTTTATTTATTTAATAAGCTCTTAAGTTTATTAAGAGTTTTCCTAGGATCAGAAGAAAGTCAGCCTAGGCCAGGTGCAGTGGCTCACTCCCTGTCATCCAGCACTTTCTGAAGACCTAAGCGAGGCACAGTGGCTCACTTCGCTGTTACCCCAGCACCTTTGGGAAGCCAAGGTGGGAGGATTGCTTGAGCCCAGGAGTTTGAGACCAGCCTGGGCAAGATGGTGAGACCTGTCTCTACAAAAAGTAAAATAAAAAATTAGACAGACATGGTGGCATGTATGTGTAGCCCTAGCTACTCAGAGGAGACTGGGGCAGGAGGATTGCTTGAGCCAGAAAGTTCAAGGTTGTAGTGAGCTGTAATTGCATCAGGGTACTGCACTCCAACCTGGGCAACACAGCGATCTTTACAACAAACCTTATCTTTACAAAAAACAAAAATAAAAAAATTAGCCGAACAGGATGGCACACGCCTGTAATCCCAAGCTACTCAGGAGGAAGGAGGGAGGATCACTTGAGCCCAAGAGTTCAAGGCCACAAGGAGCTATGATGGCATCACTGCACTCCAGCCTTTTTTTTTTTAATTTAAAAAAAAGTTTTAGTTCAACCTAGTTTAGTTCTTCAGAAAGCTATGAAATCATGTCTTCACATGCCTCCCGATTAGACTGTTTCCCCTTTTTTCCTTAACAAGTAAGTCCTCGTAGCCTTCACTGCAGTAGGACAATTTTGAGGATATGATTTGCTCACGAAAGCACCCCCCACACGCCAGCCAGAAGAGTGGTGCAAGTCCATCCGCATGGAGCCCCAGGGGTGTGCGCCGTGGCCAGCATGTGTCTGAGTGGGAACGGACGAAGCTTTTTGAATGAAGCCGGGAGCATCTGTAATCTTCTGGTGACACCAGAGACCTGTCATTGTTTGAATTCCATCTGAAATGAATGACGGAAAAATGGGAGCCCACTGGAGAACTTGACTGAGGGCCGGGCGCAGTGGTTCACGCCTGTAATCCCAGCACTTTGGGAGGCTGAGGCAGGTGGATCACCTGAGGTCAAGAGTTCGAGATCAGCCTGGCTAACATGGTGAAACCCCGTTTCTACTAAAAATACAAAAAATAAAAATAAAAAAATTTAGCCGGGCATGGTGGCACGTGCCTGTAATCCCAGCTATTCAGGAGACTGAGGCAGGAGAATCACTTGAACCTGGGAGGTGGAGGTTGCAGTGAGCTGAGATCGCACCACTGCACTCCAGCCTGGACGACAGAGGGAGACTTTGTCTCAAAAAAAAAAAAAGGACCTTGAGTGAGGCTTTGTTATGCTGAGTTTTAAAATCCTCGGGAATCCCACTGGAGAGGGGTCTCTCATGAGTTGAAGCAATTGCTTATTTATTACTGCGTCAGTAGTGGTGACTGCCCCTCTCCTCTATTCCTGCATGGGAGGAAGCTCTTACTGTCTTGGTTTGCAGCTTAGTAGCATTTTCCTATGGACTTGGTTCGTTCAGTTGATTGGTCTCAGTTCCGTATTTGGTTTATAGTGATTTAGATTCCAAGAAATCAAGGTATGCCACATTTTGCCACGTTTCCGTGAATAAGAACTTGCAAAGAAATCATCTTCCAAAGTCGTTTCAAACTCAAATGTTTTCCCTTAAGCAACGATGTCTAGTGGTGGTTGGAGCCCCAAGCTGGCCCATACTTCATTATGTTTGCGAAACTTGGTTATGATTTAGTAAATAAAAAACAGTATTGTCGCAGTACTGGTAATTAATTGGAAATTGAACTCAATTATATCCCATAATAGTAGTTAATTCATTCTCATGTTGTGATTCTTGAAAGATAGCAGAGTTTAGGAAGTCAGTGGAGGCTGGGAAAAGTTCCGAAGGCGATTCGTAGGGCATCTCGGCTTTCTCAAAGTGTCTTCTTATATTTCAAAACTCAAAACTCCTTCTGCCTCAGTCCAGGTGAATTCGCTAGCCTGAGTCTTACGCTTTCTCAGTCCTATTAACGTTACATAAGTTTATAAAAGGATAGCGGAAAAGGAAGTAAAGAGATTCTCTTATTTTTCTTGGTTAACATGGAGCAGAGTAAGATGAGAAGGGAGGAAGACAGAGGCAGAGACTCCCGACGTGAACGCTGTCATTGAAAGGGACTGAGCTGGACAGGCATGGAGCCCAGGCTGAGAAGGAGAGAACCCCAGCTCAAGGCGCTGGGCCTGCCCAGGCTCCGTGTTGGCCATCGGCTTCCTTAACAAAGGGAAACCTGTAAAGATAGAGCAAGGCTTGCTGGGAATTGGTGTTAAAACAAGAAGAAATTCTCAGCAACCGTTTAAGAAAACTGGATTAAACATGGCTTCAAAAATGTGTTGGTTTCAGATTCTGAGTGGTTTTCAAGGAGGCCTAATATGATTTCATTAAAAGTGAATTAGAGTCACTTACATGGGATTCATCTGTTAAATATTGTTACTGAAACTTGCCAGTGGAATTTTGGTTTTAATAAAAAATCTGAAATGAAGGAAACTGTAAAAAAAATTCTTCTTTACAAATCTAAGGTGAGAATACAGTTAATGCAGTTTGGGTTTTTCTGGGGTTTTTGTGGGGTTTGTTTTGTTTTGTTTTTTGGTGTTTCTTTGGCCACCAGGTGTGTTTTATTTTCATTATTCATAGAAATAATTTTCTATAATGTCCCGGGGCCAACCGGAGAATTTGGCAGTCCGATTGGGGGTGGTTCCTTCAGAGACCCACAGGCCGGTGGCATTGGCGCGGGGTGCCCAGGTTCACAGTGCGGCTTGTGGCTCGTGTCCGTCTTGCAGGTGGCTCTTCCTCCACACCACGACTGGGGTCTCAGGGATGATGAGGGCAGGAAATCCTCCAGGCGCTTAGGAAATTTTACTCCGCTTCTGCCCAGTGGTCTCTTTGGTCGGCAGGGTGTTCTCCTGCGTCTCTGTTTTCTTCAGCTTGGCCCCATCAAAGCTGGCGATTCCCCCCATGTCTGGTTTGTCTGCCATTTTCTTAAAACAATCGGTGCCATCCTGCTCCGAACCCAATGGTTTGTGTGTGTTTGTTTGTTTGTTTGTTTTTTGGCGGAGTCTCCTGCTAGAGCCCAGGCTGGAGTGCAGTGGCGGGATCTCAGCTCACTGCAACCCCTGCCTCCTGGGTTCAAGCAATTCTCCTGCCTCAGCCTCCCCGAGTAGCTGGGATTATAGGTGCCCACCACTGCGCCCAGCTAATTTTTGTATTTTTAGTAGAGACAGGGTTTCACCAGTATTGGCCATGGTTGGCCAGGCTGGTCTCAAACTCCTGACCTCAGGTGATCTGCCCGCCTCAGCCTCCCAAAGTGCTGGAATTACAGGCGTGAGCCACTGTGCCTAGCCCAGTTAATGCAGTTTTGGTTTTTTTTGTTTGTTTGTTTTGTTTTGTTTTGTTTATTGAGACGGAGTCTCGCTCTGTCGCCCAGGCTGGAGGGCAGTGGCGCGGTCTCGGCTCACTGCAAGCTCCGCCTCCCAGGTTTACACCATTCTCCTGCCTCAGCCTCCCGAGTAGCTGGGACTACAGGTGCCCGCCACCTCGCTCAGCTAGTTTTTCGTATTTTTCAGTAGAGACGGGGTTTCACCGTGTTAGCCAGGATGGTCTCGATCTCCTGACCTCATGATCTGCCCATCTCGGCCTCCCAAAGTGCTGGGATTACAGACTTGAGCCACCACGCCTGGCCAATGCAGTTTTTTAAGTTTGTTCTTTCTTTTTCTCTCTGTCTCTCCTCTCCCCTCTCTCTTTCACAAGGTCTCGCTTTGTCACTCAGGCTGGAGTACGGTGGTACAATCATAGCTCACTGCCACCTCAACCTCCTGGGCTCAAGGGATCCTCCCACCTCAGCCCCCCAAGTAACTGGGATTACAGAAGCACACCACCATGCCCAGCTAATTTTATTTATTTATTTATTTATT
This sequence comes from Macaca thibetana thibetana, assembly GCF_024542745.1. Classification (NCBI taxonomy): domain Eukaryota; kingdom Metazoa; phylum Chordata; class Mammalia; order Primates; family Cercopithecidae; genus Macaca; species Macaca thibetana. The sequence goes on along the minus strand of NC_065589.1, from coordinate 6,754,663 downwards.
TATTTATTATTTGTTTAGAGATGGGGGTGTTCGCGTCTTGCCCAGGCTGGTCTCAAACTCCTGGGCTCAAATGATCCCTACAGTGTGCCCAGCCTGAGGTTTCTTTCTTTAAAACATTACACCTTTAGGTGTTCCCTGTGTGTTTAGCAGTTAATTATCCGAAAGATCTAAGTGTAGCACGCCTGCATGTGTTTAGGTCGTGTTTGTTGAACTAACGGCACATCTTATCAGCATTCGCCAGTGTCACAGAGTGAAGTTCTGCACACACACACACACACACACACACACACACACACGTGTTTTGAATGTATGTGTTGCCTATGTACCTGGTTTTTTTTTTTTTTTTTTTTTATTTACGTCAGACTTTCTATTTGGCTCTTTTTCCCTTGCAGGGCATGCTGTTGAAGCGAAGTGGCAAATCGCTGAATAAAGAGTGGAAAAAGAAATATGTCACCCTGTGTGACAATGGCGTGCTGACCTATCACCCCAGTTTACATGTGAGTATGGCCCCCTCGGAGCAATTAACAGCTGCAGACCTCAACTAAACACGGTGGGGAAGGGGGACCTACCAGCAGCCCAGCCTCTTGTCTCTGTTTGAAGTGAAAGTTCGTATTTGGTCTCCTGCTCAACTGCGAGATAAATAACACTGTCCCTCACACTCCACTAGACCATATGTCTTTCTCTCTCTTTCCCTCCCTGCTAGTCAATCTGTGGCTTTCCAATTCTACAAAGAATTACAATAAAAGGCACAGATGAAGTAAAATTTTAGATGAGAGTAAAAAGACAGGGGCAAGAAGAAAAGAGAAAGGAGAGAAGAGTGATGTAGCTGAAAATCGAGAACGTAGGAAACAATCACAATTGAATCCAGGATTTAGCTTTGAAAAGCTGTGAACAAAAATCAGAAGTTAAATGTAATTCATGACTCAGCTTTTACTGTCAGATAACACATTCCAGTTCATTAGGCAGAAGAAACTTTTCTCTTCGTGTTATATGTAAGTTGGTGTTATATATAAGTTTGTTATACGGGTGGTGTGTAAGATAGATTTATAAACAAAATTAACTTTATTCTTGGGGAAGAAATGCAGACATTCTGCCCATTGATAAAATACAAAAAATGCAGACATTCTACCCTTGATAAAATTTAAAGTTGGGGTGTTAATTCTAGTTTCATAGCAATACATTCCATAACTGTTACTTAATGTAGAGCAATGTGTAGATTAGAATATATGGTGGAAGTCAGTCCTTCTATTCCATTGTCCCTCAGTATCTATGGGGGATGGATTCTGAGATCCGTCTTGGATACCAAAATCCATGATGCTCGATTCCCTTACATAAAATGGCATAGTATCTGCATATAACCTGAGCGCATCCTCCTCTGTGCTTTTAAGTCATCTCTAGATTACTTATAATATGTAATAGAATGTAAATTGTCTGTAAATAGTTGCTATACTGTTGTTTTTTATTTGTATAATTTTTCACTGTTGTATTAGTTATTTTTCACTTTTTTTTCTTTGATTTTTTTTCTTTTTTTTTGAGAGGAGTCTCACTGTGTCTCACAGGCTGGAGTGCAGTGGTGCGATCCTGGCTCACTGCAACCTCTCTCTCCTGGGTTCAAGCGATTCTCCTGTCTCGGCCTCCCGAATAGCTGGAATTACAGGTGCCTGCCACCATGCCCAGCTAAATTTTTTTGTACTTTTAGTAGAGGCATGGTTTCACCACGTTGGCCAGGCTGGTCTCGAGCTCCTGACCTCAAGAAATCTACCTGTGTTGGCCTCCCAAAATGCTGGGATTACAGGTATAAGCCACCATGCTGCCTTCTTTTGAATATTTTTAATCCACGATTGATTGACTCTGCACATTCAGAATCCACAGATACAAAGGACAACTTTCTATCACTGTCAGGCTAGTGGTAATAGTAGCAGCAGCAGCAGTATTTTTTGGTAGAGATTGGGTCTCCCTATGCTGCCCAGGCTAGTTTTGAATTCTTGGCCTCAAGCAATCTGCCTAACCTTGCCTTCCCAATGTGCTAGGATTACAGTCATGAGCCATGACACCCAGCTAAGCTATCAATTTTTAAAAATTTGAAATGCTTTATAAAATGGCACAGTTATTGATGAGAAGTTAGAAAAAGCATATTGAAGAAAATTAATATTATTCCTAAAATACCACCTAGGGAACCTGACTTAACATTTTAGGGTGCATACTCCCAGCTCTTTCTATGTATATATGCCTTTTCCTTCCACAAACACGTGGCCACTGTGTATACACTGCCCACAGCCTGCCTTCCTCACTAACAGTAGATATTTTCATGTCAAGAAATGTATTTGTACACCACCATTTTTAATGATTATATAATATTTCACTGTGTGGATATGCCTTCATTGATCCCACAGTATCTGAAAAACGAACCTTCTCAAATAAATTTACTTTCAGTTTTTTCGCTATCAAAGAACTCTAATCAGCATTCCTCTGTTTATCTCTGTCCCCTTGTCCGTTTGCCTTGCCAAGGATAATTTCCTAGCAGTCGGCTTCCTGCGTTGAAGAGTTACGTGTGCTTTCATGGTTTTGGTGTATGTTGTCAAATTCCCAGAAAGGTTGTATTAGTTTGTCTCATCTGGCCTTTTCTCGGCCCTCTCAAGAGCATTTACCTTCAGAAAGAAGAGCTTTTCCTAATATGATAGGTAGCACACGGTAACCTTGATGCCGAATTCGCTTGCTGGCCTGAACTGCCCCTGTCTCCTCATCGTTTAGCAGTAGCTGCACCTTTCAGAACCACGCAGCAAAGCAGGTGTTCCATCGGCATCTCTGGTTTCTGTTGTTACTGAGAGCACCTCCCATGCATTACTATTCAGTGGGGTTCAAGATACAGATACGGATAGATTCTTACATAGATATTCTTTATTGTAGTAAGGAAATTCCTTTGTGCTCAGTGACCCACTCGTTTAGTTTTGGAATATAGTCAGACTGGTTCTCCAGGGGGCCTTCAAATCAGAGAGATGTAATGCCTGTTCCATGAGGCCCACCTGGGACCAGGTTGGCATCTCTCCAGGACCACCCCATCTAGGTCTCCAGTTCTGCAGCCCACTGCACACCCAGCTTCCATCCATCAGAACAACAGCAAGGCACCGGGTCTTCCCTCGTTCTCTCCGCAGAGCTGCTCCATCAGCAGCAGCGGGGCTGCCGTGTTGCTGGCTTAGCTCCTCCTATGGACCCTGTCAGAGAGCGGAGGTCTAACTATTGAACCAGTTGCTTTATGTAAGTTAGAGAAGTGCAATCAAAATATCATTCTTGGTAAGACTCACTGGCCAGTAAAAAGGGAGAGCTGATGAATGATACGTTTCCAGTCAACCTACGCTCACTGCTGAGCCCAGGCTCCGTGGAAGGGATGTTTGCTGCCTCTTGCCAAGGGGCAGGTGTGGTAACAACGATATGTATCAGAAGATTCCCTCAGGAGGCCTAAAGCCTGTTTGCTTTTCATCCAACCTCTTGGGTATAGAATCACAACCAGTTCTTCAAAAATTCTCCTATCCACAGGCATTTTCTTGTCATGTCCCTCAATGTTTGCCAATTCCATCCTTTCGCCTTCATTCATAAGTATGCATGAATATTATTGGAGTACAGAAGAGGGGCACAGTGGGGCTTTGTTGTATAATTGTATAGCAAGCAAAAGCCAATGTCATTTTCTCTTTTTTTTTTTTTTTTTTTTTTTTTGTGAGACGGAGTCTCGCTCTGTCGCCCAGGCTGGAGTGCAGTGGCATGATCTCGGCTCACTGCAAGCTCCGCCTCCCAGGTTCACGCCTTTCTCCTGCCTCAGGCTATAGAGTAGCTGGGACTACAGGCGCCCGCCGGCACACCCAGCTAATTTTTTGTATTTTTAGTAGAGACGAGGTTTCACTTTGTTAGCCAGGATGGTCTCGATCTCCTGACCTAGTGATCCACCTGCCTTGGCCTCCCAAAGTGCTGGGATTACCAGCTTAAGCCACTGCGCCCGGCGAGGCAATGTCATTTTCAAATGCAATCCTGTTAATGCTAGTCTCCTTGGAACTGAAATTTTTGATGCAGTTACATAGTTCCCTAGGGGAGGGGCTTAATCCAGGAATGGATTTGAATCACTAGAGCCTGGTGAGATTGCATGACTTTCCATGTAATCCTCCATTGGTTTCATTTTCACAGCCAAGCATTGGATAAAATTGTGGAGAGGTAGTGACTTCCAGGTGTATTCTCTGACAGGTGCATCCGAGTCTGTTCTGTTGTGAGTTGTTAGGGGAAGTGCTGACCCACACCAGCTGAGTTAGTCCGGTGGTCTTGGTTCACAATGGGAAGAGGCGTTCAACGGGACACTCATGAGCCGAATCCAGATTTTCCTTAATAAGAAACTTGAGAGTGTGCAAATGTGTTGCTAGTTCGAGTCCCAAAATTCTACACCGTGAGAGTGACCCCGTTATCTCAGTCTGGAAAATTTCAAAAGATCGTAGAACCAGGTGATCTCAGTTAAACACAGACCACACTGTGACACCCACATCCTTGGTTATCTCCAGGATGTATTACGGCAGAAGGACCATGAGAGTCATTGGCCACATGCAGTGGTGGCGTGAGTGGTGAAGTGCTGGGAAAGCTGCCAAGATTGGTGGCATTTGGGTTTCAGAGTCATTCTTGTTGGTCCTGACTCTATTACTGACCACAGCGTGCAGTGGGGCCCCTCCCTGCTAACACCCTATTGTCTGAACATGGGAACCTGCTTCCTTTTCTCTCCTCTGGGATTCAGGCCCATGCCAGCCTCTGTAGAGCTGTATCAAGTCATTAAAAGTAGATGTTAACCTGTCAGTGGACCAGAATAAGCCCCTGTCTTACACCAGAGGAAAATGTTGTCTGGTTTCTGAGAACACGGTCCTCATCCACCTTTTCTCTGAAAGGCAGATGGGGCCCAGGTTCCACAGGAGCCCCCAGAGCAGGAGCCCCTGGAACGGGGGCCTGCATTGTTCTCGTATAGCACAGCCCACAGCCCGTTCTTTTCCACAGAGCCCAGGAAAAAATCCCGGCCAAACCATCAGATATTTTTAGAGTTTTCTACAAAGATGTAAGCGAGTATCAATAGTGAGGTTGCTGTACCAGCTCCTGGTGTATACCACTAACTTAAGAAGCCCAGGTAATTAGTGGACTAAAAGGAAACTAGCATGCTTTTGGGGAGACGGGATTCTAACCAGCTGGTACTTCTATTATGGGGTGGGGACTTGAGAGCACCAGGCCTGCAGTTGTATTAAATATGGCAGATTCAGACAGAGATGAGGTAGGGCCGTGCAGCAGCCCATCAACACCAACGCTTGCCTGTGGCGGCGAGGCGCTTTTCCTTCCGGCACAGACATTTATTTTCTGTCCACGTGTATGCTGCTCACAGTCCCCGTGAGGCTGGACCCTGGTGCCACCAGCAGCCTCCTTCCATTTGCTTATCATGTTAAATTCAGGGATCTGGGGAGAGGGTCTGGCACACAAGGAACGTTGGAGCAGGAGTAAACAACTGAGTCAAGTTTAAATTCTATAGGCCAATGTGGTTATGGGCAGGGGTGGGGCAGGCGGTAGTTCAAGAGGATCTCAGGATTATTTTTTCTTTAGGATCAAACCCAGAAGGTGGAATCGAGGGCCTTTACCAGCCTTGTCCTTCTCCCTCTGTGACACAGGGATGCTCAGGCATAGTGGCCGATGTCAGAGGACTGCCCATGTGGGATAGGAGGGTCTAGAAGGCTCATCTCCCCTCCTAGGGCTGCTCCACACGGCTGCTGCATTAGTCAACCAAATTGAGTTCCCCAGCAAGCTCCCCAACCAGTCCTCCCTAGACAAGACAGGCATGCAAGGGCCGAGTTGATAGACCAGCCTGGGCAACATGGAGAGACCCCATCTCTACAACAAATAAAAAAATGAGCCAGGCATGGTAGAGCACACCTGTGGTCCCAGCTACTCAGGAGGCTGAGTCAGGAGGATCGCTTGAGCCAGGAGGTCAGGGCTGCACAGTGACTCCAGCTTGGGCAACAGAACAAGACCCTGTCTTTTTAAAAAAAAAAAAAAAAGTTGATAGAGGCAGTTTGTCGCTGTCGGGTGGAGCGGCTGCCCGCTACCCCAGCCTTCCCTGTGGCCGCCTCCGCTCCTGCAGGCTCCCGGCAGTGCCAGCATCCTCATACCTTTACTTGGGAAAGATGCCCCAGCAGTGGGGAGCTCTGGCTTTCAGTTCCTTTGCACACTGTGGAAGCAGGAGACTGACCATTTCCTAACCTTGCTAAAATCTCTGGGTGAGGGTTTTTCAATGTCTCTGTTAGATGCCCTTAGAAAAAGATCTCCCTGAAGAGGTGAGTTCGATTCCTGAGGTATCTGAACACCATTTGCTTATTGCACAAGTGTCCACGGACATGTTTGTGTGAAAGATCGATCACCTTTGGACACGAACTTCAAGTATCAGTCCCAGACAGATGTTTTCCACACATCGGTGTGTTCTAAAATAGACTCAGCTCTTGGCCAGTCGGTGTGTGGCCGTGCTATGTGCTGAGCTTGTGGAATCCCAGCAGGATGACCTGCTCTTTGGAACTCTGGCTTCAGAACAAAGCAGCCAGTCATGAAACTGGGGGCACCTGGCATTGCAGGACACTGTGGGGCTGGTGTGAGGCTGAAAATGTACCTGGAATGGGTCGGTTGCCTGGGAACCTCACAAATACTGATCCCCGGGGACTGCGTGTCTCCCTCAGAACGGGGGCAGCTTTCTACGTGCAGAAGATCATGACAAGGGACTTCAGCTGGGTGGTGGCCCTGGGATGTCACTTTCCTTCCCATTGAATTGCTTCAGATTTCTCCTTCCGTTCTTGTCATCCCCCAGAAGTGTCTTTCTCGGTTTGTTTGTTTTTTGGGGTTTTTGGGGGGGTTTTTTGCCCTGAGCCCCAAGCTCAGTCCTTACAAAGACTGTTAGGAGACCAGCACTCCCTAGTTCCTTTGACACACAGCCCAGCCTCACTCTGCCCTTTACTTAGGACATAAGCTAAATCTACATACCCTTCCTACACCACAGATGGAAGATGTGGAGGGAAATCTTTTTCCCCAGGTCTGTTTCCTGTTGTTGAAAATCTTAAAGCTTTTTCTTAGGAGAGAACCTCTGTTTCTAAGCAGTGGAACAGAATTGCTTATGGAGTAGTCAGGTCGTAGGATGTGATAATTTCCCTGGAAATCAGAGGAGAAAATAAGCAAAACATTGAGCCAAGTGAGACTAAGAAAGCTCCCTGAAAGTTTATGCCAGTGGTACCTCCAGGCCCCGGATCTCCTCAGCTTAGATTCTATGAAGTCTTGACCCCAGCCATCACCCACAGCCACATCTCCCAGCCTCCTTCAACTCTTCCCCAAAGGGTTAGGAGATGTTAGCACTGGCTGCCCCGGATGATGAGGTCCCAGCACTTCTGTGCTTTGTAGGTTGAGAGAAGGAGGTATGGGCACAGGAGGACGTGATGGTAGATTTCCACTGTAGTTATTTTATTTTATTTTATTTTTTTAAGAGTCTTGCTCCGTCCCCCAGGCTGGAGTGCTGTGGCACAATCTCAGCTCACTGCAACCTCCGAGTTCAAGTGATTCTCCTGCCTCAGCCTCCCAAGTAGCTGGGATTACAGGCGTGCACCACCACACCTGGCTAATTTTTTGTTTTAGTAGAGATGAGGTTTCACCATGTTGCCCAAGCTGCCAAGCTGGTCTCAAACTCCTGACCTCAAGTGATCCACCCACCTGAGCCTCCCAAAGTGCTGCGATTACAGGCGTGAGCCACTGCACCTGGCTGTGGTTATTCCTGAAGGCCAGTGGTAGGGCAGGATAACAAGGACAGTGCCAGAGTGGGGAGAGGTGAATGAACCTACAGCGTCCACATCATTGCTTCCCTGGCAGAGTATGTTCAGCCACTGGTTGACAGTAGGCGGGGGCTGCCCAGCCTGTCCAGGAGCGTCTGCGTAGCTTTCGGGTCACACAGAGGTGCCCCGCTGCGGACGCTCAGGTTACATCTGTTCTAGTGGGTACGTTTGAAAGTAGACATTGGGAACTGGCTGGAAGGTGTCCGTTTTGGAAACGTGGAGAATGAGTTCTTTCACTGGGTAGGAAGTTTTGATGACGTTGTCTTCAAACTTAATAATGTCTGTGGACTTAAATGTGTGAGCCTTGGGGAGCACCTCGAGAGAAAAATGGAAGCATAATGAGAAAGAGTCACTTCATACTCTGACGAGTGCAAGCTCTAAAACTTTCAGCAAAAGCTCTTAGCAAACAAAAGCTAATGGAGTTAGTTGGATTTCTAAGGAAAACACTGTCCTGAAGTTGAAGCTACTGGGGGTAAGACTAAAACTGGGGCTCAAAAAAAAAAAAAAAAAGCCTTCAGTTATTTCGTCTTTCTTTCTCAAGATGCTGTTATTTCATCTTTCTTTCTCAAGATGCTATTATTAAATGAAACCTATAACCCAGTTTAGATAACACATAGAAAGCTCAACCAAATAATGAATGAAACTGCCTTAATGGGGTGACCAATCGCCCTGGTTTTCTGCAGGACTGAGGGGTTCCCAGGGTGCCGGACTGCCATAGCTGAAATCAGGGAAGTCCCAGGCAAGCTGGGACCTGGTCACACTTACTCCGGGACTGACCACCCTACCAGCTCCTTTACCTCCGCTTGGCATTTCGCAGAGATAACCCCAAACGTGTAAATAAGACTGACACGGTCAAAGCAAGCACGCTGGCTGCTGCTGCTGCTCCGTGGTCTACATGTTTGTGTCTTTGAAAAATTGTATGTCTCCAAGACCTTTAAAAAGCCCTGACTGCTTAACTTTGTTGGGGGAAAATATATATGAGTGTCTCAGGGTTTCAGACACTTCGCTGGATCACAGTTGAGGGGGATCGAGGGCAGCCTGTTCTGAGACCCTGAGAGTCCCTTTCTGTGGACTTAAATGTGAGCCTTAGGGAGCACCTTGATAGAAAAATGGAGGCATAATGAGAAAGAACTTGGACCTCAGGGCTTCACAGTTGAGCGTGGCCACCTATTCATCTTCCGTGTCGCGAGCACGGCCATCGAGTGCATGGCTGCAATTCCTGCTGACAAAAATGTGTGCAGTGGGATTCCTAAGTGGACCTGGAAGGATGAGCTCGGTGGCCTCACGGTCAAGCCAAGGACTTCACGGTGCCCCTGTCCAGGAAAGCTCACCTGGGTTCCGATCATGGCTCTCTGGGCTTCCTCGGGAGGTCGTTTGGCAACTGTGAAACTCCTCCCTTCCGGGCCATACCTGGCTGACGTGCATGAACTGCTCAGACTTCTAAAAAACCTCCTTCTGGCCAGGCGCGGTGGATCACACCTGTAATCCCAGCACTTCGGGAGACTGAGGTGGTTGGATCACCTGAGGTCAGGAGTTCGAGACCAGCCTGGCCAATATGGTGAAACCCCGTCTCCACGAAAAATACAAAAGCTAACCAGGTGTGGTGGTGGGTGCCTGTAATCCCAGCTACTTGGGAGGCCAAGGCAGGAGAATTCCTTGAACCCAGGAGATGGAGTTTGCAGTGAGCCGACGTGGTGCCACTGCACTCCAGCCTCAGCAACAGAGTGAGACTCCATCTCAGAAAAAAAAAAATCTCATTCTTAGATTCCTTTCCATTCTGCATGTGCCCAGACTAAAACAGCTGTAGCTCTGTCATTTCTTCCTGACCTGCAATACTGGAATTTTCCTTCTTAAGTTTTCCTCCTTTAAAATTGTTAAAGAGCTTTCCTTCTTTTCATTACTGGGCAGGTTAATTTCTAACTGAGTGGCTTGGACTCCCCTGCAACACACAAACCCTTTGATTCTGTGTGTCGTCGAGATTTGGTTTTGTTTTTTCAAAGCCAGGGCAGCCAAACCTGGACTCTCTAAAATTATCATCAGAAGGCAGATTTCAGAAAGTTTCTAGTTTCAAAATGAGACGGAAGACCCACTTTTTTACTGATGTAAAGATAACAAAAAGATCTGTGATGATTCCTAAGTGGGTATTTTCCTCTAAAGAAATCATTCAAGGAAAAAAAAAAAAAGATACGTATGCTATGTAGAATAGCAGCTCGTGGCTGTGCTCAGTGCCCATAATTGCCTTTGTAAATACACGAATTCCTCACACAGGACTGCAATATTTTGCCTGGATCGAGGATTCACTAAGAATCTGTGATCCGTCTCTTCACCCACCTTCACATGTCTGCTAGGGTGGACCTCGAACTTCTTAAGGTGGTGAATATTCATTTACACTCAGAGAAACTTTTCACTGATTTCCCCAGAACATTGAGACAGTCAGAATAACTCCTGTACAGGCTACTGGATTGACAAATGTGAAGGCCAGATTTTCAGATGTGAGGCTGCGATGACCAAAAAGACAGACCTCCCTTTCTTACTGAGAAGAGCGTAGTCAGACATGTCAAGTCTATGGCACGCTGCTGCAGAAGGCGTGATTCATCTTAAGATCAAAAATGATTTCATCTTGCTTTCTTGGTCGTAAGCCAAGGTGCCTGGAGCTGTCCTTTGGCCTTTCATGTGCTGTCTCTCTGGTGTGGGTGTGCCGTGTCTACCATAAGAGTGTGGCGTGTCTGTGGCGCAGTGTGCCGTGTCCATCATAAGGGAGGCCCGTGTCTGTGGTGCGGGTGTGCCGTGTCTGTGGCGCGGGTGTGCCGTGTCTGTGGTGCGGGTGTGCCGTGTCTGTGGTGCAGGTGTGCTGTATCCATCATAAGAGAGTGCCGGTCTGTGGCATGGGTGTGGCATGTCTGTGGTGAGGGTGTGCCACGTCCATCATAAGGAAGTGCTATGTCTGTGGAATGGGTGTGGTGTGTCTGTGGTGAGGGTGTGCCACGTCCATCATAAGGAAGTGCTATGTCTGTGGAATGGGTGTGGTGTGTCTGTGGTGAGGGTGTGCCACGTCCATCATAAGGAAGTGCTATGTCTGTGGAATGGGTGTGGTGTGTCTGTGGTGCAGGTGTGCCATGTCCATCATAAGGAAGTGCTATGTCTGTGGAATGGGTGTGGTGTGTCTGTGGTGCAGGTGTGCCATGTCCATCATAAGGAAGTGCTATGTCTGTGGAATGGGTGTGGTGTGTCTGTGGTGCAGGTGTGCCATGTCCATCATAAGGAAGTGCTATGTCTGTGGAATGGGTGTGGTGTGTCTGTGGTGCAGGTGTGCAGTGTCCATCATAAGGAAGTGCTATGTCTGTGGAATGGGTGTGGTGTGTCTGTGGTGCAGGTGTGCAGTGTCCATCATAAGGAAGTGCTATGTCTGTGGAATGGGTGTGGTGTGTCTGTGGTGCAGGTGTGCAGTGTCCATCATAAGGAAGTGCTATGTCTGTGGAATGGGTGTGGTGTGTCTGTGGTGCAGGTGTGCAGTGTCCATCATAAGGGTGTGGTGTGTCTGTGGTGCGGGTGTGCCGTGTCCATCATAAGGAAGTGCTATGTCTGTGGAATGGGTGTGGTGTGTCTGGTGCAGGTGTGCAGTGTCCATCATAAGGAAGCGCCGTGTCTGTGGCATGAGTGTGGCATGTCTGTGGTGCGGGTGTGCCGTGTCTGTGGCATGGGTGTGGCGTGTCTGTGGTGCAGGTGTGCCATGTCCATCATAAGGGAGCACTGTGTCTGTGGCATGAGTGTGGCGTGTCTGTGGTGTGGGTGTGCCGTGTCCCTCATATGGGAGTGCCATGTCTGTGGCATGGGTGTGGCGTGTCTGTGGCATGGGTGTGGCATGTCTGTGGTGCAGGTGTGCCGTGTCCATCATAAGGAAGCGCCGTGTCTGTGGCATGAGTGTGGCATGTCTGTGGTGCGGGTGTGCCGTGTCTGTGGCATGGGTGTGGCGTGTCTGTGGTGCAGGTGTGCCATGTCCATCATAAGGGAGTGCCGTGTCTGTGGCATGGGTGTGGCGTGTCTGTGGTGCAGGTGTGCCGTGTCCATCATAAGGAAGTGCCGTGTCTGTGGCATGAGTGTGGCATGTCTGTGGTGCGGGTGTGCCGTGTCTGTGGCATGGGTGTGGCGTGTCTGTGGTGCAGGTGTGCCATGTCCATCATAAGGGAGTGCCGTGTCTGTGGCATGGGTGTGGCGTGTCTGTGGTGCAGGTATGCCGTGTCCATCATAAGGGAGCACTGTGTCTGTGGCATGAGTGTGGCGTGTCTGTGGTGTGGGTGTGCCGTGTCCCTCATATGGGAGTGCCGTGTCTGTGGCATGGGTGTGGCGTGTCTGTGGTGAGGATGTGCCTTGTCCATCATGAGGGTACGCCGTGTCCATCATACAGTTGTGCCTTCATGGCCCGCCCTGGTTCCCAGGCCCCATCTAGTGTGTGTCATTGCCTCTGGTGAGAATGTCCTTTTCTGCCCCATCTAGTGTACATCGTTGAGGAGGAGAGCTGTGTTCCCCACAGTCTGCCCAGGGGTTGTCATGTGAGTGGCACATAGGTATTGCTTAGTACGCACCGGTCACAGTGACTTGAGTGCCGCCACAATGAAGCTTCCGATCATGTGACTCCTTCAGCATCTTTGCTCCTGAACTGCCTGGACTCCAACCCTCAACTTTGGCAATCCTGGCTCTGCTCTACAGATTGTGGTGTGATTGAGCTAACAATACTCACCACGTCGTACAACATGGACTCCCTAAGCTGACATAGGGTAGGGGGAGAACACACACACACACAAGTAATCACTCACACGGCACTATTACAAATGCTGCAAAATCTAAAAACATCACTGGAATCCAGAAAACAATCCATTTAGAGGTATATGAGGAGATTATACAGCTATTAAAGAACAAAGATCTGGAACTCTATGACAACAAACCAACATGGCTGTTCTAGCCTGAGCTGTCTGTTTTAGGCAAATGGGAACGGTTTCGTAAACAATACGAACCGCAACGGGTATTTCTGCAAGTTTCTAAGACTGGCAGGAGTCAGCTCGGGGGAAGCAGGAAGAATCCTCAGTTGGTTGGCTGTTCTTGGGACTAAAGAAATAATCCCCATTGAACAGAGCTTACACTCACATCCTTGAGTCTGTGAATGTTCTTCAGTTCCCTGGGAACAGCCAGAGTCCAACTTTCCGCATGGATTGCTTTCACAGGGACACCTGGCCCTTCAAGCCATTACTATGAATGTCACCTCGGCAACCTTGATGTGTAGATATTGCCTGTGTCGAGTCGTACTGCAGCTCTGCCTCTTTCCACGATAGGATTTGAGGCAGCTTCCAACAGACAATTGATGTGAAAATGTATTGTGAACACATGCATGGGACCATACGTACGTCATACACTCACACTCACACATACAGACACACATACAATACACACACTCATACATACACACATACACATGCGCATATACACACACACACACACACACAGAGCTATGGGCACAACTTCATTTCAACTTCTTTCATGTAGATTGTGAAGTAAAGGTGTTGGATCTTTGTGGTTTGCAAATCTAAATTACCTCCTTCCATCTTAAGATTTCTTCCCCTCCTTGATTCTAAAGTGAGAGTCAGCTCCTTTCTTAGCTGATCCTTCTAGTGTGCAGGTCAAAGGAACACAGAACTGGGAATCAGACATGGTTTCCGGTCCAGCCATTTCCCCACCCACCTCCATGTTGGTTCCAACATGGCTTTGTGGAGTCCTGGGACTCAGGCACAGTGTGAGAATCACTGAGCCTCTCAAGGTCAATTATGCAGTGATTGCTTTGCTAGCCCTTCTTCCTCCACCCATAACCTCGGCCTCCGTTTTCTCTTCCTCCTGAGAATTCATCCAGAATGGCGTCAGAAGTCACACCGAGATGATCTTGCAGACCATACTCCCCTGAGTGTGCATCCTACGTTTTTGCTCAGTTCAACTAGCGCAGTGGCCTGCTCATAAAGTTTTCCACAGCCTGTTGGCTGTACGAAGAATAGCGATTACTCCTCAACTGCTTTGAACCTTCACCTTGTCATTCTAATCATATTTTTGTTTGTTTCCCTCCTTTGAGTTCTTTTCTGTATTTCAATGATGGAGATAGATCCCTCCTCCCCCTTGGATGATGTCCGTGCCCCTGCTCTTGCCCCAGCTTGCCTCCTCAGACTCGTCTCTCACCCCCTTCCTGCTCTATCGCTGTCTTTGTTTGCTTTTAGTTTCTCATACTTGCCATGTTTTCTGGTAATCCTGGCTTAAATGCTGCCTCCTCTTGGGAGTTTTCCCCCACTCGGCCTATTTGAGCACCCGTGCTGTGTGTGGTCTCACATTACTCTAGAGGGCCATCTCTCTGATTCTCCCACAAGACTGGAAGCTCCTTGAGGCAAGGATGTATATGTTACCAATGTATCTCTAACATCTGGAACACTGGCTTGTTGGATGGATGGACAGACGGACGGACGGACGGATGGATGGAGGCACAATTAGCCCATATGCTTAACCTTTCGTTAAATCTGTAGGACTAGAGTTCCTGAAACCTCGTGGAAGGAATCCACCATGCAATGCTTTTAGGAAGCAGAAATATGTCTCGGCCATATTCTGGCTCCATTTGCTGCAACTTAGAGAAGGATCTCGATGGTGGGAGAAAAGCTTCAGGATTTTGTTGTTGTTTTTTTTTTTCATTTTAATTGTAAAATACATACAACATTTGCCATCTTAACCATTTTAAGTATACAGTTCAATAGTACCATGTAGGTTCATGTCGTTGGGCAATCAACCTCCAGAACTTTTTCATCTTACAAAACAAACTATGTTACCCATAAACACTAATTCCCATCCCCCCTCCCCTCAGCCCCTGGCAACCAGCATCTAGGTTCTGTCTCTGAATTTGTCGGCTCTAGAAACCTCATATAAATGAAGTCATAACACTGTTTGTCTTTTTATGACTGGCTTGTTGCATTTAATATTATGTCCTCAAGGTTCTTCCAGTTGTAATGTGTGTCAACATTTTCTTCCTGTTTGAGGCTGAGTAATATTCCGTCATATGTACACACCACATTGTGTTCGTCCATGATGGACACTTGCTTTCACATCTTGGCCATTGTGAACAATGCTGCTAAGAATGTGAGCATACAGAGCTTGGGTTTTAAATGTAAAAACTGTAACATGGGAAAGCTGCAGAGTATGGCTGAATGTTAAACCTGCCCAACCTTGCCAGCACTCTGGTCATGGGACATTTGCTGGGCCCAGTCCTCACCGCAGTGAACGGTGTAGGCTTTGTAACCTGCATGGTGGTCTGGAAGCCATGTGATAAGAAAACCACCTAGCAATGACATGGTCACGTGGGCCCCCCGGAGTTTGCCAGGCACCTGGGTGACCTGGGAAGGAGCTTTGTCATTCGTGTGACCTGTTTGAAAGAGTATGGTCTGTTGTTTCTCCCATATAGCAACAGTTCCAAAGCCAAGGTATTAGACCACCATAAAAGTAGAAATATTTTCAGGGCGGCCGGGCGCGGTGGCTCAAGCCTGTAATCCCAGCACTTTGGGAGGCCGAGGCGGACGGATCACAAGGTCAGGAGATCGAGACCACAGTGAAACCCCGTCTCTACTAAAAATACAAAAATTAGCCGGGCGCGGTGGCGGGCGCCTGTAGTCCCAGCTACTCAGGAGGCTGAGGCAGGAGAATGGCGGGAACCCGGGAGGCGGAGCTTGCAGTGAGCCGAGATCGCGCCACTGCACTCCAGCCTGGGCAACAGCGTGAGACTCCGTCTCAAAAAAAAAAAAAAGAAAGAAATATTTTCAGGGCATATTGACAACTTTTGTTGGAAACGGAGCCTACTGAAAAACTCACTGCTGTTACACAAACGCAAAAAGGATTCTTTATCAAAGTCTATTTCTGTCTAAGGAATTCTTTATTTTATATACCCCCAGGGTTTGGAAATGTTTGGGATTTAAAAATAAAAGGGCCGAAAGCTGTCCTCACAACATTTCATTGTTGATGTTGTTGACACACAGTGAATGGAAGTAGGGTGAGACTGGACAAAATAAGTCCTCTTATTTTTTTCTTTTCTGTTTTTTTGTTTGTTTGTTTTTTGTTTTATTTGGTTTTATTTGGTTTTTTTTGAGACAAAATCTCGCTCTGTTGCCCAGGCTGGAGTGCAGTGACGTTATCTCAGCTCACTGCAACCTCCGCCTCCAGGGTTCAAGCAATTCCACCATGCCCTGCTAATTTTTATATTTTTGTAGGGGCAGGGTTTTGCCCTGTTGGCCAGGCTGGTCTCGAATTCCTGACCTCAACTGATCCGCCCACCTCGGCCTCCCAAAGTGCTGGGATTACAGGCGTGAACCCCTGCGCCTGACCAAGTCCTCATGTTTCTAAAAATTATACCACTAAATAGCGTAGATCCTATCTAACCTATTTTCAACACTGAAAAATTCTGCCTTCTTGCATTTCCTGATAAAATGAAAAATAGAGCATATGTGTGTTTCTATAAATAGCAGATTTAACAGTGTGGCTGAAGGGTTTGAGTCTCTAAGCTTCCAGTGGAATCCAAGAGACATTGTCCTACCAGTATACAGCGTGATATGTCAGATCGTCTCTGGCCGTCCTTTGTACCCAACTGATAACATTTTGTTTTCCGTTTTTGGCCTTTTAGTGTTACTCATAGAGGCCAAAAATTCTTACGCAAGGTAAATAAATCCAATCCCTCTGGTTTCCTCAGCAACAGTAAGTCACAGCCGAGGACTCAGTGGGAGAGGATGACTGTGGGGGGTCATGAGGAATGTTCTTTTACTTCTAAGAAATTGAATTTCGTTATTATATTTTATAAATATTTTCTTACTTGGCTCCTAACCTGATTGTGGGCTTGTTGCCGCGGTCTTGGAAGGTAGGGAGGGGCGGGGCTGGAGAAGCCTGTTTCTTCTCAGGTGTGCCTGTGGCCCCAAATGGAAACCAATCAAGGTGCGATTTATGTTCATTAAGTGCTTGTCAAAACTGAAAAATTTTCTAATCAACAGCAATCTAGCTGCAGCCCCCTCGATGGCTGGGAGGGCTGCCTCTGCCGCATCGGCTATTTGCCTGTTACAACTCTAGGCTAAAAATCCGCTGATGATTACATTAGGCTAAGCTGCGAAGTAAATGAACCATGTCTTATTTAGGTGCCACTAGCTTCAGAGTAGTCCTGCCCCGCAGGGCACTTGATAGCGTTTTATGGCTTTAAAATTAGTGTAGCTTCCCATTTGCTGCAGGGTGCTACATGTTATGCCTTTGAACTCAATAAGCAAAGGGAACGGGGCCTTTTGTTTTTCCCCCCCTTTTTTTTCCCCCCTTGCATTTTAGCAATTTTGTTTTGCATCTTTTCCAGACGGCATTTTGCAATAAAAATGTCTGACTATCATATACATGCCGCCCCCACTTAAAAAAAAAAAAAAAAAAAAGGTGAGGGAAGAGAAAGAAGGAAAAGCAGAAAATGTCATGCGTTTGCAGAGGACAGGTTTTTTTGTGTTTCCCCACCTGTGCTGCAAAGTGAAAAATGGCTTTGCAGGTCAACCCTAATGACTTATCATGTCAGAATTGCTACCTCAAGTGGGAGCAACACCTTTAGCTCAAGAAATTGCCCCATAAAGTCAGAGAGAAAATATTTCAGTATTTTTATTGGACAAGAGTGGTAAGAGCTAACATTTATTGAGGGCTTTGGCGCTCTGTTAAACACTTCAGTATTATCTCAGTGAACCCTCACAACAGTATCATGAAGCAAGAACTGTTTTTAAAGATGTGGACGTGGGGACTCTGAGTGGCTGAATGACATGCCCTCCGTGTGCAACTCGGAAGACAGTGGAGGTGCTCTGAGTTCGAGGCTTATTCCCTGACCAAGAGAAAGTGGACTTTTGTCTTCGGAAGACTTCTTTAGGAAGTCAGACAAGTGTGGTTATCAGTGAATTACCTGATTCATTTGAATGGAATCTAATACAAGGTGCTGTGAACTCCCTTGGCAGGCATTATGTTTAGGAAAACAGAGTAATTCCTGTAAAAGCAGTGCATGGGAAAAATACATATAGGAGAGTTCTAAATAGGCCTAGGTGGAAAGTTTAAAAATTGGAAGTACTTACCATTTGTCATGGGGGAAAAACCAAAAACCGAAGTGGGAGTTTCTCCGTGTTACCTTGGGTCTGATGGCAGAAGACACAATGTAGCAATCGATATTCACTTCAGAGGACAGATGTGTATGCTCTGCTGTCTTAAAACTCTACTGTTTGGCCAGGCACGGTGGCTCACCCCTGTAATCCCAGCACTTTGGGAGGCCGAGGCAGGCGGATCACTTGAGGTCAGGCGTTCGAGACCAGCCTGGCTAACATGGAGAAATGCCGTCTCTACTAAAAATACAAAAATTAGCCAGGCGTGGTGGCGGGCACCTGTAATCTCAGCTACTCGGGAGGCTGAGGCAGGAGAATTGCTTGAACCCAGGAGGCAGAGGTTGCAGTGAACCGAGATCATGCCATTGCACTGCAGCCTGAGCAACAAGAGTGAAACTCTGTCTAAAAATATATATATATATCTATATAGTCTGTCTATATATATATATACACACACACACATATATATATACTATCTGTTTTGGCTGCACATTTCAGCAAATTCATCCAAAGAAATCTGAAGTTTTAAAGAGACCCAGACAGGCAGTATTACCATGGTGAACATTTCCATATAACAAAATTTCTAGGATCTGTTGATCCAGTTGTTTCAAGCCATATTCAAATATTAAAATACTAGGACAGCAAAGGAATGGTGCTGGCTCCTTGAAGTTCATTGTAGTGAGAGGCCTCCAGCGACTGTGTAGAGACAGGCAGCTGTTTTCATATCCGAGGCATTCATTGTACAGGCTAGGTTTGAGCAGGCGTGGCTTACAACTGCGTAATGCTCATTTTAACCTAGAATGAGAAAAATCTTTCCCGCAGTGTAAACCTCAATATAGTAGGTCAGTCAAGACAGATACAATCAAGAAGCAAGAGGTGTATTCATAATTCGATTTGGAATTTTCTGCTTTTTGATTTGTATTACAATAACTTATCCCTTTGGGCTGGTGGACTTGAGCCCACACATGTTGGATGCTGGCCTCTGCAGCACCTGGAGCAGGGAAGTTTGCTTTTGCCGTCGTGTAGGAACTCTCCATTGTACGAGAAGCTGCCACCACTGGTCCCCAACAAGGCCTCACCAACCTTCTCTTTTACCATGTGTAGTGTAATGACCCAGACCCAATAAAGGATTTACTAAGTAAGAATATTCCACACATACTCTTCCTTACCTCCATGATGGAGTGATAGACTGATTTCATCTTGATAGTCCGGGTCAGTCATTCCAGCCAACACTGTAACTTCCTTGTTAGCCTCTTGACTTTGAGGTAGTAGGAGCCCGAAGTGGCCAGGTGACAATCTTCCAGTTTAATGGAATTGTTATTGTGTCTCCTGGTGGCAGCATTTCTCCCTCTGGAACTGAGACCCCTTGGCCAGCAGAACATAATGTTGTGGGAACAGGAAGCAAAAATTTAGCTAGTGGGTCACTAGGGGTGACGGTGAGTGGTGCCACTTCCATTTCTGCCCCTCAATTCCTGGACCCGTGAATCCTAGCAATGGGAAAAACAGTACCATATATTGGACACTTGATTCAGAGCATACACGGCCTTCTGGAGAACTTTGCCCCAGCCCTGCAAAGGATTGTCACCTAGTTGGCATTGTAATTATGATTTCAAAAGGCCATTCCACCCTTCTATCAATCCAGCTGCTTCAGGATGATGGGGAACATGGTAAGACCAGTGAATTCCATAAGCATGAGCCGTTTGCCTCTATCCGTGCTACACATCTGATTGGCCAGGTGCCTTCTTCCTGCCATGGCTGCTGGTCACTCTCATGTACTTGCAGGCATGGATCAGGTAGTCTTTAGGAAGGCAGTTCTGAAAGAGAAACACTGAATGCTGTTGGCTGTCTTCGGAAACAAAATTATTTCTCATGGGATTTTTCCTTTTGAAGCTGCTTCCTACCTTGCTATTGTGACTATGATCCTTTGGAGAGAAGAGAAATTGTCTTCTTTGAGTTCTGTGATCTGAAGGGATGTGGCCAGAAGATTTTTCATAGTTTTACAATATTTTCACAGTATTTTTAGGAACATGACTTTGGTCTGCACCTGTGACTACGTACGAGGCTATTGTTTATTATTCATGAATGTGGGACATGAACATTTGCTTGATCTTTTTGAATGAGTGGTCCTATATATGTCTTTATGATTAGTTTCCTTTGAAAATAACATTAAATGGAGTTTGGGAATAGCAGTGGACTTTACAATGGCTTCTCTTACATACTTTTTTTTTTTTGAGACGGAATCTCGCTCTGTCACCCAGGCTGGAGTGCAGTGGCGGAATCTCGGCTCACTGCAAGCTCCGCCTCCCGGGTTTACGCCGTTCTCCTGCCTCAGCCTCCCGAGTAGCTGGGACTACAGGTGTCCGCTACCTTGCCCGGCTAGTTTT
This sequence comes from Macaca thibetana thibetana, assembly GCF_024542745.1. Taxonomy (NCBI): domain Eukaryota; kingdom Metazoa; phylum Chordata; class Mammalia; order Primates; family Cercopithecidae; genus Macaca; species Macaca thibetana. The sequence continues at coordinate 6,734,245 of NC_065589.1, read as the reverse complement.
TTGTATTTTTAGTAGAGACGGGGTTTCACCGTGTTAGCCAGGATGGTCTCGATCTCCTGACCTCATGATCCGCCCGTCTCGGCCTCCCAAAGTGCTGGGATTACAGGCTTGAGCCACCGCGCCCGGCTTTTTTTCTTTTTTTTAAGCCCAGAAGTGAGGCTTTTTAAAGACAGAACTTAACAAATTACTGCTTCCTTTTGACGCTGGATATTCATGAAGTGCAGTAAAATAGGAAATAATGAGTCGTTCTTTTCCTCCAGGAGGAGGAGGAACAAACAAATGTGAAAACATTTACGGTATCTTTCCACAGTGCAACCGTTTGCTCCTCCCGGGTTGTGTACATAAAAGCGTACACATGGAGCCAGTGGCTGCTTTGCAGACATAAATCTAGACTAGTGGTTCTCAAGACTTTGGACTCAGGACCCCTTTATCTTTTTAAAAAGTATGAGCCAGGCATGGTGGCTCACGCCTGTAATCCCAACACTTTGGGAGGCCAAGGCGGGTGGGTCACCTGAAGTCAGAAGTTGGAGACTAGTCTGGCCAACATGGTGAAATCCCATCTCTACTAAAACTACAGAAATTATCTGAGCTTAGGAACGTGCCTGTAGCTCCAGCTACTCGGGAGGCTGAGGCAGCAGAATCGCTTGAACCCGGGAGGCAGAAATTGCAGTGAGCCGAGACCACACTGCTGCACTCCAGCCTGGGCGACAGAGAGAGACTCCGTCTCAAAAAAAAAAAAAAAAAAAATTATGGAGGGACCCCAAAGAACATTTATTCATATGGGTTTTGTCTATTGACATTCATCATGTTAGAAATTCAAACTGAGAAAAATTTTAAATGTGTAATCCATTTAACAATAAACCACCCGTTACATGTTAATGTAAATAATAATTTTGTGAAAATATAATTTTCAAAATAAAAAGTCATGAGTAGGGTTGCATTGTTTTATATATTTTTTAGGTCTCTTTGATACCCAGTTTCGTGTAAGAGAGCTGGATTCTCATATCTGCGTCAGTCTGTTGTGATAGGTTGTTTTGGTTAGTCTTTGAATATCTCATGTTACACAGATGTGTGGTTGAAAGAGGGAGGAGTATTTCAGTCATCATTTCAGATCATTGTGGATATTCCTCTTGCATACTTCACCAAAACTCAACATGTGATAGTTTCTTAAAGCTTAGTACTGCAATGTGAAATCACTAATTTTTTTTCCTCCTCTACTACCTTAAAATCCATCCAACTGACTTGCCCTTTCAATGATCTTTTATGTGTGTTTCATCCATGCAGGCATATCCACATGCATCCATGCATGTGACGTCATACCCCGGCCATTTCAAGAAAAACTATTTTTGAAATGAAGTATGCAGATTTCTAAATAGTGACCGTTTTCATCATAGAGCATCAAAAAATGTCATTCATATCACCGCCGATCTTGTCAGAAAAGTTGCTAAGTCTTTGGAAGGTATCAAGCTCGTAGTTAGAGATACAAGTTTGCCACATACGTAGAACTGAAAGCCATAGTCAGTCAATGTCTGGCATAGTCATTCTCTCGGGTAAAAATGTTGTCCCACCAAAAAAGTGGCTAGTTCAGCTTGCAACTCCAACAGTTGCAGAAGTGCCTTTCTGTAAGACAACCATCACCCTCTGGTACCCAGCAAAAATGCTTTATGCTTGCTTTCCACGTCATACCTGAGGAGATGAAGACATGCACTCAAAGGGTGAAATGTTTAAAAATCAGTAGCACTTCTTTTTTAAGTGTATTCAGAACATCTGTAAGTGAAACTGTTTTTGTTCATACTTAAAGAACATGCCAGTGAATAATGTGATGGTGACTAGTACAGTTTGGGGCTACTACTCTGATTCATGTTAATCACCAGCATGTTTGCACCATCAAAACCAATGTCAACACAGCACTAAAAAGTCAAGTACTGTTTCTGAATTGTTTTGAAAATCTTATTGATTTGTCTGAAGAGTTATCTATCTTTTCAGTATTATATATTAATATAAAATGTTATATTTCTCAACATACATGTACAGTTTAGAACTTAATGGAGAAACCGAATTGGAAAAGATTTCCACTATTTTCCATTATTTTTTCCATCCTTGAACTATGTAAATTAAAAGTCTTAATACTTTTGTAAAGTATACGTAAAAATGGAGTATGCTGATTACATTATCTATCCTTGAAGAAAGCGGCGCGTCAGCACTGTCAGATTTTCGAAGCCTTATGCTTATTTCTGATCTAATGTTGAGATGCCAATCATATAGTTTATGCATTTCAGTTTAGCTTTAAGATCTTGTTAACTGCTTTTAGTACCCCTGTGAACACATCAGCAAACCATCTTTCACCAGACAGCCAAAGGTAACCTCCGGATGCGAGGCAATGAGAATCAATATAGTAAGGGTATTTTTAGGGACTGTTGATGGATTGCTGTATTTTGAGCTTAACTTCAAGTGCCAAATGCCCCAGAGCTGACTAAGATGAACTCACCATTTACTGAGGACGGGAGAGGCCATCAGGCACATAGTGGAATCTGGGATTGCCAAGACAAGATGTACGCACCTTTCCCTTTGTAGTTTTGGGGAGAATTCTTGTATATTTTTTAGTAGCCTCATGTGGTATTTTGATGAGGACTTTGTACCACCCTCCTTACTGGAGCCAAGTGTTACTCATTTGGTAACCTCCCGGTCCTGGGAACACATAACTGTGAAATTCTAGGACAACGTGATACAGCAGCGAATCAATTAATTCTCTGTATCAGGAGGGATCTGGTACACCGAGGTACTAATGACTCTGCGTCCTTCTCCAAAGGCAGCCCCACAGAAGGCGGGCGCCACGTTAAGCTGTGCTGCTGTCAGCAAGCCGAAAGCTGTGGGTCTCTGACACGGCTCTCAATTGCTAGCAGGTTTCTCTCATTGCACCTCATTTGCATCTGGGACATCAATTAGCATGTTTGTTGAGGCTAATTGAATGAAACTCAATCATAGCTCTTAATTGCTTGACTATGTGAAAAGAAATCACATTAATGCAGCTAATTAAGTGTACGGCAATAGATGCAACATAATTAGGAGCGAAATGTAAAAAACAAGGGATGGCAAAGGTGCCGGAGCAGGGTTGCAGGGGGACAGCAAGGCACAGTTACCGAGCGATTGGCGGGTTCGGAAACAGGTCCCTTTGCTCTGGCGCCTGCTTGGAAAAAATAAGCCGCATGATGATCATGGACAACTTGAGAAGGAAAATGCAAATAGGTTTGCAATTACTACTTTTTCAAGCTGTTGAGGGGCAGGAGATGGCACCTCTGGGGGGCCTGGCTCTTGAGTGGGCCCCAGGGACTTGTTAAGTGCTGTTTAAAAGTACTTGGCTTTGAATTACCCTCATGCCTTGTTAAAGGGTTTTTCCTCTTTTATCTTCGATCAGCATTTTCAACAAGGAACATGGAGAAGGATAGTATCTGTAACATTTGCATATCAGAATCAAGCTTCCTGTCTTAATTTTACCCAGTACCCTGCCTCAGACCTGTGAAGGGTCTGCACAGCCCCTTGACTTCTAAGGAGGACATTGTTTAGTGATTGTAGCTTTAATTCCTCAGGTACCAAGCTGGGGAGAGAGATGAAAAGGATCCGTTCTTTCAAAACCAATGTCGTTCCTCTTGGGAGGAACTAGAAGCCACAGACACCTGTGTCTTCACCTCCCACCTGTGTGTGAAGCACTGAGTCGGAGGGCTTTTATTGACTAGGAAATGCATTTTGTAAAGTTTTTAAAATTGTACAGTGCCTTGAAATATAAGAATTGGCTATTTTATATACCGATTTTTTTTAGAGCTAGTTCTGAGGTTGTAATGCCTAACTCAGGCAAGAAAACAGATCCCTTAGCCCATGCTGAGCTAAAGATAAATGGGTTCCCTTGCCGCTTTCGAATCTGGAGAGCAGACACTTGGTTCATTTCTATAATAATTTTAAATAAAATATCCTGGTTATTGTATGTTAAAACATGCCTATTAAAAGAGCCCATGCTGAGGCTTAGTCACTATCTGATTAGCCTCATTTTAGAGCCCATAAGCAATAAATGCTCAATTACACTCCTGTTATTGTATTTTAATTTGTTAAGAATTGGCATTAAGGAAGAAAGTTATAGCAAGTTGATATTTTTAAAGGAGTAACTGTGCAAGAAGGAATTCATTATTTACAAGCATTAACTTTGGTTTGGAAAGTTGGGTTTGCATATTTTCAGTGGATATTAATGGAAGTAAACTAAAGATGCTTGAGAAAAACCTTTTTTAAGAAATGACCAACACTAACCACTCTATGGTGTGCCTTGCCTTGCCTTTTCTTTTCTTTTCTTTTCTTTTCTTTTCTTTTCTTTTCAAGACAGAGTTTCGCTCTTGTCGCTCAGGCTGGAGTGCAATGGCACGATCTCTGCTCACTGCAACCTCTGTCTCCCAAGTTCAAGCGATTCTCCTGCCTTAGCCTGCTAAGTAGCTGGGCTTACAGGCACGTGCCACCACGCCTGGCTAATTTTATATTTTTAGTAGAGAAGGCATTTCACCACGTTGGCTGGTCTTGAACTCCTGACCTCAAGTGATCCACCCTCCTCGGCCTCCCAAAGTGCTGGGATTACAAGGCGTGAGCCACCGCACCCAGCCTGATATGCTTTTCATTTGTCATCCTCAACACAGCACAGTCCTGAGAATTCCTGTGTCTCTTCCGGCTCTACCTTTCCTTCCATCTACTTTAACAGAGTTAATTCAATAATAACTTTTTTCTGTCTTTGGTCTACATCCTCTCAAAGTTGTTTATGTTTTGTGGAGTCCAGCTTCTCGGCTTCCAAGTGGAATCTCCTTTCGGGGGCTGGTGAAGTCAGATTTGTGGTTCCCAGCCCAGATACCACCCTCCCATACCCCCAACCCACCATGACAGCTTTCCTCCAATGGGACCGTGGCTGACTCCGGCCAGCCTGCCCTGAGTCAGGCCATCCTCCCTGAGCCACCCTGTGAGATGAAATGGCCAGTCAGCAGCCTCGGGTGGCCGGGCACCTCTGCTCCCGGCCTCTGGGCTGATGTGAGATGCACGCGTGCCAGGGTTTTCCGCCTGGATGGCCTGTCTGTCCTCTGCCGGGGATGCCCGGCCTCGCCCCTGCCTCTGAACTTGCCCCACTGTGGCAGTTTCTGATCCTTTCTCCAGTGGTCTTCAGCCCATCGTTCTTCTTCCTGGTTCTGACCTTGGTGTTTTGAGCTTTCTGTCTGCACCAAGACTTCTGTCCTCAGGGGTCACCAAGGACCCTGAAGCATCTTGTCCCTCTGGGGCTGGTGTAGGGGAACCTGCATTTCTGTATTTCTCTGCCAGAATGTCCCCCGCCAGTGTGGCTGTGCCCTCATGTAAGAGGTTCTCCTCCCGCCCATCCTGCCATGGAGAATTCCTGCACCCTTTTCCCTTGAGTCTGATTTGACTCCACGTGGCACCCTCTTAGTTGCGTCGGTTGCGGGAGGTCTGCACTGTCACACCCCAGGCTCACCCACCTTCCCATGGTTGGGCAGGGAGAAAACAGATCTTCTCATCCTCTGCCCCAAGGACCCACGGTTTCATTCCTTTCCCCTGAACTGGAATTGTGTACTTCGTGGCTTTTGTTGTGCTGTTTCTTCTATCAGCAAACATCTACTTGTTGATAAACCTGTGACTCCTTCACCAGTGTGGGTGTTGTCCTGCAATTAAAAGGTGTACTGCTCGCCTGTAATCCCAGCTACTCAGGGGACTGAAGCAGGAGAATAACTTGAATCTGGAAGGCAGAGGTTGCAGTGAGCTGAGAGCATGCCACTGCACTCCAGCCTGGGCAGTAGAGTGAGACTCTTATCTCAAAAAAGAAAAAAAGGTGGACAGCCTGTTTCCTGGAAGCCACTGGGATCTCGCTTTGGCCTCTCTGCTACCCTGTGTCCCAGTAGCTCCCTCAAAACACTTGGCCAAGTTTCCTAGTCCTTGAGACAGAGGCTTCCAACCCTTGCATAATGATTCTAGAACTTTATCCAACTATCTCTCTGCATCAGGTAACTGCCGTTGGGCAGTTAAAAGACAGCAGCCCACTTCCCCACCCTGCCACGGTCCCTTGCATCCAGCATGTGAGTTTATTAGGCAGTTCTAAAATTACGTTGGCTGAGCACGGTGGCTTATGCCTGTAACCCCAGTGCTTTGGGAGGGTGACTTGAGACTAGGAGTTGGACACCAACCTGGGCAACCTAGCAAGACCCCATCTCTAAAAAAATTAATAAATGAAATGGAATTATGTTCACCTGAACTTAATTACTTATAACAAAGACAAATTTATTGGTTTTCAAATCTAAAGGGAATTCACCAAGATGCTGCCAAAGAAAGAGCATACTTATTCCCACTTCCTGCAGAGTCTTAAAACACTTGAAATGTTGTTTTTCCAAGGGTGATTTCCAAATGCAATCATTTCTCTGTATTCATGCGGGATTGACTCCAGGACCCTCCAGAATACCAAGATCCTCAAATGCTCAAGTTCCTTATATAATGCAGCATAGTATTTACATATAACCTGCACACATTCTCCCGTATACCTCAGATCATCCCTAGATTACTTATACCTCATGCAACGTAAATGCAATATTTTCTTATTTTGTATTTTTTTAATTGTTATATTGTTACAGAGGGCTGAGTATATATTCTTTCTTAAGGTGTGATATTGAGTAATATGTGTCCAGAGTGCTTAAGATACTGTGTTTGCAGGCAAGGAGCCTCATTACCAAAAAAAAAAAATAAGTAACACTGAGTGATGATGATGATGATGATGATGCACTAAAGGATCAGTAACTCACTGGCCAGCAGGCCCATCCCCCGGCTCTCAGTTGCTTGTTCACCTTCCCCCTTCCCTCCCCTTCAGCCAGTTCCCAGGTACTGTTTGACTCCACGGTGAGTTAAGTGAGCTGCCAGAGAGCCGTCACTGTCCACTGAGGCGTCCCGGTAGTTCCCTGATCGCTGCTGGTCATGTGCTTCTAAGGCCTAGAAAGCCAGATTCTTTTTCTAACATCCAGCATTTTTGTATCCATCCCTGAGCTCCCTATTTTTTTGATGCCATAACTCCCACCCCTTGGATGTCTTCCTGGTTCTCAGCAAAACACTTGACCTTTTTACTTCCAGTTTTCTTCTGATTTTTCACCAGACAGCTTCAGCCTTATCAAGATTTTAATGACATTCCCATCTGAAACAGAAAGGTTATTACAACATGGTTTCCTACTCCATGGAATTTTATTTGGAATTTATGGGAGGAGCCTAATGTACCCTCTGATAATCAAGAGTTCAAAAAATCAGATTTTATGTGTAGACTTACTTCCTAATGCCCCTTGAAGGGAGGTACCTGCTGTGTCTCTCCTTATATCTCTAGCTCCTGGGTTAGTTCCAGGACACAGAAGCAAAGCTCTGATTTAAATATAATGATGATGCTACCAGCACTCTGCGGAAAAAAATCTCATTATTTTTAAAGTGCTTTCCACAGTGGAAGGGTCTTAGGGTTATAACTCATGACATCTGATAGACCCTTTTGTTCTAGGTTGTAAAAGGTCTTTTTTTTTTTTTATCTCTCTTGGATGTTTAACATTTTGAACAGGATTACATGCAGAATGTTCATGGTAAGGAGATTGACCTTCTGAGAACCACTGTGAAAGTCCCAGGGAAGAGGCCACCCCGAGCCACGTCGGCCTGCGCGCCCATCTCCAGCCCTAAAACCAATGGCCTGTCCAAGGACATGAGCAGTTTACACATCTCACCCAATTCAGGTAAGCTTACAGCAAACGCACTAAGAAATCAAGTTCAACGGCAACAGATGGTCCAGGCTTGAGGACATTGTTGGGCTCTTAGGTTAAGTGGAGGCGGTAACTATCACATTACAGATTAAGGTTTAGAAACCTTATCACTTCTGTGGCTGATCATTTCCTTTAAACTTTCAGTTCCGCAAATGCCAGCGAGCAAATGGTGCTTTGAATCACAGCTGCAAAAACCATGCATCTAGGCCTTTCGCGGGGCCGCGTGGTGGAAAGTGAAGTTTAACATGTGAACTGGGTATTTAAGGGCCTTCTGAAAAGCATGAATTAATGTTAAATGTCAAAGATTAACTCATTTGCGGTAACTGTATGTATGAAAGTGGAAAAACCATTCGGACGCAAGATTCAGAGGAAATCATTTGACCTATATAAAATGTAAATTTTGTGTTATTATATTTTAATTATCTGCCATTCTTTAATGCAACTTTGGTTCTCTGTATTCTCTTTTAAAGGAGATTTTTTATTCATTCAGGATCAGAGAAAGCTAGTATTTTCTCAAATGTTGATGTGTTTAGAAATTCCTGGCTTCTGTGCCCAGTTGCAAGCCATCCAAAATGACGTTGTTCATTTTATTTACGTTTTTGCAAATAATTGCCCTGTGTCATGAACCTTCCCATTGCTGTTCATCAGAGATAAGGTGAAGATGCTCTTGAGTCCTCCCACACACACAGTCAGGCTCCTTCAGCATAGGGAAATCCCTTCAAGAATTTTGCATTTTCTCCAGCAGGAAGTCCAGAACTTTCTTCTCTCCCACCTACATCCTGTCTTCTTAAAACAGATTTCTGGCTAGGCTTAGTGGCTCACGCCTATAATCCCAGCACTTTGAGAGACTGAGGCAGGAGGATCGCCTGAGGTCAGGAGTTCGAGACCAGCCTGGCCAACCTGGTGAAACCCCATGTCTACTAAAAATACAAAAATCAGCCAGGCGTGGTGGCAGGTGCCTGTAATCTCAGCTACGTGGGAGGCTGAGGCAGGAGAATCACTTGAACCCAAGAGGCGGAGGTTGCAATGAGCCAAGATTGCATCATTGCACTCCATCCAGGGTGACAGAGCAGGACTCCATCTCAAAAAAAAAAAAAAAACAGATTTCTCTCCTACAAGAGTTTCTGGTCTTTAATGCTGCACTTTCCTCTTCTGAAGCATTAAGTGCTTTTAAAGAGGGACGGTGCTGACGGCCTGGTTCTGTGGCATGAACGACACTGGTAGGAGAGAGCAGGATGGTACAGAGGAGTTCAGATTTGGGTCCTCCATCCTGGGCTCCACTGCACAGTGTTAGGCAGTCCCTGAGCTGGTTCCTTCCCACCACATTGGGGTGCTCTTGCCTGGCCTGCCTGTGTTGCAGGGGGACGATGTCAGAGAAGATAACATGATAGTGCTGGGAAAGCTGAATACAAACACAAGCTGTTGTTTCTCATCAAAAGAAAAACTGGCTTTATGCTAAAGGAGTCTTGAGTGCCTCCCAGAAAAGTGAGAACAGTATTTTTCCTGGGGCTTCTATGACCTGCCGACCTTTCTTCCAAGACGTGCGTGAGGTTTTTCTTACTAGAGCGGTGTGCTAACTATGGGGTAGGAAGAGAGAAAAGAAGGGCACAAGAAGGAGAAAACAATCTATAGTGAGGAAAAAGCTGAAGGCTTTATTGCATTAGCACATTACGTAAAGTCATTCATTTATTCAAAGAATATCTATAGGCCGGGTGCGGTGGCTCACGCCTGTAACCCCAGCACTTTGGGAGGCTGAGGTGGGTGAATCACCTGAGGTCAGGAGTTCAAGACCAGCCTGGCCAACATGGTGAAACCCCATCTCTACTAAAAATACAATAATTAGCTGGGCGTGGTAGTGCGTGCCTGTAATCCCAGCTACTCAGGAGGCTAAGGCAGGGGAATCGCTTAAACCCAGGAGGCAAAGGTTGCGGTGAGGTGAGATCACGCCACTGCACTCCAGCCTGCACGACAGAGTGAGACTCTGTCTCAAAAAAATATATATATATATCAAGCACCTATTATGTGCCAGAAATTGTGCAAACTATAGATATGGAGTCCCTAACCTCTAGAATTCTTCCATTTCCACCTCCCCTTCTGACCCATCACATCACATCTAGTCATCTAGTTATTTAAGTCGACAAGTGTTTATTGAGTTTCGTTTTTATAATTTTAAAGTGATAAAAATATGTTAAATAGAATTAATTAAACTTAAATAAAAAGTTATTTATCTTTGTAACACGGTGTTTTGAATTATGTATATACATTGTGGAATGGCTAAATCATGCCATTTGTGGACTTTCTAATGTGTGCCTGAGATACAGTTCCTGCCCTCAGGAATCTCCCCTGTTGTTGGGGAAAGAGACAAGTAGACAGAGGCCGCACCAAGCCCCAGACCCCAGCAGGGCTGTGTAAAGGGCAGGGCATGGAGACACAGTGATGCTGTGGTCGGCTCCACCCCAGGAGGTGGGCCAGGCTTCAAGGAATAGGGGATACCTGCTGAGTTTGAATGAAGGATAGGAATTTGCCAGGCACACAGATATGAAGGAAGGGCACCAATTCTGTGAAGAAGCGTTCACTATGTAAAAGTAGGATTTCGAACTTCCTCATCTTGAGACTTACGTTCCTTGGAGCCAAATGCCACTGTTGTCCTAAGGGAAACTCTAATGTTTGATTATAAGTAGATAATACAAAGGCCCTCTAAACCGTTCCATAGCTGATGGAATCGGCTGTGGCATGGGCCTCTCTCTTTGAGGGAGTGAGCTGTGTGTTCTTGGAAGGCATTTCCCATTGCTCAGTTTCATTCTCTTTAAGAGCCCCCCTGCTGGGCAAATGGGAGGGATGTGACGTGATTGAAATCCCTTTTCCATGGTCACAGCCCTCAGTGTGTGACATCTCCGCAACCCTCAGACAGGTTAATCCCACACAGGGGCCTGGCTGACTTTCCCTCTTCTCTGGATTCCAACTAGGGCTACAGAAGTGGGGGTATGGCCTTAGCACAAAGGCAGTGCCACTTTGGGAAGAAGAAAATGCCTGATGGCCACAGCAGTGCTAAGGGAAGTGGCACCCTGACCAAGCATGCCGGTGAAGTCATCAGCTGGTGTGCAGCGAGAATGCACAGATAGATCCTCAGATGGCAGCCCCCTGTGGATTGCTCAGCTTCGTTCTCGGGTTCTGAGAATAAGCCATGGGTGGAGGCACCTCTGTAAGAGGAAGCAGCTTCATTAAAATATTGGGAAATTTTAATTTGCATTCACCTCCTCTAAACATGAACATGAATCTGTAAAGTGATAAATTCTTTCTTGCTTAAGAAATTAAAGCGTTTGGGGATTTGAGTTTTTATGCTCTTTGAAAATTGAGTTTCTTATGTCTAAAACCATCATTCACAAAATGTCCTTTCACCTGAGGAATTCCAACACAACAAATTCAATCTGAAATAAATTGAGGCTACATTTAAGAGACGGACTTTTAGCTAAAAATAGGTATTAGACAGCTGTTTGCCAAAAAATTGAATACTTTATTTTTCACTCTTGAGTCTCGTTTGTTTTGTCTCAGTTCGAGGTGAACTGGAGGCTTTTCTTCCTTTGTATTTTCATTTCTGTATTCATTTTCTTATCTCAATGTGATTGAATTAGATCAACGTTTTACGCCTTCTCTTCCCGCAATTTGCATTCACATAGACCTGATATATGTATGAACCTAAGTCTTTGTGGATAACACCTATTATTGCTTTGGAATTACTGTCCATATGTGGAATGATTCATTCGGTTGGTACAACCATTTCCAGGGTTCATGATACACATTTCCAAATTAACTTCTAAAAGGTTTTATATAAAAACTCTTCCCATCCATAGCCGTCACCCATTTCACCTGACACCCTTGCTAATGCTATTAATATTATTGTTAGAATTTATGCTAATCTGATAAGCCATAAAAACACCTCATGTTTTGTTTATTTGGCTTTCTTCAATAGGTAGTGAAGCTGAACAGCTCACATGTATTAGCTGTACGTGTTTCTTACATTGTAATTAATTGTTTAGGTGTATATTTGCCCATTTTTGCTCTAGGTTCTGTCTTTTTCTTATTGATATCTAAGAACTCTTTGTATATTTAGGATATGAATATATTTTGCAGGTATTTCCCCAGTTTATTATTTGCCTTTTAAATTTTATGGTCTTCTTTACATAAAGAGGTTTTCCCTCTCTTTTATTTATAATCAGATTATCTTTTACTGTTGTGATTTCTACTTTAAGCTATTTAGAAAGCCTTTAATAATCTTGAAACCAGATCATAGTTTATATATGTATACCTCTAAGTTTTAGTTTTACTGTTTTTTTCCTTAAAAAATATATGTATATGTGTTTATGTGTGTGAATATATGTATATGCATATATATCTGTATGTATGTGTGTGTATACATGTATATGCGTGTATTTAGCCCCTAATCCACCTTTAATTTGTTTGGGTCTATTGTGTGTGACAGAAATCTAATTGAATTTTTTATTCAAATAAATAATCAACTGTCCTTTTTTCTCTTTGTTGAATTTTTTTTTCTTTCCCTATTAATTCCATATGTCTCCTTTGTTGTAGAACTCAATCATTTCATCAAATGGGCTGTGTTTCTGGCCTCTCAGATGTTATTCCGAGACCTGGTATCCCTGCATTGTCTTACCTTAGGTAGATTTACCACAATGTCGTAGGTTTATGACTCCGTTTATATCTGGTAGTATATAACATAGTTGAATATTTCTCTTTTATCTTCCAGTTTTTCTTGGCTACTGCTACCTGCTTATTTTTCTCAAATGAACTAAAGAATAACTTGAAACCTTCTCCGTCTTGATAAAAATAATCCCCTCATTGGGGCACGTGACATCAGGACTTCCTGAGGCTGTGATACGGGCACGTAAATAAAATAATAAAAATAATCCTATCATGGCTTTTAACTGGCATTGCTTTTAAGCTATTAATTGTGGAGGAAGTGACATCTTTACTATGTTATTTCCCAATTTATTCAAATTTGTATTATAGCCTCCAGCAAAGTTCAGCATTTTTTTTTTTTCATTTAGATGCTGGACATGTCTTGTTAATCTATTCTGTTAGTTTATAATTTTTGATGCATTGTGAAGGTAATCGTTTTTGGAGGGGTGGGGTCTATTACGTCATCTAATTGGTAAGAATTAAGAAAACTCCTAATTTTTGTATTTTCTATATTCCTCCATCTTGCTGAACTCTTGTTAGTTGGAATAGCTAGTGGAGGTTTCTCTTGATTCTCTAGCACACAGTCATCATGCATTCCATATTTCAAATATTATAATGCCTAACTGTCAGTGTTGACTTTTAATTTCTCCCACCAGTTTACTGACACAGAGAGTGGATTGTGTCGCCGCCTCCTGTGCCATTCATCTCCATTGTTACTGAGTCTGCTGTGCGCCCACCCTTGATTAATGCTCTGGATATCGGGGTAGGGGGAGGACAAGACGGTCTCCTTCCAGGACCCTTACACTCAAGTGGGGGTGGAGGATTCCAAAGATAAACACACAAGTAAGATCGTTGTAAGGAGTGATAAGTGCTGAAGGGATACTTGGGGCAATTGAATAAAAAATACCTGGAGGGGGTTTGGGGTGGGGTATTCCTAGGACTTGGGAAGTTATTTGCCTGTATTGGAATAGTGACTACATTTCACACTTTAAAACGCTGGAAATGTGGTCATCTTCCTGTCAGTTTTTGCCGTGGGTTTGGGAGAGAGGAAGAAACACACACTGTCAGAGCAGCTGCCTTGTGCACTGCTGATGACTGGGCTCAGGCCACCCTCTGGGGCTCATGCATTGAGGAGAGCAGAGGAGCTGCAGTGGTGATGGGGTGGCTCTGGGCTCCCTGTGGCGGTCGTGGAGTTCAGGAGTGGGCTGGGGCACAGAGCAGGCTGTGCGACGAAATCAAGGAGAGCTGGCCAGTGTTGTCCCTGCCACCAACACCCCCAAGAGAGCATGCATCAGAACAGGCAGCATGCCTAGGGAGAGCAGAACCTTTTGATGTGGATGCTGGTGCTCGAAACAGGGAAACGGAGATGATTGTGAAACTCAAACCTCCTCACAGTCACAGAGGAAGAGAAAGAAATGGAGAGGCAAGGCAGCTCTGACCATAGGTGGTATGAAGTGCACCAGCCACTCACAGTGCCCCACACAGTAGGTCTAAAATGAAACCCACCAGTCACCATGGGCCATACACCTGCTCAGAGCCCACAACCAGCCTTCTGGTTGGTCGAGGCTGCAGAGAAAACCTTGGCCACTTCATCTGCCTTATCAACCCACATACTCTTATTCGTAGATAATGGACAACGAAGACATTTGTGGGAATCAACAGTAAAAATGTGAAGGATAACTGATCTTAGGAAAAAGGGTGACATTTTGGTGAAAGGGAATTTAAAAGGAAATTGTAACTCCTATCAACAGAAGGATTTAATAGGTTAGTTATTAATGATACTCATAAAATTAAGCAAACAGAGAGCATGTGTTTGGCCGGGCGTGGTGGCTCATGCCTGTAATCGCAGCACTTTGGGAGGCCTAGGTGAGCAGATCACCTGAGCCCAAGAGTTCGAGACCAACCTGGGCAACATGATGAAACCCTGTCTTTATAAAAAATGCAAAAATTAGCTGGGCATAGTGATGAGTGCCTGTGGTCCCAGCTGCTGGGGAGGCTGAGGTGGGAGGATAGCTTGAGCCCAAGAGGTCAAGGCTGCAGTGAGCCATGATCATGCCACTGTACTCCAGCCTGGGCAACAGAGTGAGGCCTGTGTCAAAACAATAAAGAGTATGTGAAAATACTATAGGAGAAAGAGTTTTAGAAATAAAGATTGCAAAAATTAAAAAATTCAGTAGACAAATACTGTAAAGAACATGGCTAAAGACATGTTGGTAGTCAAAGATATAACAGAAGAATATATGCTAGAGGCAAGTAAGGATATCTGAAGAGTCAAGTATCAAGTTGGATGGGAGAGGAGGCTCTGCAAAAATAAAAATAAAATCTTAAAACACACCCAAAATAGGAGAACAACAAGGTAACCTACAAGAGAAATCTGACTGTAGAATTCTCAAGAGCAACATGCATTCTTAAATGTAATGGAAATATTCCCTCCTAAGGACAATTAAATCTGAACCTAGAAGCCTATGCAAAGACGACGACTAATGAAATGAAGGTAGAAAAAAAGACATCTTTAGACAACATACAGGGCTATACAACATCTCCATCTTAAAGGGTTTTGAAAAAATTACTTAAGGATCTACTCCAGAAAAAAAGAAGAATCCAAAAAATATTTATTCAGGCCTGGTTAAACCTTCCCTTCCTCATTCAAGGTCACTGGCTTCTCAGGATGTCCATGGCCATTATCCACTTCCATTCTTCTGGCCTGGAACTTATGCTGTCTTAAGTTGCCATTCTAATGGGGATCCACCAGAAGCCACATTTTGGAGAATCTTCCCAACTTGAATTTCAGGTATAGGTCCAGAGAAGGAGGTGAAACAACGTATTTTCTGACATGAATGTTTGGCCAGCCTAGTTTGGTGAAGCTTTATCCACATGTAACAGAATGCAGAGTTGTACTGGCTTCCACAGTTATTTTCACATTTAAGTAGAGAGCAGGAAAACATAATGGCCAAGAGCAAGGGTTTCGGAGTCAAAATCACTGAATAGAATGCCATTTCTCCTGTCTCAGACCCTTCTGAAGTTGTCTCAGTAAACCCCAGCTTCCTTGTTTTTAAAATGGGGAAATGGTGTCCACTTCTATTCTACAGAGAAGAACACACAGCATTCCTTTGAAAAACTTGGCTGATGCTGACTTCACAGAATTATATCATTACTTCATCATAATGGTTATGCCAAAAGGAAGGAAGAGGGGAAAGAAATTATGTTCTTGAATTAATTTTTCAAATACAATAAAGCATTGACATAGCCTTTGAGTAGACGTAATGGACATAGGGCTTAGACTTCACAAACCCATGCTCCCCAACAGACAGCATCCCACTATCATGGCAATGAGGGGGCAGACAGAAGAAATGCTCTTTCGGACTTTCATGGATCTCCATGGAGCTATCTGCTCCAGTCTGTGTCCTGTGGTCACTTTATTCTGTAACTCCTGGTTGTGACATTTTTGTTCTAGGATGACAGATATCCTCTTGTCTCTAAAGTGTGTCTTTGTTGGGTTTTTGCAACTATGGATATGTTTTTATCCTAACCAGATTGATGCTTAGACCTTTGTCAAAGGAAACCTTTCCGCTTCTCCTCCACATCCCCCCCCTTCCCCACTTGAGGCCCCCAGCGGTTTCGAAATATTAAAGCCGTCAGGAGGGTTGAAGCTGATTTTCCAGGGGAGGTGGGGGAGGCGGGGACAGCAAATGTGTTTTGAGTATTGAACTGCCGTTGACATCTAAAGTCTCAACCATGCTGTTTTCTCCACACTTCAGCAATCAGGACATCCAGCAAACCCATAAAAAACCAAACTAATAGCATGAATATTCAGTGACCTAGAATACTAATTATTGTCATGAATATTAATGTGATCGGACTTGCTTTTTCCTCTCCTCTTTCTCTCTCGTCCTCTTTCTCCCTCTCTCCCTCTCTCTTTTTTTCCACTTAGCCGGCTCTAAAGATGGGTCATAATGAGAGCATTTAAGAGGGAGCGCTCTCCGCCGTGACAGGGACCAGGGTAATAAGGAGAGCTTGATTAACGTGGTGCACTTGGGGGAGAGATGAGAGGCTTCACGTGGGCCTGTTCGGGGGAGGCAATGAGGCACCGGCGGCTCTGTTGCTGCTCCCGGAGATTAATGAGGCCTAAGAGTGCATTAGGAACAGTGACAAAGGTTTGATCTAATGGGCTCAGTCATTTTTCCTTTGAGTGACAGACGCACAGAAGTAATTGGCTGTGCAGAATGGCAGCTCATTGGTGGTACTTAAGGATACATTATCCCCGTTGTGTGGC
This sequence comes from Macaca thibetana thibetana, assembly GCF_024542745.1. Classification (NCBI taxonomy): domain Eukaryota; kingdom Metazoa; phylum Chordata; class Mammalia; order Primates; family Cercopithecidae; genus Macaca; species Macaca thibetana. The sequence continues at coordinate 6,717,469 of NC_065589.1, read as the reverse complement.
CCGCAGAGGCTGTTTATCAAAACTGCTCACACTGCAGACGCGGAGTCGCGAAGCTGCTGTTACAGTGGTAATAGCTATTAAAAAAAAATAACGCAACATCAGAACTAGACCCGTTGTTGTCTCATGGAAAGAAAGTTTTTCTTTGTTTAGTTTCAAACGGTCTAGAAAACATTATAATAACTCTGGAGTCCGGAGTCTGTTGTGGGCCCTGGATGAGCAGTGTCAGTCCACGCGTGTCCCTTGCCGGCATGCGGTGTGGCCAAGGCTTGGTGGAACACAGATCCTTGCTTCCCACTCGTGTCGACCGAGGTCACCCGGGAGTTTCCCACACACTGGATCTTGGTTCCAACCTCTGATATGTAAACTGGAGGCTTCTGCTAAGTACCCTTCTAGCACCTTGGTAGACCATTTGCAAACGGAAGCCTTATTGAGGGTTGAGAATTATTTTTCTGAAATAAAACCTCAATATCAGTAGCGTGTGATGTCTACTTTCATAAACCAGGTTTTGTTGGAATTGGTTTTAATGTCTATTTGACAATTTTTAGGGAAAAAGTTAATGTTTTGTGAGGCTTCTCTTAGACATCAGGAAGTTAGCTAAATCTGACATTAAAAGACACTAAAGTTCATCTTAGTTCTTTTTAAGAATTGCAGCATCTTCAGCTTTTATGAGTAATGCCTTCTCACTACTAGTTGTTTCTGTATTTATACATTGCTCCCACTGAGGTTTAGGCAAATTCGTGTGATATTGCTTCTATCATTAAATTGTAAACTCTTTGAGGCATACACTGTTATTTCTTTCTTTGTTATCCTCTCTTAGTTTTGTGACCTAGCAATTATTTTTTCATTAAGTCTATAGTCCTGCATGTTACCCGTCATGTGAAATGTAAGTGATCGATGTTGAGGAGATTAGTTGGTTTCCTGCAGATGTTGTTCCCCTGTAGTAGCCCTCCATGGTCCCGAGCATTGGTGTGCAATTCAGAAGTAAGTGTCGCACTTCCGATGTAAGGAAAGCTTCCATTATTTGAACTCTAAGTAGAGTGTTCTTTTCTGAAAGAACCAACTAAAGCAACTTGATTCCTGATGATTTCAGCTGAGGCATAACAGGATGGCCAGGCTCCCGAGTTGGATGTGGTAACAGGTGTGCCTACAAGTAAATAAAAGGTGCTTCAAAAACTTTTTTTCTCTCAAAAACGTGTGTAGGTGGTGAGGAATAGTGTTTCAGCTGCTGCACTGATGCTTCTGAGACCAGCGAAGTGGTCTGCAGGGTCAGCTGTGGGAAAGAGGAGGTGCCTGGAAGAGCCTGTGTGAATTACTCGGACCCCCTCCACCAGGGAGCCAGCTGCCAGCCCCAGGCGCCAGTGAGAACCGAGGCCTTGGGAAGGGGCTTCTGACTCTTCCAGGCTAGAGTTGAGTCCGTGGCTTCCCTGCTTTCTGCAGTCCTTTCCCACATTGGCAGAGGAGAGTTTTTCGAAGTAATCGTGACATTTTTCCGTCTCGAAACCTTGTGACCCATTGTTTTGAGTTACCACTCACATAGTGAACGATTGTGTTTCTGGAATATTTCTAGTGAGTGGTCAAACTCGGCAACATCTCAACCAGCAAACCTGTAAAACCCGCCCATGTTATCAAACTTGTGAGCCCGGGGTACTCCTTGGTGCTTAGTGCTGGATTCGGTTGTAAGATCATTTTGTAAGAACTGGAAGGCAGAGAAAGAAGTAGTAGTAAATACTTCTCAGAGTAGAGCAGTGTGGCCACCTGCTCCTGGAAAGGGACTGTAAAATTCAGAGATGACCAGAGAAAGTTCTCCTCAAAACAGTGTTGTCAAATGAAAATGAATTCTATGTTTAAAAACACACATACACACCTGTTGCATTTATCATATAAAGGAGAAAGAATGAAGATGGAACCGTTATTCATGGCAAAGGAAGACACCAAACAAAAATTCTTTTCTTCTCCATTTTCATAATGCTTACACACCTCATCCTCACTGTTGCATATCAGCTTGTCCATATAACCCATACCAGGAGATGGATTGTGGCCAAGCCAGCCGTATGATGGCTCTCTGTAAACACTATCGGAATCTGGAGCAGCACGTGTTCCTTCAGCAGATAAAAACGGCGAAATGAGAAGGGCACACATTGTTTTGCGAAGATTAGAATAAAACTCCACATTTTAGGAAGTGACAGTGAACCGTCTTAATTCTAGGATGTTGAATTCTGCATGGCCACGTTGATGTATTTAGTAGTCATGACATTTGTCGTTGCAGCTGGGTCTGGATTCTATATATTTTTTCTGTTCAATGTAGAACTGTGTGGCTGGAGAAAGCTACTTTGTCTTTAGAATAAATAAATACACTTATTTCTAAATATAATTACTTAAATGAGAAGTTAGCGTCTGGCATGGTAAATATTTTGTCTTGAATTGTACGAGCTGCCACGTGATATCCACCCCCAACATGGAGCAGTAACCCAGGGATGGGAGGGAAGGGATGACCCTGGCGCTCCAGCTCACTGTCACCTGCTGTCAGGCCACGTCCTTCATCTGCGTGTACATGGTGCCCCAAACACAGGGTTTTGTTTTGTTTTGTTTTCTCTCCTTCCTTTCTTTTGTAAACTGTACCTCTGACAACATTGGCATCGCTCTGATCATCAGACCTTTGGGATGCTGGAAGACAGGGGTGCCGTGGAGTTGTCCACAGCACCAAGCACTTCACTAGTTGATGGTGGGTGTTCAGTAAGCACTCACTGAGGGAGTGAGCTCAAGCAAAGGGATGCCAACTACAGCACTAAAGCAAACAGAAGGCAGATGGCATGACAGTTTATACTTGTAGAGACACCATTACAAGGGAAACATAAGGAGAATATTCAGACATTTTAGATTTTAAAGACAAAATTAGCAACATCATCATTTTAAGCTTCTGCTAAAAAAACTGTAGAGATAGGGGCCGGGCGCGGTGGCTCAAGCCTGTAATCCCAGCACTTTGGGAGGCCGAGACGGGCGGATCACGAGTTCAGGAGATCGAGACCATCCTGGCTAACACGGTGAAACCCCGTCTCTACTAAAATACAAAAAAAAATTAGCCGGGCGAGGTGGCGGGCGCCTGTACTCCCAGCTACTCGGGAGGCTGAGGCAGGAGAATGGCGTGAACCCGGGAGGCGGGGCTTGCAGTGAGCTGAGAACCGGCCACTGCACTCCAGCCTGGGCAACAGAGCTAGACTCCGTCTCAAAAAAAAAAAAAAAAAAACTGTAGAGATAGGAAAACCCACTGTTGATGAGATTAATAACTGATATCTGCAGAGGTTTTGCAGTTTACAGAGTGCTTTACATAATTTGATCATTATATTAACCACATGGGGCATACTGTTATCATTATCACCATTTCTTCATTATTATTATTATCCACTTTAGAAATTGTGGACTAAATTGTCTTAAAGATGCCCAGGTTCCATCTTCTTTTAGTTACTGGTCATTAAGAAAATTAGCAACACATATCATGAATCAAAAAGACGTATTGTGCTGTTTGTTCCAGTAATAATGCTACTGAGAATTTCTCCTAAGGAAAATTCAAAAGTAGAAGATGTCATTTGCAGTGTTGTTTACAGTCAGAAATTGGAAACAACCAAAACTATCCAGAAGTAGAAAAATGGTAATATAAATTATGTACATTAAATCAATAATGTTACATATCTAAAATTATGAAGATTACATAACAACATGGGGGAAATGGTTAGGAAATCATATTAAAGAAGTATATAAAGTTATATCTTTTCTGTGGCCATAACCAAGAAAAATGTATGCGTATGTTCACTAAAAATTCGATCTATTAGATGAGATTTTGGTGGATTCCATTTACATTATTTGTTTATCTGTACTTTTTTGCCAAGTAAATTTTAACAGTACAACAAAATAGGCCCCCATTATTTTTTCCTTGACTTCATATTTTAGAGCAGAGAGGAAGCAGCATACAATGAGCTGTTTCTACATTGTAGGAAAGAGCCATGAGCTGTATAATTCCAGGATGTTGAATCCTAAGCCTGGCCACATTGCTGTATTTAGTAGTAATTACGTCTGTCATTGTGACTGGGTCTGAACTCTGTACTTTGTCTCTGGTAAACATAACATGGAAAATCTCTTAACTAAAAAGAAAGGTATCAAGAAACACCAGATTTGTGTCTCCCTAGTAGATGTGTTGAATTGTACTCTTTTACAAAACAAGTATCACAGGATGCGGAGTCCTGAATGCCTGTATCTTACAAGATACAGAGTGTGTCCTTGGAAAAAAATCCTCTTAGCCTGAAATTCCACTTGCCAAAAGCAAGGCAGATCTCCAATGCAAATACAGGAGCGAAGGGGTCCCATTCACAGGCCTTAAATCATGTGTGTCACTTTTTATGGTAGTGTTGTGAATTATATTCTTTTTGGGTTTGTAATTAGAGGACAGAACAGATGGCGAAGGCCTAGTTTGAAGTGATGTGACCATTAGCGTCGCCTCCTTCATCCAGTTGTGATTCCAGGGAACCTGCTTTTCCCACGCATGCGCAGAATGGGTGCAGTGCAGCTGTAGGGTTTGCAAGGTAGCCGCTCACGCTGAGTTTTTATAGCATTTGAAGCTATCTGTGGATGAGATTGGACCGAAAAAAGCAGTCCCTGGATGTTTCTGAGGGTGAGGGCTCCAGAGGGGAGGGGTGAATTCCTGTCAGTCATATTCCTGTAATTAGGATTTTTTTAAATAACAGGTATACAATTCTGCAGTGGGAATAAACGTCTGGTTTACACTCAGGTGCTCATAGAATCCTTTTTGGCTTTTTCCCTGCCCTCTTTCTATGTACATGAAAGTTCCTATCACCCATCACCAATAGTTGCTCCTGTCTTCAGGCTCATTTAACCAATAAGTCAAATGCCAACTATTATTTTCCTAGTGAAATGCTCTGGTGAAGTTAAGTCCTATTTGTAAAGACAGACCAAAATTGGAAGGTGCAAGGAATGAACTTTTGTATTTTGTTATTGTTATTGTAAAGATTTGTTGATGAATCTTCCTTTGAATGCTGTGAAAAGCCATCATTTCAGAGTATATTTTTAAAAATCAGAACAGGCTATTTTTAATGTAATAAGCCAATAGCTTAAAAGAGGGATTCTGTCTTTGATGTCATTTGGTGGATGAAAACATTCTTGTTCAATAGAAAACCAGCATCTTTTTCATGCTCATTTGAGATCAGTTCAGGCAACATACTGATATTCATTCAGATATAAATGCCATATTCACTTTGAAATGCAAATTGTTTAAAGAAAAATAGCATATGGTGGAGGTAAGTACCTTTTCAAATCAACTCTTCCACTTTAGGGATATAAGTACAGCTAAAATTATTCTTTGGAAAGAATCTGGCGCTTTTGACACATGGAAGCTTGCACTAATCAAGGCAGCGCAGTAAGCACACACACATATCCATATCAAGGAAGTGGCGCTGCGAGGACATGGATTAGCATGGTAATGCGCTCGCCCCCTGCTAATCGGGGCGAGTACCAGCTGATCCGTAGATGGAGTATTTGAGGAAACGCTCTTTCTGAGTTCAGAATGGGCCAACTTGTCAATCATGTATTTCATGGTAACGCAAATAGTATTTGGGGGACAATGCCGGAAAGGTCCTTTTATGACTGCCTTCTTGTGGAAGCCGGCATCCTATACAGTTTGGGGCTGGGCCACTTTTTAAGGACTTGTTGCTGGTAAAACTGTTCCCTTGCACAACCCTGTTCTATCTCTCACACTTCCTGACCTGACCTCTGCATTCACAAACCGTTCCAATGACATTTTCTCGTTTTTTGGGTAAGTGTTATTGATACAATGTACACATAAGAATGACTTAACGATTCTGTACTTCTGAGAGGGTTCACTCTGTGCCACTCCAGAGAGGGGCACTTCTGTTTGCTGTCTGGGACAGTAAATGTCGCTTTCCACGGCAAATTTTGGACAGGCTTGCTTACATGCTATTATTAAACACAGGGGTTTCCTAAGCTCAGGGTTCATAAGTCATATGTAAAGAAACAAAAGTATTTTGTTTCTATAATCGTAAGTCACAGCCAGGTTTACAGGGGCCACCACTCACATCCAGAAGCAGGAGGTAGCCAGCCCTCATGGACCCCTTCCTGTCACATGCACCCCCACCCCATTCCCACTCACAAGGGTCACCACCATCTGTTTTCTCACTGCATAGATGGGTTTCGCCTGTCCTTGAACAGGATCCTAACACTTGGCACTCTCGCACTTGTCTCTGGCACTGTGTTCTGTGTGTGATGTTGCCCCAGTTGTGGCCCGTGTCAGTAGTTCATTGTTACCGTTGTGTAATGTTCCATTGTACCGTGATGTACCTACGGTGATGGACAGTGCCGTCATTCCCAGCGTGGGGTTGTTATGAGCACTGCTACTCTGAACATTCTAGCACCTACTTTTTGGTGGCCATGTTTATGTGCATCTGTATGATTTAAATCTGAAAGATGTGAAAGGAGAAGGGAAATCTTAAAGGAGAAAAAAAGAATTGATCTTGAAATGTTTTATGAAAGCTTTGCATCTGGTAAGTCGATTAGAAGAGCGATATAGGTCGTCCTGGGACAACCCTGAGCTTAGGAAACCCCTGTGTTTAATAATAGCGCGTAAGCAAGCCTGTCCAAAGTTTGCCGTGGAAAGCGACATTTACTGTCCCAGACAGCAAACAGATGTGCCCCTCTCTGGAAGTAGACACTACCCCTGTCGTACCAGTCTGTTCACTCTGTCAACATCCTTTGCAAGATACTACGTTAGCCTTATGGTGGTATCTCCCCTTTCCATCTGTTCTTTATCTAGATGGGCCTAATTCCAAAGTTTAAAAGCCACAGTGTCCCCTGGAGCCTCTCCTGTACCTTCCAGCAGGGGTGGGCTCCCTGCCCCTCATACTTTCTGGCCGCTCTTGTGTTACTCTGCCTTGCATTTAGACCACATGTGGACCTGCTGTATACCTTCTACTAGACTAGATTGTAGGTTTCCTAAGACAGGGACTCCTTCCTTCATCGTGCCCAACACAGTAGGGGCTCAGTTCCATGCGGCTGCTCGGCAAGCTAGAAGGTCAGTGTTAGAATAGGCGGCAGCTCCTGCATGCCGGTTCCCATCTTCCCCTACCCATGGGTTAACAGGTTAGCCTACCCTAGGTTCCTGGGTGATGAGACTCCTGAATCAAGATGAATGACAGTCTCTTGCAGCAATAGCAATAGTGAGAGTGTCAGCATTGTCATGCACTGGCTCCCCAAGCCTCAGTTCCCATGGGGTGACACCAGCACACACACTGACTCACGTTGTAAGAGGAACCCCGAGCTTAGGAAACCCCTGTGTTTAATAATAGCATGTAAGCAAGCCTGTCCAAAGTTTGCCGTGGAAAGTGACATTTACTGTCCCAGACAGCAAACAGATGTGCGCCTCTGTGGAAGTAGACAGTACCCCTGTCGTACCAGTCTGTTCATTCTGTTGGCATCCCTTGCAAAATAACCCAGAGCAGAGGGCACCTGCCTGTGTCCACACTCAAAAGACGAGAAGAAACTGAGGCCTGCGGAGAGCTGGCTGCCAGCAGCAGTGGGGCAGGACGTGCTGGTGGCGGCAGGGAGAGTGGAAGGCAGGGAGGAATGTAAGGGAAGGGAAGAGTGGAGAGTACTCACCCCCAAAGGGGCCACATCCTTGTACTTATCCCAGAGTACAAGTGTCCCCTCAGCTTCTGGGGGTAGAAGCTTCCTTTTAAGACTCTTGTATTTGCCCATGACTTGAGGTTGGTGAGTTAGGACCACTTGTTAGACTTACCTCGTCTGCCCCAGGAAGGAGGACATTCTAATCTGGCTTTTACAATCTCTTCCTTCTAGGGAAATACAGACATGCCTGCAAAGAACATTTCTAACTATGGTGCACAGAGTTCCCCCACGTCTAAAAGACCCCAGCTTCATGTCTTATTCCTCAGACACAGGAATGAAATTCTGCGGCGAAACAGCAGTGTGTTGAGGTGGTCCCTGATGGAGACAGACTCAAGAGGATGAAGGTTGGGGCGTGGCTTCCTGCAGACCCCATGCACCTTGCATTCCTCCTGGCATTTCTGAATGTAGCTCTAAGTCTAGTAGCCTTCTTGAAGTAGTAACTTTAATGCCTGGGTAGCAAGCACTCAGGCCTTTCCTTAAACTTACCCTGTTAGCTATCAGGTCTAGGTGTGAAAATTTGATTTAACTAATCAGTGTAGTAGCAGCAGAGCTTGATGTCTTTGTTGACTGTTGGTGGCCACATGGGTTTAGGTCCCCTGCCCTTCAGCCTGGTTGCTGGGTATGAGGCCCCCATCTTGGCAGGACTGCTTCGGGCTGACCTGGACTGTGTTTAGAACAGTGTTTGATGCACTTGTATCCTCGCTGGTCTTGATGTCAGGATCCTTACCTCTCAAGCAATCAAAGTCATCAGCTTCTTTCACAAATGAGGACTTCAGACCTTCAGCCTTAATTAATAACTTGTTAACATGAAATGAATTCCAGTCAGTGAAAACAGTAGCCCTCAAGTACTTTGAGTGAGAAGACAGTGATTTTAAACAGAGTCTTCCTTTTATGCTTAAAGATATTTCCAGAAGTGTTCAAAACTCCTGTGTGGTAACACATAGGGCCGGTATTGCTTGATGCTTACATAACAAAACTGGATGCCAGGACAGCTTTAGTAGGTCAGTTAGTTGATGACATTCATTCAAGAACAGAAATGAGGTTACATGTTAGACTGTATGCACATGTGTATAAAAATAAGCATGAGAAAGTATGACACTGTGATTGGATTTGGAATGTGCACAGTTATTAAAAAGATTCACTCCACATTTGGGGGTGGTTCATTTGTTTGACGGGTGGATTTACTGAAAGTGAGTGGAAATGCCTCAAAGTGTGGCCACTGGCCTGGGACCGCTGACACGTGGCACGAGATGCTCCACGGGCCTGTTAACCCAGCATGACAGCTTCCATAGTGTCGTGGCTCAGGCCATGGACCACTGGTTTGCCTCAGAGTTAAAGCAGGTGTCTTCATGCATTTACGTTGAAAGGCGGGTACTGTGTTCGGATCCCAGAAACAGTATTTCTGACCCTCTGTAATTTTTTTTAGTTAAATATGTTTCTGCATTATCACAGAAAATACTTCTGTTTCTTTACATCATGGTTAGTTGGTTTTTCTGAAAGAAAGTTTAACTGACATCAAATATAGTGAACGGGTATATATTAAAACAGAGATTTACTCCCTTACGAGAAAATCGGAAATGTTTTGCTTATGGAATGAGACTCCTCCTCTGCGCATTTTGGAAGGTCTTGAGCAAAGGTCAAGAGTGAGGTGGGTTGAGTGCAGTGGGGTTGGGGGAGGCAGGTGTGAGCCTGGGCAACAGCGGAACCCACTCACATCCCGCAGGCAGATCCAGAGAGAGAGACTGTGTCAGCTCTTTGTTCACAAACACAGGCCCACAGCTCCCGGATACTCTCATTTTCTAAGTGATGCCAGAAACCACCAGTTTTTAGGTGAAATCTCCCAATTTAATTCTACTTTGAAAGAAATGATCAACTAAGTAAAATGCATCTATGAGCTCAGCCTGGACGTCAGGCGATAGTCTATGGATCTGATTGAAAATTTCACCTTTATCCCTGTGTGTCCGTGTATACACCGTGGTGTGGCCCAGATTCAGTCATGGCTGTTTCAGTTTAGTCCCGCAGTGGGGAAGTGGGTGTGGTTGGGGCTGGGGGGCCTTCACGAGCTATGGGGCTCTAAGAGTCTGCTGTCAGAAGGATTGTGCGTAGCTGGTCTGGTATCTTCCATCTGGATACCAGGAGCATGTGGTCTTGCCAGGAGTTTCTTCACCCTGGAGGTTCCAGGTTGGCTCCTTGGGACTCTCTCAGGAGGCAGAAGGTGGGCTGTGAGCCACACCCCCAGAGCTGCTCCACCAGCATCTCAGTGGATTGGACTTGTCCTTGAATTTTGCTGGACAGACAGAAGTTTGAGAACAAGTGCATTCGCGGCAGAGTCCTGTTGTTTCTCATTAGTGTGTAGACTTGAAGGAATCTCTCCCTTCCTTTTTTGGCAGCGTGATGTTTGGCCTTGAGATGCAGAACTTGTAAACCTAAGATGAGTTCTCGATCAGCTACCTCCATTGGAACATTTCGTGGTTCCTTGTCTGGAGTTGAGATTGACTTGGCTCTCCTTACTGTGTGTGGATACTTATTTCTGGAGCTTAATTGCAAGTAGTCAGTGAATACACTGAAATACTTTCCTCTGCCTTTTAAAGGGAATTGTTCTGGAAGGTTTCTAGGCCCGGTTGTCATCGGAGAAGCACTCTCCAGGGAGAAGGAGCAAGAGAAGTGGTGCTGTATTGAGTGCCATGTTGTCATCAACGACCCAAAGATGGAGGGACAGACAGACATCGTGAAATTCCTCTTTGTTTTTCAGGTGTTTGAACCTTATGTGCCTAAAGCTGGTATAAAATGAGGTCTGTGGACAGATGGCATGCTTAATGACGACTTGACAGGGGTCTGACTGGGCATTGCAGTGGGGAAGAAATCACCACCTTGACACCGTACCCACACAGCAGACGTCCCTGCAGGTAGAGCAGGCTCAGAAGTGCCTGGCACGGCAGTCAGGGTCCCAGCAAGGGAGGTGTCCCCCCGCCGCACCCCCAACTGTTTGCAGGCATCTTGTCATTGTCCTTTTCCACCTTTCCGGAGTCCTTTCGCCCACCGTAACAATGTCAGCAGTGTCTGGAAGCCTTTTGTCTGCTCGGAATTCACGTGATGAAAGTAGAACCAGGCCAAGGAAGCCCCGGCAGCCACTCTTGGGAGGCGCCTCCTCCCCAAGTGTACCTTTGATAGGTGGCTGTGTGGGATTGAGGTAGAGAAGGGGAAGAGAAGCACACAGGACAATGCAGGCACCAGGGGCCACCGAGAGAGGGGGTCACCCAGCAAGACGACTGCTCGGAGAAGGAGCCCTGGAATCAGCACCCACCCTCACCCTCCTCTCTCCTTTAGATTCCTGCCGTGCTCGCCATTGGTTGAGCCCAGTGAGAAGCTAGAAGGTGCTGGAGCCAACAGGTGCAGCCCACATGGGTGCCTTCCCAGGAGGAGAGCGGGGCGGAGAAGTAGTATGGCAGGAACACGGTGGGCACGGGCTCCGGGAGGGGATCCCGCAGATGGGAGTGTCTCCTCTGCTCTGTGCGGATGCTGCCTTCTGTGGGGTCTGAATGTCCTATTGTAATACGGATCCGGCTAAGGCACACAATACCCAGAGGACAACCCCAGGGTGGCTTCAATGGTGGCACGTGGAGAATACAGGAAGGAGCGTGAGTGCTCCCCTTAGTGCCACGTTGCCAGCCCTGGGCTGCTCCTCCATGTCTCTAAGATGCCACACGCCTGGTCCACCTCCCCAGGCTGCTGTGAGGCTTGGTGCAAGAGCAAGCGTGGGAGCACCACATGGCACTGTCATGCAAAATGTGGGCTCCAAATGACGCTGTGCGTTGCTAGGGCGTTAGGGTGCGCCCGTGCCCTGAGATGGAGCTCTCAGAACATCAGGGATTAGGGGCATGAGAAACTGCCTCAAGACCCTACATGTAAGCAGGGGAGCTCAGACCCGAGGCTTCCAAGCCATTGCACTGTGCTCCTCCCACCTGAGCCCCTTGGATGCCAGTGGTCTGCCATGGTGGAGTTTTGGTTGTGATGTTTTGTTTCATGGTGGTGATTTTCTGGCTGGAGTGGTTTTTGTAATTAATGTGCATGCAGATCGCCCGGGATCTTACCAAGAGGCAGTTGGTGGGTGGGGCCTGGGATTCTGCATTTCTCTCATGCCTCTTGGCAATGCTGCTTCTGTAGGTCCAAAGACCACGGCCTCTGTGGCTTTCCCATCCTTCCCTTCCTGGGGCATCACTTTGGGCTTTTTTCTGGAATCAAGCAGACCTGCCTATGACGTTCAGAATGTACTCAGTTCAGACAACAGCATAAAATAGGTATCTTTTCTTTTTTTAAGGCAAAACTCTATTCTTCAAAGCCAAACGCCTCATTGTTGTTCATCGCTGATTGGGTGTAGGGCTTGTACGCTGGCTTCAGCTCGTCATTCCCTGGCTTCCCAGTGCTGCACGGGATCGCGGTGAGGCCACTTGTTTGAGGGGAGCCCTGGTTCCTGCCTCTGGCTTCTCATCCAAATCACCGGCGTGCTTTTGAAAATGCATCTTTTCCCAAGCCCCATTCCCAGAGCTTCTGAATCAAAATCTGTATTTTTTGAAGCCTCTAGTTTTAAAAAGCTCCACAGGAAATTCTGGTAATTGGCCAGATTTAAGAACTGCTAATATGGGCTGCGTATTTATTATAAAATCCTGCACTTTGAAAAACTTCTGTTGAGACAGTTTAGAACTTAGTTGGTTCTGAACTAAAACAATTGGAAGAAAATTTTTTGTATAAAAAGCCCTAATACCTCCGAAGATCTGCAGACAGACCTAACAGACTAATTCGCTGGCAGCAAGGTATGATTGGCTGAGCTTTAGAGAAAGGCACTTAATTGTGTTTTTGAGTCTAAAATTGGTATGACCAGATAATAATTCATTTTGATGTTGAGCAACTGATTCAAATCATTAAGTATACAATGGAATCATTTTTCATCACAGCCCATGTGCTCTGTGAAGTCACGCAGGTTATTTTTCCTCTGCTTAGTCTTTTCAAGGTTAAGAGTAAACTTATCTGGTTGAAGAGCCTGCATTTCCTCCGTGTCGTGTCTAGGGACTTTGATTTGTGTTCGTCATAAAGTATGGCTTCCCCATGAAAATAATCTTCTGGCACCAGACAGTTGACTCTCAATGGGTGATTATTTTCTGTTCCATTGATAGGGTGACACGGCCAGGCTCCTGGAGCTGCCATCTTCGGATCGCGGTGCCTCTGCTGAGACCAACTGGGTCTTTTGTCTTCTCTTCCACCCGATGTTGCGATTGCACTTGGGTTGTGTCTTTGTATAGGGTTGTTGTGTGCGAGTCATCTGCGGCATGAGGTCCCTTCACATTGCTTTGTCAGCACCATCAAGATTGGCGTCCGCCTTTTATTCCTCCCAGATATCTTCTGTCTGGCGCTTCCGTTTGCCATGCAGGCAGGACGAGGGCTGCTCTCGGTGGTAAGGTGCACTGTGTGCCAGCGCGTGGGTCCCGTAGACTAACTCGCACTGGTTTCTGTGGTCTGCAGTCCGCGGTGGTGTTCACCTGACTTGTTTATTCCTAGGGAATGTCACTAGTGCATCTGGGTCTCAGATGGCAAGCGGCATCAGCCTGGTCTCCTTCAACAGCCGACCCGACGGCATGCACCAGCGCTCCTACTCAGTCTCCAGTGCCGACCAGTGGAGTGAGGCTACGGTCATTGCAAACTCGGCCATCAGCAGTGGTAAGAGGGGGCGCAGCCCCACGGACCCGCGGCCACCTCGAGGTCCTTCGTTGTAAGCCGGGGGCTGGACAGGACGCCCTAAGCTCTCATGCTCCTCTGGGAGCGCGGCACCCCGTGGGGCGGCTGCAGCAGACTCACACCTTGCCTTTCGTCTATGAAACGTTTTGTCCTTGCTAGGCTGTCTTGCCCGTGTCATCTCATCTGTTCCTCTTCGACACAGGGAGGAGGTGGTCATCCCATTGGGTCAGTTTGGAAACTGAGGCTGCAGACAGGGCAAGTGGCTTATCCAGGGTCACGTGACAGAGCTGGCATCGCTGAGAAATAGTATCTGATTTTATCTCCCCAATCACACTGCCCTACATGGCGTGGCCTACACTTCTACACTAGTGCACATTTTATATCATTAGGGTGATTTCAGCCTCCTTGTCTGTTTTCCAGAATTCCTGGTGTACCCTCTAAATCCTGGAGTCCCCTTTGTAATCCCTCAGTTTTCACATTCCTTCGGCATTATTTATTATTATTATTATTATTATTATTATTATTATTATTTTGACAAGTGTAGCCAGCTTTTCGGGAAACAAGCGTGCACGTTGGAAACGATCTCGCCGTCTGTGTGGAGCATGAGTGACGCGGCACCGAGGGCACCCTGGCGGCTGCAGCAGGGTTTGCCTGTGGCGTTTTGTCTCTGGCCTGTTCACCGGTATTTAAGGGAATTCCCACTGTTGTATGTAATCTATCAGACAGGGTTTTAGAGTAATCTTAGCATAATTTGTTCTAATTAAAAGATTCAGCATCAGGTCTTCCCTGTAGACCCACCAGCTGCTGCAGCAGGACGTTTGCTTTGGGTAAACATCATCCTTATTTCTAGTGGCTCCGCAGACACCACCGAGCAGAAGCCTTAAAGGAAGACATCTCCAAACTGAGCCAGGAGACGCGGAGTCAGCGAGGCAGCTCCACGCCGTAGCGCTGTGGGTCTGGAAAAGCCTGTGACTTGGAGCAGACACACAGAGCGTCACGCGCCTGCCCCGGCTGGCCCGTTCCCAACCCAGCGTCGGGGCTCCTTCCTTCCCTCAAAAGAAGGCGCTTTGGTAGATAGCAAAGGTCTGCCTGCAGTCTCTTCAAGGGCTCTCCAAGGCTCTCTGCCTCATCTGGAATCACGATGAAAGGCCTGAAAACCCCAAACAAGAAGTTTGAAGTTAGGATAAATTAACTGTCTACAGTTTACTCTCTTTGTAACCATTGCGTGCCCTAGCAGGCCTCGTAGTCAGCCTTTCATCAGACCTGTATGTGCTGCAGCTGAAGCCCCGCCACCTGCCAACCAGGCAGCCTAGCATGAGCTTCTGTACCTCCATGAGCCTCCGTTTTCTCATCTGTTCAATGGACACGTTCTCCCCTCCCTTACCTAGTAGTTAGGCGTGTGCCACAACACAGGACACTTGGCCCTTCATGACTGAAGAACTACTGTTACCACGGTTCCTTTAGGAGGAGCAAAGAGTCCACATACTCACTTCATTATCAAATACTTTAAAATATATATTATCAATGACTATTACTATTTAATAAGGTTTCATTCTGTGGCCGCCATCTGGTGAAGGTGTTCTTGCTCAGGACCACGTTTGAGGGTGTGGGAGATCCACGCTGGGCCTTCTGGAGCCAGGTGCACAGGTGGCACGGACAAGGCCTTGCCTTTCCAAGCAGCCTCTGCTGAGTGAGAGTAGTTGAGGTGCCAGTAATATAGGTCTTTAAGTACTCATCTAAAATTCATCCTGTACAGATTTTCCTTTTGCACAACGTGCAAAACGTACCTGTTTGATAAAGACTCACTGGGTAACTTTCCCTCTACTGAGTAGCTCTTTCTGTTGAGCTGTTCGTACGTGCGATGGGCGTTTCCACACTGCCACGTCGTGAGACTCTGCTTTCCAGAGCCTCGGTTTGGTTGGAAGTCTCTTTCCACGGAAGTGGGCCGCGTTGTCTGCACACACGCATTTGTACAGTACCCATGCGAGTCTAAAGTCACCTAAGTTTGAATGCCGGTTTTTTATTCACAAAGCAATTTCTATAATATTAACACACGTGGGTGTCCATTAAAGACCAGTGTGCTCCCTGACCTCGTAAATCTTGAACCCTGAACACAGAAGATAAGAAACAAGCAAGCGGATGCCCCAGATGTCAGCCTGCTGAGGGACATGGAAGGAGAGCTGTAGGGAGAGCCCAGGGCTGAAATTGTGCAGGTCGTTTAAGGATTGATAGAGTTGATCAAGGAAAGCTTCCCAAAGAAAATCAAACTTGAGCAATGCTTAAAGAACTAGATGGATTTTTTGTGCAGAACAGCAGGAGGAAGTTATTATAAGCGTTGGGGCACTTTGGACAAAGACCCAGAGAGGAGGAAAAGGGAAGATGGAATAGCCACGAGCTACAGTGAAGTGAAAGGTGATAGTTGGGGTGCAGAAAAATGAGGAGAGACCGGAAGAGATGAGTGTTGAGAGCCCAGCGCTGCCAAATTAGCATCTGATTTTCAGACTTGCGAGCTGACATTTTACAGAGCAAAGATCCAGAAAGACAGCAGAATGGTGCACAGAAGTCTGATTCCTACAGTTTTACGGGGATCTTGGTTATTGAGGGCTTTATGTAGATAATCTCATTTGATCGTCACAGAGTAGATCCAGTTGTTACCTCCCTTCTACAGGGGCTGCCTTTGGTATAGAAGAGTTAAATATCACCTGCTCAAAGTCACATCCTAGGAGGGGCCGGGATTCAAACTCAGGTGGCCCGATTCAGCTCTCCATCACTGCATGTCAAGGTGTGCCTCCAGGAGCAGCAGCAGCAGCCACCCCTGGGAACTGCTTAGAAATGTCCATTCTCAGGCCCCGTGTCAGTCCCACTGAATCCAGTCCTCAGGGGATGGCACCAGGCAACCTGTGTATAGCAAGCCCTCTGGGACCACGTGGCATGCTGAAGCTTGGGAACCACTGCTCTAAGTCCTCACTTCCCAAGGCCTGGTCCGCGGACCACGTGGCATCTGCCAGCTCCAGGGATTTGACTGGTGATGCAGAATTCAGGCTCCACCCAGACCTGCTGGACCCATCCTTGTCTCTCTGCGCCGACGACACCATCCCGGCATCCCTCTGGTTCGCATCATTCCCCCCTTCAGTGCACTGATCCGTCAAGTGGCTAGACCCCAGCAAGTTTTAGTGAACACCAGGGCACGGGATCTCATGGACAACTTCAAGAAAACGTGTTTATGAATGGATTTCAAGGCCTCAGTCTTGGCATAAACCTTCGCTGCAGGGCTTAGAAAATAATCACAGAAGAAATCAACATGATTAAGAGCTTTCTGTCATGTTCTTTCTTCTTAAGTTGCAGGTCATATTAAGTCCCCCCTGCCCCCACTTTCTTTTTAAATGTATCTGCCCCCATCCCTAGTCTTTGGTTTGGATTTCAGTCGCTCACTCTGTGCTAGCAGCAGGAATGAATGGGGAGAGCCTAAGCAGCTTGGGAAGATAGACGCCCGTGTTGGCAAGTTTGCCTTCCCATTGTCGCGCACTCTCTTATTCTAAAACATAATAATCATAACAACATTGGGATTCACTGTTTCTCTGCCCCCCTGTCCACCCTAAATTAAGACTTTGGCTCTGGAGAACTTTTCAGAACTCTCTAGACACACAGGTCCTCCCGGGGTTTCTGCCTTTAAAGCAGCTGTGAGAAACTCCTAATTAGATAGATTCCTTTGTAGGGGCAACCTACAAAACAGGAGGTGCTGCTTAAATTAAGGGAAGAAGAAAAGAATCCATTTTGTGAAATGGAATGCCCACTGCTTTATGACTATTACTGTTGTAAGGTTTCACATTTAAGTACCTGAGGTTTAAAATTAAATGTCTAATATAATTTGGCGTTGCTAACATGAGACCCGCATCTGCCCTTAGAGAAAATGCAGACAGCTCGGTTCAGGGTTTCAAATTGCCGTCTGCCGGCTTGCAGGCAGCACAGAGGATTGGATCCCTCCTCTGCTGAGCACCACATGCTGCTGAGTGTAATTTTTTAAATGCAGAAACATATTCATCTTGAGCCTCTGCATTGAAAAAGGCCGTTCCGGGAGTACATGAAAAATTAATTTTTTTACATTTTTTCTCACTCTTCTAAGTGTTTGACAGAAGTAATTTTTGCAGCAAGAGAGAATAAAAACTGGTGGCTGTAAATTCCTGTCCTGCAACCTCTTGTGTAGATTCTTTATGGACCCAGAATTGATCTACATGTCAGATCCTGTTGTGGTTTAAACTGTTTATCACCGTAATGGCAGTAGTGAGCCCGTGAACACCAACTTATAATCCTGGGTGAAAGAAATTGGTGTTTGCAGTCAATGAAGGGGCAGCTTTGCTTTATTGATAGATTCAGAACAATTATCTCTGCAACAAGTATTGGCTGAGGGTTCTCTTGAATCTTACTGGAAGCCTGTAATTTTTTTTGATTAATCATTTCCTCCATAGGTAATTTCCTCTGGAAGTGTTAGCCACGAGTCAGCATCACTGTGGGTAGCAGGGGCCCTGGGGGGTCGTTTGTAGCATACTTGGCCGTCCTATCTTACTTCGAGGCAAGATGCATCACACCTGTCCTCAGGGCCAGAGCGCTTACCTGCCTGCCTACCTCCTGAGTACCTGGGTGAGCCTGGCCAGCCCTCCCCGCTGGCTCCTGCCTGGGCCAGCCTCAGCTGGTGGCCTCAGCTGATGCTGTTGCCGTGGCAGCCTCGCTCCCCCAGCCCTGGGCTGTCAGGTTCTTCTGATAGCTCCACCCCATCCCCGATTGCTTCAGTCCAACAGTTTATCTTCTGCCACGCCGACTGGCCATCACTGTTAATATTGCATTTCTTCACATGACTCTTCCGTGTGGCTCTTGAGCCTCACTTCCCTCGGCCTCCCCCAGGCCACCACGCGGCCTTGTCACCATCGAGCACAAACACCATATCCATCTTCCACGTGGAAGGAGTGCATCACGTGTGTGTGTGCGTGTGTATGCTCTGCTCCCTGTTTCCTTCTGGCCGTGTAATCATTGTGTCTTTCCAGTAGACTCTGTGGTTGTAAAGCAGCTGATCCTCAGTGGAAAGCATCTGAGTTGTTGCCAACTTTTAAATGTCTTTTCTCATTATAAAAATGTTTTGCACATCAATTTTGATGAAGGGGGTTCGAAACACGAGTTTCAGCTTCGGAAGCTGTCCGTCCCACACTTCCTTTTGGAGCCAGTGCATTTGAACCACACTTTCCAGCAAGCATGTCCACACCGTTCATCAGTTTTTATTTATAATTGGAGCATTTTTTTTTTTTCTCTTTTTGGATGTTATACTGACAATTTTAGTGCATGACCAGCAGGCGGCGGTAATGTGATACTGCCGGTCTCTGACCTGGAAGCTTCTTTGATGGGAGGGTATCAATGAAGCGTGGTGAGGAGGAAGTACATGTGTTGACTGCCTCCCCTATGGTGACCTTCACACCTAACACTCGTTTCCCTGGGGATCATCATCTCTGCCTGATAACTGAGCTTCCAAAAGGCTAAGAAACCAAGACCATGCTTACCATAATTAGCCAAAATTCAAACCCAGGTCTTTCTGATTTCAAAGCTTATAATCATTCCCCTCTGCTATTTTTTTTTTAAAGGAGAAACGCATGCTTAGTACTAAAACATTGTATCATAAAAATTGTTTGTCTTTTGATAGCACTTGCTTTTCAAGGAAATACATTCTAAGATGGATAGACATTTTGTCTTCTCTCACTGATGCTGAAGTTTCCTTTATCAATTCTTCCCAAATCTTGGCTGGCATTCAAAAGCCTTCCCTGGGGGTTGTCATCAACCTTCAGCTTAGCTCAGTGTTAAAGGCCCCTGGGCTCTCATCTCTCAAAGCTGGGCACTCCCTGCCTCACCGCCGGGGGGCTGCTCGGCTCGCCAGGCTGGCCGGCCTAATTAAAAGGCTGACCCCGCTCCCTTCTGTGCTCGGAGCCTGCTTTCCTATCTCTGCATGTGGCCAAGGAGCAGGCAGAAGCGTCCTGGGGTAACTGGACACAGGGGCTGAAAGGTGGATTTTTTTTCCTCCCAATCAGAATGTTGTAACTTTGTACTTTGTCTCCTTAGTTCCTTCCTATCAGCTATTTTCAGCAGTAGCTGCTGACCAGGGGAAACAGAGGACAGTGAAATGCTGCCCCGTGATCAAAACCAAACGGGGGCAGCGCATTTCATGCCCGAAGACCAGAAATCCTTATGTCGTTGCAAGGCAAAAAAAAATTCTAGAAATTCTTGTAAACAGGGAGTAGAGAAGGATAGTGTTGATAGTTGCTGTAGTGCCTGGACCAGACCTCTTAGTCCTCTGGCCCTCGGCGTGTCTTCCTCTATTCCAGGGGCTCCCAACCAGGGGTGATTTTGTCTCCCTGGGACAGTTCGTGATGTCTCAAGGCGTTTTTGGTTGTCACATATGGGAGGGTGATGCTACTGGAAGCTAGTGGGTAGAAGCCACCAGGGTGCTGCTGAGTGTGCCGTGGTGTAGAGGCCAGCCCCCACAGCCAAGAGTTATTCAGCCCAAAACACCAGCGGTGCCATGGTCAGGAAACCCCAATCTGGGCAATGAAGGTTTTGCTTCTGTGGCCCCTTCCAGCTGCGGTTGCTGCATTGCACCGCAGGTCAGTAAGAATCCTTCCCAAAGAAGGGAAAGCTGGTTTCTGGTTTACAAGAGGGTTACTGCAGCCAATCCAGGGCAGTGCCTGGTCCTCAGGCTGCTTTCCACACCGCTTCTCAGAGCATCCGCCTGGGGCCACGGCCGCTTCAGCAGCAGTCCTGCTGCCACCAGCGTTGACGTGATGTGACATTCATGGAACTCGCTGCTTGCCGGGCACAGGCCCCCAGGAGATGAGCGCCAGAGACTTCCCCATTTTAGATGAAGCAGTGGCAGAGGGCAGTTGGGCCTATTACAGCAGCAGGTCAGTGGGCAAGGCTAGATTCAAACAGGCTGTGTCGTAATTGTCACTAAGCTGTTCCCCTGCCCACCTGACCCGCCTCCAAGAACACTGGGTGCTCAGCGTGTCCCTCCGCTGCGTGTATGAGGACAGGGAGGGTGAGGCCATCAGATGTGGATGCCACAAGCTGAGACATAATCGACATTGAAATCTCCAGATTTAGAGACTACAAAATGGGTCAAAACTTAACAAAGTGAAACAGATAAAATCTTGAATTCAGGCTCAATAAACCAGCTTTACAGATAATGGAATAGGAGTACCGGACCCTGGTGGGGAAGGCCTGGATGTGGTTTGTCTGCAGAAATGCTTTCAAGACTTAACATTCTGCACTAAGGACGAGAGAGGTTCTGAACGTCTCACTGGACTCCGAGGATCCTTTCGGGGCCCACATTTTGAGAAAGACATAGGCGGACTGGGAAGCACATGAAGCGGAGGGCCGGGATGGAGGGAGGGGCCTGAAACCCACAGCAGCCAGCGTGGCTGAAAACCTGGGAGGGCCGGAGGAGCCTCTCGGGAAGGCGTTGTCCAATGGCTGCCCATTATATTCTTGGGGGCGATTTTTTAAAAGCTTGTTCCTGGGACCAAGAGCTAGAGATCTAGTCCATTTGGCCTGGGATGGAGCGCTAGCAGTGGATTGTCCCCCAGGAGTTTCAGATACGCAGCCAGGGTTGAGAAGCTCTTTCAGAGGGACCTGAATGATGTGTGTGACTGGTGGTCATAGGACAAAATCTGATCCTGATTCTGTGTAAACCCAGACAGTTGAACTGGGAGCAATGGCTAGGAGTTGCAGGAAAGACATGTTTTTGACACCAACTAGTGTGATGCAGTGAGACTGTTCCCAGTGACTGTTTCCAGCTTTCTCCTCTGGCATCTCCGCCTTCCTCTCCCTTGCCTGAAGGCCCTCTGCCTCCTTTCCCAGTGAAACGGGGGATGGTGCCCATGTCTCTCCCATGCAAAATCCATATGCCTCTCCAGCCTGTGGAGCTACCATGTGTGGTCTGTTCCTGCCTGGACATGGGATAGGGCATCCCTTCCACCTCTGAACCCATCACCTCTCGTCTTCCAAAGGACTGTGCTTTTGCGGACACCCTCTCTCCTGTCCCAGCGCTTTCTCCCAGATACTGGATCACTCCTTTCAGCTTACACACCTGCTCGGCCATCGCTCAGCCCAACACCATGGCCCTCTGCAGTTTTCACCTCTCCTCCTACTTTCCTTCTCACCACACATTCCAGGACACTCGTCTGTCCTCACTGTCCCCAGCTACCACCCACGTTCTCTTCGACCCTCTTCCATGTGTCGTCAGGCCAGCACCCTCCAACACTGCTCTCATCCACAAAAGTCCCGGGAGCGCTCCTTGGTTCCCGTGGTAATCTTCGTAGTGGGAGTCCTGCTGACTCCCCGTCTTGCTTGAAACCCTCTCTCCTCTGGGCTTTTCTGAAGACATCCATGGGTTTTTCCTGCTGCTCTCTGGCTGCCCGCTGTGTCATCCTCCTTTTACCACTAGACCCCAGGCGATGGATGTGGCCCAGAACTCAGCTCTCTCCCATCCTCCCTGCACTCCTCTTGAACTAGGCCCGACCATTCCTCTAAACTCAGAAGATACCCAAGTTCACATCCCCAGCCATGACCGCTCTCTCCACATCGAACACAGGTAACCAAATGCCTACTCGTGGAAGGCAGTTGGGCGGCTCATGCTCAATGTGTTTGAAGAACTCCAGCTTTCATCCAGATCATCTGTTTCTCACCCACCTTTTCACCATCTATCCTCCCGATAGCTAAAGACACACCCAAAGCGTCATGTGCACACCCTCCCTTGGCCTCACCTCACAGTCTGTTCATTTGCTTGGTTCCCTCCACTTGACCTCCAAGAATACAAGCTGGGTCTGCCCCGTGCCTCCACCTCCTCTGTGTTCCCCCAGTCCTTCTGCTGCATCAGTCGTAACTTATCTCTGGCCTGTCATTCTTACTTCCCAAAAGTCCTCTCTCTCTGCAGCCAAATTCACCTTTTAAAAAAACAAAACGTGAGCCAGATTGCCACTCCCCACACCCACTCCAGTGGCTTCCCACTGCCCATGGAATATATTCTCAATTCTTGATTTCTGGCTGGCAAGGCCCCAGCTGGTCTGACCCCTGTTTCTTGACGGCCTCTCCACGGCTCCAGCCGGCTGCTCTGCTGAGATCTGGGATGAGTCATCCACCAGATGGTTCAGGCTTCCGCCCAGACGTCAGGTCCAGCGTGCGCCCATCGCTACAGACAACCCCTCTCCATCCTGTTCTTCGCGGTTACCCAGACTTTTCTTATCTTTCTCAGCAAGTATTGTGGCTTGACTTACTCTGGGCACATTCTTGTTTGACTCCTACCCTGTCACTAGCAGTCATCCTGCCCCTGCCATCTTGTATGGTTTTCCTGTCGTCTGTCACTATCCGAAATGATCCTGTTTGCTTATGTGTCTTCTGCAAGAATTCTAACTCCACCAGAAAGAGGGGCTTCAGGGTCTTGTCTGTCTCCACTTTCTTGACTACCTGGAGCTGTGCCCAGCCCGTCATCACAATGTCATTGCCCAGGAATTATGCTGAGTTAGTGAGCACACTTGAATGGCATCCCCAAATAGGAATCGTCCAAGTGGTGGCAGGGGCGGGTGGCTTGGTGTATTTTATTAGACTTGCGAAATGAGCTCCAAGGCTCCCGCCAGTTTTATATGATATAATTTTTTGAAGTTTTAAGATTAAGTATCTTAATGCTTTGCATATTGCTTTAGAAACTCGTTCTTAACAGAACCAGTGCTGGCGCCCCTTAAGACAGAGCGTGTTGATCACCATGTGTACAGTGTATGGCAGAAAACACTGGGAGCAGTCTCAGCAACAGGTTCTTAAATTAGTGTCAGCAGTTAGAGTGGAAACTGGGTTTCCTGCCTTGGATCATCTTAGCCTGTTCCTGAATCATAAGTAAAGTCAGTGGTGTAAATTAATAGGGATTATGTAGATTAGGTACATTTCACAGCAGTTATTTCATATGTAACTTCATTTAGTCCGCAAGTGTTTATTGACCACTTGTGGCCACCCACTGCCCTGGCCCTGGGAGTGGAGCAGGAATCCCAACGGAGTTCCCAGGTCTCTCTAGTTGCAAAAGAAGAACGGACGGATCATCACTAAGGAAACAAATTGAAATCTGCTTTGTTAGGTGGTGAAAAGTAAAATGAGGGTGAGCAGGTGCGAGGCATCCGTTCGCGTTCTGAAGTCAAGTCGTGCATGCATGAGTGTGTGAATTACTAAGCGTGTTTTCAACTGAGACCATCACAGCAACGTATCTGTCGTTCGTTCCATTCATTCGACAAACATATAACTAGCACTTTATCATGTGCAGTGGTGTCCCAGGGTACACTGGAAAGTGACCCCAGAGAGGATGGACGCATCAGTGGGTCCAGTTCAACAGATGCTGCCAAGAACTCAGTAGGCTAAAGGGTGTGTGGGATCCACGCAAAGGGAAGGGTATGTGCGGCTATGGAGCTTTGTTGTGGGGGGCGGTAAGAAGGGCAGCCACTGAAGGTGAGGCACGGAGGAAGAAAGGAGGGTTGCAACCCAGTCAGGAAGAGTGAGGAAAAGGATTCTAAAAAGGATTGCCCGTGAGGCTGAGCCAGCAGAATGCCCTAATGGATGTGGCCCAGAACTCAGCTCTCTCCCATTCTCCCTGCACTCCTCTTGAAATAGGCCTGCCCATTCCTCTGGACTGAAGATACCCAAGCTCATATCCCCAGCCATGACTGCTGTCATCGTCTCCTAGGGAGGAGAGGAATGTCGTATGAAAAGATCCCTCTTGAGTCAGCCTGGGTTATCTACTACGTAGATAGGTTATGCCAGGCTTAGTTAATTGAGAGCAGAGTGGGCTCACTGCAGACAACCCACGATTCCCCTGGTTCCAGGAGTCTAGGAGCCGTGGGTAGAGCCGTCACTGAAATTTGCATCTCGTTCCTTGGTTCCTTTCTCATTTGCTTGGCCCAATTTTTAGTCAGGTCACTTCTCATTGGCCTCAAGGCAACAATGTGTCATTAACTTACATTTTAGGCCGGGCCTGGTGGCTCACACCTGTAATCCCAGCAGTTTGGGAGGCCGAGGCGGGCAGATCACCTGAGGTCAGGACCAGCCTGACCAACATGGAGAAACCCCATCTATACTAAAAATACAAAATTATCTAGGCGTGGTCGTGCATGCCTGTAATCCCAGCTACTCAGGAGGCTGAGGCAGGAGAATTGCTTGAACCTGGGAGGCAGAGGTTGTGGTGAGCCGAGATTGCGCCGTTGCACTCCCACCTGGGTAACAAGAGCAAAACTCCGTCTCAAAAAAAAAAAAATACATTTTAAAAATTTCCCAGCATACAGAAATCTAAAATTTTACAAAATTATTTAGCGTTTTATTAATTTTTTTAGTCCCCATGTTTGCAGATGCAAATTTTGAATTTCAGGGGGACTTTTTAAAGATAGAAAGCATCATGGACTACCTTAGCTTCAAATTATGAATAGGGAGTACAGGACGGAAAGATGTGTCAGCTTGAGACCAACCTGGGCCACAGGGAGAGACCCTGTCTCTCCTAAAAAAATGCATTTAATTAGCTGGGCCTGGTGGTGTGTGTCTGTAGTCCCAGCTACTTAAGAGGCACATCTATTTGAATATTTGCCAAATATATGTGCTGCTTCTCCAACTGGAAAGAAAACTTTGTGATCTTTTGTGTTCTCCACATTAGAAGGTCTGATTTTATAATGTACATTTTTAAGCAGTACAGGACTTTTTTTCCACATGACTTTATACCACGCTTGGGACAGGAAAATAATTCACTTTGTATTTCTGTGGTTTGCTCAGTTGCACAACCTAGGAAGCCAACAGGTTAAGAAACCTCAATCGTACTGTCTCGCTGGTGACTGTCAACCATTCGAATAAAATTGGTCAAATCTTTCTCATTTCCTCCGTCACTTCCTTTTGTAGATTTTATAAACACATGCAAAAAGGCAAAGACCTAAAAGCCTTTTTTTTTTTTGAGACAGAGTTTTACCCTTGTCTCCCAGGCTGAGTGCAGTGGCACGATCTTGGCTCACTCCCAGGTTCAAGTAATTCTCCTGCCTCAGCCTCCCAAGTAGCTGGGATTACAGCCGCATGCCACTATGCCTGGCTAATTTTTGTATTTTTAGTAGAGACAGGGTTTCGCCATGTTGGCCAGGCTGGTCTCGAACTCCTGACCTCAGGTAATCCTCCTCGGCCTCCCAAAGTGCTGGGATTACAGGCATGAGTCACCGTGCCTGGTCGCTTAAAATTTGGCGGGGGTGAGAGGTATCAAGGAGAAAGAAAGGCATGGAAGAAGTGAGTGTTGGAGAAGAGAGGTATTTAAAACGAACAAGTTGTTGTAAGATGATTATAACATGGCTAGCTCGAGAGATAGCCAGAGACGGGTGACAGAGGGTGGGGTGTGACCGAGCAAGCCCACTGTGCAGCTTCTCCTTTAGGATGTGTATGTTACTTTGGTTTTGCGTTCTTAAACTTCTTTCAATGAACATATCATGTTACATCTTGGCTTTATTACGTGACAGATAAGGTTATTAACAGAAAGTGATATTAATATTAATTATACAATGATACTAAAAATTTTATATCACACAGAAGTAGATGGTTATTTTAAATGACTTAAAATTTTACTCTTTCATATGAGAAGAAACATTTTAAACATATTTAGTTATAAATGCTATTTTAATTGCTACATTATTTCTGCAGTGGGATTTTTAAAATCTTACCACATTTGCAAGGAAATGTTTCTATGTATATTTCAGATCCTGTTAAATGATATACTTATTTACAGGCAACAATTATAATTACATTGAGAAAACAGAATGAGGGGCTTCAGATTATCGATAAATACATCACACTGTTCTCACACATGATCATTCCATCTGGTCATAGTTCAAGAATTCAGCTCTAGGAGGAGACTTGCTCTCTGAACATTCATCAGGTTAACAACCTTACCAGTTATCTTTTTCAGTACTCTATTTTTATGATGTTTGTAGATAAATAGTCCTTTGCTGGATTTTGAAATTGTAACTGGGTAAGCATACCACTTAAGAATTACTTCCTACGTGAAATAGAATCAGAAAATTCCATCTACTTCCAAATTCTTTATGTACTTCCACATTTGAAGCTTACTTTCCCAAGTTGGGAAACTCAACTTTAAAGCAGCCGTTGACCCATTCTTTGTTCTATTATCAAGCTTCGTATTAATACAGAAAGTGAAATGAGTATCTCCACTCCCCCAAAGTAATACATCTGAAATCATCTGGCTGGCTGTTGCTTTCCTCAACATCCAAATATTCAGGAAAGCCTGTGTCCAGAGGCACCACGTCAGTGTCTCTTTGCGAGAGCCTTTATGGGGGTGGTACGAGGGGAATTGGAGTCCAGGGGCACGTCAGGCCCTCATCAATCAGGAGGCAGTGGCAGCGACAGCAAGACAGGCGGGTCAGGCCCCCAGATGAGATTTGTGAGGCTGCAGCATCCGTTCCGACCACACGTTCTGGAAAAATTATCATCTTACACCACCTTCTGAAGCAGTCAAGGTTTGGGTTATTACCTGGACCAGCACCTGGCTTTTACGTAGGACTTTCTCCTGGGGGACGGTGGCAACATTGTAAACCAAAGGGTTATTGATCAAATCTTGCTAATCCAAGTTCCTGACAGTTAATATTTTAAAAAAGAAATTATTTGTCCTTTTAAACAACTTTTCTCTTTTCCTAAAATTGTGTTATGTGAAGCTTTTCATTTTTAAAATTCCTTCATTACAGAAGCATGGTTAACGCGTGCGCTAGTGGACAAGTCCCACCAGTAAATGGAGGCCACAGCGCGTGGCTGGAGGGCAGCAGGATGTTGGTATCTGTTGCGCATATTTCAGCCTCTTTTTACAAGTCTGCCTTTTTCTTCCAGCATGTGGGTTACCTACCATTTCTCTTTGCTAATTTTACAATAATACCCTTGCATTTTCCGGTAATAAAAAAACATAAATTTTAGAAACATTTAAAATGCAATTAAGCTTTTTGATTTCTAAAAAAAACTCCGTCCTACACAAAGCTGTTAGATTTGGGTGTGTGTACCTGTATGAATCCGTTCTCACACTGCTATAAATAAACAACTGAGACTGGGCAATTTATAAAGGCAAAAGGTTTTGTTGGCTCACTGTTCCAGACGCTGTACGGGAAATGTGATGTTGGCGTCCGCTTGGCTTCTGGAGGGTGCCTCGGGAACCCTACCATCATGGCAGAAGGCAGAGGGGGAGCCCGCACTTCACGTGGCTGGCAGGGGCGGGGGGGCAGTGTGAGGGGACTTGCCACACACTTTCAAGTGACCAGATCTCATGAGACCAACATCGAGGGGGAACTCTGCCCCCGTAATCCAGTCACCTCCCACCAGGCCCCACCTCCAGCACTGGGGATGACTATTCGATGTGAGATCTGGGCGGAGACACAGATCCAAATGATGCGCTTTTCCCCTAATTTAAAAACATTTTAGAAACATTTAAAATGCGGATGAGCGCTTTGGTTTCTAGAAAACTCAGTCGTAAACAAAGCTGTTAATTTTGGGGGTGTATACCCTTCCAGTTTGTGTGTGTGTGGCTATTTGTTTATTCCCCCAAAGTGGATTGGATCATAATAGGCTTTTTTTCCTTTTTTTGTTTTTCTTGAGACAGAGTCTCATTCTGTCAGCCAGGCTGGAGTGCAGTGGTGCGATCTCGGCTCACTGCAACCTCTACCTCCCAGGTTCAAGCGATTCTCCTGACCTCAGGTGATCCACTTGCCTTAGCCTCCCAAAGTGCTGGGATTACAGATGTGAGCTACTGTGCCCGACCAGGCTTTTTCCACTTAAACATGCAATATGTTCATTAAAATTTTCCATGTCATAGAATATTTTCGTGTACTTAATGGCATTTAAAAGAAAATAAGTATAAATAGGTTAAATTTCCACGCTCTCTGGAAACAGTTCAGAAACTAGAAACAATCTCCATGTCCAGCGGTAGGGGACTGAGGTACCCTCCACGGGAGGCTGTGCAGCCATTCAATGCTGCTTTCTATGTAGCAGCTTGGAAAGCTGGCCGTTGAAATCACCAGGTGTCATTGTTCTAAGAACCAGCAGGGAAGCAGCACTGTGTGGTCCCGCCCCTCTGCCAAGCCAGGCATATCCCTGCCACCCCAGTGCCTTTTCACCGGCTGTGCATGGGAACCGCTCCCCACCCTCATGTCCACCAAATACCACCTTCACCATGAGGCGTTTCTGACCCCAGTTTTAACTTGCCCATGTCCTTCCTCCCCACCTTACTTCTCCATGCCACCACTCACCTTCCAACAACCTTTGTCCTCTACTCCTTTCTTTCTTGTTTAAAAATATTATATATAGATATTTTATTTAGCTGATTGAAATCTGATTCTTTTTTTCTGGTTTTTATTTTAAGTTCAGTAGGCTTTTGGGAAACAGGTAGTATTTGGTTATATGGATAAGTTCTTTAGTGCTGATTTCTGAGATTTTGGTGCACCCATCACCCGAGCAGTGTATACTGTACCCAGTGTGTAATCTTTTATCCCTCACCCCCCTCCCACCCTTTCACCTGAGTCCCCAGAGTCCATTGTATCACTCGTACGCCTTTGCATCCTCATAGCTTAGCTCCCACTTATGAGTGAGAGCATACCCTGTTTGGTTTTCCATTCCTGAGTTACTTCACCTAGAATAATGGTCTCCACATCTGCCCAGGTTGCTGCAAATGCCATTGTTTTGTTCTTTTTAATGGCTGAGTAGTATTCCATAGTTTTTTATATATATATACACACACACACACACACACACACACATACACACACACACACATAACATTTATATATATAACATTTTCTTTATCCACTCGTTGATTGATGAGCATTTGGGCTGGTTCTGTATTTTTGCAGTTGCAAATTGTGCTGCTATAAACATACGTGTGCAAGTGTCTTTTTGTATAATGACTTATTTTCCTCTGGGTAGATACCCAGTAGTGGGACTGCTGGATCCATTTTCTGATCTGTCATCTACACCCCCACACACACACCAGAATTTAAGCTTCTTAAAGGGAGGGACTGTCTTGTTTGTCTCTATTCTCAAAGCCTAGAACAGTGTCTTCATCGGTAGGGGCACAGTCAGCCTCTCTTGAGTGATTTGTCTAAGTATTATGTGGTAGAATGAGCAGCTGAACGTTACTGTTTGCCAGTGTCTAAGCCCTGGATTCAATGCTTCATAGGCACTATTTGTTACATCTGCGCTGAAGTTCTCTGAGGTGGTACTATTATCCTCATTTTCAAATGATTAAACTGAGTCCTCAATAATTTGAATAACTTGCTCAAGTCCTAAAGAATTTGAGTAACTTGTGCGGGTGAGGAGGATCTGGCATATATGGAGCAAATGAAGAGGGCAGGGGACTCGTGGGAAGTTTTACCTGTTTTCATGGGAAGTTTTACCTGTTCCGTTTCAGCTTTTAGTAATAAGTACATACTTATCTAAAAATGTGCCGGGTTTTTATTTTATTTTATTGTATTTTTTGTCTTAGAGACGGGGTCTCACTCTGTCACTTAGGCAGAGTGCAGTGGCACGATCTCAGCTCACTGCAGACTCTGCCTCCTGGGCTCAAGGGATCCTCCCACTTCAGCCTCCCAAGAACCTGGGACCACAGCACGCACCACCATGCCCAGCTAATTTTTTGTATTTTTGGTAGAGATGGGGGTTTCACTGTAGTGCCCAGGCTGGTCTTGAACTCCTGAGCTTAAGTGTTCCCCCCACCTCCATCTCCCAAAGTCCTGGCATTATAGGCGTGAGCCACTGCGCCTGGGCTAAAAATGTTTTAAATGAAGTTATTTTAAAATACGAATTTCATACTGAAAACACAAATTGAGAGGTGAACATTTGAGAATTTCCACGTCCGCTTCGGCAGTGGGGATGTTTAGTTTGAAACTTTAATTTACAAAGTGAGTGCAGTGAGTCTGTCTTTGTGGTGCTAGAGAGGGGTCCTCAGTTGGCCGTGACAGCGAAGGGCAGGCAAAGGCGAGTGTTTGAGACTTGGAGGGGACAGTGGGGGCACAGCGGCCAAGCAGAGGCATGTGTCAGGATAGAGTCAGAATGTTAGGATCGTGGCCCCCATCCTGCCACTTGCCACACAGTCAAGAAAATGGCAGGTGTACAGGAAGATCCAATTCAGTACAGAGCAGCCAGGTTATCAAATCACGGTGCGGCTCTGCAGAGCCTATGCCGTGTCCAGTAAAGCCGACAGCATTCCAGTGTTACCTGGAATTATGTACAAACGCAGTGTCCACAATAGGATACATCACGACTTACAGTTTAGTTAGATTAAGCAAGTTATAATTTTTCATAGTCCGTGAATATTTTCACCTGCCCAGATGGGGAGCAAGGCTCTGAATCCTCTCTTGCCCCAGCCCCTTCTCCCTGGGGGAGGCAGGCATGGCGTGAGTAGATAGGTTTTTGAAAAGTGCCTGATGTACAGTCAAATACAGGAAGCCCTCTTCTTTCAGACATGCAGGTTGAGCTCCCTAAAGCTAAAATCCAAAATCCAAAGGGCTCCATTGAGCATTTCCTTTTAGCATCACGTCGGCACTCAAAAATTTTCAGCTTTTGGAACATTTCAGATTTTCGGATTAGGGATACTCAACCTGTCATTTCCTTTATAATTTTTTTTTTTTTCTGGGAACACCTATGAAGTTGAATTGGTAAGAAATGCAGCCATACCACTTGAAAAGAGGGCAGTGGCCGGGGGTGCTCTTCCTAAGGAGCTGAAAAATGCCATGAAATTCCTGATTATGCTGCTTCTCAGCTTGTTCTTCTGCACCGTGTCTCCACATCATCATCTTAGTCTCTTTCTTCACAACTGAACAGATCTGCTTAAATCGCTCGAGCACCCAAGGCCGTGTAGATTTGACGCTTGGAGCACGCCTAGCAAGTTCCATTTTTGTGCCTCTTTTGCATAGTAAGCTTATAAGTGCCATGCTCTTTTCTAATTATCTATTAGAAAATTAGTTATTTCTATTAACTAATATCAGTTAAAATCTTTACATTTTCCACTTAGCCTCATAAAATACAAGCAAAACACAAGTTGCTCCAGCTGCATAAACACCCCTGGAGCTGAGCTTCCCCAGCCACACCGCACCCCCCAGCACGTGGATGCTGTGCTCATCTCTGACCACAGTATCAAAGGCCAGAGTCACAGCTCATGCAGAATGGAAAGTTCTGCCAGGAAAAATGGACTCCCTCACCTAGACAAAAGTATCCTGGATGTAGAACTAGAAAACTAACCTGAATCTCATGGAAGAAACTGCACCTGTTTCTTCTTTTTCTGTAGCCAGAGCTGGGAAATCTGGGAAGACACTGAAAGTAGCGATGAAGCGGCTCCCTGGAGGGTCGCTGGGAGACGCTTGGACACAGAGAGTGAGGTGTTTGCTGGGAAAAGCCAATCGGGATGGGTGAAGGTCCACGCTGGAGTTAGAGAGCGCAGAAAGTGGGGTGAGTGTGAAAGTCTAGCCTGGGTTACAGCCCCAGTGAGCCTGCACAGATTTGGAGTAAGAAACTCCCGCCAGTCTCATGCCCAGAGTGCCCTGGGAAAGTCTTCTCTCCCAGCGGTGACTCCAGGTTTCCCCAGCCCGGCACAGGGACTTGGGCTGGTGAGCTACAGAATTCCAAAGAACAGCAGGAGCCAGCCAGCCACACCTGGCCATGGCTGTGCCGTAGGACATCACAGGGTGTGTGGGCAGGAGCAAATGCCAGGAGTGCATGCAAGAGAAAATGATGGCTGGTGGGAACCTGCAGGAATTGCGGGAGGAGAAAAGGGGTGTACTCCTGAGGACTGGGGGCTGGCAGCGCTGGGAAGGAAGGGAGGGACCCTGATTCTGGCTGAGAGGTGGGGGGATGAAAGGCCGCTGTAGGGAAGAATGGCCGGAGCTTTGTCTGCTGAATAGCCAGCCGGCCAGGATTCTGCTTCTCTCCACATCCAACACTGACCCTTCCAGCAGCCACAGGAGGTCAGGGTTTTGCTTAAAGGAAAAGAGAAAAATGTCAGTTTTTACATTTTGGAGCACAATCTTACCTTTCAGTTTATTTTAAAGCAATTTTCCCTAAAGATCAACCACAGTATCTGGCAAAACTATGTTAACAAAATTTTAGTTTGATAAAGGAAATGCTTTAAACTGACAGCAAATGTAACTCAGGATCTCCAGGCGCCCTTTTTTTTTTTTTTGGCTAGGACAGAGGCCAGATTCCAAGACACTAGTGGAAATAATATGATACAACTTTGGTGGTGCAAACAAACTCAGTTCTTTTTTAAAAAAAAAATGTTCTAATAGTATCTAATAGTAATGGTGAATTACTCATAGTTTTTTGTTGGAAGTAAATTTCATTCTAGTTTTTAAATATCATTAATTCCAGAGTTTGCACTCTGCATGATTTCTAATTTTGTGGAAAATACAGACTAAAGAAGACACATTTGGCCACTGTGATGGAACTGTTTTTAAAAGGCTGTGCTTTAGAAGACACTTCCGACTTTGAGCTGCAGTTGTGGATGAAGATGTTCATGAGTGGAGGTGTTGGTGGAGATAGTTATCCCAAGTATATACTCGATCGATGTCCACAGCGCATTCAAGTTATCTTTCATGTTACAAACTTTCCCAGTGTTTACCAGCCCCAGGTACGACTATGGACAATGCTGTCGGTCATCAAGAGACAGAGTAGCATGGAACTGAAAAACGTGTAGCAGGTTTTCAAACCTCTTACTTGCCCAAAGCTTAGTTAAAATTATTAGATTTCCTCTGAACTTTGTTCTTCTCATTATTTTTGGAATGATTGCAGGGTTGGTTTAAGATTGCCGCTACCACATATTAATAATTGCACTGAGAAACACGTGTAAACGGAGGTTGTCCCGGGAAAGACAGAATGAATGTCATCCTGGTGAAGGCGGCTCATGTCACTGTCCTTTGCTACAGCCTTTGTTTCTCACCAATTCATTCTCGGGAATCGCTCGTTGTCTGTTGATATAAAATAAACATTTCCTCCTATCCCGGATGACCGGAGCCTTGGGCGGCAGCTGAATCACAGCACGCCAGTCTCCCAGTCCCATCACACACAGGCAGTTTTTACACCAGCCAAACTTAGAGCTTCATAAATGCAGCAAACTGTCAGGTTCCTTTGCAAGAGGAAGTCTTAGCTACAGGTTTTTGGTGGAAACAAATGGTCCACCCTGAACTACTCATTTACCATCTGGTTTGGGGAAGCTTCTGTCATCCTACCTGCTATGTATTTGTGACCTGGTAAATTATTTTTAAACACAGTTGTTTAATAGTGTAGTCAGCAATGAAAGGTCATAAGCCTCATCTTCTCATTAACACCACACCAGAATGATTCCAATATTCAGTGCGCAGATGACCTCATGTTTCAACTTCCTTATTGACATGAATGTGCTGAGCAGAGCTCACCTGCCTCTTGTCAGAGACATGAATGGGCTGATAATATCTAGTTTTCAAGCAGAAGAAGTTAGAGGTGAACCCCAGCCTCGGAATCTACATAAAATATGTAGCACAGTCATTAGTCATTTGCAAAATCCTAAAACAGCAGGAGAGAAAAATATTTTCTTTTCAGTGGCTGTCAAAGAAGTCATAACATACCTTTTAAAAAAAAAATTTCATCAGCCAAATCCTCAAATTTAAATATGGGGACTTTTTTCCTGTATTTTTATCAAAAATGTTTATATTCTTAAATGGTTATCCAGGTACCAGAGAGATGCCCCAGGCAGCTCATGATGCAAGTGTACACAGATATATTTTGAGTGCCCCTGTGTCTACGAGTCAATCTGTATCAGTATAGAATTAATATTGGATTAGTGTGAAGTGTTTGCACTGTAAATTTCATCTGTTTTTTTTTTTTTTTTTAACTAGAAATACTCTGTTTTGTTTCACTACTATTTCCCCAGGGCCTTAAACAGTGCCTCCCCCTGAGTGGCCCTGGGTAGTTGGTGGTCAAATCCGTAAATATCTGGAGTTTCCTGCACACAGCCCTCAAGTGTGCCGTCAAGATCGTGTCCCTCCAGTGCTGAGCCTCACCATCCTGGTGGTCCTGAGCAGTTGCATCCCCTCCCTCAGCTCAGCCCCCTGGCCTTCTGTTCAGGGTCACTGTGGATAAATTACCAGTGGAACCCAAGCCCTCAAAGCTGCCCTGTGGGCTGGGTGGCTCCAAGAGCCAGAGTATTGCTCTGTGACCTCCAGCCTGTTGACCGGGGCAATTGTTAGAGCCAGATGTGGCGGAAGGACCCGTACGGCCTCTCTTTCAAGTGACTGGGCCTTCCGTACGAGGCACCTGACACCACGATGCTATCACCGTCCTCGCTGACTGGGACATGCCACCCACCTCCACTAAAGGCTTGGGAGCCCCAAGGACCCCTTTTCATAATGAAACCTCCTGTCCACAGTTTAGGAGAGAGTCACAAAATCACCTGGAACAAGAAGTTTTTCAAATATTTTAGGTGTTTACAAAATATTTCTATGAGGACAGATAAGGGGGAATGAATTTTGCAAATTAGTGCAAATTAGTATTTGATTTAACCCCCAAAAAAGTACCCTGATGGTTCCCATGGTTACCTTCTAACATAACAAAAGGTTACATGTGAAGGCCAAGGGAAAAGAAGATGTAATTTATCATTATGTTAATTTTTTATTCTCCAAAATGTTCAAACTGCAAGGATATTTCATACAGATTTCTTAGCTGGTATTTAAATAATACTCAACACTCCTAAGCCTTAAATAGATCATTAGAAGTATACTGCATTTTTTTTCCCTCCAGCATTTCAAAGACATTACTCAAATTTTGTTTGTTCTTGTGCTGCAGTGGTCTTACTTGGCACCTCCTTGTCTTGACAGACTTGATTATGGAGCACCTATTTTGTGCATGGTGCTTGCTGGCCACTGAGCATCCGTAAAGAAAATTTTTTCCACACCTGTAATCTCAGTGCTTTGGGAGCCCAAAGCAGAAGGATCACTCAAGCTAGGAGTCTTGAGACCAGCCTAGGAGATATAGTGAGACCCTGTCTCTACAAAGAAATCATCAGAACGTGGTGGGGCACACCTGTGGTCCCAGCTTCTTGGGAGGCTGAGGCAGGAGGATCGCTGGAGCCCAGAAGTGCAAGGCTGCAGTGAGCTATGATCATGCCACTGCACTCCAGCCTGGTGACAATGAGACATTGTCTGAAAAAGAAAATGTACTTTTAAAACTCAGGCCGGGCACAGTGGCTCGTGCCTGTAATCCCAGCACTTTGGGAGGCTGAGGCAGGACTCCCTGAGGTCGGGAGTTTGAGACTAGCCTGACCAATATGGAGAAACCCTGTTTCTTCTGTTCTCTACTAAAAATACAAAATAAGCCAGGCATGGTGGCACATGCCTGTAATCCCAGCTACTCAGGAGGCTGAGGCAGGAGAATCGCTTGAACCCCGGAGGCGGAGGTTGCTGTGAGTCGAGGTCACGCCATGGCACTCTAGCGTTTGCCGTAAGAGTGAAACTCCGCCTCAAAAAAAAAATCAGAGGGACATAGCCACGTAAAGGAGACATCCACAGAAGCAATCATAACACACTAAGGGCCATGAAAGGGGTGCAGAGTCCGAGGGAGCTGGGAAGAGAGGCTGCCTCCTGTGCCACTGAAGGGCAGGCTTCAGCCCTCCCAGCGCTGCCCACAGGCACGGTGGTTTGTGTAGCTTTCGCTGTGGCAGGTCTAAAACTGTATTTCCCAACATCCTGTCTCATCGTTCTCTGACTTTCTCCTTACAATGCCTCATCTTTTCCAGAAGTGACGTGCATCTCATATGTTACGGGTCTGTGTTGAGGGCCTGCGTTTTAACTGTGTGAATGATGATTCTCTGGAAAAGCCGGGGGCCCTTCACAGCCATGTTTGCACTTTCTTTAGGAACAAGGGGGGCTCGGCACGCCAGCAGCCTCCCATCCCGCCTCCACCTGCCACCCCATTGCAAGTCCTTCAGTTTTGTCCACAGCACTTGTCATCCCTCCTCATGATCGATACGCACACATATATATGCTTATTAACTCTCTCCCCTTGCTGGCACCTAAGCTTTTCAGGGCAGGAGCTTTGTTTATTTACTGCTATTATCGCAGCTCCTAGGAGACAGCCTGACTGGGGCGTGAGTTTGTCTGTCCCTCCATGTGTCTGGACGTTGTCTAGCCCCACACCAAGCACATGGTAGATGGGCCACATGGCACTGCCTCCCCTTGGTTTGACATGGAGGGTCTTTAACTGGCTCTTGGCCATCTTAGTTGACCAAGATGGAGAAGAGAGCGAAAGTAGGGTGAGGCTGTTTGAGGGTAGAGGTTCAGGGGTGCTATTTTGTTCATTTCCTGTGTGAAGAAATTGAGGCTAAAAGAAATGACATGCCCAGGGTCACATGGCCAGGTGGCTAGGCTGGGGCTGGAGCTGACTTTGAGTCTGTGCGGTTCCAGTTCATGGAGCACCATGCAGTTTTCTCCCTGACCTCCATCTGCCTCCTCCTTGTACCCTGGGTGTGGGCCATCCTGAGGAACGGGGACCTCTCCATCAGCAGGTGGGCAGGGTGGGAGCTGAAGTGTAACAGACGTGTCAGCTCCAGCGACACACGGCTTGGACATCCCCATACACCGTTGATGGGAGCAGCCCAGAACTTCGGCTCAGCAGCATGTATCCAGAGCCCCACGAATGCTCGTGTTCATGAACCTGTCTCGAAAACTGCCCCCAAAGTCATAATTCTCATTACTAAAAACACACAGAAGTACTGATTTACGGTCAAAAATTTGGAATCCATCTAAGCAGGAGGGAACTGACCAAGCAAACCAAAGCATAATCTGCTCTTTATGATGTTAAAGAAGAAAAGAATCCTGTTACTTATCTTCTTAGGACATTTAACGCTCAACCCATGGGAGGATATCTCACAACCAGATTGCCTCCTTTTTAAGTCTGGGCGTCTGCATACCAGGTTTTCCTGTAGCTGAGGACACCAACACACTTTTTCAAACCACATGATGTCAGTAGATAAGAGCAGGGATGTATTTCGAGGCAGCGGCCTGAGTTTGGTGTATTGCTGTACCTTGAGCAGAGTGAAGTGGCCAGGTGCATTCAGGACCCTGGACAAAGCCCCTCGCTGTACTGGCCTAAGGAGCCCCACCTTCCCTGCTCAGACAGGACGCTTTCCTGTGCAGCAGTGGGTCATTTGACTACATGTGACTTTTTCATAGAAACAGCTAAATTTCTATAAGCTGAGAAATTTATGTGATCAAAGAGGGCTCCTACATCTAATTACCTTCCTGATTTAATTGAGTTTTCTGCAAGACACCCTCAGTCTCTCCCCAGCCTGCTCACCCTCACACGTGAAACAGAATCTCTTTTCAATTTAGCAGATCTGAGCACCCAACTTGAGAAATGGTAGTGGCTGATTATGTAAAAAGTGAAGAGGCTGGGGAGAAGCAGGACTCTCTCGAAATGATTTCATTTCCACCTCACAGCACTGCGCATCGTGCCTTCCCATTTATCGGAGTTCACCGTAGTAATTTAAACTTTGTGCTGCTTGCATTCAGCTAAAAATCAGCTAGAGAACAATTTGATTTTTGAGCCTTAACGATAAAATCCTGACGTGCATTCCCAAGCATACTCCTTTCTGGCACACTCCCCGTGGCTTCCCCAGACTTTCTGCCTCACTTGGCCACTCTGTGTTCCTTCTGTCATCCCTTCAAATTGGATGATGCCGTTCGGCGCCAGCTGGCCCTCCAGCATGGAAAAAAAAAAAAAAAAACTATTGTAGTGGACAAGAAAGGAGAGATACCAGGAAACGGATGGGATGCACAGAAAGAGACAGGAACCAAGAGGAAAGAGCAGAGGAGTATGACCTGGGAGGCGAGAACACAGAGAAGCTTGGGAAGCCCAGGGCTGTCCCGCCTGTGGGAAGGAGGAGGCTGGGGACACCCCTTCAGTGTGGGGCCCTATGAGCAGCTCAAGACTAGGGCCTCCTGTGGGTCTGCTGTGTAGAGCCAGATCCTGGCAGGTGGCTGGAGACCAGACAGCCATGTCCAGACTCAGCTTGTGGCACAAGTCTCATGATGGCCTTTAGCTTCTGTTTCTGGGGGAACCCGGCCCACCTTCTCCCCCCTCTGACCCCCTTCCCCATCTCACTGGACCGTACAGTGGACTTTTCAAAATCTTCCGTGTTTAATTGCTTTGTAGCATTTAACACAACGACCCCTCCCATTTTTTTCTTGTTTTTTAAACAGCTTTATTCAGGTAAAAATCACGTAACACACTTCCCCCATTTAACAGGTGCAATGCAGTAGTTTTCAGTATCACAGATACGTGCAACCATCACCACCACAGTCAATCTCAGAACATTTTCATCGTCTCCAGAAAGAAACTCTGTACTGGAATCGGTGGTCAGAACATGTGCTTTTTTTCTTTGTAAGGCTTTATAAACATGTTTCAGTAATCAAGGTCCTCATCTCAATGGAAGATCAAATTTCCTAAATTCCTACTGACTCGGCTTAATTGAGAGAGATCTCTGGGCGTAATTGAAAATGGCCCGAGTAGGCGATTCTTCTCTCCCGTGTGTTCTCTTGGTTCTGGCTCCTCCTATTGTATTCCTTTCCTCCCCGTTTTTATAACTCAGCCTAACACTGTGTTGTCTTTTCCTTTCGCCAACACCTGTCATCTTCCTGGGCCCCCTGCCGTGTCCCCGCTGCCCCTCTGACATTGTGTACCTCTGTGTGAGCGGCAAAGGGAAGGGACAATAATACCAGTCTCTGAAACATCTTCAGAGATGGGGGATTCAAGTCAACCTCCTCCCGCTGAAAGCTCCCGTCAAAAGGACTATGCGAAGGGGTGAGGTTTTGAACCTCACTTCACACTCACCTTTTAACAGAGACCCAGGATGTTGTGATTTCCTTGGATGGCAAAGGTGGCCTGTTCTTTATTTACCGGCCTACACATCTCTGTGAGCTTCAGAAAGAACAGAGCCCTTATTAAAGATCCAAATTAGCTTTCTATCGTTGGCCGTGTATCAAAGGAAGTGCGTTTTAATTTACGAGTTCCTACAACGACTTCATCTTGAGTTCATGGGGGGCTTTAGCCCTCAACTGATTTCCCTTCCTGACACCTACAAATGGGCCTGTCTTTGATAATTTTAAATTCTTTTAATACCAAACAAAAAAGGATGTTTTAGTCATGTACCTGACACTGCCAAATAGGTAAATTAAGGTATGGGTGGAAGCCAGCGGGGGCGGGGGGGCCGATACACATGTGCTCAGCGTTTTCCTCTCTCTTTTCTATTGTCTTTCTTTTCCTTTTTTACCTGTATA
Source organism: Macaca thibetana thibetana (assembly GCF_024542745.1). NCBI lineage: Eukaryota > Metazoa > Chordata > Mammalia > Primates > Cercopithecidae > Macaca > Macaca thibetana. Next base: position 6,677,651 of record NC_065589.1, on the reverse strand, counting down.
GATGCATGCTTCTTATGAACATGTTTTAAGGCTTTTTGTATCTTTAATCAACATGTAGAAAATTAACAGCCAACCCTTCAGGAACCATTGAAGCTCCCCCACAGTGAGTGTTGGCTCCTTCTAGCAAATTCTTGGTGTGCCCCTCATCAAACTGAGCCCCCTGCGGAAGAGTGGTTGGAGGTGTCTCTGGAGGGCTCAGCACTCCCTGAAATCCAGGCTCCAGGGTCAGGGAAGATCTGACCCGGGCGGGGATTAAGGCCCTGCTAAGGGCGGCAGCAGCGGCGGGAGTCCTTGCGGCAGGGAGGCTTGCAGAGCAGGTGCACCTCCCCCAGCACCTCCCCCGGCGGACACGCATAGAGGCCCTCGGGAACGGGAGGGACATGAGAATCACAAGCACGGAGCCCCCTCTCTTGAATATCACCCGGGATATCAAAAACCCATCCGCACACCTGGCGAGGACCCTCACCAAGGCGAGCTCCGTGCAACGGTTCATCAAAAATTGCCCGGCTAATGATCGGCTGGGCAGATAATCGGAGGAGAGTTAATTGTAAGGTTCGATATGGCATCTTGTCAGCAGAGATAAGTTGTCACGTTTTCCACTTGAGCTGAAACTAAATGATTGTAAAATAAGTTATGAGTGTCCTTGGGCCTGTCTGCCGGAATGATAGCTAAGAATACATTCCTGGCCCATCAGTCTCAAGCAGGCTGCTTGATATTTATGCGGACGGAATGTTATTTTATTCCCCCTCTAGTCATGCTTGTCAGCTCTCCGAGTGAAAAGTGAAACTGCTTCTTTGACTCATACTTCACGTTCCGAAGCTCGCAGAGACTGCAGATTGTGATCATTATTGCTCGTATTATATATTTTTTGGGGTGTGCGTTGAACATTGATGCCCGATTGGGAAGAACTAATGGCTGACATTGAATGTGCGGGATGATGCCGGCCCATCCTGGTTCAGCGCCGCTCGGCTGGGGACCCCGAGTCCCTCCGTCAAAGCCAGTTTAGATGTGGAGTAATGAGGCGCTCGCTTTTTTAATTTGGCATGGCTTTTTTCTCTTCGTGTCTCCCCTCCCGTACTTAACACCATCGACAGTAGTCGTCTGTCCCGGTGCCCGGTAATTGATACAAAATAAAATGCATTCTTTGTATGCAGCCAGGAGGAGTGGATGGCGCTCCGTGGGCCGGCTGGAGCTCATTTACAGTGTCTCAGGCGGGGCTTTCGGGGCCTCTTCAATTTGAGGAATACCTTGTCAGGCGAGAGGAGTAGTCGGAATGGAAAAGCACAGCGTGGAAGCCTAGTGCGTTGTGATTGCTCATATTTTAAACCCAGGGAATGTTAAACAACTCCTTGAAAGGGAGCTCTCAAGACCCAGAAGCCAGGGGCATTCATATTCCCGTGGCGGAGCCCGGCGCCCAGTGGACGGGAACCTGGTCATTCTTACCGTGAGAACACCCAGCCCAGGAGAGGTCAGGGCCTGGCCTCCAGGCCGGTCCTCTCCGGTTGGTCCTCACTGGTCTTGAGTCCCAGGTCACACTTCCTGCCCGACTTCTGTCTCCTGCCACGGCCCCCTCAGTTCACATCCCATTTCACTGCTGCCATCGCCTTCTCAGCACCATGGTGACCACTCCCTCCTGCAGCCGGTGCCCCTGCTGCTGCAGCTGGGCCCTCCCACGGGCAGGCATCTGGAACTGGCACCAGAGCTCCCTCCTGTCAAGGCTGTGCGGCTTTCCCCGCCGGCTGCCTGTCCACTCCTGCCGAACCTGCTCCCACTCGACCCAGCCCAGAGCACGTGGCTTCTCTAAGGGCTTGAGTGCCTCCCTCTTGGGCCAACATAGACACCCCACCTCGGAGTGGTCAGGTGCCACTGGTTGTCTCCTTCCAGCAAGAAAGTTGGAGTCAAATGTCCAGGGCCTGGGTCACAGAGTGTTGGAGCATTGCCGTGGCAGGAGAACCCAGTGGACAGAGACGCCCCCCACCCTGCCTGCAGCATGGCCTGGAAAGTCACTTACTGCCTCGACTCCATGCCTCCAAATGGGGGCAGGGAGGGTGCTTGCGGGCCCACCTTGGAGGACCAAGGACCTCGGCCCTGTGAGCAGCAGATTGGAGCGTGGGCTGGTGCTGCTTCCAGGATCTCGGGTGCTTTGCACACGTCAGTTACTCAAGTCATAGCCTCCTGAGGACGATTACCAGGAGCTCCTGAATGCTGGCCTTGCTTTCTGTTTCTATTCTTGAGATCACCGTTGTTTTTATTCCATGACAGCCCTGTGTCCTCTGAAAAGCTTGCCTCCCTCCCCCTGCAGTGGCCAGAACAAGGCTCGTATTTTTCTGCTCTTTCTCCCCAGCCCTCTCCTGGGCTTTCTCCTGGTGCAATGACACCTTCGTCTCCCTGTTGGTCCCATTCTCTGGGGCGGCTGGAGGTGGCCTGGGTATGCTCGGCCCAGTGCAGGTGTGCGTGTGGACTCTTACATACCTCACTTCTCCCTGCACCTGCGGCCCCTGCCATCGGCGCGCTTGCCGGAGATGTGATTCCCCTTGTCCTTCTTTGTTCAAGTAGCAGGGCCCAGGAAAAATCGTCTTTTATGGAAGGCATCAAGCAAGAAATCTGATAGGCATTCTCTTCACTCCTTAGAAATCAGCCCCGTGGAGACAGGGGTCTTGCCCTTTATTCTCTGAGAGCAGCCAGCTCCTAGGGCATGCTTGGTGCATGGGGACACTCAACAGGGAGATGCTTTCTCCATGTCAGTAGACCACTCATGGGCTCCGTCGATTGCCTAAAACTAGATTCCAAATGGCTGGAAACTCAGAGGACAGTGCTTTGGCACAAAAGCGTGCTTGTGGCTAGTTTTAAAAGTAAGTCGCGAAATTGATACACTGCTGTGTGCTACACCAGAAAGCATCCGTTCCATCCGCCTGTGCAAGTGCCTCTCACACAGAGGTCAGTCCTTTCATAAAACAAATACGTATGGAACCCCATTACTCATCCTGAATATGCTTCAGGAAGGATGTGTGCTGGCGAAGAGGATGCGCGAAGGCCCACCTTCCTGAAGCTCGAGCACTCGCAGGGAAGATGTTCCCTAAACAAAGAAACACTCATGGAGCATGTCGTGTCCCCATGTGGAGAGAGCCACGGAGCACAGGGGCCTGGGACGGGCTGGATGTGCCAGTGGCCAGCTTGGGGAAGGCCTCTCTTAGGGCTTCTTCCTTTGGCTTCTGGAGTCTAAAACTTCCTGGTATCCCTTCCGCCTGCCTAGCAGAGCCCCTCAACACAGTTCCCCATCTAAGGCAGCAGGTATGAGCTGTGTGGATGCTGCCGAGACTGGTGTGACTGCTTTGAACCTTGTCCACTGATGCAGCACCTACAGGGTGCTGCTGACCCCAGTGGTTGGTGGGATGTGAGCGGGACTGGAGTGAGGCCAGCTGTGGACAGCAGTGCAGCGGGACAGGCCCTGGGGCGTTGCACTTTAAAGAAGGACAGGAGTCAAATGTCCAGGGTGGAGGTGTGGGGCCAAGGGAGAGTTGCATTAAAAATGTGAGATGACGGGGCTGGGTGCAGTGGCTCATGCCTGTAATCCCAACACTTTGGGAGGCTGAAGCTGGTGGATCACGAGGTAAAGAGATCGAGACCATCCTGGCCAACATGGTGAAACACCATCTTCACTGAAAATACAAAAATTAGCTGGGCGTGGTGCAGGAGAATCGCTTGAACCCGGGAGGTAGAGGTGGCAGTGAGCCGAGATCACGCCACTGCACTCTAGCCTGGCAACAGAGCAAGACTCCATCTCAAAAAAAAAAAAAAATGTGAGATGACAGCTCATGTTTAGTGCCGGGCACTGGGTGAACGGGGGTGAGGGAGCATCCAGTTCCCAGGGGAGGGGCCCCGTGCCCATGGAGACTGCTGGGACAGGCTGGGGCAGGGTGGGGTGGAGGGTGCCCTCTTCTGATGGATGCTTTTGGTTTTTTGTTTTGTGTTTTTCAGTGAAGTGAAAAGTGAGGTCATCATAGGAATGTGTGGGGCGTGGGGTGTTTGAAGCGGGAGGAGAGGCTGTGAAATAGCCCCCTGGAGAGTGGGAAGTGGGTTACTACAGAAGTGAGGTAGGATTGAAGGGCAGGCCAGAGACCATGGAGGGGTACACTGATCACGCAGAGGTGGCCGGTGTGCACAGCACCACCCTCTCCCAGCCCTGGCCCGTGACGGTGCCAAGCACGTGGAGGGTTGGAAGTCAGTAAAGTTGGGACTTCCTGCTCAGGAGAGATGGTGGGAGGAGGGAAACTTACAAGGATGAGTTTCAAGTAGTGTGGGATGCCGCCCGGCTGTATAAGGACAACAGTGGGATGTGAGTGGGTTGGATGTCAGATGGCGTGGAACTCAGGGCATAGAGGAGCCATGGGAGTGAAGGCCTAGTGAGCTGGGGAGGCAGGGGTGGGGGTGGTAGTTGTAGACCCCAGAAACTGTGGTTCTTGCTGGTAGCAAGCCTGGGTGAGACCATGAGAGAGGGTGGCTGAGGTCCAGGGCAGAAGAGCTTCATGAGGGTGGAGTGGTGCAGAGGCCACAGTGCTGGAAAGGACACCCAGGAGGTTGAGATGCAGACAGATCAAAATTCCAAATGAGGAGCCTGCGAGAGATTGAAGACTAGAAGTTCTGGTTAAATTCTGTGGGGTTTCTCGCTATTGATATTTTAGGTATTTGAGACTGTTCTTTGTGGCGGGGGTTGTCCTGTGTATTGTAGGGCATTTTTCAGCACCTCTGGCTTCTACCACCTGATGCCTCTAGCACCTCCACCCCACCCAGTTTGATACCCAGAAACGTCTCCATCCATTGCCAGAGGTCCTGGGTGGGGGCTCCTGGAGAACTAGTGGATCTGTGGAAATCGAGAGTCCCATGGGGCTGGAAGTGCTGGTGTGGAAGGACGCAAAAGGAAAATGCGTATGTGGAGGAAATGCTGATGGGTTGGCTGTGGTGGTCTCTTAGGGAAAGGTGGGTGGTGGTATTTCCGAGTGCTGTTTCCTTCCCAAGACTGCCACTTAGCTGCTTCCTCCAGGTGAGTCCGGGATTTCTCCCTGAATTATAAATATTCCAAGATATGGAGAAAGCTTGGAAATGAGAGGTCCCTGTCCCTGTCAACTATTTTGCAAAAAGTTTTCTACAGCTAGAAGTGGGAAGGGGCCTAGTAACAGACGTGCCATTTTGATTTCCAGAAACATGAATTCTGAGCTAGGTGCCAGTGAGTCAGGTCACACCCAGGTGGGATTCTGAATTTGATTGTTAAAGAGGTGCTTTGTGTGCACGTGGAAAAGGAAGCATGTATTTGAACAGGGAGAGTTTATTAAAGAGAATGGGTAGACATCAAATAGATGTCCCTTTGTTGTTTTTAAGTTGTCAAAAATATGTGTGAGTTGGGTACCCATATAGCCCTCAGCAGAGTATTTGACAAGATTGTTCCTTGGTTTCCTCGTAGGCAAGTTGAAAGATATGTGAGCTGAACACAAAGACAGTATGATTTATCTGGGCTCAGTGGTCACTCTCAGAATCTTCCAGGAGTGGATGGTGCATCTGAAGGTGGGAAGCTCTATCTTGACTCCACCCTGTTCACCATCTTTTTCGTTGACGTGGATGGATGTACAGGAGTATATGGTCAGAACGGCCAAGCATAACTAAGGCAATTGTGAAGAGTAACAACGCATAGGCTTAGAACACCGAGAGAGACATAAAGAGTGGTGGCCTGGAATAGAGAGCCTAGTAGTAGACCCACCATGCCCGTGTGGAAGCCTGTCGTGTGGACAACATAGCTAATGTATGTGTTCTGAGTATCTTAGAAATACTGGTGTACACTCATAAAAACAACCGCTGGATAACGGAGGACAGTTTATGGTATAATGCCCCTGCTGTGGGCTCAGCATTGCACAGGTCACGGGGGAGGCGAGCACTGGTGGTTGCCCTGGGCATGGGCGCAGGCATGCTAGTTAGGTTGAGATAAGCGACTGGCAGCCGCATGCAAAAGGTCCTAACTGTGGGCTCCATAGGAGTTTAGAGATGAGAAATGTTAGTTTGGGAGAGGGTGTTAAACAGAGTGACAGAAGGAAGGACACACAGTTGGGGATGAACATGGCCTGTCAAAATGAGAGGACACCCAAGGGACAGAGTAAAATAATAATATGATTTTAATATAATATTACTTAATAGCAGCCCCCGGCAGCAGGAAAGTTGCGTTTGCCTGTTCTGCTTATCTGCCTGCAGGGCTAGAGTTGAGCTCTCTGAGGACAAAGACAGTCACAGTGACCATTGTTTCCCATGGCCTGGCACCAGGCCTGGCAGACTGGGCTCCTAACACTGAATAGAGAGGATGGAGTAAGGGGGTGAAGACTTGGGAACCCTGGGCAGAAAATATTTAAAATGAGCAAAAGGATTCACTGCCTGGTTTGAGCATTGAATAAATAACACAGGGAAGGGTTGCTTTAGAACCAGGTCATGATCTTGGGGGTCTCTGGATGTCCTACCCCTGAACGTTACGAGACTTCTGAACAGTGTTAAATCATACACAAAAATGAATTAGTCTTGCCCTTTTTTCCGGGGTATCTATAACTTTTATCTGATATTCAGTGGAATCTGATATTTCAGAAATACATGTAAGTACCACTACTTTAGAAATATTAGTATTGTAAAAACATGGGACAGCTTAAAAAGTCTGGGAGGAGAGGGACCTTGTGGAGTTGGCTGCACGGTCCAGGCTTGGGGGTGAGGTAAGAACTGGACTGGGGTGAATGGTGCTTAAATGGAGAGCAGGCAGCCAGGGAGCGGCTTTGTGAAAACAGACTGAGCTCGGGGTTCCAGGCTGCTCAAGGCAAGGGACGTGTCTTGTTTAAACCTGCCCGCTCCCACCTCTGCAGTCCCACCGCAACCAAACAGCCATAGTGCAGGCTCAGGGGGTCTCAGGACTGCTGGCTGCACCTTGGGTCCAGCTGACCAAGGAGGTTTACCAGATGTCCACCGTGGAAAGCAGGAGTTGGGCAGAAGTGGTGGGCAAGTGTCAAGTTTCAAGGGTGAAGCCCAAAGTGATAGCAGAGAAAGCTGCCCGGAATGCAAAGGTCAGAGTGAGTGCTGTTTCTTGGGAGCCGACTGCTGGGAGGAGAGGGTCAGGTAGAGCCGAGCCTGGAACCAGTGTTGGTGTCATGCACATGGAGAATGCCCCCGTGGACGTAGGGAGGAGAGGCAGGAAAACATGGCATCTTGGGTCGGCACAGTTAGCATGATAAGGGAAAGGAAGGCTTAAGGGGGCGAAGGAAGGCACAGTGAAACAGTGTGCCATTTTGAAGAAGCAGTGGTGAGGGAAGCCAGACTTCAAGGAGTCAGGAAGAAACGCAATGGATTTAAACCCTCTATCTGGATAGGAACCTTGTCTGGAGAGGTCTGCAGCGGTTTTGAGCAGACCCGACCGAGCTCTGTGACTTCAGCAAGTTACTTAACTTCCCCCTGTGCCTTGGTTTTCTAATCTGTAAAGTGGAGGTAGTAGGGACACCACGTGCCTCAGCGGATTGCTTAGAGCCCTGAACGCTTTGCTGAAGGTAGAGCTTGCAATAGCCCCGATGGGTAGTGACCTCGGATGAGTATTTGCTGTTGAGACTGTGGCTTCAAGGGTTAAGGAAATAATTCTTTAAGGAATAATGGGGTTAAGGAAAGGTGTAGGGAAGCAGGTGTGAAAGATCTTGGGACCTCTGAGGACAGGAATGGAGCGATGGAGAGGGAGGAATGAGTGAAAGTGACCTGGCCAAGACACGTGAGGATGAAAGATGGAACCAGGACAAGCTAGGAAGGTTCATTTAGCGAGAGAGGGGAGCCTGTTCCCCTAGGGATGGAGAGAGGGGAGCCCGTTCCCCTAGGGATGGAGAGAGGGGAGCCCGTTCCTCTAGGGATGGAGGAGAGGGGAGCCCGTTCCTCTAGGGATGGAGGAGAGGGGAGCCCGTTCCTCTAGGGATGGAGAGAGGGGAGCCCGTTCCTCTAGGGATGGAGGAGATGGCAAGAAGACCAGTAGAGGAGCCGTGATGGTGGAGTCACAGCAGTGATGCCCCAGGAAGCTGACAGCCAGATTTCTGCCATTGACGTTACCTCCCTCCCACCTGCCACCAGGGGACACTGACCTGTCCGTGTGCCTCTGCATCTAAGGATGTGCGTACATAGGAAGCACCTCCGCCCTGGTAGAGGGAAAGTCGCTGAGACACCGAATTGCCACATTTCTCGCAACTCCTTAAAGTGGTGAAGGGACCTTCCACCTTTTGTGAGTGAGTGTCCACCCACAAGGAGTGCACACGGTTGACACAGTCGCAGGGGTCTCATGGTGTCCAGTGCCGCCTGGGCTGCCCTGCAGGAACCCTGGAGTGGCCCTTCACCCCCTTCGCAGGAGAAGCTCCCCACAGCCCTCTTCTTCCGCGTGTAAAGGGTGCGAGCAATAACAGGTGACGCTTCCCACCGTGCAGAGAGGGGCAAAGGGTCTCTGCCTTAGGGCGGCCGGGAACGTGCATCGGGGTGTTCTTGGGACCATATGTATTTCTCAGATACCTTAAATTGAATGTTTTTGCATTTCTCAACATAAAATAAAAATTCCTAGAACTTTGCAAAATATACATATTTTCAATTCATTTTGATTTCCATTATCTTTATATTTGAAATCATGTCACTGTTCTGCTCAAAACCCTGCAGTGGCTCCCCATTTCCCCCAAAGCACAGGAGAGGGTCCTCACGGTGGCCCACGAGCCCCCTCCTCTCCAGTGCCACCTTCCACAGGCCTCCCCCACCCACACCGGCCGCCGCCACTCCGGCCCCCTCTCCGTTTCTGGAACACACCAGGCTCCCTCCTTAGAGCCAGGCTCTGGCTGTTTCTCTGCCCTCATTACCTTCTCACTCCTCTGCCATTTTCAAGTCTTAACTCAGTGTCCCCTGCTCAGTGAGACCTGCCCCAGCTACCCTGTTTTAAATGACACCCCCCATTGCTGCCACCTCTCCCAGACCTCCTAGCCTCAATGCCCCGTGTTCCTATTCTGTCTTTCCCGTAACTCTTACCAGCTTCTGGTGGACTCTAGGTTCTAGCCCGGCTGCCATGTCACTGCCACTCCACTTTAGAGGGTTCCCACTGGGGGCAGGAATGTTTTATCTGTTTCTCCTCAATCAGTGGCGGCTCCCAGCATCTCGAAAAGCTGCTGGCTTACAGTCAGTGCTCAAAAAATCAGCTGAATGGGTGCAGTGTGCTGCACAGAACTCTGACTTTGGACTTAAAGATGCTGAATCGTAAAACAAAAACTTTTCAAGACTCCAGAGGCACGCACCACCTGTTTTTCCTGCACATGTTCAGTGTACTTTTCCACCCTGGTTGAATTATATGTGCGTTCTGGTTATTTAATACCACTTTGGCCTTCTCTTTGATAAGATACAAATGGACATAATACATTGAGAGTTTCACTTACAGTGAATAATCACGTGTGCACTGGTTTTGAAATTTAAGTGGCTTCAGTGAATCAAAAATTGGCAGGCCTGCTATATCGACTTCCAAACACTGTCACTGGACATTGGTGAGAGAGAGAAAAACATAGCATAGAATTTTTCACTGATAATAAAACAAGGTGAAGTTACAGTCATCTGTAATATTGAGGCCAGAAGAAAGGATCAGGAATCCCTTATCCTGCGCACCCACAGGAGTCAAACCCATTTCAGATGATATTTCCAAATGTATTCCTAAATGCATCGTTTTCATTTCTAACATATCAAGGTAATTTTAAGAAGAGAAAGACAACTAAAAAGCATAAACTCACCCCTTTCCTTTTGCAGAGCTCCAGTCATGCAAAGGAGAGAAGGAGAACTTATCCACAGCATGCTGGTGATAGAAAAATAAATGCTTGTTTTTAGATGGCAGGTGGCACAGTAGAGCAAGGGGGACTGAGCCCATCTCATACCGGAGGCTCTGGGCCTCCAACCCAGCAATGCAGTGATGGGATGTTACTTGCAGGACCCCGTGTGATGTGGGAGGAGCGTGGCTGTGCTGTTTCTGCGTACTCTACTTTGTAGGTGCTCACTCTCTGCATTTTTTTGCCTTTTCCGGTCCAACGGCAGACACGGGGCTGGGTGACTCCGTATGCTCCAGCCCCAGCATCTCCAGCACCACCAGCCCCAAGCTCGACCCGCCCCCCTCCCCTCACGCCAACAGAAAGAAGCACCGAAGGAAGAAAAGCACTAGCAACTTCAAAGCCGATGGCCTGTCCGGCACTGCTGAAGGTAAGGGCTCCGGGGTGCCCAGGGAGAGTCTCCACTTCGGAAAATTCTTTTGTTATTCTTCAAATGTGTGAAATTAGACACCCTTAGCACCACAAATGCACAGTAATGCTGGTCACCGAATGTGCTTTCTGTTTGCAAGGTGGCACTAGAGGGCCCTTGGGACCTTTTCATCACTGTCTGATTCTCATGTTTCTCAACCAAATCTGCTCTCACTCTTGGCCGCTGTTGCTGGTAGCTGGTAGGAGTGCTGGTCTCCCAGCTACGAGCCTGATCCGGTTCTGAGGTCTCGCCCACCCTGGCAGCCTGGGCGAGTGTCCTCTCCAGCCAAGGCGGGCCATGCTGCATGACTCTGCTGGGGACGGTGCCTACTTCTAGTTTAGGAATCGTCTCTGATATTGGTGACTCTTAACTAACCAGACACCTGCCTTGATTTCAGCTTTTAGCAATGTGTTATGATAAACACCTCTTCTGTTAATGTCCATCAGCTCTTTCTGGTATGTGGGCTCTATTAATATTCCAGTTGTCACCGCTCATTGTGAGGTGTCCTTTCACCTGAGTCCTTACTTCATTTTTATTGCCACTGATGGCTGAAGCTGAGCTTCCTGAAGTGGCTCCTCCAAATGAATTCCCTTTTTTTAATTCCATAGATGCAAGTAGAGACACGTGAGTGCATGCATACATACACACACATACACACAAACACCCCACATTATGAGAGGTAAAATTAGCGCAGTTGTAACAAAGGAATACTTAAAAGGAAAAATTAACATTTGAGAACCTTGTTGTCAGAACATGAATTGTTGCCTGTGAGACCGGCAGTGGTAAGAGAGTGTGGTTATACCTGTGAGACCGACAATGGTAAAAGCGTGTCTTCAGCAAGGGTCTCATGCCCAGGGGCAACCTTTATGGCTTCCGTCCTTTCTCTATGGCTGCCACGCCTTTTCCAGATACTCTGCTCGATTGAGGGTTCAAACCCGCGAGCTATCAGACAGTGGCCACATTAGAGGGAGTGGCCCGTCCCCTCCGCATGTCCAGAGCGGAGTGCGTGAACCTAAGGTGCGTGTGTTAGCAGGGAAGGGGCAGAGCGTGGGGTGTGTTGTGTGTTTCCATAACGCCCGAGGCGGGGAGCATCATTTCCTTCATCATCAGGAAGCTGAAGTTCAGAACTCTGAGTAGCCCGCCAGCCTCTGCAGAACGGTTGGAAGCCTTTCTCCTTCACGACATTTCTTCCCGTTTTGCCTCCTATAAGCTTTCTGCTAACATATTGAGGCAATAAAAACTGATTTTTCGGCCGGGCACAGTGGCTTACACCTGTAATCCCAGCATTTTGGGAGGCCAAGGCAGGAAGATCACGTGACGTCAGGAGTTTGAGACCAGCCTGGCCAACATGATGAAACTCCGTCTCTACTAGAAATACAAAAATGAGCCGGGTGTGGTGGCGCGCACCTGTAATCCCAGCTACTTGGGAGGCTGCGGCGGGAGAGCTGATTGAACCCAGGAGGTGGAGGTTGCAGTAAACTGAGACCACACCACTGCACTCCAGCCTGGGCGACAGAGTGAGACTCTGTCTTTAAAAAAAAAAAAAAAAGATTTTTCTCATGTGGTGAGTGAGGATAATTCCGTTAAGTCAGCGATGGTGGAAAGTAATGGTTACGGGTCAGAGCAGCCACAGGTGCCACTGACCTTCCCACTGAAAACGGATTCAGCCACAAGCGCTTTGTGTTGGTAAGACTCCTTCAGACAACTGTTTGGCAAAAATCACCCTGGCAAGCACGTGCAGCCACCCCTCCCTGATTGGGAAGAAGGTTAGCCTCCCCCAGGGTGGGCAGCCTGTGCTCTCCACACCCCCAGGCTGCACACACAGGGGCAGGGGTTAGATTCCCTTTAGGGTCAGGCCGTGTGCTCATTTTCACAGGTACACGTCTTCTTGCATTTGTTGTGTGTTTCCAGTCGAGGTCTGTGGGTTTTTTTAATGCACAGCCTGGTAGGAACTGACCGTTGCCACTTAGATACACTTTCGTTATCCCACCCACGTGTTGACTGCTGTGTAAACAAGTGAATGGGGGCGGGGAGGGGGCGCTACCATAAATCAGTAGCATTTCTGCACATTTAATTGAGCAGCTGGTACTACCCAGTGTTCCCTTCAGCACGGGTGCGTTTGAAGGAAGTTTGACAAGTGACCGTGACCATGTTGGATGCCTGATGTTTCGAGTCCACTTGCTGAGTGAGTGGGATGGTATGTGGGTGCCAGGCAATAGTGGATACCAAGGCTGAGACGGGCTGTGTCCAAGCAGCAACTGGGGACCCCTTTCCTTAAAGGGTCTTACTGCCGAAGTGGTAACACCAGTAGAAAGATTTCAGGCACCATGGAAACTCCGAGATGAGGAAATGGCAAGTGTCTCAAACATGGATGTGTAAGTGGGTGGCGTGTGTTTGGAAGTCCAAGGCAGAGGTTTCGAGGGAACCACCCACTCTCTAATTAGGAGAGTCTGGTCTCTATGTCAGCGGCTATGACATCTTTCCAATAGAAAATAAAATGTATCATTTTTCCCTGGGAAAAGTTACCTATCAGACTACAAATGAGTCGCTTTTATGAAACAGTCTATATTTCATTTCTTCAAAGCCATGTTTTCCCCCCAAATTGTAACATCTCTAAAGTCAGAACATATCTTATCATTGTAGATTCAATGATATACGATGTTTTTGATCGTTTTATATACTGTTAATTCCTTCAAAGTACATTGTGTAAAACACCCAAATTAAACATTCTGTTCTTGAAAATAAAGCTAGTTATATATGTTTTGTTTTATTTTATTGATTGATTGATTGATTGTATTTTTTGAGACAGAGTCTCACTCTGTCACCCAGGCTGGGGTGCAGTGGTACGATCATGGCTCACTGCAGCCTCGACCTCCCAGGTTCAAGTGATCCTCCCACCTCGGCCTCCCAAGTAGCTGGGACCACAGGCAGGCACCATGACACCTGACTAATTTTTTGTATTTTTGTAGAAACGGAGTTTCACTCTTTTGCCGAGCCTGGTCTTGAACTCCTGGGCTCAGGCAATCCTCCCACCTCAGCCTCCCAAAATGCTGGGATTACAGGCATGAGTCACCACACCTGGCCTGTATTTTATGTTCTAAGAATACTGTTCAGTTATAAGAAACCATTTCTGCTTCTCTTTCCTGCAAGGCTCTGTGACTAGTTACTTCTAGTGTGTTCTCTGTCGCCTGACCAAGTGCTGAAAAGTTGGAATTACAGATATAAAAAGTTGTATAGAAGATGTGTGTTAAGTAGTTGAATTTTATGGTTTTTAACATAACCTATTGGAACAAATAACTAGGTTCAAATCTCTTTAGAGTATAAGAAAAATAAAATTCCATTGAAGTCAGCAAATTCTTCAGGGTCCTTTGAATCCATTGGTCAGTAGAATGCATTGAAGTCAGCTGATGAATCTGGAATGGGATGGGGCTCGCAAGCTGGCTCACCAAGGAGAGTCTTCCTGGGACTGTCTGCAGAGGTGCGGGGAGAGTGGTGGGTTTGGTGTAGAACCTGGGATGTAATGGGGCGAAGAGAGGGCAAGTATCTGGGAAAGCTTCCAGCTAGGATCTGTGGCCTTCAAGAGAGACACATCCAGCTGTGGTGACCGGGAGGGTGAGGGTGACCTCACTCTTCTCCCTCCCACTGGTCTCCAGTGGCCCCTCCTTGACCAAATCCAACCAGAAGCCAAAAGGCGTGAGAGCCCCGGATGCCAGTTCATACAGTTGGCTCCCAGGACCAAGACAAAACCAGCGGAAGCCGTAGGGTGTTCGTCTTTCACAGCACCTCCTGCCGCCTGTGCCATGCCACTCTGCTGGTGGTCCGCAAGCACAGGAAACGAAGCCTCTAGAGGGCACGGGTGTGTGCTCCCATCCATCATCCCCCAGGGTCTGGCTTTAGCCTGGCCCAGGGAGCCCTCGCGGCTTCCTGAACAGACCTCGGCGCCCTTCCCCAGCTGTGCGCGACAAGGACCCTGCCAGAAGGTCTTCCTAGACTCCTAGCCGAGCGCAGAGGTTCTCACTCTGGCTGTTTCTTACCTCTGTGGCGCGCTTATGCAGAGAGTAAAGGCTAATGGTAGGAATCATCAGTATCTGCTGCTGCAAACCCAGAAACGCTGTGTCTGCACGGGGCTGTCAGGGTGACCGGTGGACATAGGGCCGTTCCTGCCATTGAGTTTCTCCCTGCACAGGTCCTTGCTGTGCTCTTTTTGCTGAAGAACGGCCACTTTGTTCTGCACCAGATGGCAGAGGGTGTCAGACCCCAGCCTAAGGAGAGCATTTATTTTCTTAGGTTTACAATTTAACATGAATCGGATGAATCTGGAAAGATGCAGGAGCAGGGACTGTGACTGGAGAATCCCTTACCTTGTTGTGTATGTTTTGGGTCCTGAGGATTACCAGGAGATGTGTGGATGACGGAGCCCGCCACTAGGCTCTTACATCACAGGCGGGCTGCTGTGCTGCCTGGTCACTGTAGACCAGTGGAAGGAACTTGAGATGTGACTGGGCAGGATGATGACGGGGCCTGAAGCCCATGCATGGAGGGAGCATGCAGTGACTGGAGAAAAGGGTGGTGATGAGGATGAGGGTCATGAGGCACGGAGACTGTGACCAGCTGGTGGAAAGTCTGCCGAGTGAAGGGCAGCCCGACTTGTCCTGGATGGCCCAGGTGGTAACCATGGGACCTGATGGGTCGAAGCCTCAAGGAGATGTATTTTGGTTCTGATATTAAGAACCCTAGGAAAAGCTCTATGAACCAGGGCCACCTGAGAGGGAGTGACCCTGACTCTGCATGGGGTCTGCATGGGTTGGACCACGGTAGAGGAACCCAGGCTCTGGAACGTGATTGCACCACGGCCCTGGATTCCCGACCAGGTCCGAGTTTAAGGGTATGTTTCCAGGGAAAAGCACCTGGAAAAGATCTGGGATTTTCCAGATCTTTAATGGCTTGTCACCTCTTGGCATTGTCTTTGAATTACAATACTTTCTGGGCATCTTCTTATCTCGGGTCCAGTAGTGAGGTTGTCATTGCTAAAATGAACGGTCTCTGCAGTCCCATTCTGTGGCCCCGAACCTGGTGGTTCTCGTTAGTTTTATAACATTCATGCAAGTTTGCATCAAGTGCTAATTTCCCTGTTTCCCCAGTGAAAAGGCTGAAGTAGAGAGAGGTTAAGTGGCTTTCTTGTCCAGGGTCAGATTGCTGGTAGGTGACAGAACTGTCTCTTGATTCTCTGCCTCAAACTCTTTCCACCAGGCAAAAAGCAAGTCTTTGAGGTATGTGGAGCTGCTTTTGAATCTGGGAGTGGGGCACACTGAATAGCTTCCTTGATATTTCTCAGATTCCATGTAAAGACACTGACTTTTATATGTCTCATAACATCTAGAAGTTGTGTAGCAAAGATCTTTCTTTAAAAATGCAGGACCGGGCTGGATTTACCCAATCTTATTATACGAGAGGGTATGCAGAAATCCTGGTGTTTTCCCCCTCTTGGGTTCACAGCGCTTTGTTCTGAAGGTCTCAGAAGGGAATTTATTTTATCCTTCTCATCTTGTTCCTTTGGTTGTTCATTCTGGTCTTTATCGCACCATTGTGTGGTTCATCCTGGATGGATATTGAAAGATTCTCCTGTAGAGGGTAAGTCACAAACGGGCCTCTCACTGTTAAGGTAGAAAATGAATTGCTCATCACAGCTGCACTCACTGAGCAATGAAATGTTGACAAATTTCATTAACTCCAGAGTTGCAGAGGTCACCCAGGACTTAGTTTCCCTTCACTCTTTCAAAGGAGAACCTGAAATTGTGGATCATTTTATTCTTTCATCAAATATGAAGCAACCACCACAGGGAGAGCGTTGTGTGTTTGGCTCCATGGGAGACGTTGAGAAATGAAACTCAGTTCCTCTCTCTCTCCAAGGAGTTTAGAGCCTGATTATGGAGATAAGACATGCAAGAAACTATAACGAGGATGTCAGGCAGAATATTCGAGAAAGGCATGGGAATTCAGAAGAAGCACAAAAACGCACTGAGTTGTAAAAGTTAGGGAAGGCTAACCTGTTGTAGAGCTTAATTTTTATTGTGCAGATTGAGCACATAATGGTTATCTTATTTAATAAAACTGCAGAAAGCATTACTTTTTCATTAAATGTTGCCTGTTTACAACTTTAAACGCCAGTGGTGGTGATTTAATTAGTCACAAAATGGAGTTTTGTTTTTACTTAGATGCTAAGAAACAGATGTTGCTCTTCTTGATCAGTTACCTTTTACCTTAGGACTTTTTTTTTTATATTAATTAGTTGATGTTTTGGAAGGCACTTTGGAGAGAAATTAAAGAATCGTGCATGCGTAACGTACGGTGTTTTTTTGTTTTGTTTTGTTTTTTTTCTTGCATACTCATTATTACAGAAAAGCAATACGTGGGTGCGTGGAAGCTCTCAGTTAATCTGTAACCATCCAGTTAGATGGACTATCATGCAGCTTGAGCCATTGCTGGGTAGTTTGGGGATTTCGCATGCCGTGATTGGGAGGACAGTGTGTTTGTTTTGTTATTTAGAATATAACAAGGTTGTAAGAGTCTTATTAGCACAAGGTTCTCATCTGTTCTCACTCCTGGGGTGCAATTAGTATGCACGTGATGGTGAGCACATGACTGGCAAGGTGTCAGGGCCCAGAAACTGTTACCTTCCAGGTTTATATCCGGTCTAGAGGGGCTTTCACATTGAATTCTGTGTTATTTGGAGGAAGCTGGAGGGGAGATCCAGTTGCACGAGTGTTAATGTCATTCCTCCCTCGGGTTTTCTCCTTTTCATCTCCGTCAACGTTCCACTGGCACCTCCCGTGTCTGCTCCTTGTTTACCATTGGCAGCTATCCTGGAAAGGGAACAAGAAGTCTCCACAATCAGCTCCATTAAAAACTGCATAATCAACAGTACTTTTTGATACAATAAGGACTTCTTAATTAAACTTCCTTATTGGTGAACCACTGGTTAGTGCATCTGAACAGTTAAGTTGAACAGTTCATTATAGTGAATGTGGAAAACCAAGAATCAGAACATTTTCCTGGGAGATACACTGGCAATGCAGTCATTTGACTC
This sequence comes from Macaca thibetana thibetana, assembly GCF_024542745.1. Taxonomy (NCBI): domain Eukaryota; kingdom Metazoa; phylum Chordata; class Mammalia; order Primates; family Cercopithecidae; genus Macaca; species Macaca thibetana. The sequence continues at coordinate 6,660,265 of NC_065589.1, read as the reverse complement.
TGCTAAGGGTATCGGGAGACTGGCTGGGTTTCCTCACCCTTGAGCTGTCATGTATCCTGATGGACTTGCCTCCTCCCCACAAACTAGATGACTTTTCCAAAGACAGTTTGCTCTCAGGTTGTAACTCCAGCTTCCAAGAGAATGAAGTTGCTGAAATTGAGTAGATCATCTGTGTTTACTCTAGACATTGACATTGTAGATTGGGCACAGTTGACTCAAAAGCCATCCTGCAGGGTATGGTCCGGCCGCCACAAACACACACAAGCTGTAAGCGCTCTCAGATCCTTTGTGGAAGCCGGCAGGTCAGAAATAAACAAAGATGAGTCGATCACAGCAGGGGCAGCCAGAATAGAGGATTCCATCATGATGAACCGATGCACAGAAGGATTTTTGGTAGTGTGGTTTTGTTTGTTTGTTTGTTTGTTTTTAATTTTTTTAAGCACACGCAAACTTAAAGGGGTTAGATTCAGGTCCAAGAACGTTCATTGAGCACCTACTGCACTCAAGAGTTTTGTCTGATGCTGGATGGGACGTTAACTGAAGCAGCCCAGCCATCAGGACGCACATAGACCAGTGGAGAAAGTAGAAACACGCTGGGAAACTTGGATATGCAGGAGCACAGGGCACCCCCAGCTGCCTGGAGGACCTCAGGGAGGTTCCCCAAAGGGCAATAGACACTCACACACATTCTACAGAGAATGAAATATCTGCTATTCCAAGGAGAAAAAAAGGAAACAATCTGAAAAGTCAAAACAAACTAAATCTTGTAAGGAGGTGGCTTGGAGCTCCTGGGGGTACCTAGGCAACTCCTGACACCACAGACAAGCGTTTGAGCTCCTTAGTCTCCTGCTACACAGAAGCATAAACTCGCCTTTGAAAAATGCTGACTACTCACAAGATCCCTTTCTAAGATACAGAAATGTGACGGACCTCACCTCCTTTTTTTAGCTAGACTTTGAGATTCTCTCCTGTAAGTGAGGCTCGGTTAGCATGAGCTGCTCACGGGCTCTGGTGTCCACCAGCAGAGAACTCGGGACACCATGTTTTCCTCTGTGCACCCTGGGAGTATAATTCGGGCTAGCTTGAGAGACCCTGCGTTGGTCGACTTTCATCAGAATCTAGGATCTGTCTTGAAGTCTTTTCTTGATGGTCTCAAAATGTTTGAGCTCTCAGGCTCTTTGTATGTCATTTAAGCCACGGTGAAATTATGGTCCACTCTGACCAAGGTCCTGAAGCCGGAAGAGGGGCTGGTTCTGGCGGCCAGTGCTGTTCAACTTGTGTCTTCCTTACTATTCTAAATCCTCATCTACTCTTTTATACTTTCTCAGCTGCATGTATTTTACACACAAAGTACAGGGATGCAGATTGAAATGTTCAGCAGCAAGGTATGAGAGGTTCTCATCTCATGCACAAGGGCATTTTTCTCGGCCTCAGCAGCCCTCAGATGTTCCCATGCTCTGTTAGACACGTGCGGCCTGGGCTTCGGGAAGTAGAGATGCCCAGGGGGTTATATTTTCAGATGTTCTAGCTGAGCTCGCTTTGTCTTTCCTCCCAGCCCTGGCAATAATGAAACTAGGCAGTGTTTTATCTCACAGGCAGTGGCGACTTCGTTCCTCTGTCTAAAGATGTAAAACAAAAGGGATATTGATGAATGTAAAACTTAGTCTATGTGGAAGCAACTTGGCAAATGGGGAGGATGAAATAAAATTGCACCTACCGTTTGTCTTAGCCTGCCATATCAAAATGCCACAGACTGGGGGCTTAACCAGCAGAAACTCATTTCTCATGGTTCTGTAGGCTGCGAAGTCCAAGATCACTGTGCCAACTGACTCTGTTCCTAGGGAGAACTCTCTTCCTGGCTTGCAGGTGGCCCTTTGTTTGCTGTGTCCTCATGTGACCCTTCTGTGGTGTGCACACACACACAGAGAGAAGCTCTTCTTTTTCTTATAAGAACACCCATCCCATCATGAGGGCCCAGCCCTCATGGCCTCGTCTAACCCTCATCACCTCCCAAAGGCCCAGTCTCCAAATACCAGCACGTTGGTGGGGTGAGGAGTTACAGCTACAACATGTGAATTTTGGGGGAGACAAACATTCAGTCTGTAAAACCATGCCACTTTCTATTCCTGGTTGTGGGATTAATGTCCCTATGGCCCCCACCCACCCACTCACCTACCCACCATATGCCATTTAAGGAAAATATTTCATGGACTCTCTCAGGTCAGAAACTGCTTGGACAGATCACAACTGTCCTTTCCTCTTCACTCTTCCCTCCCGAGTCTTGGATTTGTTGTCAGGAGACATCATCCAATGCAAAGGAAGGACACCATGGATTTACTGCCTGCTCGTAAATGTGCGCTACCTCATTGCATCCTTAAAACAACCCTGTGCAGTGTTGGCAGGTGTGTGGTGGCATTTCTGTTGTCACAAATGAGGAAGAGGGTTGAATAAAGTTGAGTAATTTGCCCAAGGCCAGTAGATGAGTGGCCTCTGGGACTTGGAAGTCTGTATTTTGCTTTGCATTTCATCTGTTAACCTGGAAAAGGCTTCAGGGGATTGGAGTGGGAGGAGAGCCTTCTGTAGGCCTCTGACTCTCAATCCTGTGGCTCTCAGAGTTGCTTCTCCCTCTGTGCATGTCCATTTCTGCAGCACAGCAGGGCCGTGCCCACGGATCCCCACCACTGCCCTTGAGAACTGGGAAACAGTCATTCCTTTGCTGGGCTTCTCAGGAGGCCTGTTGGGTTGTGGTATGGCTTCCTTGCAAACAGTGCACACACACTCTGATACGTTTGTTAAAAAAGATGTAAATCGCTGCTTCAGCTGCTTTGCTGACAGTTAGAACCTACAGGATAAGATGGGCTGTGTTACAAGGGGACATCTCTTGAAATTTTTTTGGACTTATGGACATTTAATTCAGATGCAGTAAACCCAGTTTTCCTGTTCGTTTTAAGATTGATATGCCTTTTTTTTTTTTGGATGAGAGAAGTGTATTTGTGTTGTTTTTGGGATGTGGTCTCGCTGTGTTGTCCAGGCTAGTCTCAAATCCCTGGTCTCAAGAGATCCTCCGATGTCAGCTTCCTGAGTTGCTGCCATTTACAAGCATGTATCACCACAGCCAGCTAGAGTGCGCATTTTTAAGGGCAGTTTGAGGTTGGAGGGAGGAGGGTGGCGATTGATTAAGCCCTCCCATCGTTCATTTGAATCCTGCATCGCTGATTTAAGTGTTAATCAAATGCCTGTCTCGCCTGGCTGCGGGGTCCGATCATGGTTACTGACTCACTCTCATTTTATCACGATGTATTATTCATGCTTTGGAGAAGGTATAGTTGAGATAAACTTTGTGTGTTTATTTAGTAATCTTTGCTAATACCCTCTTGGCTTTCCACTCCACCCCTTTCTCATCTCAGACATACCATAGGCACCAGGGTGTGGAGCCAATGAAAGGACAGGCGCAGTGAACGCTTCAGCAGGCATTGCCGTGCACGCACACACAACTTCACAAGGGCCTCTTGTGCACGTGGGACATGGAGAAAATTGGCCATTTGTCTGTGGGGTAATGGGCTTTGCTGCAATATGAAAATCTATCAAATGGGTAAAATCAATGACATTGTATCAGAGTTCATGAAAAGTGCCTACTGCACACAGTTTAATTCTATTTAATTTTTTTAAGTGGAAAAAAGCAAAGGAAAAATGTTTTAGTTTTCTCTTAAGCTGATTTCGCTCTGCTTTTTCTTAAAAGTGCCTTTCTAGTTGCCACACAGTGATGTGATCATTATCTGCCACCTCGTCGCCTTGCTGCCTCTGCATGCAGTAAAATACAAAAAAAAGAGAGCAAGAGAAAGCAGGGGAGCTTGTGAAGTATGACTCCCTATCCCAAGACTCATTGCCTGCGATTCGTACCGCTTGACAGTAATGATCTTATTACAGTACTGTGGACCTTGAAGAGATTTCATGAGGAGAGTGAAAGGACGAACCTCCGTGTAATCAAGTGGCGCTGAATATTCCACGCGTTTTTGATCACACACTGATTGGGCACAGTTTTAGCCCATCTTCTAGTCAATTATGCATGGCCCCTGTGCTCCTCGAATAGTCGGAAACATTGATGGCTGTTGTCTGGGTTTTGGCAGGCAGCCAGGGGTTTGAAGTGCCTTGTACGTCGTCATCCCAGGATAAGTGCTTTTTAGTTGGAATTGATTACCTTTCTTTGGGTTTTGCTTAATAGCAAAACTGCGTTTGGAGAGGGCTTCAGGTGAAAAATGGACATATTAGCCATTGAGAGCATCCGAACTCCTAGTCAATTGTTAGGCTTCCCTTGTTTCCATCTAATTTCTGTTTAATGATAACAGTGTTTGATAATATTTAAGATATCTCACCGCATTTGCCGCTGAGCACACATGTTGAGCGTCGAGGACAGGTTCAATTATGTGGCCACCGTGTTCAGGTTCCCGGATTGATCCAGGGGAGGCTCCAAGCTTTGAGGAGATCTGGCGGTTAGTTTCCATCTTGGCATAAAAGCATTAATTATCTAAAGATATTTTCATCTGCAGGAAAATAGGCAGAGAATTCTTCCTACTGTTGAGTGGTCGCTCCGTGTGACCGTGGAGCTCATGTCAGCATTGCTGGGTTTGGGCTCAGCCTGCTACCCTGTGCCCAAAAGGCTTTTTCCCATTGTTTCCTCCCTCCCCTTGCTATTGATCTTGAAGTCTGGGGACATTTGAAAGGATGGGATTGTTTCCTACCAGAATGAGGCATGATGTTGCCTGTTAGGAAAGTCAGACAATTAAACCAGTGTTACTATGTAGAAGTGAAAACCAGTATAAACCAAGTTTTTTTGCCTCCTCATGTTATGCTGTTAATTCCGATTCTTGTCTTAAGGATTGTCTTAGAATTGTTAGGACAATTTCTAAGGTGTTTTTTGTTTTTTGTTTTTAACATTTTCTGCAAGGCTTAAGGAATTGGACACCTCAGAGTATGTCATCACTGTGAGATGTCTCTCAAAGTCTGTCTTGAACTTGCCAAGACACGCTGCCTGGGGGCCTCTGGTCACTAAGCTTATGTGAGGGATGAGAGTCCTAGCATTGCTCCAGCAGGTATTTCAATCACTTGATTTGACTCTTCTTAATTCAATAAATAGGTAGCTTTGTTCTTTGGCTTGATTTTTCATTTGGATCTTTCTTGCTTTCTTCAGGTAGGAATGATTTTCCCCTTCAGCTGGTTTTCTGCAGAAGCCATGATATACTGTAGGCATGGTTACCAGAACACCCCTGAGAGAGCTGACCAGGATTTCTAAGTTCATGTTCCATGCGTACACACACACACACACACACACACAGTGGTATTTTTTTTCTTTCTGAATTTCATGAAAATAAAATATTTTCTACCAGAATACACATTTAGCGACGCCTCTTTCAGAGAGGAAATCAATCTCAAAACAGAAACTCATAGTTGTCAATCTATTAGCAATATCATCACAATCAATTATTGACTATTGCCATGTGTCAGGCACTGGGCTTAAATGCTTTGCACACAGCATCTCATAACCCTCACAAAAACCTGGGAGGTGGGTGCCATTATCCGCATTTTTATAACCGAGGTTACCGAGGGTCATAAAGTTTAAGTAACTTGCTCAAGGCCATAGACATAGAAAGCGGCAATAGGGCCACCGATCCAGGTGAGGGCAGCAGTGCTCGCTGCCTCTGACGCGTCTCCACGGTGACCTTCCCTCCCCCTGGAAGGGGTGCTTGTCTTCTCAGTGGTCTTGCCTCCAAATCTTGGCTTGTCTAGGATTCTTCCTACAGAATAAGTTCCTATAAAATAAGGGGTTTTATTATGGGTTATCTGAAGAGTGTTTCTTAATTTTAATAAGTTAATATTCCAACCATAAAAACTTCTGACATTTTACTGGAGGCTGTGCTTCAGCAGATTGACAGAAGGCGTTTTTACAGCACTTGGAAAATATCAGATCCACGAAGAACAAATGATCAAAGTTTCAAAGGCTGTAATTTTGGAAAGCTGGCATATATAATGATGATCTCTTTGCAGCCTGGTAATTTTACCTGGACAAGTAAATCCATTTCTCACATTTAAGGAGAATCAAAGAGTCAGTAAACATGCAGAAACACTTTTAGCTGTGAGTGCAGAGTCACTCTTACAATGAACATATAATTACCTCAACAGGCCAATTAATTCAGCCGTTTAAGATCTGTCACTATTTTCTTGATTTTCCCCCCCAAATATTACTTTATTCTGCACAACGTGGGGACATCAACTGGGAAGGTCATCGCTAGGTGGTCAGAAGGAAGGGGGGATGATTCATCCGATGAGGCACTGCTGTTGTGGGGTGTTGGTTTGAAGAACTCATACATGGTAAAAGTAACTTGTGTTATCATTGGCTCTAGGGGACTACCGAAGATAGGAATTTTCAACCTTCCTCTTCCTCATCTGCTCTCCCAGGCTCATTGAAGGGACATAGAGAAGGTTTAGGCCCTGTTTCCTTTTGAGCAGCACAGAAACACCTGCCCAGTCCATTCGTGGAAGGGCAGAACCAAAGCCAGCCCTTGGTTGCCATTCTTTCCAGACTTCCACCATTGTGTCCTGAGTGGTTCCAGAATGTCATTGATGGGAAATTGGTTTTCTTTCCTTCTGAACATTCAAAGATTAATATGTTATGTCATCAGTGACTTGTTGCCTTCTACTTCTGATTGCCCATCAGCTTAGTTTGCCCAGGAGAACTACTTTTTCCCAAGTTCTTTTACTTGAGTTCTGAGACAAGATTTGATACCCATTCGTGTATAGGCCAAATCCAGTTCTTGTCTTAATTCTTTTCCCAACCCCTAAAAAGCATTTGAAAACACTCCTCCACACTGTTCAGATGCGTGATGTGTGAGCATGAGGAGACATTCCATAAGCCTGCAGGGTCTCTGGAAGTGTACTCACTGCTGCAGGGCCGTTTGCTGGGAGAGGAAGCTGGCCTCAGGGGTCTCCCAGGATGCTGGGGCTGGTGGAAGGGGCAGGATGGGGGGTTATGGGAGTGCCCAGCAAGGGGAAGCTGCGGCAGGGTCTCTGTACAGGTGTGCAAAGGACCAGTGCTGCTGCAGGGAACACAGCTGGGAGGGCGTCCACCGGGGCTGGGGGCCGGGCAGGGGGCTTCTCCTCTTACTAGGCCCCCTCCTTTTGTTCAGCTCCTCCTCCCCAGCCCAACCTCCCATCACTTTCTACATTCTGGCCCCTTTTTCTCCTTTCCCTCTTTCTGTTCCATTCTCCTTTTTCCTGTAAGGCTGTCCTTGCTTCTCTTATTTAATTTCTCTTCTTTTCCCATCCAGAACTTCATCATTGTCTTTTTCTCCCTTTCTTATTCCCTTTTTTTCTTTCTTTTTTCTTTGAACTTTTTTATTGTGGCAAAATACAGTCGTGCATCACATTGCGACATTTTGTTCAATGATGGATCACGTAATGTGATGGTGGTCCCATGAGATTAGAATACCATGTCCTTACTGTGCCTTTTCTGTGGTTAGATGCTTAAATACACACTTCCCATTGTGTTACCGCCACCGACAGTATTTGGTATAGTCACACACTGTATGGGTTTATGCCCTGGGAGCAGTAGGCTCTGCACACAGCCTGGGTATGTGGTAGGCCACGCCATCTAGGCTTATGTATGGACTCTGTGGTGGTCACACAATGGCAAAATTGCCTAACAACACGTTTCTCAGAATGCATCACTTAACGATGGGGATACATGGCTGTATGTAACACAAAATTTGCATTTTAATCATTTTTAAGTGTCCAATTCAGTGCCATTGAATTATATTTGCACATTCACAGTGCTGGACAACCATGACCACCATTCCCAAAACATTTTTTTCACTCCAAACAGAAACCTGCTAACCATGAAGCAACAACTCCCCAGCCCCTACTTCTCCTAGCCCCTGTGACCTCTGATCTGTTTTCTGTCTGTGAATTTGCGTCATCTGGATATTTCATATAAATAGAATCATGTGATAGTTGAATATGGATCTTTTTGTGTCTGGCATCTTATATTTGGCATGATGTTCCATATTGTAGCATGTGTCCATACACCACTCTTTTTTAAGGATGGACAATATCCCATAGTGTGGATTTACTATATTTTGTTTGTTGACGGACACTTGGATTGTTTCCAGCTTTTGGCTATTGTGAATGATGCTGCAGTGAACATTGTCATACGAGTATCTGTTTGAGTCCCTGTTTTCAGTTTTTTCCGGGTATAAACCTGGGAGTGGAATTGCTGGGTCATCTGGTAATTCTGTTCAGCTTTTCAAAGAACCACCAAATTCTTTTTTCTTTTTTTTCTTTATTTCTTCAAAAACAAAATAATAAAAAGGATACATGCACAGGTCGTGCAGGTTTGTTACAAAGGTATACATGTGTCATAGTGGTTTGCCGCACCTATTGACCCATCTTCTAAGTTCCCTTCCCTCACCCCTGACCCCACAACAGACCCTGGTATATGGTGTTCCCCTATCTGTGTCCATGTGTTCTCAGTGTTCAACTCCCACTTATGAGTGAGAACCTACGGTGTTTGATTTTCTGTTCCTGTCTTAGTTTGCTGAGGATAATGGCTTCCAGCTTCATCCATGTCCCTGCAAAGGATATGATCTCATTCCTTTTTATGACTGCATAGTATTCCATGGTGTATATGTACCACATTTTCTTTATCCAGTCTGTCATTGTTGGGCATTTGGGTTGGTTCCATGTCTTTGCTATTGTGAATAGTGCTGCAATAAACATATGCGTGCATGTGTCTTTATAGCAGAATGATTTATATTCCTTTGGGTATAAACCCAGTAATAGGATTGCTGGATCAAATGGTATTTCTGGCTCTAGATCCTTGAGGAATCGCTATATTGTCTTCCACAATGGTTGAACTAATTTACATTCCCACCAACAGTGTAAAAGCATTCCTATTTCTCCATAGCCTCACCAGCATCTTTTGTTTCCTGACTTTTTAATAATCACCATTCTAACTGGCATGAGATGGTATCTCATTGTGGTTTTGATTTGCATTTCTCTGATGATCAGTGATGTTGAGCTTTTCTTTATATGTTTGTTGGCTGCATAAATGTCTTCTTTTGAGAAGTATCTGTTCATATCCTTTGCCCACTTTTTGATGGGGTTGTGTGTTTCTTTTTTTTTTTTTTTTTTTTTTTGAGATGGAGTCTCGCTCTGTCGCCCAGGCTGGAGTGCAGTGGCCTGATCTCAGCTCACTGCAAGCTCCGCCTCCCGGGTTCACGCCATTCTCCTGCCTCAGCCTCCTGAGTAGCTGGGACTACAGGCACCCGCCACCACGCCCGGCTAATTTTTTGTATTTTTAGTAGAGACAGGGTTTCACTGCAGTCTCGATCTCCTGACCTTGTGATCCGCCTGCCTCGGCCTCCCAAAGTGCTGGGATTACAGGCGTGAGCCACCGCGCCCGGCCGGGGTTGTGTGTTTCTTGTAAATTTGTTTAAGTTCTTTGTAGATTCTGGGTATTAGCCCTTTGTCAGATGGATAGATTGCAGAAATGTTCTCCCAGTCTGTAGGTTGCCTGTTCACTCTGATGATAGTTTCTTTTGCTGTGTGGATGGTCTTTTAGTGTAGTTAGATCCCATTTGTCAATTTTGGCTTTTGTTGCCATTGCTTTTGGCATTTTTGTCATCAAGTCTTTGCACGTGTCTGTGTCCTGAATGGTATGGGCTAGGTTTTCTTCTAGGGTTTTTATGGTTTGGGGTTTTACATTTAACTCTTTAATTCATCTTGAGTTAATTTTTGTAAAAGGTGTAAGGAAGGGGTCCCATTTCAGTTTTCTGCATATAGCTAGTCAGTTTTCCCACTACCATTTACCGAGTAGGAAATCCTTTCCCCATTGCTTGTTTTTGTCAGGTTTGTCAAAGATCAGTTGGTTGTATATGTGTGGTATTATTTCTGAGGTCTCTGTTCTGCTCCATTGGTCTGTATGTCTGTTTTGGTACCAGTACCATGCTGTTTTGGTTACTGTAGCCTCGTAGTGTAGTTTGAAGTCAGGTAGCATGATGCCTCCAGATTTGTTCTTTTTGCTTAGGATTGTTTTGGCTATACAGGGTCTTCTTTGATTCCATATGAAATTTAAAATAGTTTTTTCTAATTCTGTGGAGAATGTCAATGGTAGTTTCATAGGAATAGCACTGAATCTGTAAATTACTTTGGGCAGTATGGCCATTTTTATCATATTGATTCTTCCCAGCCATGAGGATGGAGTGTTTTTCCATTTTTTTGTGTCCTCTCTTATTTCCTTGAGCAGTGGTTTGTAGTTCTCCTTGCAGACAGCCTTCACATCCCTTGTTAGTTATATTCCCAGGTATTTTATTCTCTTTGTAATGATTGTGAATGAGAGTTCATTCATGATTTGGCTCTCTGCTTGCTTATTGTTGGTGTAAAGGAATGCTTGTGATTTTTGCACATTGATCTTGTGTATCCTGAGACTTTCTGCTGAAGTTGCTTGTTAGTTCAAGGAGTTTTTAGGCTGAGATGATGGGGTTTTCTCAATATAAAATCATGTCGTCTGCAAACAGGGACAATTTGACTTCCTCTCTTCCTATTTGCATACCCTTTATTTCCTTCTCTTGCCTGATTGTCCTGGCCAGAAATTCCAACACTGTGTTGAATGGGAGTGGTGAGAGAGAGCACCCTTGTCTTGTACCAGTTTTCAGAAGGAATGCTTCCAGCTTTTGCACATTCAATACGATATTGCCTGTGGGTTTGTCATAAATAGCTCTTACTATTTTGAGATACGTTCCATGAATACCTAGTTTATTGAGAGTTTTTAACATGAAGGGATGTTGAATTTTATCGAAGGCCTTTTCTGCATCTATTGATATAATGATGTGGTTTTATCTTTGGTTCTGTTTATGTGATGGTTTAACATTTATTGATTTGCATATATTGAACCAACCTTGCATCCCAGGGATGAAGCCGACTTGATCGTGGTGGATAAGTTTTTTGATGTGTTGCTGGACTTGTTTTGCCAGTATTTTATTGAAGGTTTTCACCTCAATGTTCATCAGGGATATTTGCCTGAAGTTTTCTTTTTTTGTTGTGTCTCTTCCTGGTTTTGGTATCAGATGATGCTGGCTTCATAAAATGAGTTAGGGAGGAGTGCCTCCTTTTCAGTTGTTTGGAATAGTTTCAGAAGGAATGGTACCAGCTCTTTGTATTTCTGTTAGAATTCAGCTGTGAATCTGTCTGGTCCTGGGCTTTTTTTTTTTTTTTTTTAATTTATTTTTTGGTTGGTAGGCTATTAATTACTGCCTCAATTTCAGAACTTGTTATTGGTCTGTTCAGGGATTAGACTTCTTCCTAGTTTAGTCTTGGTAGGATATATGTGTCCAGAAATTTATCCATTTCTTCTAGATTTTCTAGTTTATTTGCATAGGGGTGTTTATAGTATTCTCTGATGGTAGTTTGTATTTCTGTGGGGTCAGTGGTAATATCCCTTTCATCATTTTGTATTATTTCGATTTGATTTTTCTCTCTCTTCTTCTTTATTAGTTTAGCTAGCAGTCTATTTTGTTAATTTTTTTCAAAAAAACAGCTATTGGATTCATTGTTTTTAGTTTTTTTTCCAAAAATCCAGCTACTGGATTCATTGATTTTTTTTTTTTTTTTTTTTTGGAGGGTTTTTCATGTCTCTATCAGTTCTTCTCTGATCTTAGTTATTTCTTGTCTTCTGCTAACTTTTGGATTAGTTTGTTCTTGCCTCTCTAGCTGTTTCCAATGTGGGCATTTAGTGCTATAAATTTCCCTCTGAACACTGCTTTAATGGTGTCCCAGAAATTCTGGCTAAGTTATCTCTTTGTTCTCATTGGTTTCAAAGAATTTCTTAATTTCTGCCTTAATTTCATTATTTGCCCAGAAGTCATTTAGGAGCAGGTTATTCAATTTCCATGTAACTGTGTGGGAACCGCCAAATTCTTCTCTTACATCATTCTGTGACTTCACCTTGTCCTCATCCATCCATGCGTAATATGGAATTAAAGCAGCTCCTGTAATGGAGCCAGTCAACTTTCAGGCTCCCTCCTAATTACAAAAGTAGATGATTTAAACACGTTAAAAGTATTATTGCTTTTTCCAGAAAATAAAACCAAAAGTATGCAGAAGGTTGGTAGTTAAAACCCCTTTTGTTATTTTGTGTGTGTTTGTTCTGTTTTGTTTTTTGAAACAGAGTCTCACTCTGTTGCCCAGGCTGGAATGTGGTGGCACGATCTCGGCTCACCGCAACCTCCGCCTCCAGAGTTCAAGTGATTCTCCTGCCTCAACCTCCCAAGTAGATGGGGTTAAAGGTGCCCGCCACCACGCCTGGCTAATATTTGTGTTTTTAGTAGAGAGGGGGCTTCACCATATTGGCCAGGCTAGTCTTGAACTCCTGACTTCAGGTGATCCACCTGCCTCGGCCTCCCAAAGTGGTAGGATTACAGGCGTGAGCCACTGTGCCTGGCCTAACACTCCTTTTGATTGGTGCGTGGTTGACAGTGGATTCCTTGTCCTTGCTGCCATGAATCAGTCACTCCTGCTTCAGATACTGCTCAGAATTTCTCGTCCTTCAATGCGACCCGCCCCCCCACCCTGAAGTCAGAAAGTGATTTCTGAACCTTAGTGTAAGTGTCCTCTGGCGGGTGTGGCTGTGTCTCTGAGCAGCAGGTACTGAGTCAAGGCATGCAGGCATTTCTCCTTGTTTTCGTTTGTCTGCAGAGGTCAACTTTTTCCATTGTCTCTGAAACACTTGCATTTATCCTATAACTTTCCAGTAATGAGTGGCCCAGTGGGTAAATGGAATCTTAAAGATGAGAGATGATTTTTTTTTTTTCCCGCCGACTCCACTCTGGGCAAGATGAGCTCTCAGATTGCACTTCAGAATCGGGGATGCATACTCATTCCCCTGCACCCACCCTTTTTGCTGTGGTCGGCTCGTGTTTCCCAGGCTGGGTGTCACTGTCACCTCCTTGGCTGTCATCACTCACATGGTCTCCCAGCAGGTGATTTGCTTCAGCGCTGCTTTGCCTGGGAGCTGGTGAGCCTCCAGTTCTCAAGCACCTGCACCTTGGGGCCGTTGAGTTTTAGTTTGGGTCTCCCGAGGACCGCACAGACCACATGTTGTCAGGCTTCCCTTGGCCGACAATGTGGAGTTGTGGTTTTCCTGTTCTTCAGAGTTTGCATCCCCTGAGAATTCCTCTCCTGTGTCCTTCAGATAATAATGTGAGATGAAGGTGATGATGATGGTTGTTACTGTTATTTAAAACTGTAAGACTTAGGCAATACCAGATCTTAACAGCTTGTAGTCTGTGGTGTCTTTCTTCTTCCTTGGAATCAGATATTTTTTTTTTTTTTTTTTTTTTTGAGACGGAGTCTTGCTCTCTCTCCCGAGCTGGAGTGCAGTGGCCAGATCTCAGCTCACTGCAAGCTCTGCCTCCCGAGTTCACGCCATTCTCCTGCCTCAGCCTCCCAAGTAGCTGGGACTACAGGCACCCGCCACCTCGCCCGGCTAGTTTTTTGTATTTTTTTTTTTTTTTTTTTTAGTAGAGACGGGGTTTCACCATGTTCGCCAGGATGGTCTCGATCTCCTGACCTCGTGATCCGCCCGTCTCGGCCTCCCAAAGTGCTGGGATTACAGGCTTGAGCCACCGCGCCCGGCCGGAATCAGATATTTTTCATTCAAGCCGCTGACAGGTATTTATTGACCAGGCACTATGTAGAGGTCACTGCTGCGTGTGGCTTCACCCAGCTCTTCTGCCCATTTGGTGACTTTGTAAGCTTACAATGTCCTGAATGAAAACCTAGTTCCTAAGCCTTCCCCCAGCTGGAACCATGAGGGGAGGAAGAATAGACCAGTTGAAAACATCAGGAGGGTCCGCAGCTCAGTGGTGATGAGCACAGGGGAGAGGTAGGAGCTGGGACAGGACGAGCTGGGCTGGAGGAGGGTTTGCCCTGGGGAGGCGGCCCCAGGCAGGGCCTGGGCACACTGGTGGCATAGCTGAGGGGCTGCCTGTGTGGAAGGAGGACGTGAAGCCACACACGAAGCTTAGGGCCGCCCAGGAAGATGTGGGAGAAACTAGAGGGGATTAGGAGAGTTCGGGCTGCACCAGCTCCTGGGTGTTGGTTGGAGAAAGCGTCGTGAATCGAGGAGTCCAGGAGGACGAGGAATCCCTGGAGGAGGTGGGTCAGTGGGAGGAGGACTGAAGAAGACATTGGCAAGCATCACTCCATGCGGGAGAAGTGCATGGATTGGAGCAGTCACAGCAGCAGCTCACTGGGAGGGACAGCCTCGGAAGAGGGAATCCATGAGTCTTCCTTCTGCCCACAGGAGAAGAGATGAAAGAGAAGGGGAAGGGCTGGCCAGTCAGCAGTCTGGACAGTTTAGATCATTCAACTGTGTAGCCAGGATTGGGAACCAGTGGTTTAGGTTAAGATCAGCTAGATCTGTGTGAAGGACCAGCGTCACCGAGACTCAGACTCATCAAAATGTGGGCCACACCCCAGGACCCACAGCCCCACAAGCCGTGTTGTCCCAAGAGCTCTACCATTAGGATTCCTGTTAAAACCTTTTTTTTTTTTTTCATGTTTTTCCTACCCTGTTTTATTGGTTTTAATCAAATTGCAGAAAAATAAAAGCTCAAATATTATCTGTTGTGTCAGAGTTACTATTTGAGCAGTAGATGCTGTTTTCAAAACAGATCATCCTCCTTAAAGCACCCATCTCTCTCCATTGACGTGTGCCCCTGTGTCCATCCACACCTTCCAGCAGAGTTCCCACAAAGATGCTTCCCCGCAGCCTCTGCGGGTCAGGAATTAGGATGGCTGCAGCTAGGAAGGCCTGAGTCTGCCTCATGATGTTTGGGGCCTCACCTGGAAGACTCAGAAGCCAAGACTGGCAACATCTCGAATCCCAGTCGCTCACGTGTCTGACTGTTGATGCTGCCTGCTGGGTGGGACCTTAGCAGGGGCTTTCAGCCAGAACACCGACACAGGACCTCTGCATGTGGCCAGGGCTTCCTTCCAACCTGGCGGCTGGGTTCTAAGGGCAGGCATCACATGAGAGAGGTGCGTGGCTGGGCAGAAGTCTTGTTTCCTCTGTGACCTTGCCTCGGAAGACACAGAGTGTCAATTTTACTCCATCTGTAGTCAACAGAGTCAGAGTCCCACCTAGGGTCTAGGGTAGCAGAAATAGACTCTGCCTCTGGATGGAGAGTGGCAAGGTTCTAGAAGCGCATGTGGACTGCAACAGTAAATAAGTGAATGTGTAATGTGTCAGATTGTGATCAGCACAGTGGAATAAGATAGAGTAAGAGGAACTGGGACCACCAGGGGTGGGCAAGGTTCTTTTCTGCGAAGGCAGCCAAGCAGGGCTCACCAAGGAGACCACACAGCAGAGGCCCAGCAGAGGTGAGGCTGTCGCCAGGTGGCCCTCTGTAGTCAGCATCTTCCTGGCCGGGGAATTGTGTTTGCACTGTTGTGGTGGCCGTGTTAAACTCAGTACTTGTTTGTAGTTAACATCACGTGCTGTATGCTTATGTTCTACTGTATTGTGTAAAACAAGCTGAATTTTACCTAGATTTTTGTGTTGTACTTATTCTCTGGTAATATGACTGGAGAAGTATTTTATGTCTCAAGAATTATTATACATTTCTTATTTCTCTGTCCTTAAATTTGGAAGGGTCAGTATAAAAATATTCAGCTGGACGCGGTGGCTCACGCCTGTAATCCCAGCACTTTGGGAGGCTGAGGCGGGCGGATCACGAGGTCAGGAGATCGAGACCATCCTGGCTCACACAGTGAAACCCCGTCTCCACTGAAAATACAAAAAATTAGCCGGCCGTGGTGGCGGGCGCCTGTAGTCCCAGCTACTCGGGAGGCTGAGGCAGGAGAATGATGTGAACCCGGGAGGGGGAGCTTGCAGTGAGCTGAGATTGCGCCACTGCACTCCAGCCTGGGTGACAGAGGGAGATTCTGTCTCAAAAAAAAAAAAAATACTTCATTCAGTATGTTCTAGCTCATTCTCCACATACAGTTATATTCCAATATTTGTAGGGTTTATTCTATCCAAGCAGCATGATCAATCAGAAAATTGGACAGTTTTAAAAAGTGGTCCAGAGAACCAGCAAATATGAAGTGGTGCTAACAAAAATGCATATCACTCTTATACAGTTTCAAGGCAATTTCCTCGAGACTGAGGCGGGAAGGTCGCTTGAGGCCAGGAGTTCAAGTACTGCCTGGGCATCCCAGTGAGACCCCACCTCTTAAGAAAGAAAGAAGATGGCTTTTTAAATCATTTCATTTCATATAAGATAATTTTCAGAGGTTGGTGCGTGGCATTGGAGTTGCCCAGCAATTGGAAAAAGACACAAGCGTTTGATACTGGGCATTCTCTCTAAGGCTCTTAAAGTGAAGGCAATCACGTAAGGCTATCTTGCTTCATGGGTAATTAAGGCATTTCCTTCTGCAATTCCCAAATCTAATGAAGAAGAAGGAATTTCTCTTCTGCTGAAATATTTCATGTAAGGGTTTCATTTCTTCTCATTGCTCCGATTTTGGAAAATGTTCTTTTTACCTCTGATTTTCTCCTGTAATGTCTTCTTGAATTGTGAGTCAGGGGAAAACAGTAAAAGATTCTCCACAGATTCAGACTTGCAGAAAAATGCTTAGAATCTTGCTGTCCATGAAAATGAAACATCCAGCCTCACAGATGTCCACACTTCTCTCTCATCTGTGAGGGCCCAGATGACAGGGGTGGTGAGGAGTGCACAGACGAGCCAGTCTCCCTGGGTTTGAATTGCAGCTCCACTTCTTCCTGGCAGGGTGGCCTGGGCGAGTGCCGCACGCTCTCCTGTAGTGCTCTCTGCTGTAAAATGGGAAGAGTCAGGTTGTCTACCTCCCAAGACTGTTGTCAGGATTCAGTCAGTGGACTCCTGCGCTTCAAGTGTCTGGCATGTAGCGGCAGGCGACCTTCCATGTGGGGACAGAGGCTGCCACCCATTCCTTTCTGAGGATTCAGTTCTTATAGACTGCAGTATTACACATGGGAGCCAAATTATGTACAGTGTATTTTCAGATTTTATTGACTCACCTGAGAAAGGCTCGGGGACATTGTCGTGTTCTAAGAGATCACTTGTTATATTACGCTTTTTAAATGTTGAAGGCAATAATCGTCAGAAATTACACATTAAATAGCACTGAACCACATTTTTAAGGTGACTCTTCAACTCACCAAGAATATCCTGGCCACTAAGGTCATGCCCACCTGGGGATGCGTCAGCGCCGTGGACGCCGAGGAGAGCATAGCCTCCCGGTAACGTAGCCTCCTGCTGCTCTTTGGGGTAGACCAGCTGTTTCCACGCACAGGCTGCGCATTGCTTCGTGGCAGTTGAGCTTGTGTTGGCCTCTTTCCATTGTGAACCATGGATGTCTCTCTTTGGCCTCCTCCATACCTGGGAGAGCCTGGCTGGCCACATAGTGGAACTGGAAATGCCTCCGTGCTGTCATGTCTGCCTTTCATGTAAGATAGTAGCAAAAGTTATTGTTATACATTACAAAAAAATGAGTTGAAGACATGGATTGATTTTTTTCGTATGTACAATCCGAAAATGACTTTAGCAGAGATTCTGGCTAGTATATGGAGTTGTATAAGTATTGTTTAAGTATGTAAGTATTGATAGCAGCGTATATATAGGATTCCCACAATTGACAGTTGTACAGTTCAAACACCAAACTGGTTTTACGGGGAGGAAGGCGATTTGCAGTGATCTTTTCCTCAGCTCAGGCCAGTCTATACAATACTATTGATATTTACTGCCTTGGAGCAGCCTTGGCAGCCTTGTGTTCTGACCTGCTGTCAGTGTTTTAAACATTTCACTTGGGTTAGCCTTGTCCCATCGACTAGACTGGAAGCCCAAGAAGGCAGGAGACTAGTCTCAGATATTTCCTGGTGTCCCTGAAAGTCCAGCACAGGATGTGCATGTGGTATTGGCCTGATGGAAACTGCTTCTCAAAGTGGAAGATAGGGAACACCTCCGCAGGCCTATAGGGAGGTACTAATTGGATTTGCAATTTATTTCTTTTCTGCAAGTGTGGTTTTATGTGATATAAACCAATGCTTCCCAAAGTTCACATTGTGGAAACTGAAGCCAGCAAGATACCGTGAAGGAAAATGCATGGAGAGTGTTGCAGCCTGTCTCCCTGTTGGAGTTTTTGATGCACAATACCCAGTTAAGGGCTCTGAGAAACCCTCTGTTTGAAAATACCCTTGTTTAACTTAAACTCTTTCTTACCAAACCGGCTTTGCCACGCCCTTCTGCTTTGGCTGTGTAGATGCTGTTCCAGTCCTGGGGAGCACAGGTCTGTCCCCAGGTACTTTGAGAAGGTAGAGTTTTAATTACTTAACCAGCAACATCTGGGACGTCCTGAGACCTCCTCACTTCTAATATGGGAAAAGTCTGTGAGCAATTGGGATTTTACTAATATGAAAACCCAGAACATTCCAGATGGCATAGGAGCACAGGTCCTAGGTGTTTTATTTTTTCCAGCTTTGGAAAGTTAGGACAGCTCATAAGCCTACTCCACAGGACAGCTGTAGCACAGACACCTTCCCCAGGGACCCCCATTGGCTGTGTGTCCCCCAGCTTCTAATTCCTCTAGCATATCATGCCCAAGTTATTGCACTCTTTCTGTATCCCCCAAAGCTTCTAAACACGCTTTGCGTGTGTGTCCTTTTTAACAGTCTTGTCATTCCATACTCTCATTTCGGCAGGACACCTTCATCTTAGAGTGCCTACGTCCATTCCTGTTGAAACCCATCATATTTAGCATTTCTTCATGTCTGTGCTTTTATGCCCTCCTGAAAGCTGGTTCCATTTGGGGTGTTCCCTGTCATGTTCGTGCTGTGCAATAGTTGATGAAGATAACAGTTGATAAGGTATACCTCAAAATTCATTTCTTCTCATGTAACAAGTTTTTTAGTGCTCATACTTAGTTACCTGTGGATAGGACAGCATGAACAGGGGGTCGTTTCTTTCTGGTTTAGAAGTTGAGAAGTAGGTCATTACCGTATTCAGTCCTGACTTTCCCAGCCCCCGGCAAACAGATGCTACAGTGACCAGGCAGCAGTGGAGAGCGCAGAGTGCTCAGTTGTTTAGATTTCCATGTTACACAAACTTCTGAGGGGAAGAGCGTGATGGATTTCTTTTCTTTTTTTTTCTTTTTTTTTTTTTTTTTTTTTAACTAAAATTAGAATAGGCCAGGCACAATGGCTCACACCTGTAATCCTAAGCACTTTGGGAGGCCGAGGCAGGTGGATTACAAGGTCAAGAGTTTGAGACAAAGGCCAGGCACGGTGGCTCAAGCCTGTAATCCCAGCACTTTGGAAGGCTGAGGCGGGCGGATCAAAAGGTCAGGAGATCGAGACCATCCTGGCTAACATGGTGAAACCCCGTCTCTACTAAAAAAATACAAAAAACTAGCCGAGCGAGGTGGCAGGCGCCTGTAGTCCCAGCTACTTGGGAGGCTGAGGCAGGAGAATGGCGTAAACCCGGGAGGCAGAGTTTGCAGTGAGCTGAGATCTGGCCACTGCACTCCAGCCTGGGCGACAGAGCGAGACTCCGTCTCAAAAAAAAAAAAAGAGTTTGAGACAAGCCTGGCCAACATAGTGAAACCCCATCTCTACTAAAAATACAAAAACGTTAGCCAAGCGTGGTGGTATGCTCCTGTAATTTCAGCTACTTGGGAGGCTGAGGCAAGAGAATCGCTTGAACCCGTGAGGCAGAGGTTGCAGTGAGCCAGGGTCGCGCCATTGCACTCCAACCAGGGAGACAGTGCAAGACTGCTTCAAAAAAAAAAAGAATACAACAGTATCTTATTCTGTACCACAGTAGTAAAGTACCACAGTAGTAAATACCTTATTTGGAGTATTGCTTATAAATAAAATCTTTAATTTACTTAAAGCTGTCATGCCCCACCCCCCCCCATAGTAAAAAACAAAAGAAAAGGCTAGGCACGGTGGCTGATACCTGTACTCCCAACACTTTGGGAAGCCAAGGTGGGCAGATCACTTGAGGTTAGGAGTTCGAGACCAGCCTGGCCAACATGTTGAAACCCTGTTTCTACTAAAAATACAAAAATTAGCCGGGCTTGGTGGTGTGCACCTATAATCCCACCTCCTTGGGAGGCTGAGGCAGAAGGATTGCTTGAACCTGGGAGGCGGAGATTGCAGTGAGCCAAGATGATGCCACTGCACTTAAGCCTCAGCGACAGAGCAAGACTCTGACTCAAAAAACAAACAAAAGAAAGAAAAAATTATACTTAAAGAAGAAAGACCTTCTGTGCATCATAAACGGAAGGCACATTCACTGTGCACAGCAGCCCCCCCGCCGATGTGTGGCAGACAACCTTGGCAGAGCAGCTTGACACTGCGGGTCCAATTCTGCCATCGAGAAAGCTGCACAGACCTTATCGGAAGCCGTTGATGCTTTGGTCCTATTGATGATTCCACTTCTCCTTCTCGGAACCGTGCTTTAGATGCGTCACTGCAAGCTGTGGCCTGGGTGTTGTGATGGTGGTGGTAGTGGTGGTGGTGGTGTGGCAGTGTTCCTTTCTTTCTTGCCTCTGGCTCTTCTGTCCCTCACTTTCCCTCACCCATTGCCAAAAATGGGTTTGGAGGTCATTGTGCAATAGGTCTGGAGGTCAGCCTCAACAAAAGACCAGTCTTCAGCCCTCTCAGCCTCCGTGCAGTGTTATTAGCTGTTCCTGATTTGGATGTGTGAGCACAAGCTGCCACGTGGGCTCGGAGGGGTACAGAGATTAACTGGAGGCTTGCCAACCGTTTGTCACACAAATAGCAGTGCCAGTAAACTGGGATACGATAAATCATTTTTCTCAAGATTGAAACCTTTTATCAGTTGTGTCAGTTTCATTATTCAATAAGCGATTAGTAGCGGCCATTGTCATTTATTTATCTGTAGTTAACAACTCAAAGCTTCCGCCAGCAGGGCGCCCGCTTGACACCTGCACCCAGGTGGAAACCCGTCCACTGCCCACCTCTCCAGCAGAAATTAGGCCACACTCACCTCCCACGGCCACTTGGCCCGTTAGAGATTCGTGTCTGACAGGTGTCTTCTGATTTTTTTAACTTACGCTTTGACACATAATTTCTACTGTAGTTATGAGAATAGTAAACAGGTGGGCGTTATACTATTACCACCTACTGATCCTTTTATGAAAATATTCTTGCCTTTTAATTTAAATGCCAACCATCTTGATTAGAGAAATGGTGTTGTTCCTACCTGCACCCAAGCCCTGATGTCAGCATGACCTGGTGGTAGAGCCAGGCCCTGCCAGCCGGCCGCCCACTGGGGACCTTCTGTTCACCATTACTCCCAGTTCATCTGGAGTAAGGAGAGAGGATGGAGCACAGCTCCCAGCCTGCAGGAACAGACCTCTGGAGACGCCAAGGGCCTGGAATCAGTGTGTAGGTGTGTGTAGGTGGAAGTAACCATATAGTGGAATTGTGATTAATGGGAAACAGTCATTTTAGGATGTTGCCAAATTGTGCTCATCCAAAAACGCCTCTGCATATTTTGTAAAATTTGGGAACCACTGAAAGAGATTAATCCTTGCCAATTTTTTTACTTTTTTACTGAAGTCTAATTTATCAGAAGAAATAAATCCACCACTAGCTAAATGTAGGAAAAGAAAAAAAAAAAATCACTGAATATATGTATCATGGAGACCTGTTTAATTATTCTACCAGAGTTCTGGCTTTTCCCATAATGGAGACAGGAGTGTGTGTGCGTGCATAGGTACATACATACATGCGTATTGCCTTTAATGAAGATCTTTGTGTTGTTGTTGTTGTTGAGACGGAGTTTCACTCTCGTTGCCCAGCCTGGAGTGCAACGGCGCAATCTTGGCTCACTGCAACCTCTGCCTCCCGGGTTCAAGTGATTCCCCTTCCTCAGCCTCCCAGGCAGCTGGAATTACAGGCGCACGTCACCACGCCCACCTAATTTTGTATTTTTAGTAGACACGGGGTTTCTCCGTGTTGGTCAGGATAGTCTTAAACTCCTGACTTCAGGTGATCCGCCCACCTCAGCCTCCCAAAGTGTTGGGACTACAGGCATGAGCCACCGTGCCTGGCCTAATGAAGATCTTTTAAAATACAGTATAACTCGTAATTTAAGATGTCATTCTAAATTGCATTTCTAGTACTTTCCAGCACCTTTCTCTACTACCTTAAGGTTACTGTTCGGTATTTTTGTAGCGTGGCCAGACATTTTTGTGAGGCCCGGAGTCCTGTCTTGTGTCTTCCATGCCCGCAGCATCTAGCTGACCGTGTGGTAACTGCCCACTGGATGTGGGGACTGCCTACGTGGATCCTTGTGAAAGCTTTTGGTTTATTGTTTAAGAAGAAGTGGCTTTGAGAGCTTCTGAGCCACTCCAGCTCCCCAGCGCAGTCCGTCTCCAGAATAACCAAGAAAAACTTTTTTTTTTTCCTAACTAAAAAATCTGAAGCCCATTCAAATGGAAGGTTCTGGTCCGCCCTCTTAATTGCATAGTAGCTCAGTCCCTTCTGTAGGGATTGCATTTTTCAGCGGACCTCCCAGTGCATTTGTTTATGGGGTATTCTTTGAAACTGCGAGCCATGGTCATCTTCCACGTAGCACTTCAGGGTCTTGGAGACCGGTGATATATGTGAAGGGCCCACAGTTTGGATGCAGTTAGGTCGCTGTTGCCTGCTGTTTTACTCTGAAAGTGGACCCCAGGCATTTTTAATTTCAGTGATTAACGAAATCGTGTCAGTAAATTGAGAGACTGACGTAAGATTGACCAACTTTGAGTTTTGCCAAACAAGGATGTTTAAAACAATAACCACCGTGGACTGCCACCATCGTTTCATAGAAGAAGACCGCGTAAGCGCCGACGGGAGAGAGCAAGTGTAAGCTCTGGCCGAGATACAATTAACTGACTTACCCTGACGCTGCTCAGAGCGTCTAATTTTATTGCAGATGGGAGGAAAACATTTTGTATTTGTGTTTAGGAAGCTCTGCTCAGTTACCACCTAGTGGAGAAATCTAGGAGAAAAAGCTAAAGATTACCTGAGGCATATGTCAGGTTTTCTTGACTGCAGGGACAGGGGTGAGAAGATGGATGCGTTGGAGGTGAGCCAGCAGGCTCCGGAGCCCCTCTCACTGAGCCCCTACCTTACCTCTGAAAGCTGTGGGGCTTCAGCCTAGCTCTTACACCTCTGAAATGGAGATAGAATAGCACTTCACTCATGGAAAGGCTGGGAAAATGGAATGAGATAAAATAATGCCTTAGGGCCAGCTTTCTAAATCTAAAGCTATGGTAAGTGCTCAGCATGGTAGCTGGCTCAGCAGAAGATAGGGATGGTGATAGTGACAATGGTGAGAGGTGCAGGTGGTGGTGGTGACGACGATGATAGCAGTGGTGATGATAGCAGTAATGCTGATGGCGATGGTATGATGATTAATGTACAGTGGTGATGATGGTGAGGTTATGAAGGTGGTTGTGACAGTGGTGGTAATGATTGTGGTGACATTGGTGAGAGTTGGTGGTGGTGGTGGTTGTGAGTGTGGTGAGGATGGTGAGAGTTGGTGGTGGCGGTAGTGGTGATGGCAATGGCAATGATAGTATGATGATCAATATGGTATGGTGGTGATGATGGTGAGAGGTTATAGCGCTGGTAGTGACGGGTAGTGGTGGTGATTGTGGTGACAGTGGTGAGAGTTAATGATGGTGGTGGTAGTGGTGATGGCAAGAATGATGATGATGGTATGGTGACCAATATGATATGGTTGTGATGATGGTGAGAGGTGCTGGTGGTGGTGACAATGGTGGTAGTGATTGTGGTGATGATGGTGAGAGGTGATGTTGATGATGGTGGTGATGATGGTGGTGGTGATGGTGGTGGTGACGATGATAGTGGTAATGGTGATGATGGCAGTGTGATGACCAATGTGGTAAGGTGGTGATGATGGTGAGAGGTGGTGGTGATAGTGGAGGTGATGGTGGTGGTGGTGATGATAGTGGTGGTGGTAATGGCGATGATGGCAGTGTGATGCCCAATATGGTATGGTGGTGATGATGGTGAGAGGTTATAGTGGTGGTGACAATGGTGGTAGTGATTGTGGTGACAATGGTGAGAGGTGGTGGTGGTGGTGATGATGGCAGTGTGATGCCCAATATGGTATGGTGGTGATGATGGTGAGAGGTTATAGTGGTGGTGACAATGGTAGTAGTGATTGTGGTGACAATGGTGAGAGGTGGTGGTGGTGGT
Organism: Macaca thibetana thibetana; assembly: GCF_024542745.1. Classification (NCBI taxonomy): domain Eukaryota; kingdom Metazoa; phylum Chordata; class Mammalia; order Primates; family Cercopithecidae; genus Macaca; species Macaca thibetana. The sequence continues at coordinate 6,635,931 of NC_065589.1, read as the reverse complement.
GATGATGGCAGTGTGATGCCCAATATGGTATGGTGGTGATGATGGTGAGAGGTTATAGTGGTGGTGACAATGGTGGTAGTGATTGTGGTGACAATGGTGAGAGGTGGTGGTGGTGGTGATGATGGTGGTGGTGGTGGTAATGGCGATGATGGCAGTGTGGTGCCCAATATGGTATGGTGGTGATGATGGTGAGAGGTGGTGGTGATGATGGTGGTGGTGATGGTGGAGGTGATGGTGGTGGTGATGATGATAGTGGTGGTGGTAATGGCGATGATGGCAGTGTGATGACCAATATGGTATGGTGGTGATGATGCTGATTATGATGATGATGGGAGCCAGAGATGAGGAACCTGTATCTTGATGCTTCCCTGAATGTTGGGGGTCAGGTCTGAGCTGTGTAAAGTGGGGCAGTGTTCTGACTTCCATTCATTTAAACTTGTAAGTCACAATTTTTACATTTTTGGGTGCTCCTGATGCGTGCCCAAAACAAAACTACACCAAGAATATAGTTTTATAGTCATGAGTTCAGAATAGTCTCATAGACCATTGATCCTGCTTCTAATGACTGTCAGAAAGAATGTGTGAAGGCCAGCTGCTGGACCGGTGTCCTCACATGCGGGCGTCCCCCAAGGTTTGTTTGTTAGTAGCCATAAGCGTGCAGCGTCCATCTGGGAGGACACACACCCCCTGCAGGTCAGCTTTTGTCTCAGCATCACTGGAGAGCTGCGTGTTACGATCTTATTTTCATCTTTCCAGTTACACTAAGTCCTCACTCAATGCCGTCAATAGGTTCTTAAAACTTTGACTTGAAGCAAAATGACTTATAATGAAGCCAGTTTTTTTCCTCATCAGCATCATCACGAAACAACTTGGAAGGAAACAAAGTTATTTGAGGACCTGCTGTACACAGTTTCGCTTAAAGTCACACATGTCCAAGAACCTGTCGATGGCACTGAGGACTTTGTGTACAAAAATCACTATGCGTGACAGCTCAAATAATAAAAAATTGCTTAGAGACAGTGGTCCTGCGTCCCCCTCCTCCCGTCCAGTCCCCAACCCTGAGCGTTGATGGTAGGGTGTGAATCCCCCACCCCCTGAGCCTGTTCCTAAAAGGCCGTGGAGCCCCGGCTCTGTGCAGAGGCTGGGCAAACACCAGCCCGAGCCTGACTTGAGCAGGATGGACACGGACGTCGTTGGCACTCACTTCCCTGCAGGGAGGTGCACAATGAGGAATAAAACACAGGTGTTTTCAGATAGTGGCATGTGCCTGGGGCGATGAGCCCCGATGGTGTGGCGGGCCAGGTGCTGGAGATTGTGTTTGCAGTGAGGGCCACTAAGGAGGGCAGAGGAGTTGCCCATGACAGCAAGAAGGAGCCTTGCTTGTGCTGAGCTGTGAGGAAGGTCTTCCAGGCGCAGAGAGTGCCTGATGAGAGAGGGCCTGCGGGGGAGGAACCGGGGCGGAGTGAGGGAGGCAGACGCCACATGGCATGAGTAGGGCGAGAGTCTGTGCCACCAAGGACTGTCATGCATCTGTTGTGGGCTGAATTGTGACCTCTAGAAGGAGATGAGTTGGAGTTCTAACTCCCAGTACCTCAGAATGTGGCCTTATATAGAACCAGGGTCATGGCAGATATCATTAGCCATACAGGAGGGGAAGGGATGGACCCTCAGAGGTGAGACAGGCACACAGAAAGCACCACGTGGAGACTCGGGTGGTGGCTGGGGCAGCGCGGCCGTGGGCAGAAAAAGCTGAGATAAACGCCACCAACAGAAACCAAGAGAAAGGAAAGGGACAGGCCCTCCGGGGAGCCTTCATGGGGAGCACAGCCTTCAGGCCTCTGAGGAACCCAGAGGAAACGCATTTCTGTGGTTTCACGCCGCCCAGCGTGCAGTGCATTGTGGCAGGTGCAGGCTACTAGTGGCCCCCGCCCAGTCTCTTGTGTCCTCTGCACGGTAGGGAGCCGGGGAAGGTGTGTTAACGTGAGCCTGTTAACATTGAAAATTCCCCTGTGGCGGCTGGGCAGAGTGGGCCGCAGGGGCTGAAGTAGGCAGAGGTGACGGCGGCTTCCCCAGGCATCGGCACCACGGGAGAGACACAGAGACACAGACTGTGGGTTGGAAGCAGAGCTGGCAGGACTTGCTGATGGAGTTAATATGGGAAGTGAGGGGACACAGAGGCCAGGGCTGGGAGACCAGGAGGCCGAGAGCGGTAGAACATCACATCCTGGAGGGGCGGGGATTTCACCTTTTGTTTTGTTTCTGCATAAATTAGATCATACCATGTATATTCTGGAATTTTACTTTTCTAATTTAGTGCCCCATGGGTCTCCAGTTCTTCGACAAGCTGTTTGAAAGGCTGCAGGACACTGTGTAGAATGCGTGGCCTCTAATAGGTTATGCCAACCCCTTTCATTGGGCATTGAAATTGCCCCAACTGTGTTTTAGCAGTTGGCAATAATACTGTCCTGAACGTTGTTTTAAATACACTCTGAAGCGCTCATGCTTTGCTCCTGTGGGCGTCTCTGCCTGATAAGAAGCTTGCGTTGCGTATTCAACTCATGCATCCGTGGCTGGTCCTGGACTTGGGTGAGGACACCATGAGAAACAGCCAGACTTGGGACATCTGTGTTGACAGGGCCATGGGTGAGAACAGAGAGTTTCTCAAGTGACATGCCTGGAACTGCTGGCTTCCCTGCACAAGCAGTGCTACCAGGGGCCCATTTGTTACTGAGTCATTCATTCAGCAAACTCGTTCAGAACATGTGTGGTAGGCACGTGCTGGGCTCTGAGAATAAACAGACAAACACAACATTACCCACGCACCCAGCCTGAGCCCAGGAGGCTGCTGGTCATGTCCTGGAACTGGCAGTGTCTCAGAGCTCAGACATCATCCCCAGCTGGACAGTGCAAATGACTTTCCTTCTTCCCCATCCCCTTTCCTATCCTCACTCTCTTCCATGTATCCATGCGCACATGTGTGCACCTGTGTGAGTAGGGGAGAGACTGTGTGCTTTCATAAGCGAATCCTGATTTTCTGACAAAAGAGACATGAAACAAGTATGTTAACAAGTAATGTCACCCCCTCTCATGAGGGGTCACTGGCTGTGCTTATAGAAGGTCTTGGAAAGAATGACTTCATGCATTCCTGTTCATTGGCAGTCTTTGGCCTTTGAGGGTGGAACTCTGCATCTTCTTGTCCTCCTGGGTGAATACAGGACACTTAAACTTTTAAAGCGGGGACACAGAGATGGGCAGGTCTGTGAGAGTCCCCCTGAAAAGTGAGATTTCATATAAGTATTGAATTTTACCAAAAGTTTCAGAAGTCCAATTCGTATTAGATTTCTATAACTGGAAACATGTATATGACATTTCTTGCATTGAATTCAGTATGTGCTCAAGTTAAGGGTGGTTTGAAAAATGACCAAGCCTCCTAAGGTGAAGTTTGTGGGTGAACAGGAGGGCCGGGGTCGCTGGGTTCCAGGCACAGCCACGAGATACCTGCTCTGCACCCAGCTCTTGTTTTGTTTTGCTCACCAAGAAAAAGAAGACTCAGGAACCACAGAACTAACACAGAAGTCAGTTAGAAACTTATTCACATATTTGCCCACTGTGTGCCAACAGAGCCTTACTCTGTTGCCTAGGCAGGAGTGCAATGGCACGATCTCAGCTCTTACCGCAGCCTCTGCCTCCCAGGTTCAAGCAGTTCTTGTGCCTCAGCCCCCCAAGTAGCTGGGATTACAGGTACATGCCACCACGCCCAGCTAATTTTTGTATTTTTAGTAGAGACGGGGTTTTGCCGTGTTGCCCAGGCTGGTCTCAAACTCCTAGCCTCAGGTGATCTGCCTGCCTCAGCCTCCCAATGTGCTAGGATTACAAGAGTGAACCACCACGCCCGGCCTGGAGGGCCTTGACCTCACACAGCAGGGGAGGATGCTGGCCCGCACCAAGGCACCAAGATTTTACCCCCTGTGTGTGTGGTCACACGTCCTCCTCATGGCCATGCTGAGATGGAGGTGGACTCAGAGCACAGACAAGGGACCCAGAGCCCAGGGCCTGGAGTCACCCCCAGCCACCCTGCACCACTGCCACCCGTATGGGGTGACCTTAAGACCCACACCCGAGCTCTCTCCACCCCACACTCTCCCTTGGATTTGCGCCTGTTCTTTCTCTGGCCGTGCACCTGGTGGTGCAGAGAGGAGGGCCTGGTGGGGGGCACTTCCACACTGATCCAATTCAGTCATTAACCCCACTGAAACCTGACACGGCCTGCGTTCAGGTCACTGTGGAGGGGTCACTGCTGTCCTGCTACTTTTGTTTTCTGGCAGTTTACATGTCCTACCCTATCTGTAAGTATGTAACTTTTTTTCCAAAGAATTTAAAAGGAAAGAATATGAGAGAACCCCTAAATATGTAAATAAATACATATGTGGTATAGATTGATGCGGTCAGACAGTCAGCCCCTGGACTCCGTGGCTCTGTGGAATGGGTGGTTTAGTATTCCTTTTTCTGGCAACTCACTTGGGGCTTTTACAGGTGCAGTGAGTTTTGGTGAAAATAGCCAGTGGGCACCTCATACCTTGTGCCCCACATATTCCTGTTTAGGACAGTGTATTCTGGATGCCTGGGTGACTGCAAATCTCCTCCTGTGTAACTTTGTCACTGTTTTTCCTGTCTCAGGAAAGATGCTCATTTTGTCTCCCGACTGTAGCAGTTGGGGTTCTTGAGACCGTTCCTGAGTTCAGACCTTCCCAGGGGAGATGAGCGACCACAGATGTGCCTCGGTGAATTTCACAAAGCCAGCTTAGTGTGACCCAAGTCTCCAGCTTTACTGAACTTTGTCATTGTTATTAAAAAGATGATTTTAGTGTGCTGATTAGAAGCTGGGATCCAAATTCAACATAAGCACAAACCTTTTTTTCCCAGTGGGCCAAAACTCATTTCTGATCATTAAAAGCTAATCCTGAAAATTAGCTGGAACGTGGTTCAAGCATACGTTGTAATCTGTTAAAGGCAAAAATAATAATTTCAAGCAGTGTTCTGCGTCTTTGTGGAAACAGCTGGTCTGCCCCAAAGAGCAGCAGGAGGCTATGCCCTCCTCCCACAATTCCAAATAAAATATAAGGAGACAGCACAGTATCCGGAAGAACTGGCCTTGGTAAATTATTGCCTCCAAAGAATATTAGTTAGCAAACATACTTTGAAAGCCATCTTCACAATCGTAAATTAAATAGTACTTCTTTCAGTCACAACTGAATGCCGGTTGGGGCAGGCTTTTGAGTTGTTAAGCAGTTCAGTACCAAATATGACATATAATGTGTGTGCCACAGTAAGATTTCAAATTGTCATTAATTTGTAAAATTTAGTGAGGAGAAGAAATATATTGTGACGAGATAATAGTTTTCTCTGTGTGTACTCCAAGCTATCAAATACTTCCAGCCTTTAATTTGGCAGTGTTACTCTTGGCATTTTATTCAATGGAAACAACTAAAATGAATGGAAGAAAAAATAATATTCCTGTTCAAGATACTTATTAGAGTGTATTTGATAGACTTTGTTTTCTAGGAAAGCTTTAGACTTTTAGAAAAATTGAGGAGATATTATAGGTAATTCCCATAGGCTTCCCACCACTTCCCCCGACAAGTTTCTGCTGTTTTGTGTGTGTGTGTGTTTTGGTTTTTGTTTGTTTTTATGACAGGGTCTCACTCTGTCACCAAGGCTGGAGTGCAGTGGCGCAATCTTGGCTCATTGCACCCTCCACCTCCCATACTCAAGCGATTCTCATCCTTCAGCCTCCCAAATAGCTGGGACTACAGGAGTGTGCCACCGGCTAATTTTTTCATTTTTGGTAGAGACGGGGTTTCACCATGTTGGCCAGGCTGGTCTCAAACTCCTGACCTCAAATGATCCGCCCACCTCAGCCTCCCAAAATGCTGGAATTACAGGTGTGAACCACCATGCCCACCCTCTCCCCTGTTAATTTACCTCTTTCATTAGTATGGTACATTTCTTACAGTTAATGAGCCAATATTGCCACGTTTTTATTAATTAAATTCCACACTCTCTTTGCATCTCGTTAGCTTTAACCTCATGCCCTGTCTCTGTTCCAGGATCCACATTCTATTCCGTTGTCACGTCTCCTTAGCCTTCTCTTGGCTGGGACATTTTCTCAGACTTTTCTTGTGTTTGATGACCTTGAAGGTTTTGAGGCGTGCTGGGCCAGGTGTATGATAGGAGTCCTTCTGTTGGAATTTGTGCAATGCTTTTCTCAGGATTAGTCTTGAGTTAGGAGTTTTGTGGAGAAAGACCACAGGGTGATGTGCTATTTCCATCCTATCCTGCGAGGGTATCTACCGTCAATTTTATTTATGGCTCCTGATGTTGACCTTGATCCTTTGACTGGAGGTAGTGTCTGTCAAGTTTCTCTGCTGTGAAGTCATTGTGCCCCTCCCCAGCCCATGCTGTACTTTTGGAAGGAAGTCACTCTGCACTTAAGGAGTGGGGTGTTAGACCCCCTGTCCTTGAGGGCGGGGTGTCTATGTAAATTATTTAGAATTCTTTTGCAGGGGAGATTTGTCTCTGTCCCCCATTTATGAATATATTCAGTGGTCTATTTATATTCCTATGGACCTGTGAATATTTATTTTGTATTCTAGCCTGCTGTCCAATACTGCTGTGGCTCAGATTATTCCACCTGTGGCTCCTAGGGGCTCTTCTGGCTCCTCCCGTGCCCTTTGCTCCTGCACCCCATCTCTGTGGGTTTGCTTTTGTTTGAGCACTTTCCTTCCTTTCGGTCAGTACAGGGTGCATTTTGTATCTTTCCTGCCACAATCTTAGAATCAGCTGTTTCCCCAAAGAGCTTTGGTTCCTTTTACCAGAGAAGAGTATTAGAAATCAGTGTCTTGGAGCTAGGTGTGCTCATTGTTTCTGGGGTGCCATTTCTTGGTTCTCTTGGCCAACAGAGTAAAGAAATAAATGTGTGTATACTAACCTGCATATGCATATATATCTACAAATGTTTCTAAATGTAACCATTTGTATCTATATTTAACAGATTTCATATTCTCACTGGCATAAAATTGGAAATAACTAAGTGTTTTCACATAAGGAATGGCTACAACTATGTTATACTACCTCCATGATGCAACCGTTAAAAGCAACAGTTTGGAAAACTATGGAAACACAATACTTCAGATTAAAAAGTAGTACAGGTCTCTGTTGGATTTATGCTTACAATGTGATAGCTGTGTGTGTGTACGGATAAGAACTTTAAAGGAAAAATGGAAAAGGTAGATTAGCCATGGCTTATTCTTAATATTAAGCTAACATAAAATTAACTTTGCTTCTGCATTAATATTAGTCTTCCTATGAGTTCTTGCTGAAACCTGAACGAATTTGATGTATTTAATTTTAAATGAAAGAAATGAGACTTGTTTTTATTCCGTCGTTGTGTTAGCCCTGCAGTGCTTTTTCAGGCCCTCCCAGATCAGTAATGACCTTGTTTACTCATCCACAGTAACCAAAGAGCATGCTAAAAAGTTGTGAGGTTACGGTCAGAGCAGTTTTATGGGAGGAAATCTGTGCGTGTTTAAAGGAAGGTATTTCCATAATAGCGAGGAGAGCCCAGAGTTGGGAATGCTTCCTTTGTTTTTCCACGCTGACCTTTGTATTAATACTTGATTGACTGAATAAATGCCGTGTATCTTATGGTTTTCATGATTTCTCAAACCATACATCAGGATACTTTTGGGAATTTCCGGAGAAGTCCTTAAATGGAGAAGCTAAAATTATCTCTAGTAGATATTTCCACCAGTCTTCAGTTCAGATGGCTGACATATAAGAGGAACGCGATTGACTGGATAACCCTGAAGTGTATCATTTCACCCGCTCTAGTTGTCAGAACTCAACTACAAAGATGGCAGGTCAAATACTTCCAGAAGGGTGGTTGTTTGCCATTGTGGAGGCTGGTGGTCCAGCGATCACAGCCCCCCAATTACGGCCCCACGTGAGAGCGCAAGCAGCAGTCATTACATAATTATACCTTTGATGAGTTGCTTGAGCTGCCCATTGCCTTTGAAATATGATAACACAATTTGGAGTTTGATTAAAAAAACAAGTTTTTTGGAATGTTTGAAAAAGATTTTGTGTTTAAGAAAGAAAAAAAAGAACCAAAAGGCCTGCAATATATTCTGTTAGAGGAAATTAAAAAGAAGAAAGGGATGAGGGAAAAAAAGAGATGAATGTTTCCCATTATCACCCATTTCTGTCTCAGGAGGGCTGAAGTGGCCCCTCCTCACCAGCCTCCCCATCCCGGCATCCCCAGCCCCCAGCCTGCTATCCGCTTCACGGAGCAGCCAGCCAGTCCTTGGAGAGGGGATGTGAGAAGGGGCAGAAGTCAGGGGACCTGCGGCTGCTCCCAGGCACCACTACTGCTCAACCCACACAATTGTGTGACCACAACTGATCAAATCTCACAAGAAAGAGGTGCATGTTACTCCACACGTCATTTGGTTTTGAAAAACTAATTTGAACCTCATTTTTTTCTAAGTGAGAATTTGGTTTGCTGTGTGTGTGTTTTCAATTTTGATTGCCAAGTATTCAGTCCTAACGTATGTTACGATTGGAGTGCATATAACACTGTGCAGCCGAATAACTAGACCTAGAAAATAAAACTGATCACGGTGAAGTTATTTTCTAGGCAGGGGATGCCTCGTGATGCTGGCTGGGGCCCACCCACACTGAAGGCCTCGTCGGTTTCTGTTCTCATGCTGTTGTCATATACCCTGCAGAAGGGGAAGCCCGGGAACCATGGACCCCCGGTGTCAATTCCCTGACAGGCCATCCTCCAAAAAAGCCTTTCCTTTGCAAAATGAACAAGCACTCCGTGAAAACAGGGAGAGAAGTTTCTGTTTTTCACTGATGCGTTTCTCATGTTCATATGACAATGTGCAAAACAAAAAGTGTACATTAGAAATGTGTCGTGAAGTTATATCTTACTTCAACTCACTGCTTTTCGCTCCCTGTAAAAACTTACACTCTTGGTGTTGTATCGAAATACCCAGTGGATTTGGGGTGCACCTGTACCCTTGATCTCTGCCTCTGCGTGTTTCTAGGCCAAAGGGAAAACCACCTCTACCTAATTGGAACTTCTGGTTTTATTGCATATTTTGGAGGTCTTGCTTCGTTTTTATTTTCCCTATTTTCCCGGCTTGATGGTATTTCCCGCGTGCACCTACATTAGCCCACTATGGAGAAGCCCTTGGCAGTTTTCACAGAGTAAGAGGTTGAAAGAAGCCACCGATGTGAAAGTTGTATTTGCTGTAAAGAAAGCCATTATGAGTTCTTGGAAACCAGATTCAAATTCCCTAATTCGAGATTGATGACTTTTATTTCATGAGTTTTACTTAGGTTATTTTATCTTCTGTGTTTTGTGGCTCCAAATTACGAAGACTGTTGGCCTTGCCAGAAACTGATCACGATAAAGTTATTTTCCTTCCTGAACATGTGTCCTATATATTTGCTTGGCCTCGGGTTTTGTTTAATCCCTTCAAAGGCCCTTTGAACTGACGTTTCAACATGACTCCTTCTCTGTGAGGTCTCCACTAGGAAGCGGCCATGATGTCAAGCCCCTTCACAGCTAAAGTAGTGAGTTCACATAGTGGAAGAATCTTCTGGGTTGCATCTTATGAAAAAAAGAAATCCACTGCCTTTTTATAAGAGAACAGAACATTTACACCGTCTTGTTGAGCAAATGAACGTTCAAATGGCCAGCACAAAAGAAATCCCCAATCTCTAACCTCACAATGAAATCGCCACGGACAAAAGATCACGGGATACCGGGCACACTAAACTGGAAGTGACACAAAACCACAGCAGAATCCGCTCACACCTGCCGAGGTTCCTGGGGGATGATCTTTATATCAAGGATCCTGGTGCCGCAGTGAGCCTGAAACACTCCAAGGAGCAGAGACGCTCCCCTCGGCAACGGTGGCATTTATACTGATGGCATCTTTAAAAATAAATTAATACACGTCTAATGTGGACAGAGAGTAGTGCTGTCTGACAAGGTGATCATTTGACTTTTCTTAGAGGTACAAATTTACACTCCCTTCTACGAATAGAGAGAGCTATTTGTTTCATTCGGAGACAAGACATTGTTAGAAATGAGTGGCACACCTCTTCAACCCAGCCCCTTCCTCCATGGAGGTAAAAAGATCCTATTAGTTCTCGTAATTGATTCTGAGGGCTGCAGCGTGCCTCATTTAGCCGGCCCTGCTCGGTTCACGCCAGGATGTAATTCATGCACACTTGGACGTCCAACATGGCCGACGCGCCTTGGACACACAGCCTCAGCGCTGCATCATTTTTTAATCAGCTATCTGAGGAATATTTATCTGATCAACAAAGAGTGCTGTCAGGAGGAGACCAGAGGTGACATTAATAAGCCTGTGGTTTCCTGGTACAATGATGGAGGAAGAGTTTAGAATAAAACCCTGCTCGTTTGAGCATGCCGGCAGACTAAAGAATATTTTTATTCTGCTTATACAGAGCCAGTCAAAAGAGTCTCAGGTGATAAGTTTTCAGGCATTCACATGTGTTAGTTTAAAAAAAAAAAAAAAAAAACTTTTAGAGAAACAAATTAACAAATTTTATTTCAGAATAAAAATTGAAGTCCCTCATGTCACAGGAACCCAGATGAAAAGCTGTAGCTTCTAAAAATAAGTAGAGGTGTAATAATTGGGAGCTGTTAACGCTAAATGATTCCAGCTACTCTAACTTCGTAGAAAGACGTAGTAAGCTGTACACTTTCCCCTTCTGTCTCTTTGAAAAGATTGTGACTGTTAGTAATTACAAGGAGTTGAATGTATTATGCCAGGCCTCGTTTGGTCATCCAGACACAAGATCTGTTGTTTATAACTATCAGATGCCTTAAGAAATGTTCTGTGAATTAAAGTTTCCATCAGGCTTTCTTCTTTATTTATTTATTTATTTATTTATTTTTTTTTGAGACGGAGTCTGGCTCTGTCGCCCGGGCTGGAGTGCAGTGGCCGGATCTCGGCTCACTGCAAGCTCCGCCTCCCGGGTTTGCACCATTCTCCTGTCTCAGCCTCCCGAGTAGCTGGGACTACAGGCGCCCGCCACCTCGCCCGGCTAGTTTTTTGTATTTTTTTTAGTAGAGACGGGGTTTCACCGTGTTAGCCAGGATGGTCTCGATCTCCTGACCTCGTGATCCGCCCGTCTCGGCCTCCCAAAGTGCTGGGATTACAGGCTTGAGCCACCGCGCCCGGCCTAGGCTTTCTTCTTTAAATGCATCACTCTGGTGTGCACCATGTGAGACCCTCACGAGTGGAGTGACACCCATCCCATCTGCCAACCTGAAGACGTAGAAAATACATACATAGCCAGTGTAGACATAAAGCACACTTTGTCCACGTTAGGATTGTGGTACCAGAAGGTGCCACAGTGATCTCTCTTTGTAATTCAAAGACTGCCTTATGAATTCAGTTTACTAACGCCTTCGGTGTTCCTCAACAGGAGGGCTCTGTGTGTGTTTGCAGGAAAATTAATACCATTGTTATGATAAGGGTAAACATTTTATCTTAGAGTTTAGGAGTGAGTCTCCCTGCGTTGTCTTAACGTGAGTTTTTCAAAGTTTTGATCCTTTTAATCCTTAGAAAATATCTTCCAGCCAGTATGATGATGCGTTTTCCACGTGTGTTTTAAATTCCCAGCAGTCAGCGGTGATTCTCTTGTTGTACCTCTTGCTGTGATACCCACATGTAGCACTCTTGTGTTTCACCTGAGTTCACGGTTCACATTTTGGCACCATTGTGGGGACAGTGCTGTCCTCCCACGAGTGGCATTCTCTCCCCAGGCCCACTGACTGTTCCGTGTACCCAGATTAGAGCTCAGAAAGTTCCATTTAATTTGCAGACTAAAGTGAGAAGAGATCAATCTCGCTGTCTGCACTGGAGCTGACAATCAGTTTGTACCACATCTGAAATTATACCGGTGGGATTTCATGTCCATTGAGATTTGCATGTGTGTTTTTAAACATGTGAGAGAGTGCTGAGCCATCCCGCCGCGTACATGGCTATGGGAGGCATTGTGAAACTCTGTTTACGGAAGAGACTTTCGCCTGTGCAGCAAGCAAAATAGCAGAGTGGAAAACACTAACAGAATGCCCACACCCTGCTGCCTTTTTAGTCAATAATAGGTGAAATTTTGATATCAGAATAATAGGTTTTGTGAGAAATAACATTAGTAACAAAATCAAAATAAGTTAGCCTGTGTTTAAGAGGAAGAAACTGTATTCATGAAAATAAAACAGGAATTTGACTAACACTTTTATTTGATTTTAATTAAAATAAAGACCTGGAAAGTTTAGTCTATAGCTAGTGCCCCTGAAGTCCCCGAGATTCACCTTTTATTCCAAAGGCCTGAGACCAGAGGGAGGCTGCCAGTGGTGGGCAGTGGCCAGGTGGCACCGAACATCAGCTCGGAGCCTCCTGGTTCCATTTGGTGCAGTGCCTCCGTAGCCCCTGGGCGTGATTCCAGGCAACAGCATCCGACATAACCCGAGGTGTTATTGATGATGATAGGATTGTATTTTCTCGTTGAGAAGCTTCTAAACAAGGGAACTTAGAGCAATCAATGTCCCCGGAGACCGATGCACGTATCAGGACCTTGGTATCGGCCAGAAAACGTCCATTTGTTTAAGAGGAAGACACAGGCACGACATTTTGCACATTAAAATGGATTATTTCATCAATAGGTTAATAGAAAGCCAGGCTGCAAGTTCACTTCCTGCTTATACATCCTGTGGTAATGGGAAAGCGGAGTGTGAAAAATGCAAGGCAGAAAGCGGGCGAGGAAAGAGGCTTCCTGCACCCCAGCATCCCTCCCCTCCCGAGGGGTGTCCAGCCTCCATTCTGCCTATTTCTATGTAAATGTTGCAGAAAGAAGTAAGTTGTACTCTGAGGAGTGCAGCCTCCTCATGGCTACTTCTTTCTGGAACTTGTGAAATACTGTCCCAGACACCAGAGCTGCAGCAGTTAAAAATTAAGCCCGTGCCTAATTCTGCATCATTATGCCTGGGGCCCCTGGTACATATCCATCAAGTATTTCTAAAGCACACATTTGAGAGCTGTGACGGGTTTGGTTTCCTTCGTTCCTCATGCAAGGTATTTGTACCCGTGGGTTCGGAAGATCCTTTTCCCAGGTTTGGAACTACCTGAGACAGATACTTAGGTAGGACCTCATAGATAGTGAAGAAACCTGAAGATATAGACATAAGGAAGACTTCACTTGTGAAAAATTAAATGTAGACCCATATCCTGTAAAACTGCAGGTGCCTGCTAGTTTAGAGGTTGTTTCTTACTAAATTATTGGTTGATTTTTTTTTTTTTGAGACGGAGTCTCTCACTGTCGCCCAGGCTGGAGTACCGTGGTGCAATCTCAGCTCACTGCAACCTCTCCCTCCAGACTAGCTGGGATTGTAGGCGTGCCCTACCACGCCTGGCTAATTTTTGTATTTTTAGTAGAGACAGTGTTTTGCCATGTTGGCCAGGCTGGTCTCGAACTTCTGTCCTCAAGTGATCCACCCACCTCAGCCTCCCAAAGTGCTGGGATTACAGGCGTGAGGACCTGGCTTATTTGTTGATTTTCATGCTGCAAAGGAATTGTTAGATGTGTTTAGTTATAACAAGTTAATATCACTTTAAATCAAGAGGCAACTAAATCACAGCTAGTTTTTACTTGTGAGTGACGTAAAATTTGCATCCTAAGTATACAGTGCTTTATCGCAGAATTTTATTTACTTCCTTAGAGGTTCAGGTGTCTCGCGTATGTTTTGTGTTGTCTCTACAAAGAAATCCAGTGTTGTTAGAAGCACTTGAGATTCATTTCTGCAACATAACTCATCACAGGGGCCTAGGCATCACGCTGGGTCATTTTGTGGCCACCAGAACTTGGTGCACACGCAGAACCTACAACCACAGCCTAAACTGTACTGTTTGAAATTGAGAATTTTGGCTCAAACACTACAGCAGGCAAGAAGAATTAACCTGTCATAAGTCAGGAACGCGTTGGGGTTGATTAGGGAGCTGACCGTTGGCCAACTCATGCCTTGGGAACCAAAGGGTCAGCCTGGCTGCCTGCTTTGTGGGCCTAAGACCTGCCTCTGGAAATGTAAAGGCCTGCCTGTCCCAGATAAGCACTGCTCACCTGCATTACACAAATGGCCACACAGAGCCCTGTGGGAGCGTGCACTGGTTTCTCTTCCAGCCTGTGGAAGTTGAGAGAGACAGACAGTCCTGTGAGACCCCTTCTTCAGAAGGTGAATGGCAGTGACCGCCACTAAGCATTCGGTCGTACCTGCCTGCACAGTAGGCCGAGCCCTCCAGCCCTGTGACCTGGGGCTGTGCCTTTCCCTACATTTGCCTGAAGACTTGAGCCACCCTGTTTAACTCTTGGGTTTTTATAACATATCTCCTGAAGGGAGAGAGAACGTCTCAAGTCGACGTCTTCCCTGCCACAGATGTCAGCATTTCTGAGTTGATGGTTGGGAGGGTGGGGGCCTGGTGGAGTGGAGAATGTGTCCCTGGAGGGTGGGGGTCCCATCTCAGTGATCCAGCCAGGGACTGCACACAGCCTGAGTGGTGGGCCTGCTGCGCCCTTGTTAAATTGCTTCTCTTCGTAACCCAGCGTCCCGCTGTCGGTGACTTGGCGTTTTGTCCTTCCTTCTGAGAACCTGAGGTGGCATTTGCTCTTCTGGTTCCCAGGAGCTCCATTTAGAGCCTGAAACTCCCCCAAGTGTCAAAGAGAATGGACTCCTCCTTTCAAGACAGCAAAATGGCACTAGGGTTTTGCTGCTGTAGATAGTGCCTGGATCAAAAATCTGTCTGGGGAAGACAACTTCACTTTTAACAGCTCTTGGTTTTAAAACCTACCTTCTGCAACACATAGGCATGAACCGCTCCTAACCAGGGTCTCTTGATTTGACATGCTGCTAATATTTGGCTGAATCAAAGGGCTTATGGTGACTGGCATCATAGCTGCTTCAAATGGCGTCATCATTTCTCAAGGCAGAGGCCAGTTCTTGTGCTGTTTTGAGCGGCCACGTGTGAAACCCAGCAGGGCGAAGTAGACTGCTGCGCGTCGGTACTTCTTTGATGTGAGATGCGAACCTGATGACCCTGGTCCACCCCCGGCCTTCCCGAGTTCCTCTGTTGACTGTGGGGGAGTTGGAGGGCTCGGGCCAGGGAGCTCCATGGCACCCACCCGCTTCGCGCAGACAGCTCTGAGGCAACGTCGTGTGCTGCTTTGACCTTTTTTTTTCTCCCCTTTTCATTTGTTTTCTTTTCCTTTTTGTTTTCTCTCTTTTTCCCCTCTCCCCTTTCTGCTCTCGGGATGCAGCCAAACGCAAAGCATGGAAACTAAACCGTGTTGGTAGCCTGCGAAATATATACAGCAGCAGCACCAACACCGAAGGTAACGCCTCCACACCTCCACCTGCCCACACCTCCACCTGCCTCTTCCCGCCTCATCCCCTGCCCGCCCCTTCCCTTTCAACACAGGCATGGAAATGCAATTTGCCCACAGCCGCATGCTCCCTTATTGTGTTTGCAGAGTCATTCCTGTGGTCTTTTCATCTTTTTGTTTGTGTGTTTTATTTTACCATTCATGTTCCTTTCAGCTTACTTAAATTTTGACCTTTCCCTTCAGTCGTAGAGTAGTGATGTTTAAATTACTTCAGAAACCTATTTTCTCCTCTTTTTTCTTTTCCTTTATACATGTGGGCACTCAGTGTAATATTTCCCAAGTTATTACAGTTTTTAAAAGTGTTAGTATCAGGTGTAATGATCTGTAGCCAAATACAATAGTGTGCCGTGACATTTAAGTAACAGTCTTAATTTGTTTTGTGGAAGCATTCTCCATAATGCTCTCTGCAGCTCTAATCCACAGGCAAGCAGGCCCGGGCCATTTGCATGGGCTGCTATTGCTTGTAAATTCAGTATTTTGTTGTGTTTCTAAAGGTCGTTTGGTGCCAAAGTTCACAAATTGACTTGCGTTGCTTTTTTCACCGAAGACAGCCGTCATTGCTTTTGTATAATAGCAGATTGAATTTTTCCCCCACCTTCATTTGAACAACACAATTATAAATTGCCTTTTTTTTTTATGATTACAAATGTCAAGGGTCAGAATTATTTTGATGCCAGGCAAGGGAAAGCCACCACCATCCGCCCATGCACACATAAGGGAGGCGGGGGTATAGGAGGTGCGATGCAAAGCAGGTCACAATCCAGCGATCTTGGTATAATAGGGGGAAATTTTTTTTCACTTAAGTGCAAGCCAAATGGGTCAAGTAATCGCAAGCTCGTGCCCTAACACTAATTGACTTATTTGGGGATTATTATAACTGTAATATTTTTCTTAATGTCACTGTTTTCTGGGCTGTTGATTTTAGCGATTGCCAAGCCATGGCATTAAATCTCTTGTAAATTTTAAATTGCACGCTATTTCTGTAAACAAGTCCCTCTCTTCACATCCCGGTCATTAACCTTTGCTGATTTATATCGCCATCCTCTTTTTTCTTTCTTTCACAATTACTCCTGTCTTGCTGCTGAAAGCCCTGCTCTCAGCCAGGAAAAAAAAAAAAAGAAAAAGAAAGAAATCTGGAAAACAAATCTACATTTTCACTAT
The DNA here is from genome assembly GCF_024542745.1 of Macaca thibetana thibetana. Lineage (NCBI taxonomy): Eukaryota > Metazoa > Chordata > Mammalia > Primates > Cercopithecidae > Macaca > Macaca thibetana. Next base: position 6,619,230 of record NC_065589.1, on the reverse strand, counting down.
GGCTTGTTAAAGAGCCATTTTTTAATTTTTTTTTTTTTTTTTTTTTCCATTTCTCAAGGGGAAATTGTTGTCTGTTAAGATACCAGTGGAGGCCGGGCGCGGTGGCTCAAGCCTGTAATCCCAGCACTTTGGGAGGCCGAGGCGGGCGGATCACAAGGTCAGGAGATCGAGACCACAGTGAAACCCCGTCTCTACTAAAAATACAAAAAATTAGCTGGGCGCGGTGGCGGGCGCCTGTAGTCCCAGCTACTCAGGAGGCTGAGGCAGGAGAATGGCGTGAACCCAGGAGGCGGAGCTTGCAGTGAGCCGAGATCGCGCCACTGCACTCCAGCCTGGGCAACAGCGTGAGACTCCGTCTCAAAAAAAAAAAAAAAAAAAAAAAAAAAAAGATACCAGTGGAGCTTGGCCTGGTGGGTATCTTCTTTCAAAGCACTCAAGAAACACCAAATGAAAGGAGGAAAAGAATAGAATTTAAGAAACGTCACATTCAGTATCGTTTTTGTTGCATTTTAAAGCGTATTAGTGTACTCTTTTCACTGTTTTTTAAAAGTTTTTCAACTTAGCGTGCATATCATTTCTCCTCCCTGTGTACTTACCAAATATGTTGGGGTTTTTTAATTAATTTATTTATTTTTGTATGCATGTAGGTTTGTCACAACAAGTTTGTTTATTGACTTCCAGCCTTTTAAAAAAAAAATTGTGAGGTCTGATTTCAAATGCAGTTGTATACAAAATTGGGGGATAGCAAGGGGCATACCTCCTTAGCCTTGAGGGCAAATGGTTCCCTGAGACTTGCTGGCCTTCCTGGAGACGCTGGTGGGTGACACGGGACCCAGTAGAACCAAGAGTGAGGATTTGCAGCAGTGCGAACTTCTCGGCCTTAGCTTCTCAGGTAATACACAGCATCTGCTCTGCCCAGCACCTCGGAGGGGCGGATGGTGCAAATTCCTCTCTGAAATCTGTCAGTACTGTATAGCATTGCAAACTTGGGGTCCCTCTGTCAGTAGCTATGAAAGGCATTCCTGGGGATATTAAATAGTGACTGCATATCCAATTGTCCCTCACATTTTCTCTCATTTTTCTCAGTTACAGTAAGTTTCTGTTTGGTGTTCAAGGTCATGTGTGAATTTTCAATTAAAAGACAGCATTCTTCATTTACTTTGGGTTTAAGATTAACATCTGTACACATGCAATCTCATTTCATATGGTTTTTAATAATATATTACAGAATTCAGACCAGATGCAGTGGCTCATACCTGTAATCCCAGCACTTTGGGAGGCTGAGACGGGTGGATCACCTGAGGTCAGGAGTTCGAGACCAGCCTGGCCAACATGGTGAAACCCCATCTCTACTACAAATAATTTTTTAAAATTACCCAAGCAGGCCGGGCGCGGTGGCTCAAGCCTGTAATCCCAGCACTTTGGGAGGCCGAGACGGGCAGATCACGAGGTCAGGAGATCGAGACCATCCTGGCTAACACGGTGAAACCCCATCTCTACTGAAAATACGAAAAACTAGCCGGGCGAGGTGGCGGGCGCCTGTAGTCCCAGCTACTCAGGAGGCTGAGGCAGGAGAATGGCGTAAACCCGGGAGGTGGAGCTTGCAGTGAGCTGCGATCCGGTCACTGCACTGCAGCCTGGGCGACAGAGCGAGACTCCGTCTCAAAAAAAAAAAAAAAAAACAAAACAAAAAAAATTACCCAAGCATAGTGGCGGGCACCTGTAATCCCAGCTACTCAGGAGGCTGAGGCAGGAGAATCACTTGAACCCAGGAGGCGGAGGTTGCAGTGAGCCAAGATCACTCCACTGCACTCCAGTCTGGATGACAGAGCGAGACTCCATCTCAAAAAAAAAGTACATTACAGAATTTATAAAATTATATAAAATAATTATCAAATTCCTTTCTGATTTGCAGCCTTTTGATGTGTGATGTTATCACATATTCACTGTCTATAAAGTGACCCTTCATGAAAATTTGTATCCTGAACTTTTTAGCTTTGGTTTAACCTCATGTCTTGAGTGTTACACTAAATATACTCATCCCCAAGTGGAGTACCTTTTAAAGTGGCCCACTTGAGTGATTTACTCAAAGGCACCCAAAAAACACCACCCAAGTAAGGTGGACACTAGAGTTTCCTGTGTCTAGAGGGAGAACTTGAGCTTCAGGGATAAGGGGAGACACCCGCTGGGAGATGGGAGTGGACTCAGCTGTTCTGGGACTTTCCTCGGGATCCAGGTTTAGGAGAGATGGGCAGAGCCACGGTTTGAGTCTAAGGATCTCTCTGAAGCCCTTTTTCTTCTATGTCCTCTCTCTTCCGGCCCCTGGACCACATTATCTCATTTAATCTTCACACTCCCCTTGCCAGGTAGGTATCATGTGATGGATGGGAAATTGGGATTCTGATAACTCAGGTGATTTTCTGCAGAACAAGCTAGCGTGTACCAGAGGCAGGACGTGGGCCCGGATCTCTTGACTCTGGGACCTGCTCACGGATCCACGTGGAAGGAGTTTGTGGATGGATGTCAGGAGTGGATAAAAACAAACAAAACTTGCAAGAGAAACGCACAGACCAGATTAAAAAACAAAAATATTTTATCTGTTGTCTGTCCATTATGGCTAACACTGAAACCGAGATAGAAACTTTGGATATATATGATTGCACTAATGTACAAACTTTTGTTGCTTTTTAACAATGAACTTTCTCAAGATGGGTGAAATTGAATATTCTTCAACCAGAATGCAGCTGTAACTTTTCCATCTCAGGAGCTTGTGAATGGAAGGGTGTCTTAATGATATGATCCTCCAATAAACTGCTGACTCCCAACCCAACGGAGAAAAAGCTCTAAATACCAGATGACTGAGGCTAGACTCACACATGTTCAACTCTAAAGTAAGTGTATTGGAGAAAGAACAAAGTGGACCAAGTGGCGGAAGAGTGGACGTTGTGCAAGAGGAAACTCGGGAGGGAGGCCTCTGATCACTGCACGGCAGGGCAGAATTGCACAACACCTGGACCCATCTCCAGGCCTTGCCTGCCCCATGCCACTAAACACAGATGATGTTGTCAACCGCTGTGAGTTGGGTGAACACATGGGCTCTTTCAAGAGCGTTTAAGCTCACTGTGTTTGCAGAAGAAAAGTACTTCCAGTACCTAAACAGATAAAGGAGAGAGGTTTTAGGAAACAAGGGGGCACTTCTTGGGGTACCAAGCCCATTCCTTGGCAGCAGAACGAATACTTAAGATAGGCCTCTTCACACAGGTGATGACGCTTGCATGCAAGTGTTAGCGAGATTCAGTATTGGCCTAAAGTCCTAATTGGAGCCTGTCTATAAAGGCTCATTTCTGTGGATTTAGAGCTCGCCCCAGCAACAGACCTGGGAAACCTCTGCTTTGGGTACTTCTCTTCACCACAGTGGGCCAGATTGCTGGAACCCAGTCTCCCTGACACTGGGATTCCAAGCATGAGCGTGGCCATGGAGAAACAGCAAACCTCCTTTTGGAGATTTCCTCACAGACACAGCTTCGAGCCTCAGGCCTGCAGTCAGACCCGCACCTGCCTTCTCCACTGAACAGCCCAGATGGTCACTGTTTCTCTGAGCAGATGTGAGCAGGCCTAACACGTGGGCCATTCCCTCTACCACTCGTATTCTTGGTCACAGTTCTGAGACTTCAACTCATTCACAGTTAAACAAATTACAGACCCACATCTGAGAATGATGGTCTTGCTGAGTGTGAGGTAGGCCTGCCTGCTTGTTCCTGACTCAGCTCCCTGCCGGGATGCGCCATTTCCTGTGCTGGGTGCTGGGGCAATGGAGAGGGTAAGGGTGCACCCACCTACTGCCCTCAGGGAGCTTACTGTCAGTCTAGGAGGCTGCACAAAGGATCTCTTGCAGAAGGAGGGAGGAGGCCCTGGAGGCTCTGGGGGCTTTGTGGAGAGCGGAAATACATTTAATTTAGGGGTCAGGACAGGTATCACGGCCTGCGGGATGTGACAGGAACCACAGCGACCGCATCCTCGGCACTGAGCAATTTCCTGCATCCTGTCGTGCACCCCTAGCAGAGGGAGATCTTTTCCTCCTTGTTTTATAAAAGAAGAAACTGAGCCTGGGAGAAGGGCAGGCGTGAGCCCCAGGAGCTCTCAGGGAGATGGGGCTGGAATTCTGGGTGGAGGCAGCAGCCTGCACCTGGACGGGGCTCAGTACAGAGCCTGCCGCGCCCTTAGGCTTGAGTGTGAGGTATGTGCAGAGGATTCTTCTGGGACCGGGACCGGTGGAGGGGACTAGATGATCCACAGATCTGCAGACAGCCATCGTCGTCATCTCCAGCAGAGGAAGAAGGCAGCCCTGCTTGACCATCTGTGACCCATCGTGTTGTGTGTTTCCTGAAGGACTCACTGCAGTGTCTGATCAAGGCCCCCGCCAAATGCCCCAGCAGTCTCCCCAGTGCCCCGTGTAGGTCCCCACTGTGTGAGGCTGCCTTCCAGAACCTGCTCTCTGCAGTGAGCATTCTCCGGGCTCACACGGGGTTCTCTTTCACACTGAATCACTGCTCTTGTTTGTACAAGGCAGGCGTTGGCACCAGACTCAAGCCCAAATCTTAACTCAAGTGGTCTTGGTTCAGTCCCACATCCCCACTTCATAGCTCTAACCTTGGGTTCTTGATGTGTCTTCCCTGTACCTCGGTTTCCCCACCTATAAACTGGGGTGATGACGCCCACTGCACAGGGTGTGGGGAGGAGTCAGCAAGCTAACATACCTAGAGTCGTGGAACATGGCCCCTGCATTGGTCCTTGCCTGGGACCAGAAGCCCCAGTACTCAAGTACCCAGATTCTCTCGTTATTCAAAGAAAATTGCAGTGCTTGCACGTTGTTCATGTAGCCAGGAACAGAGATTTGATAAGAAGCGTTGCCTGTGAAGCATAGGGGGGGAATTTAGAAATGAAACTTAATCTGTTTTCTAGACTTTTAAACCTACCCTCCTGCTTCCATTTGCTTTCTCCATCTGAGAAGAATCGTCAGTTGTAGAAATTTGGCTAAAAGCGTGAGCTGTCGAGTCACACGCGCCTGGGTCTCATCCCCTCTCTGCCACTTCCCAGCTCTGTGGCTTGGGATGCTTTCCTGGATCTGTCCTTCCTCTCTGCTCTTTTCTTCCTCTCGCACGGAGACAATGAAACCTACCTTGAAGGGTGATTGAAGAAGAAATGAAGTGAAGCCTGTGAAGCGCTTCCCACAGAGCTTGGCACGTGGGTAAGCTGGCCACCGTGGCTGCTATTAAATTGCTATACAGACTTATTTAATAGAAAAATGACCCAAAGACTCCATGGAGAATATCTGTGGACTATTCGGTGGGCCTTTTTCATGTATCAGTGCAGAGCAGAGCGGGCCAAAGCCAGCCCTCCTCAGTGATGAGCAGCACCAACTAAGAACTAATGCAGGTAGGCCGGGCGCAGCGGCTCACTCCCGTAACCCCAGCACTTTGGGAGGTCGAGGTGGGCGGATCACTTGAGGTCAGGCATTCGAGACCAGCCTGGTCAACGTGGTGAAACCCCGTCTCTACTAAAAATACAAAAAGTAGCTGGGCGTGGTGGTGCATGCGTGTAATGCCAGCTACTTGGGAGGCTGAGGCACAAGAATCTCTTGAACCAGGGAGGCAGAGGTTGCAGTGAGCCAAGATCGTGCCACTACACTCCAACCTGGGCGACAGAGCAAGACTCTGTCTCAAAAAAAAAAAAAAAAAAAAAAAAAAAAAAAAAAAAAAAAAAAACACTAATGCAGATAACTTCAGATTTGGGAAACGCTTGCATGGGAAAAAACTAATGCAGGTAACTTCAGATTTAGGAAACCCTTACACGGAGAATAACTAGAATTGACATTTTGGGGAGAGAAGCAAGATTGCCCATTTTTCTAGCCCCCTCCTTTTGAAAGGATGACAGTCTTGGGCATCACCTCGGCGCTGGGCAGCACCTAGGAGGGGAAGCCCCCCGTGGACAGTGGAGGGTGCCACTGCAGGTTCCTGGTGAGCCCAGGGGCCGGGTCTCGTGATGGCCATGCTGGACTCTTGCAGAGGAACCCGCCCTAGGCCTGCCCAGCGTGGCCGTGTTCACTTATTCCTATAAATAGGAGCCCAAGGGGACCTCTGCAAAGTGGGGAGTGTGTCAGGATGAGTAACAAATGGTTACCGCTTAGGAACGAGATAAATCACGACACGCGCCTCTCATTGCTTTCTCTTTCTAAACTGAACACTTGGGCCTGGAGCTTTCACAGGGTGTCTGGGACGGAGAAAGTATAAGGGAGACCTCAACACTCACCCCTGCCATATCGCAAAATGTTTTCAATTTGCAGTCAGGTAACTTTTTTTTTTCCCCCCCCAAGAGCTTTGTTTTGGCGTCTTTTCTTAATTTAAGACATGCATGGGCCAGGCACAGTGACTCACATCTCTAATCCCATCACTTTGGGAGGCTGAGGTGGGTGGATTGCCTGAGTTCCGGAATTCAAGACCAGCCTGGGCAACGAATTTTTCTCTACAAAAAATACAAAAATTAGCCAGGCGTGGTGGCACACGCCTGTAGTCCCAGCTACTCGGGAGGCTGAGGTGGGAGGAGCACTTGAGCCCAGGAGGTGGAGGTTACAGTGAGCCGAGATGATGCCCTTGTCCTCCAGCCTGGGCGACAGAGACCCTGTCTCAGAAAAGAAAAAAAAAAAAAAAAAAAAAAAAAAAGGCACATATGGCATCCTACAGATCTGGAAGCCAAAGCTTTCAAATGGAGTTTCTTTACACGTAGCCCTTGAACTGCTCTCCCAACTCTTTATGATGTGTTTGAAAAACAAAAGCGTCCTTTGTACGTCATGAGAACCTTCCCGGGGAATATTTAGTAGTTAAACGTTCCTAACCTTGTAATTTACCTGTGGGGATTTGCTTCTTCGCAGAATTAATCACACTCTTCTAAATTAAGCCACAGGACAACACTTCTGTTGGACTCTCTTGGCTTAACAAAGATATTGACCAAATTCGGAGTTTCCAAAAATAGTTACCTGAGAACCGTGAACTGCGTGTGTTTATAATGACCTTTTGTTTTTGTTTAAAATTAATAACTTCTCAATTATAGTAAGGGGTGGGCTTTATGTGTTATTTTCCATAGGTCTTGGTTCTGTACAACCCTGGTCCATGTTCTCCAGGCTTGCCTGCTTCGTCTTTTTTTTTGGGGGGGGCAGGGTGTCTCACTCTGTTGCCCAGGCTGGAGTGCAGTGGCACAATCTCCGCTCGCTGCAGCCTCCATCTCCAGGGTTCAAGTGATTCTCATGCCTCGGCCTGCTGAGTAGCTGGGATTACAGACACCCGCCACCACACCCAGCTACTTTCTGTGTTTTTAGTAGAGATGGGGTTTTGCCATGTCACGCAGGCTGCTCCCGAACTCCTGACCTCAAGTGATCTGCCCCCACTGGGCCTCTCGCAGTGTTAGGATTACAGGCTTGAGCCACTGCACCCGGCCAGCAGGCTTTCTTTCACATCAATCTTTTCCTACAAAAACTGGAGAAAATTTGAAAATAAAAACTGACTTTTTAATACTGCGCTTTGGCTGACATCTTAATGTGTGCACTTTTTGTCATAGTTGGGTAAAATATCTAAGCCACGTGCCTATGTAATAGATGCTTTTAAAACAGAAATATTGGAGGATTTTACAAAGTATACGACGGAAAATAGCATTAAAGCCCGGGTGGGTGCCTGACATTGCCACACGTTGCCGCTTAGGGTATGGGTCGTGGTAGAGGGAGAGAGACCACAAGGTAGCGAGGACATTCCGTCTGAGTCTCCAACCCCGTTGCATTGACAGTGGCTACCTGGAGAACTGTGTGAAGAGGAATTCTGGGGCTGCACCAGCCTCTTCAGGAACAGTTAGGAATGTCTGTTTCTCAAAGAAAAGGAGAGAGAGCTTCCCTTTGTCATCCCAGATCCAGCGTGGTACCTCCCTTGCAGATAAAGCTGAAATCAGAAAGATGAAGTGGGCTGTTCATGGGCACCAGTCCGTCAATGGCAGAGTGGGAAGTAGGTTCCAGGAGAGAGAACCCCAGAATTGGAGCTCCGGTTCGGACAGAACTGGGAGAACCCATAGCGAAAACTCACTTGTTAAAAGGGAAAAAAGAAAAAAGGCTTGGCGGAAGGTAAGCATCGGTGGTAATGTGTTCACCAGGGCTTTGTGGTGTGTCCTAAAACAGAAGTCCCAATTCTTTTACCAAGGGCAGGAGTGGAGAAGATGGTTATTTTCTGCTCAGGCCTTGGCTATTGTATTGTCCCGCCATTTTGCAGAGTGGAGAAGATGGTAATTTTCTGCTCAGGCCTTGGCTATTGTATTGTCCCGCCATTTTGCAGTGGTGCCATCTGGAGGCCTCTGGGCTTGGTAGATCCTGGACTCTTCGTGCAGCGAACATGCCCATCCTCCACCCTGAGCGTGTCATCTCTGCACCGTTGCGATAGCACATTTCGTTTTCATCATGGGTTTGTCATTAAATATGTCACAAAGGATGCTTAGCCTTGTGGATGGAACACTGGGTGGGCCTCAGGATCCTGGATTTCAGGCTATAGGGCACCCTGGGAGAACCTCCTCTCTCCCCAGGACCCAGATTCTCATCCGGTCATTGAAGAACTTGGAGTGAGTGACTTCTACATCCTCCTCGAGCCTTTTTTGATTCAGATGAGAAACAGATCTCGGCATTGCACCTGCACCCATCAGTAATTTTTTTTTTTTTTTTTTTTTTGAGACGGAGTCTCGCTTTGTCACCCAGGCTAGAGTGCAGTGGCGTGATCTTGCACCTGCACCCATCAGTAGTTTTTTCTTTTTTTTTTTTTTTTTTTTTTTTTTGGAGACGAAGTCTTGTTTTGTCACCCAAGCTGGAGTGCAGTGGCGTGATCTTGGCTCACTACAACCTCCGCCTCCCAGGTTCAAGTAGTTCTCCTGCCTCAGCCTCCCGAGTAGCTCGGACTATAGGCGCACACCACCACGCCCAGCTAATTTTTTTTATTCGTATTTTAGTAGAGATGGGGTTTCATCATGTTGCCCAGGCTGGTCTCGAACTCCTGAGCTCAGGCAGTCTGCCCACCTCAGCCTCCCAAAGTGTTAGGATTACAGGCATGAGCCACTGCGCCCAGCCCCATCAACAGCTTTGAGCCATTTTGCGTCATAGTCCAGGACACAGATCCAGGTCCTCTTGGTCTTTGCAAGAGCACAGTGCAGTTGTCCTCTTCCCTAAACCCCTTACCCGAGACCTGTGCCTCTGTGCCTCCCTCCTTCCCTCGCCTGGCACCCACGCTCCCCCATGCATCCTTGTCAGATGCCTCCTGTTGAAAGCAACTTCCAAATGTGAAACGGTTTTCAGCTGTTTTTAGCCCTTTAACCCTTTGTCTGCTAGAATTCCGCCAAAAAATAATTGATGACGGATTGGCCCATTAACCTTTAAGAAAAAAAAAAGTTTGACAGCCTGGATTCGTGTAATGAGGAGGGATTCCTTGTGAAATCAGTCTGATGGCTGAGTTTCTTGCCCCTAAGGAGGCAAAATTAGCCCCACGGGGCCTCGTCTGCATAGAAACTGGACACAATTAGTGTAATATCCGGTGTTATTAATGTCGTTTGGAATAATTGGGCAGGTTGATTTCGACAGGTTCATGGTGCTAAAATACTATTATAGTGGACCTTTCCACAGCTAACCGTTAAACACAGAAAACTGTTTAAATCCCTGTGAGCCCAATCACAAAACTTTATTAAACAGCCAAGCCCTGGAATGTCACACGGGGAAACAGCACACCGTCCGTTACTTCAGGCTTTGGGGCGTGGTGGCGTTTTGATTTTTCAGGAGCAGGGGGATTAATTTTGCTGTCTGTGCGTGTATCTGAAACTTCAACATGCTTTTAATAGATATACCATCAGGAACTTCTACAACCCAAAATCCGTTTTTACAGTGAATGAAATAGAAGCCACTGCAATTGTCACTAATAGGAAGTTTGTATTAGTGAAATGACACCACGAAAAATGAAAGCTCGGAACGGGGCATCCTCACGGGTTCGTGCTTGTTCTGCACGTTTGAAGTGAGGGTGGCAGTGGAGAGTAATGCTCAGCTCTGTCTCTGACTGATGGGCCTCACACTGCCAATTACTGTTTTGATCATTTTTAATTTAGTTGCTCATAAGTAAAATGTCATCACCATGCCACTTCGTAATGTGCTGCAGCCCTTCGGGGCCATTGGTGATTTGAATAAGGCTCTATCATCTGCTAAAAATTCTTCTTTGAACCTCAGGAGGAGCGCATGTTCCTGTTCTCTCCACACAGAAAAAGGGAAAACACTTGGGTCCAAAAATCTATTCACTGTTTACATAATGAGTGTAAATGGTCACACCAAAGTGTAAACACGGATTAAATCTTGAGATTTGCTAGGTGTTGACCTAATAATGTCACCAGAGCAGCACATAGGAGATCACCACGAGGATAGGTCTTCTCCACTGGATTAGTCAGAACTGGGTTTAGTAACGACAGAAATCCAATTTTAAAAGAGTGAGACACTGGGCATGGTGGCTTACGCCTGTAATCCCAGCTACTCAGGAGGCTGAGGCAGGAGAATCACTTGAACCCCGGAGGCGGAGGTTGCAGTGAGCTGAGATTGTGCCACTGCACTCCAGCCTGGGTGACAGACAGAATGAGACTCCTTCTCGGATAGATGGATGGATGTCTCATGTAACCAACTGTAGGACAGGCAGGTGGAGCTTCAGGGACCTCAGAGGCACCAGGCTCCCTGCCACCTCCCATCCCTGGCTTCACTCTGCTGGGCAGTAGCATTCGTACCTGTCCACAGGGAGTGGCCCGATAGCAGAAGTGTTCCTTCCCATGGAGCGGGCAGAGGCACCTGCACCGGTGGGCCACGTCCTGACAGGTCCCAGATAAGAGGGGAAGGCACTCGATGGACCCAACTCAGATGTGAAACGCTGGAGGACACTTGATGATGCGCCCCCACCAGGACTGATCAGAGCGGCCAGGGTCATCACATGCTCCAGTTGACAGACACAGATGGGGCCACCATCCCTGCCCCCCGTGCTGGCCAGGGAGCCAAACAGCCAGCAGGTGGCACATGGAAGGCCCAGAGGACCACCACCTCTGGGCACCGTGTCCCCAGCATTTACCAGACTGGCCTGATTGTGTGACCCGACATCAGTTAGAAAGAAGTATGACAGACCGGGCGCGGTGGCTCACGCCTGTAATCCCAGCATTTTGGGAGGCCGAGGTGGGCAGATCACCCAAGGTCAGGAGTTCGAGACCAGCCTGGCCAACATGGCAAAACCTCATCTCTACTAAAAATACAAAAATTAGCTGGTCATGGTGGCAGGCGCCTGCAATCCCAGCTACTCGGGAGGCTGAAGCAGAGAATCACTTGAACCTGGGAAGGGGAGGTTGCAGTGAGCTGAGATCACGCCATTGCACTCGAGCCTGGGCTACAGAGTGAGAATCCATCTCAGAAAAAAAAAGAATAACAGTAGCACAAGCTGTTGAGGGATTTCTGGGGAAACTACTTTCAAAAGGCCCAACCATCTTGCTCTCTTGGCATGAGGAATAGGAGAAGATAATGGAAAGCCACCGGAGACCCTTCCGGCCCCTACGCCATCTTTGATTCCCAAGGAGAGCTCCTTCTTTTTAACGTTAATTTGTTTTTAGGAAATGGAGGAAGAGTACTGCCACTTTAAGAGAGGAAAATGATTACACGCAATAATGGCTGTAAAGTCCTGGCGTTGTGCCTGATACGGAATTTGGAGCCCAGCGGTGTTATTTTTTGTATTTATTATTCCGTGCAGTAGATTTGTTACAGATAAACAGATTTCCTGGAAGTTGTAACATGACTGTGCAGTTGCTCTGTAATCCTTGTGCTTATTTTTTTAATCTTGGGAGGCAGAGAAAAGTCACATGGCAGATATCAATTAGATCTGAAACTCTGCGTGTGGGTATTCAGCTATTACTCTCCCTGAAAATAAAAAAATAAAGCCACCTAAAGACAGGATCCTAGGAAACACATGGGCCTAACATAGCTGGATTCCACTCGGCAGTGTTGGTGTAGAGGGGCCTTAATTAGGCTCTGTGCTCAGATGTTAATCCTTCCTCAGGAAGCAAGGGCCAGCTGTTCAGATCCTTGTCATAGATTTCAGGGCCTGAAAATCCAAAAGAAGGCACAGGGTAGCCCCCTGCTGGGGCCCGCCTCTGCATGGAGCGTGTAGGGTTCCATCTCCCGCCTCTGTCCTGCCTCCCCCAGGGCAGACTGAGCCTCTCCCCTCCAGGTGTCCCAGACGTTTGCAACACAGTTCAGCCCCGGTCCCCATCAGCACAGCCTGCCTGGGAGAAGCCAGCCCAGGGTCAGCAGCACCATTGCCTCTTGATTTGGGAGCTGGTGCTGGACCCTGCATTGACGAGACAGAGGGGGCCATCTTCTGCTTCTCCAGGTATAGGCTGAACCATCCAGTCAAAACAGAACGGAAACCCCAAAGAGCCGTTCATCGGCCTCTCACTGCATTCACTGCATGGTGAACTGCCACTCACACGGAAAAGCGTGGCGTTAAGACCTGCCCTGTGATCACAGGGCCTTTGTGCGTGCTTCGTACACGTCAGAGACTAGACCATACCCAAGGATCACAGAGATGGCACAGCTTCCTGCTCACCACACTTTATCACCGAGCTGTTGATCCTGAGGATTGCAATTCTTGTCTTCATTTCTTCATTATTTGTATAATCCTGTGCTTTTCCAGGTTTAGAGTTATCGCACAGGACTCCCCCTCGAAAAAAGAATATCTTAAGTGAGCCTAGGGTTGCACAGTTGGTTCTTAGTTGGGAAGCGAAGCTTAGCGGTGCTTTCCTGGGTCAGCAGGGCCTATCATGGGGCTGGCCTTCCTAATCCATGCCTTTACCTGAAGCTGGTGTCCATCAGCCTGGATCCCGGAGTGTCTTGCGTCTGTTTCCTCTTTACTCTGCTGGGCCTTGTTGGTGTTTCATGGTAATTAGCCAATTAGCCAGGGTTTCATTCTCCAAGAGAGGAGGCCTGAACCTGAGCAGGCCACCCTCGGACTCTGGCTAATCCGTCACCTCCAGGCAAAGTGTGAAGTCTTCTCTTTACCACCTCTTCTGAGCGGCTGCGGATGCCAAGTGGTTCTTTATGTTACTTTTAGGGAAGTATTTAGCTCATTCACGAGTCTGTGTGTCTCTCCTTTTCTACTCACAGATATAAATATATGCCCATTATTTGGGAAGGCCTGCTTAAATACGATTTTTGTTTGCTAGTGTACATACAGAAATGCAATTAATATTTCTGTATTCATTTGTATCTTGCCCATTTGCCAACTGCTGTTAGGTTTTTAATAATCTGTAGGTGATTTGGGGTTTTCTGTGAAGACAGTCACATACCTTGTGAATGTCTTTATCTTCCTTTCCAATCTCTCGGTCTTTTATTTCCTTATTTTTGTCTTGCTACACCGGGTAGCAGGGACGAAAAAAAGCAGTTACGGTGGGTGTCCTTGTCTTGAGCATCCTGTAACTGAGTGTTCAAAGGTATGTTTCTAACATCTCACCCTTAGGATTAGTGACACTGTGGTTTTAGGGAGAGATCGTCTCTGTCCAAGGGAAGGGGGTTCTCTTCTATTCCTCGTTGGCTAAGAAGTTTTAATCATGCTTCTTTTATTTTTTTTTTTTCTTTCTGCTGGTTGAGAAATTGCACATTCGACTTCTTTTCTTGCAGAAGTTTACCATATAGACTTAATTTACCAACATGTGAAGTGAGTCCTTAACCTCCCCCAGTAGAGCAGTCCAAGGCCCCTATGACATCCTAACTCCCATGTCCTCACCGCCACTCTCACGTTCTCCAGCATTTTGACTTTTCCCATGGTAGGCATGTCATTAGCAGTTTTAGTCGGTATTGTTTTTGTTTAGATTTTTGTTTTTACGTATTTATCAGTTCCTTTGCTCATCAACCCGTCTTTCACAAACCTGCCTTCTAGGATCTTCCTGAAGTACATCTTTTCTTTTTTTTTGAGATGAAGTCTTGCTTTGTCACCCAGGCTGGAATTCAGTGGCGTGATCTCAGCTCACTGCAACCTCTGCCTCCCGGGTTCAAGTGATTCTCCTTTCTCAGCCTCCTAAGTAGCTGGTATTACAGGTGCATGCCACCATGCCCAGCCAATTTTTTTTTTTTTTTTTTTTTTTTTTTTTGGTGTTTTAGTTGAGACAAGGTTTTGCTATGTTGGCCGGGCAGGTCTTGAACTCCTGACCTCAGATGATCCACCTGCCTCGACCTCTCAAAGTGTTGGGATTACAGGCGTGAGCCACTGTGCCTGGCCCTGAAATATATCATTTAGTAATTTCCCTAGTGGACGTCTATTGGTAATAAGCGCTTTGGGGGTTTTTTGCAGAAAAATTATATTTCATTCTTTCTTTTCTCTTTCCCTTTCTTTTCTCTTCCTTTCTTTTCTTCTCTGCTCTTTTCTTTTCTGATTTTTCTTTCATAGGGTCTCACTCTGTGACCCAGGCTGGAGTACAGTGGTGTGATCACAGCTCACTGCAGCCTCCATCTCCCAGGCTCAAGTGATCCTCCCACCTCAGCCTCCCAAGTAGCTGGGGCTACAGGTGCAAGCCACCATGCCTGGCTAATTTTCAAATTTTTTGTAGAGATGAGGTCTCACTATGTTGCCCAGACCAGTCTTGAACTCCTGGGCTCAAGTGAATCTCCCACCTCACATCCCAAAGTGCTGAGATGGCAGACGCGATCCCCTGCACCTGGCCTGTATTTCATTCTTGTTCTTCAGAGTGAATCTCAAGAATTTTCCTGAGTCTCAAGTCTACACTGTTATTTTCCCTTGAGGATATTATTCCACACTCTCGCGACTCTGACTGTTACTCTTAACAAGTCTGTGATCCGTCTTAATATTTGTTTAAGAGCAATCTGTCTCTAGAGACGGGGTTTTACCATGCTGACTAGGCTGGTCTTGAACTCGTGACACCTTAGGTGATCCACTAGTCTCAGCCTCCCAAAGTGCTGGGATTACAGGCGTGAGCCACTGTGCCCGGCCTATATCAGTAATGCTTTGGATCGAAATCTGCTGTCTTGTTTGCAGTGTGTTGGGTGACCTCTGGTTTTGAGTTCAGATGTAATTGGTCTCCGCCCATGGGAAGCTTTCCTGTAGAGAAGATACCAGAAGCCAGGGGAGCTCTGAGACTTGGGGCTTCCCAGCTCCTGTCCTTGCAGGATTGCCGGGTGCTGGACCCTGGGTTTATGTTTCCTGTCTTAGGACCTTATCTGTTGTGCTACCAAAGGTGTTTGCCTCTCAGGGTAGCCTTCACTTTTGCCGGTTTTTAGCACTTTAGGCTCACAGTTCTAGTTTCAGCTCGTGTATTTGATTTGGGGAGGGAGAAGGAGGGTCCTCTTGGAGGTCAGGCCTCACTGTGGACTGCTGTGTTGTGAAGCAGTCAGCTTGGAAGGGAAGCCAGGCCCCAGGAACAAGGGAGAAGTGCTTAAGTGTTGGGGAGGGGAGCAACTGCACAAACTTCCTACACGGTAAACTCAGAGAAGGATTAAAGCTGGGCCAGAGCCAATTTCACAGTCAGGCAAGGGCTGAAAGTAGAAGGACGTGGAAGGGTACAGATTGGCGGATATTGCTAAGCAGGGCTGTGACTGATGAGATGGCAGTAGGAAGAGGGAGAGGGAGGAGTCCAGGTAATTTTGAGATTTTATGATTAGAATAGCATTGTAATCATTAAGAGAAATACAGAACCCCAAGAGGAGCATTTGAAAATTCTAGCAAATCTATGTGATGCGTGTTAAATTTGATATGAGGACAAAGTATTTGAGAAACAATCCATAGGCATTTAAAATTCCAAAACCGATTAGATATATGAATTAGTTATATATGTGTGTGTGTATATATGTATATATATGTATATATATGTATATATGAACTGTACATGTCTGTAGGAAGTGACTGACTAAGCTTCGGAAGGAAAGGAACCCTTAAGAAGGAGGGAGGAGGAAGGAGGAACATTAAACTTGAAGTTTGCCTTCACTAAAGGCCACATGCAGAGGAACCAGGGAGGAGAAAGAGAAGCAGTGATCAGAAAGCTGGAAAGAGAACTATAGTTGCACAGTGAGAAGATGGTAAGCACGCCACGGGCACCCCTCCTTGCCCTGGGGTAGACATTGCTAGCTAATCACAGATCCTTCTCCAGGAGCCTGGAGCCAGCCTTGGAGATCTCAACACAGAACTCTCTGCAGCTGCTCAAAGCTGCCTGCATTGAGAACACAGATGCAAGATGGTTCTCAGCTATCTTGCATTACTCCCACAGGATCTCAGAATTGCAAGGGCCCTCCCAGTCACCTGTGAGATGCTGAATTCCCACCAGTCTCCCTCTGAAAGGGCCACATTCAAGGGCCTGAAACTCCCAAGGGAGCAGAACCCATAAGCTCCATCTATGGATAGTTGTGAGAGGGAAAGAATCTTCCACTTGCGGGGTCTCCATCATTTTTTTCTGTCCTGGGTTGACTCCAGGGCACCCAGAACAGGTGTCATCCGTCTTCCATCAGACAGAAGTCCCCTGTGCTCAGAGTCCCCAGTGAGCAGTCCCTGGCATTGGGCTCTCACTGTGGTGCCTGCTGGCTACCACCCTGAGTGATGGAGACAGGACCACCTCCTCACCATTGTGGATGACACACTCACAGCCTTCACTTTCATCGGGAGCCCCATTATGGGCTGGCTGTTCACTGCAGTCCTTCAGCCTGTTCATATTTGTAGTTGGGAAGCAAAATCTTCCCCCCAAACCCCTCTTGCTGTTGGGGTCCAAGGGAAGGAATTCTAGTCATGCATTTGACCATTTGAGTTGTCAGTTCAGCTCAGAGGTCCTCTTCTTTTTAGACCCTGGGGATGGGAATAAAACCTTAGTTTATCTGCTATCCCCCAAAACTCTTTGCTCTCAAAATTTGGTAAGCAGACTTTATATGTCTTTATCCAAGTCATTGATAAAACATAATGAATATTGAATGAGGCAAAACAGAGGTAAAAGTTCCATGGTTGACCACTGCAGACCTCCTACTAGTTTATGCTACTTAGTACCCCTTAGTTGTGAATCCATGTAACTCTATTCATATCTCTTTCATTCACCCTGATAAATGCCTTGCTCACATCTGGGTGAGTCTTCAGGGTGATCAAGCATCTCAGAAGACCAAGGGGGAAAATACTACAAGATGGTGGTGCCTATCAGCCCCATAAGGTGCTCCAAAAAGAGGGGGGTCAGTGAGAAAGAAGACTGAGCACAGCCCATGACCCCTGGCTGTTCCTTGATTTGTAGTCTTATAAAGTGAGGTTTCAATCGGGTGGATGATGGGGAAGCATTATTAGAAAAGACAGTGTGGTAAAGAGCTGGATGCATGCATACACATGTCTGCTTTGCACGCTGTGCAAGTGAAGGATGAAGAAAAGAGGTGATGATGTCTCTCAAGGATGGAGTGAGATCAGGAAGTGAGGTCAGGAGGTCTGTAGAAGGGGGACATCAAGTTTGCAAGAGAGTGAGGAAACCATGCCAAATCCAGGTCCGCAAGAAGGTATGAGGGGACCAGGTAAATGATGCAGAGAGATAGGGGAAGAAAGGACCAGGAGCTCAAAAGAGAGACAGAAATGTTGAGTGACATAGAAGATACTAGAAAAGGGAACCTACTTGTGTCCAGTATAAGAGGACAGGTGGTGGGATAGATTGTTAAAGTGAATGTTCAGCCAGGTGCAGTGACTCATGCCTGTAATCCCAGCACTTTGGGAGGCCAAGGTGGGCGGATCACCTGAGGTCAGGAGTTCAAGACCAGCCTGGCCAACATGGAGAAACCCGTCTCTACTAAAAATATAAAATTCGCTGGGTATGGTAGTACCCACCTGTAATCCCATCTACACAGGAGGCTGAGGCAGGAGAATCGCTTGAACCCGGGAGGCGGAGGTTGCAATGAGCTGAGATCACGCCATTGCGCTCCAGCCTGGGAGACAAGAGCAAAACTCTGTCTCGAAAAATAAATAAATAAATAGAGTGAGTGATGAAGCCGTAGAACAGCCACCGTAGGGAGCACATTTGGAAATCAGCTTGGAATGGGTTCTGATGTTCTTGTGAACACTTACATATATTTGTTCCCCTAAGTAGAGTTTGCATGCATAGGTAAATTTTGTTTACATAATTAATCGGGCAGAGCCAAACTGTGCTTTAGCAATTTAATTTGCAAGTTTTGTCTTTGCATGAGATACTGAGAGTATTCCAGTGCAAGATACCAGATAGCAGCTACTGCATTGAGATGAGGCAAAAAATAGAGATGTTCCCGTGGAACTTCCTTCCGATTTCCATTGTTTTGATCACTTGGTGTTCAGTCATCTGCCTGCTTGTGTGTGCCCGTCCTCACCACGTGGAGACATTCAGAGGGTACAGGCTTCTGCGTGCTGGCATCTCTTCCACCCAGCCCAGTGCCTAGCATGTGGGGCAGGGCAGCTGAGGACCACAGTGACCGACACCTGCACCCGTACAGTGTGATGCAAGTTCAGCTCTTGGCCTTTGTTCCAGTGACTGTAGCTCATGACTGGCTAGAGGCACACATTTGAACAGGAAAGCTTTACAGGGGACCAGTTGTGCATAAATTTAACCGGGAAGCTAATGGTTGTAATTTTTTTCACTAGAAGATCCAATAAACACTGATCAGAGGGAGCTTTGATACGTGTATTTGAATTTCACAGATTAAACAAAGTGTGAGCCTGTTGAGTTGATCTCCTAATGAAAAATTGTCACATCCCACCCATGAATTACCAAGTGTTCCTTATGACCTAACTGTGAGTTACATAGTTTTTTCTTACCTTACCTATCTGTTCACTAGGAGAGTTTTGCATAAAATACATGAATTGGGGCACTATCCTATGAGAATCTGTAAGAAAAATGTTGTAATTCATAGTACTAGGACATAAAAGCCCATGGATCAAGAAGCTGGACCAAGACCCACAGAGGCAGTGGCTGAGCCAGTAATTGCGTGGTATCATTGTAAGTCAGCCATGGTGAAACCTATGTGAAACTTACAGTTACAATGATTTTTTTTTTTTAATGAAAACTCCAAGTCCCTGAGTGTTTAAGGTCATTACTGAAGGCATGACCTGCAGACACCCTGACCCCCACCTTCCTCCCCCACCCCCCTTTCCACAGCAGGTGGAGTGTTTGCATCTGCATCAATACACAAGTGGTGGGGTTGGGGGGGATCATTTGTTCTTCAAATTCAAGAGCCCAGTAGATTGGGATAAAATTCCTGAGCGACCAGACCCTCCCATCCTGACCTTTGTCACCAGCTCTCCAGAAATCAGGAACCAGGGTAACTGAGAGCACAAAGGACACCCACATACCGTGTGGGCCAGCCGAGGACTTTCTCTGAAGACTTTTCTCTCCCCTCCCACTCCAGCCCAGATCAGTCCCTTTCACAGATGGGGTGGGCCTCAGTGCCGACACCCCAAGGGGGACTAACCAGCCAGGGCCTCAGGCCCAGCCTCCACTCAGCACCCACATCACAGCACTTTGCTGCAGCCCCCAGAATATGCCCGGGGCACAGTGGCTGTCAGCACCTAGGGGAGTCACAGACCTTTGAGGGGCTGGCGGAGGCCATGGGCCCTCTCTGGCTGGGCGCTGTCCCCACACCCCTGGGAGTGAGGCTTGGCAGCATCAGTGGGCTGTTCAGGTGGAAGGGATCTCTCTCAGCCGCAAAGGGGCTGCATGTCCACCCAGCCAGAAAGGAGTGGGAAAAGGGCGAGTGGGATGGCACGTCCTTATGTCCCAGGCGGGGCCTGGGAGAGCCAGCCTAGGTAAGGGCAGTAAGCCGTGCTTGGAAGCTGGGCTACAGGGACCAAGAGTCTGGAAGGTCAGAGGTCCGTGCAGTAGACATGAGCCAGCCCAATGGCCACGGGCTGGGGACGGAGATAAGTAAAGTGGTTGGCAGACAGGTAGATGAAAGTCAGTACCAATCATAGTTGCTCGCCAGCGGATTCTAATGCAGCTAGTTCACAGGCCAGGGCCTGGAAATATTGAGTCAAATGAGGTGTTGCGTCTAAAATCCCAGCTGAAGATTTCTTAATGAGGGTCTGATGCAGTGGCTCACACTTGTCACTCAGCACTTTGGGAGGCCAAGGAGTGAGGATCACTTGCGGTCAGGAGTTTGAGACCAGCCTAGGGTCTCAGGAGGCAAAGGCAGGAGGCTCGCTTGAACCTGGGAGGTGGAAGATGTAGTGAGCTGTGATCGCACTACAGCACTCCAGCTTGGACCACAAAGTGGGACCCCATCTCAAAAAAAAGTATTCATGCTTGTCTGCAGTTAGTTATGCTCTTTGCCAGTGGTGCCTCCTCCTTTGGCAGGAATCATGAACAGAGGCCGACGTGAATCTGTGGAGTGTCTCTCATGGACCAGGCCCCACATCCGCCTGGGTCTGTACACTTCATGGAACTAGCAGGAAAGCACTAGACAGTTGGTGCCCTTTGCCTTCATCTTATGGGTTAGAAAAAATGAACCTCGGAGGAGTCAAGGAACTTGCCCAAAGACTCCGATGTGGCAGGTGGGGTCGCAGGGGTAGCCCCAAGTTCCTTTCTTCCCATTCCAGACACGGCCCCAGAGTGGCTACCAAGTCTGGGGCCTGTCTCAGCTGAGATCCTCCTAAGGCGCGCGGGATCCCACGCACTCTGCCCAACTGAAACGAGGGAATTGATGCCTCTCCCACGGTAACAGGTCCTCTGCCATAAAAGAACAGAAACCTTCCCACGTTCCTCTTTCCATGGAGTGTCTGTGGATCTCTGCGAGTGCTTGGGTAGAAATTAACGCTGCATCCGGAGGTTAGCGGCCCTAACTTAATTTTCATCCCACAGATAAGGATGGTCAGCCGTGAGTTACATAGTTATTCTCGTAGGTTGCTTTGTGTGTGCGCCACACAGAGACGCTGACATCACTCGTCGATGTCATCAGGCCTTGTCCCCTGAGCCTTGGTTGAAACCTGGCTAAGCCATGCTGGCCTTAGGAACCACATCTGGAGGGTTGGGAGGTGCATGGATTCAGATCTCCGCTGCCGTGGTTGTCCAGTGCTGTGTGCGCCACCAGCCCGTGCAGGGGCAGCTGAACCCAGAGGCACTTCTATGACAGAGGGCCGGCAGGGGGACTGCTGTCTCGTGAAAGCTAAACTCTTCATCCCACACTCTGTGTTTCAGAACAAGAAGAAAACTTTGAGTTTATCATTGTGTCCCTCACTGGCCAAACGTGGCACTTTGAAGCCACGACGTATGAGGAGCGGGACGCCTGGGTCCAAGCCATCGAGAGCCAGATCCTGGCCAGCCTGCAGTCGTGCGAGAGCAGCAAGAACAAGGTAAGGCCCCAGGCTGCCCAAAACCAAGGCTGCGGCTGCTGAGGGGGAATGCGGGCCCCAAGTAATGCCCCAGGGAGGGGAAAATAGAGGACTGGTGTGAATGACAGGACCTAGCTATTCTTTGTGAGCAGAAAGCTCAATAACTAAAACGATCAGAAACACCTGTGTCTATACCGTCATATGTGAGTATTCCAGCCTGACTGTGCTTCCCTGGCAGAAGAGCCAAGGTTAAATCTTCACTCTTTCAGCCAATCCCAGAGGGAATCTTTTGGACTCTTGTGGCTTCTGGGTCCACATTTATTTTTGTTCTGGACAGAATACGCTCAGAAAAAAAAGAGACAGACTTAAAAGATGCACTGTTCTCATAAATGCCCAGAATTCAAATTGACATCAAGTTGGAAAACTGTCTCTTGTTAGGGACATAAAGGAAAAGTACAGGGTCTGTATGAGCGTGCAGGGAGCTTGGGAAGATAAAGTTTCTGTTATCTAAACTGATAAAGCCTGGTATGTGTTTTATTCAATAATTAGAGGTGGTATTGCAGCTCTTTTCTATATTAAAAAAATAATTAGAGGTAATTTGTTTTTCGTAGTTATTTAGCTAAAAAAGAAAAAGATTTTTTTTTTTTTTTTTTTTTTTTTTTTTTTTTTTTTTTTTTTTGAGACGGAGTCTCGCTCTGTAGCCCAGGCTGGAGTGCAGTGGCCGGATCTCAGCTCACTGCAAGCTCCGCCTCCCGGGTTTATGCCATTCTCCGGCCTCAGCCTCCCGAGTAGCTGGGACTACAGGCGCCCGCCACCTCGCCCGGCTAGTTTTTTGTATTTCTTAGTAGAGACGGGGTTTCACCGTGTTAGCCAGGATGGTCTCGATCTCCTGACCTCATGATCCGCCCATCTCGGCCTCCCAAAGTGCTGGGATTACAGGCTTGAGCCACCGCGCCCGGCCGAAAAAGATTTTAACCTGTATTTTTTTTTCTCTCTTTTTTTTCTCTGGAGAGTCTGTCTGTCTGTCTGTCTGTCACCTAGGCTGGAGTACAATGGCACAATCCCAGCTCACTGCAATCTCCAAGCTCAAGCATTCCTCCCACTTCAGCCTCCTGAGTAGCTGGGACTACAGGCATGTGCCACCATGCCTGGCTTGCTTGCTTGTTTATTTATATATTTATTGATTTAATATATATTCTTTGTGGAGGTGGGGTTTCATCATGTTGCCCAGGCTGGTCTCAAACTCTTGGGCTCAAGTGATCCACCTGCCTTAGATGCCCAGAGTGCTGGGATTACAGGCATGAGCCACTGCACCTGGCCTAACCTGTATTCTCTAGACTACTGCCCAGTGATATTCCTTCTACAAAAGTCCTTTTTCCCATCAAGGATTGCTTCCATGTCATTATTTTAACGTTTGGTTCTCTTTAACCTCTTTGTTGGGACGCTGTAGATTTTTGGAGAGCATTTTGATATTTCAAACTATGTACAACTAGAAACTAAGAGACAGGACGTTACCCACCGACCTGCAGTTTCATTTGTAACCATTTAAAGAAATTTCTGCCAATGATTTATGTGCGGCTTTGTCACTGAAAAGAGAGTCTGTCTTTCAGAAAGATAAAGTGTCTTATTTTATTACCCTCTTTAACCAGGATAAACCAGACCATAGTCATTATTATTATAATGTAATTTGCTTCCCTTTTTAAAAAATGTTTTATACCCAAGGTGGGGAGAACCACTGCCTTTCATTCCATACACCCTGGCTTTACTGGGTCACGTCCACACGCATCCACAATGTGTCTCCTGAAACGAGCACAGGGTGCTTTGGGGCCACCTCGATGGGGAGCAACAGCACGCCGCATCCTCCAAGCGTGGGCAGCTCATTGTGCAAAGGAAGACGGGGAGGCAGGATGTGTCACCAAACAGAGAGGCACAGATTCCCGCCTTCATGGGAGAATCACAGTCTCTCACAGCAGACTCTGAGCCCATGCCATCTCGACCTAATTCAGGAAGATCTGGGATGGTGGCAGCCTTTCCTATTCCACACCTTGCCAGGCTCCTCCCCGCTCATGTCTCAGCCGATGCACACATAAGCCTTTAGAATGCTGCCCTTTGGCCCCCACTAGGCGCCTGTGCTCCGGGGAATTGCTGCCTTGGGAGGAGGATGCGTTGAGCAACCAAAGGTGGCCGACTCACAGCTGGTCATCTTGGGCATTGGTTGAACAGGTGTGAGGGCATAAAACATGGAAATACTGTCCACAAGGAGTGGCAGGAGGGCAAAAACACAGGCCAAGTTGACCACCAGCTTTATAGTGTTTTACCTGCCAGTGGATAATTGAGAGCTGATACAAGTATACGCATAGCTAGACAGACAGACAGAGAAACCAACCAACCACAGAAGTGACACATGTACACAGAGAGACAGAAGCACATCCGTGTGTGTGTGTGTGTGTGTGTGTGTGTGTGTGTGTGTGATCATACATGTGCATTCCAGAAGCCAATGTAAACTGTTTAAACATATTTTGAATACTTGGGTATCTAACCAAAGGGAATTAAAATTCAATAACACATGATGCTAATTAGACAGTAGTAATTAATACATTACAATTTATTATTATGTAGCAAGTAATATATTGTTTCACATCAATTTGACATGAGATGTTTCAATTTATGAAGAATTCTTACACAAAAATCAAGCTTATTGTAACTGTCCTCTGAAATTGATCAATTTTTGCTTTAACTATAATATTAAATGCATATTTAATAAATAAGCCTTAAAAACTGTACATAGCAGCCAGACACGATGGTTCACACCTGTACTCCTGGTGCTTTGGGAGGCTAAGGTGGGGGGATCACTTGAGGCCAGGAGTTTGAGACCAGCCTGGGCAACGTAGGGAGACCCCCGTCTCTACAAATTTTAAAGTAGCCAGATGCATGGCTCACACCTGTAGTTCCAGCTACTCAGGAGGCTGAGGTGGGAGGACCACTTGAGCCCAGGAGATGGAGGCTGCTATGAGCTGTGATTGCAGTACTCCAGCCTGGGCAACAGAGCAAGATCTTCTCTCTAGGCGGGGAAAAAGGTACATCTCCAGTACCTATCCTTTTACTTAGAACTTCTACTTCCGGGAATGTATTCTTAGTAAATAATCATGAATGTGTACCAAGACTTAGCCATCGTATGTTCTTACAGCATCGTTTATGATAGAGAAAAATTGGAAGTGACTTAAATGTCCACCAAAGAGAACTTAATAAATAGGTCTTCACTAAGTAGAATGCTATGCAGCCATTTAAAATGATGATGTCAGAGACTATGGGATGGCACTGAGCAATGAACAGATTCCGTTAGGCTGGAAAGGGCAGGTTTCTACACAGCAATATGTATTATGCTGGCTTTTTAAAGTACATATGTGTATGTAGATGTGTTCAAACAACAGGCTGAAAGAACAGATATCAAAATGTTAATAATGCTTAACTATGGATGGCCATATCATTGTTTATAAATCTTTATGTTCTTTTTCCCCTCTCTGTATTTTCTAAACTTGCTGCAATGAGCACGTATGTTTTTAAATCCTTTTTAAAGAAGACCATAGAGCTGGGTGCAGTGGCTCACACCTGTAATCTCAACACTATAGGAGGCTGAGGCAGGAGGATCACTTGAGCCCAGGAGTTCAAGGCTGCAGTGAGCTATGATCGCGCCACTGCACCCCAGCTTCATCCACAGAGCGAGACGCTGGCTTAAATAATAGTAAATAAATAAATAAATAAAAATAGAGCAAGCCATCAAGTGTAAGGTTAAGAATCAGCACCCTCAGCCATGCTCATGTTTCTCCCTGCCCCCACCTTGGTGAGTGGCTTCATCACTGTGACAACTGAGGGTCTTCAGATGACAGGTGCGTCTCCCAGGGTGATGTGTGGTACGGATGGGGTTTTCTGACAAGGAACCATGAGATATGTCTTACAGTGCTGATGGAGCCCTAACCCTGGGCTTATAAACGGATTATTTCTTTCTCATTCTTCATACCAAGTAGACATGTGGCTACTGCCCAGAAGGTTACCCATTTACCTTCTCCAGGTGACCATGGTCCATGTTTATTCACAGATGATCCAGAGCTGTCCTCTTTGCTCATTTCTGGCAGAGTCCCTCTCAGCTGATGAGTGTTAAAATGTGACATTTCCTCCCTCCCCCAGCCCCATGCATGATGATTTCTCCTTCAGTTATGCTGTTTCCCAAAGACGTCAAAATAGGGGTGATTGTTTGGAAATTACCCTCATCCTACATTTGCTCCCAATCTGTTTGATCTTTCCCTGACGTTATCAGTGATGTACGTTTCTCCTTGTATTTGTGTCTTCCTCGTGCCCAGTCCCGGCTGACGAGCCAGAGCGAGGCCATGGCCCTGCAGTCGATCCGGAACATGCGCGGGAACTCCCACTGTGTGGACTGCGATACCCAGAGTAAGTGTATGCGGTGGCAGCAGGGGCTGGCGCTCTGCAGCTGGAGACCACGTGGTCCCACTAGGCCCGGGTTGCAGGGGACTCACATCTGTCCTGTTGGCAGATAAGAGTTAACTGCTTTTAAGAAACTGAGATATTTTGTTTGGATTTTACCTTAACAGAGCACTTTCCACACAGGCCTCGCCCCTGTCTGCGGGGTGCGTTTCTCTGAGTCTTTCCTTGCCTTTGGCATCTGATGAGCAGCAGTCACACCTGGGATGCGAAGGATTCGGCCCCATAGCCTGTGCCAAGGCTAGGAAGGCCGGGAGTTCAAGACCAGCCTGGGCAACACAGGGAGACCCCATCTCTACAAAAAATTAAAAATTAGCCAGGCATGGTGGCTGGCTTACTTTTTGATTAATTAGTGATCACTTACTGATTTTTTTTCATAAAAATAGAATATAATTGGTTCATTCCTGCCTAGAGATTTCTGGGTATTGTTTTTTTAATTTCACAATCATATGTTCTGGGTTTCACCATCAAATGATATCTTTGTTTTTTTTTTTTTTTTTTTTTTTGGTCTTAAATCCATTACCCACTAATGCCTCTGATTGAACTGATACAAGTTGTAAGTACTGCTTTGTGCCATAGAGTAACCCAGTTTTATTTCATGCTGTCTGTTGTCTAATCCATACTATTATTTTCCCTTTGCAAAATTCATTTTGCTGTTCATAATATTGAGAGTATGGACTTATTTTCATTGTTGCAGTCCCAGCCCAGAGACAGTATTGGAGACATTCAGTAAACTTCTTCCATTCAGAATTTTTTTTTTTTTTTTTTTTGAGACGGAGTCTTGCTCTGTAGCCCGGGCTGGAGTGCAGTGGCCGGATCTCAGCTCACTGCAAGCTCCGCCTCCCGGGTTTACGCCATTCTCCTGCCTCAGCCTCCGGAGTAGCTGGGACTACAGGCGCCCGCCACCTCGCCCGGCTAGTTTTTTGTATTTTAGTAGAGACGGGGTTTCACGGTGTTAGCCAGGATGGTCTCGATCTCCTGACCTCGTGATCCGCCCGTCTCGGCCTCCCAAAGTGCTGGGATTACAGGCTTGAGCCACTGCACCCGGCCCAGAATTTTTTTTTTTTAAGTAGTGTTTTGAAGAGAAGGAAGTCCAGTTCAAACAAGGTAAGAGGTGCTGGTACCAGGCTGGGTGCTGCCCAGGAGTTAAACGTGCATAGCGTGGTGGGTCCTGCCATCGTGAAGCCTGAAACGCACTGGACAAGGCACTGACCTGCTGACCATGGAGCTAAGCGCTGGGGAGAGTCATCAGGGGCACGCAGCGGCCTTGCCACCCACGCAGGAGCTGTCTGTCAGCAGGGCTCTGGAGATGGGCAGGGTGTGTACAGGGAAGGGGCCAAAGGAATCATTGTGAGCAAAGTGAGTGGCTTGAGGAGAGCTTCTCCGGGTGGTTGTAGGATCAGAGGTGCTGTTTGGGCTGGGAAACCGGTAGAAGCCAGTTGGAGTGTGAGTGCTAAGTGAAACTTTCCAGCTTTGTTCTTCATTTGTAAGCAGAGGGACATCATTGGAGTTTTAGAGCAGGAAGGAGATGGACCCTGAGCTCCACTTGGGGAGACGGATCTGGCCAGACCATTTTGAACAGACTGGAATAGAGGCAAAGCAGGGAGGAGGCCAGCCGGGGTCAGCTCGGCCGGGAAGGGAGACAGGAGCCCAGGACTGCTCCAGACAAAAGGGAAGGGAAGCACCCCTCCAAGAGTGCACTCAGCGGCGTAGCAGGCAGGAGAGAGATCAAAAGTCCGTCCGCGGCCTCTGTGGAGGAGTCTGTCCTGCGGCTGAGGGAAGGGGTTCTTCTCCAAGTATCTTGGGGTTCTTCTTTAAAGCACCTCCTTGTGTTTGAATTTTTAAGTTTTACTTTCAAACGTGTGGTGAAATGAAGTTCGAAGAGAGAAGCAGTTATTTGAAGTATGTTTCTATCAAAAAGTTTTAAAAGTAAGAGCTTTTTTAAAAGCACAAACCTGAGAAATATTAGAACATCCATTAAGGAAAATGCCTGCAGTTGTTTCCACCATGCATCTGAAGGTTGCTTTAAAAGAAAGCCATCCTTGGCTTGCGGGGACCGTGATACCTGGCAAATTGGAGGTCGCAGGTCCTGTCTGAGATGAGCTTGTGCATGTGAGTGCAGATGGGGGTGGGAAAGGGAGGCCAGTGCAGGGGAGGTGTGGGCCAGTTTGTTCTGAGCAAGACCACCTGAGCAGATAGACAGGGACAAAGGAAAGGGCAGAGTTTGACAATTCAGGAGAAAGAGGCGATAGCAAGCACGCATTTGCTAAATGTGTGGTCTGTGTCAGCCCGTGCCAAACCCTCGCATGTGTTGTCTTTTCATTCTGCAACCCTAACAGTTGCTGCTCCTGTGGGCCCCACTTAAAGGGGAGGAATTGAGGAGCCTGAAGGGTCAAGTCATTTGTCTGAGGTCACAGAAATAGCAAGTCCCGTAGCAGGATTCAAACCAAGCTGTTGGCCAGCCTGCTGTATTTTCTCAAGAACAAGGGCCTTGAGAAGAATGGAAAGGCTCAGAAGATGTAGCACGTTGGCAAGGATGTGTTAAGTAAAAATACCCAATTTTGGTGAAAGTACCAGGATAGGTACACTGCCCACACTGATGATGAACTGTAAACCCCTCCATGGGGCCTTTTGAGAATGTATATAAAAGCTTTTGAAGAGTGGATGCCCTTGACTCCAGGTGTACACTCCAGGAACTAAACCGATGGGATTGAGCAAGGCAGGCGCAGAGATCTGTCTTTCCAGGTGTTCATCACAGTGCTTTGTATGGCGAAAACATCAGAAGCATCCCAAATGTCTTAACAATTGAAAAGCAGTTCATGGTGATGTCTTCTCTTTTCTACCTTTAAAAATCATGGGAAAAGACTTAATTGAGCCTGGGCGTGGTGGCTCACACCTGTAATCCCAGCACTTTGGGAGGCCGAGGTGGGTGGATCATCTGAGGTCAGGAGTTCGAGACCAGCCTGGCCAACATGGTGAAACCTCATCTCTACTAAAAATACAAAAATTAACCGGGCATGGTGGCACATGCCTGTAATCCCGGCTACTTGGGAGGCTGAGGCAGGAGAATCACTGGAACTGGAGAGGCGGAGTTGCGGTGAGCCAAGATCGCGTCATTGCACTCCAGCCTGGGCGACAGGGTGAGACTTCATCTCAAGGGAAAAAAAGGGAGGGTGGGGGGCTTGAGATAAAGAAACTTCATAATGTGTTGTACAATGAAAAAGGGGTATGACAATGAGTCTGGATGAACCTAACGAATATTTACAGGTATTTAGCGGGGAAAGATCTGTAAGGCTGAACTCTGAAAGGTTAGCACCAGTTGTGTCTGAGTGGTAGGATCTTTTGAGGCTTGGGGATTTTCATGCAGCGTGGAATTTGGAATTGTGGTAACAGCTCCCTGGCCCCCTAATGCTCTAGACCGCCAGGAGCCCCCTCTGTCTGCGCACTGGGCACATCCCAGAGCACTGTTTCCAGAGTGGACGCTGAGCTGGAGCGTTGGGGGTGCCTGTCTATAAAGGGTTTCCTAGAGCCAGTGAATTTGGGAAACTCTTAACAGCATCCACCTCCCAGGAAGTTGCAGCCTTCGGACATCTGTGCTTCTGAGGAGTCCTGCTCTGAAGATACCTGTTCAGTACGGCCCATCCCAGCGTGTCCCAGGCCCATCGGACAGTGGGGCCTTTGTTTAGGGCGCCTGTTGCCTGCCTTCTGCCAGGAACATGCCAAGGGAAGTCCACACCTGAGGGCCCCTGAGAATCCTAGGGCTTGGGACCATCAGCGGCTCTCACCAGCAGGTCTGACCTTCATGGGCAGGCCCTGAGAGGCAGCCCACCATTTCTGCTGGTTTCTGTCTGCCCATCCATGTCATCCGTGAAGCCCTGGTCAGAGCTGACCGTGTGCTGCTCCCTCCCGCCCTGCTGCGTGGACCTCACACGTGCCCCTCTCTCCTGGGCCTTTCCGATGTCTAGAATCCTGCCTTATTTCCCTTTGTGGACTCCAGGCCTGCACACAAGAGGGAACTGGCACCCACCGCTACCACCAGATAGCTCACCACAGCCTACGGTAGGAGCACATCCAGGCTGTCATCTTCAGCTTGGCCCACAAATAGAACCTCGGGTCCCGCAACGTTGGGTCTCTGTCCCATTGTTGCCTCTTAGTCCTTCCCTGACCACCAGGTTTGAAATCACACACACACATCCCTACTCCCTGCTGTCCTGCCCTGCGGGCTTCCTAGCTCTGGCGTATCGTACAATTTTCTTAGCTCTTTTCTGGTTTGGGCGGGGGCAGGAGTGGGTTGAGATGGGGTCTTGCCCTATAGCCCCGGATGGAGTGCAGCAGTGCAGCAGCTGGGCTGCCTCTCAGGGCCTGTCCTTGGTTGCAGCAGTATAATCATGGCTCACTGCAGCCTTCAACTCTTAGGCTCCAGCAATCCTCCCACCTCAGACTCCTGAGTAGCTGTGACTACATGTGCATGCCACCATGCCGAGCTGATTTTTTAAAATTTTTGTGGAGAGGTAGTCTCACTATGCTGCCCAGGCTGTTCTTAAACTCCTGGCCTTCAGCGATCCTCCCCCATTGGCCTCCCAAAGTGCTGGGATTATAGGCAGGAGCCACTGTACTGGGCCTGGTTTTTTTTACTTTTTCCTGGTTGGTCTGTCCCCATAGAATCTACATCCTACATTTCTGTGGGCAGGGATTTTTCTCCGTTTTCTTCACCGCTGTATCCCCAGAAGCCAGTGTGTTAATATTGGTTGAATATGTGAAGGAACAGATGTAATTACAGCCAACACCTAACACTGCACTTCCCATGGGGCAGCCACTGCTCTAAGTGCCTCGTAGCTTTTAATCCTTCTGACAGCCCCTTGAGGATGGGAATTATTAGCCTCATTTCTCAGGAGGGGAGCTGAGGCCCGGAGAGCGAGGGGCTTGCAGAGGACAAAGGTGGAAAGGCAGTGCTGGCAGGTGGCACGCACACAGGTGTGGGGGCCTGGAGAGCAGGCACGGCAGGCCTGGGGCTGTGGAACCAGCAGGGCCTGAAGCCAGGTCGGGGGCAGGAGACAGTTCAGAGGTCTGAGGCCATGCCAGGAGGCTGGGATCAGCCACAGGCCGAGGTTCTCCACCCAGGCGGAGACACAGCGAAGTGTCCCAGTTGGCCTTAAGACATCTTTCAAGGAAATTGCAGTGGTGATGCTTAGATACCAACCCTTGCCGATGAGTCATTCTCTGCTGGAGCAGAGGCGAGGTTCTCCCCTCAGTCAGCCCCAGCCTTCCCTGTCTCTAAGCGGAGGGTGGTGAGCACGGGGCCCTGGAACACTTTACCCCCCGCCCCCTGCAACATTTTGGGTTTCACAGAATTCAGAGTCCAGGCACAGGAACGTGTCCCACGCATTCATGTCGTCCTTCAGATCTGGACCTGACACCCTGGGAACTGCTTGGGGGAGGTAGGAGGCAGGTGCACGAAGGTCTGAACGAGGGGCTAGCGTGAGTGGCTTCTGTGTCTGCAACCCACAGCGGCATGGAGGGCGGTGGGGTGGGCATAGGAACCAAATCAGAGGTTCTGGCAAGAGTTTAGGCAAGTGGCTGTAGGGATCCAGATGTGAGTAGGGACAGTGTGTGAGACCTTTCCCCACAGCACTTGGTGATGGGCCAGATGCGGGGACGTAAGGGAGCAGGAGAGGTGCTGGGTTTTGAGCGGTGGTGTGACATGATCAGCAGTACTGTGTTCAGTGCGGCCCTGGCTGTTGTGTGAAGAGGTCTGCAGGGAAGTGACGGGCGAGGCCGCAGACAGGAGCCCCTTGCACCCCAGTTGCGATACTGGTGAGGATGCCCATCGGAGCAGTAGGTTCAAGAAGAAAGGGTTGGACTTACGAGAGGTTGAGAACGTTGTGATTGGCTGTGGGAATGATGGAAGAATCAAGGTGGACCCCTGGGGTCCCAACTTGAATAGCTGAGACAGGAAGGACCTGGCAGAAGAATGCATTTGCAGAGTGGATGTTGTCGAGGAGATTCTCCCAACTGAAATGTACGTGGTCGTTGCGTGTATGATAATTCGGGAGCCAGGAAGAGGTGTTAGTGCTTGGGTGGTGATTAAAGTGTGGGTTGGGTTGGCCTAAAAGAGACTACAGAGTCGGAAGAGATGACCCCACAGGAGCCCTGAGGTCAGGGAGGAAGAGCTGGGAAAGAGATCACAACAGAGCAACCAGGAAAGTGGGGAAAAAATCCAGAGAGGTTGTTGACCAAAAAGGTATCAGAAGTTAGCCCTGGCCCAGCACAGTGGCTTATGCCTGTAATCCCAACACTTTGGGAGGCCCAGGCAGGAGGATTGCTTGAGCCCAGGGGTTCAAGACCAGCCTAGGGAACATAGCAAGACCCCATCTCTGCAAAAAAAATGTAAAAAGTTAGCCAGGCATGGTGGTATGCACCTGTGGTCCCAGCCACTCGAGAAGCTGAGGCAGGAGGATCACTGGAGCCCAGGAGTTTAAGGCTGCAGTGAGCAGTGATTGTGCCACCATGAGAGACCCTATCTCAAAAAAAAGTAGTAGTCAATGTTGTGAGGAGGGGTTGGGCAGTGACCAACCCACAAGAGGCCAAGTGAAATGTTGGCCACAGGAGTCTTTTGGGTTTGGCCCTGGAAGGGGCTGGTGACTTTGGCTGTGCTGCATCCATGATCTGGAGGTGGAGACCTGGTTGTCAGTGATCCAGAGGTGCAGAAGCAGAGGGGGCCAGTGGAGAGGTGGGCTGTGCAGACACAAAGGGAGAGCCACAGGCGAGGAGGGGTCCATGCCAGCTGTGTGCCATGCCTCCACCCTCCACACCCCCAGACCAGGGCATCCCCCATGTGGCCATCCTTCCTGTCCCCGCTGCCCTCTTCCTTCCCATGCCACTTGCGCATTGGTTCTGACTGCACTTTGTAGCATTGAGTCTTTGCGTTTCTCTGTTCTCTTCTGCTTGGGTTTTCTCCATTTGATGCGTAGGTTTCTTCTTCCCAGCCAGAACCTCTCTGAGGTCACAGATCTCTCTTCTTGCATTTCTTTTTTTTTTTTTTTTTTTTTTTTTTTTTTTTTTTTTTTTTTGAGAAGGAGTCTCGCTTTGTCGCCCAGGCTGGAGTGCAGTGGCAGGATCTCAGCTCACTGCAACCTCCGTCTCCCGAGTTCAAGCGATTCTCCTGCCACAGCCTCTCGAGGAGCTGGGATTACAGGTGCCCTCCACCATGCCCAGCTAACTTTTTTGTAATTTTAGTAGAGACAGGATTTCACCATGTTGGTCATGCTGGTCTCGAACTCCTGACCTCAGGTGATCCGCCCATCTCGGCCTCCCAAAGTGCTGGGATTACAGGCATGAGCCCCTGCGCCCAGCGTCTTCTCACATTTCTTGTGGTATCTATCACTGCCTTCTTGCACGTGCAGTAGATGTTAAATAAAGGACTGGTTTTCTGATTTCTGATCAACTGGCGTAACGCTATTGCTGGTCACTTGACATTTATAAAACAAGAGATGTCTCCCCAGTGAGTCAAATGTGACCTGAGCTGCTTGGTCTTTTGTAGACTGTTCAAGTGTGCCCGGAGTAAACATTGCCTGTTCCCAGGAGAGTAAGCCGTGTCTACTTACAGCGGTGAAAGCCATTGACTCTCAAGGTCAACCCCATCTTGGCACATCAGCTGTAGATTCTAGCATGAAGTCAACCCAGGCCTGAGTTCTTGGTCTTCTGATGATGCCAGCCAGTTTCACGCAGTGAATGCTCCAGTTCTGGGGTCCCAGTGCTGCTGTCTGAACCCATTTCTTGTCCTGCACAATCCTTACACTAGTCCTTGGTCTAGTTTCACAGCCCAAAGCCTGTCACCATTCCTTCTGCAAGTCAGCGTTGGTTGCGCTGCGTGATAACCCCACCAAAGGGCCTTGCCCACGGTGCAGTTGCTTCAGTAGCTATAGTTAAATAAGATCACTGAAAACGGTATTTTTTCACTGTAGTGTACCTCTCTCTCATCTTTGAAATTTGCAAGCATGCCCGTTGTGTACCTCCTGGAAACTTTGATGTGCCAGCGGCTGCAGAGGTAGCAATAAGGGAATGACCAGAGTCACGGTGTCACCCAGCTGCCCCTCAGCACTTCTCCTCGGCAGCAGCTGTCCCCAGTGGATGCCGAGTCACACGTGTTTTTTTCCCGTACAGGTCAGCCCTCTCAAGGTGAAAGCTGCTGTGACGTATGGGAAAGTGCATCTTTTCTATCCAAACCAAAGCTGTCAATTATTTATTGTGTGGGAAATTCCAAGGCTTTGGCTTCAGCCAAATGTGTTCTGAAGCTACTACCAACTGCCAGTCGTTTGGGACACCTCAAACAGGACTGAGCACTGGCTAGGGAGCATTTCTTCTAGCCATGGATGTGGTTCTAGGAAGAGCCTGTCAACGCGAAGTTTGACTGATTCATGGCCTTGTATTTCTAAGGACAGTTGGAATGAGAGATGATGGTCTGATTGCATTTAGCATTCTGTTCCTCTTCCCATAGATCCTAACTGGGCCAGTTTGAACTTGGGAGCCCTCATGTGCATCGAGTGCTCAGGGATCCACCGGAATCTTGGCACCCACCTTTCCCGAGTCCGATCTCTGGACCTGGATGACTGGCCAATCGAGCTCATCAAGGTGATGTCGTCCATCGGGAACGAGCTAGCCAACAGCGTCTGGGAAGAGAGCAGCCAGGGGCGGACGAAACCCTCAGTAGACTCCACAAGGTAGGAACTTTGGAAGATGCCTGGCTCCCGACACGTTTGCCAACAGTTAGGCAACTGGAAGTGATCATAATGACAGCCACAGTTGGGATGGTCCTGATAACCTGTAGGAGTTCAGGAGTTCTGATTCATCCGGCATAGGAATGTCGGTGTTTAAAATTGGTCTTAAGCAGACGTGGAAAATTCACACTCCTTAATTTTTTATATTTGTTTTTAGGCCTTGGGGATTTCTCTCCCCCTCTTAGAAATGTATTAAGCTTCTAACCTTATGAATACATTACTTTAATTAATACATTTCTAATAGGCATAAGCTGTGCCGTTGACACTAATTATGAATTTTTGATCCTTTAATTTTGTTATTCTTATAGCTTTGATAAGCATCTGCTCTGTCACTCCCCCCAGCCACCATCACACAAAAGTTATTTTTATGGTAACAAAATATATTTTATTTTCTAAAATATATCTCTAACACATTCAGTCAACCAAGTTCAGCATAATGTATGGTGTAACTCCTCATTAATGTTAATTGTTAAACTGTGTAAAAAACGCATTTATTTTGAGGCCGTTTAGTTCCTCATTTTTCATTTACAGCTATTATAAACCGTTTTTGAGTACACATACATATTTAATGTTCCTAAGAGGTGATAAAATGGCATGTCTTCCGAGAAGGCGTGTGGCGTGGAGGCAGAATAGAGCATTTCATCTCCGTGCTTGTCTAAAGCAAGTGGCTTCCAGGGTTGCCCAGGTGCTGTGTTTTTCCCCCACAATAGGAAGTAGGGGTTTGAGGTTTGCTGTCAGTGTTTGCCTCTCAGGTGTCTGAAGAGATGAAGGGAGAGGAGAGGTCTCCCATCGCTGGTACTTTTTAGGTTCCTCTGATTTGTTTTGCTGCTGATCAGATACAATGAAAGTTCAAGTGGTAATCTGTGGTTCAGCCACAGAAACCGGTTTCTACTGCAGAGCAGTAAGAACGTGAGAAGGGCTGGTGGACTTCAATTCATTAACACTGAAAAATGAATTTGTGGTGCCACCTTTGGCTCACTGGAGAGAATGAAGCTGGTGTGTTACTCATCTTGCTCTCCATATGAGGGATTCTGTGGTAGTGGGGAGGACAGGAAAGGTGCAAAGAACGTATTTGTTTAAAATTGCATGGTTTTGATACATGAGCACTTTATGAGTTATGCTCTATAGTGTAAACAGGGGTAAGTTTCTTACAAACTGAAGAAATTGTGGACTTTAAAAATTATTTTTCTCGATTTAACACTACCATAGAAATCGGCTGGGTCATCGACTGTGGACATGCTTAAAACATGAATTCATGTTTTAATACCTATTTTTTAAAAGATAATAACATTGGAGGAAACCTGGGTCTGAAAATGAAAAATGATTGGAAATTAGATTGAGCTGAATGTATGAATGCAGAAAACATTGAAATAAGTTGGAAAAAATGATGCATCTTACAGTTTATATGTAAAAGAAGCACATTCACTATTTTTAATACCCTGAATTATTAGAAGTTTGTTTATCCATCCATTACAATTTAGAAACAATTTAGAATTATTAGAAGCAAATATATGGGTTCATGTTTTACCTGATAAATATTTTATAATTTCATCTTCATTCATAAATGAAGATTGTGTGTGCACAGGGATTTCATAGTTCTAATTTGCATCCTTGAATTAAGTTCTTGAGTGTAGAGCCCAGTCTTTTTTCCAGTGTTACATACATCACATCATTGTATTTTAGAGACCTATTGCTGAGACTTGCTTTCTCACAAGTGCAGTGGTTGCAGGTCAGTCCCATCTTTTCTTCAATCACATAGCTTTCCTAAAGAGCAGTGCCGAGTTGTAACTCCTCTCCGAGACTGTGGTGTTGGTGATGTGGTTCCCTGCTGTTGCTGAAGGTAACTGTGGAATTTCCAAATTCCCTTCGCACCTAAGAAGATAAACACATACAAGAATTGAATGTTTCTTTGTGCCTGTGGTAATTTTCCTGGGGAGTTTTGTTTTCAGTGAAAATCAGCAAATAATCATTGAGCATTTTCTGGTAGAAAAGAAACAGTAAGTGATGATTGCAGTTCCCTGGTGATTGGTGAAGGTTCTCAGGGCCGCCTGAGGATGCCAGGGCTCGGGAGAGTGCTGGCAGTAGGTGCGTTCTGGGAAGTGTCACTGGAGAGATGGCATCTGAGCTGGAATAGGGAGTGATTCCCGGGGCCGCGGCCAGGGGACCAGGTGGGAAGGCTGGTTGGAGGATGGGAGTGGCCTCAGGGGTGCAGGCTTGGCCCGTGGGGAGGTGTGCATGTCGGTGAGTCCAGCACCGTGGATGGCAGCCTCCCATGAATGAGGAGGAGCAGGGATGGGGGAGGCCCAAAGAGCAGAAGCAGGAAGGGCCTCTGAGCCAGGCACTTTAAAAGCAACCCTGGGGGCAGGGGAGAGGGGAGGGGTTTGTCTCTTCATGGGTTCTGTCTGTCCCTTCCAGCTGGAAGGCCGGGGTCCTGGTGGAACATGCGGGAAGCCTTAACTACACTGTCCAAAGCAAAACACACCCAGCCCAATAACAGAGTAGAAATTCAGACTCCCACCACCTTCACCACCTCCTCAATAGAAAATGGGAAAGTGAAAGCTGGGGGCTGGAATCTCCGCATGCAGTTCTGTCCATGACGTGAGAAGATTCTGCCTTTCGAAGCCACCCCCGCTCCCCCTTCCCTGCTCCCTCCACCCCTCCTGGTCTCTGCAGAACCTACGATTGTTAGGAGAAACAGCTGGAAGGTTCTTTTAATGTGGCCCTGAGGTAATACCAAAAAGAAATATTTTAATAAATTTTTATCTGTATCGAAGGAAAAGCCAAGTGCAATATATTCGGTGTAATTCTTTGAAAAAGGGCCCAGCTGTTTTCCCGAGGAGCTCTGGTCCATTCCATCTTGTGCAGAAGATTCATTCTGACAGTGGAATATAATTAGAAATGCGTCATTCCGCCTGCCCCCACCCCCAAACACGCGCGCGCGCACACACACACACACACACACACACACACACACAATTCAAGACCATGGGGAAGTAGAACACAGCAGATCTTCCCCCAAAGAGACTGCCGCACACTGGAGTCACCTATTTGTGCGGCCAGTTAGGACAGCAGGCGCCCTGGACAGCCGGCCTCTGCCGTGTCCCTGCACCCCTGATTAGGGCAGCTTCGGACGGCTTATAATTGGTTCTAGTAAATCTCTGCCGCCCTGAGAACTGCCGTTCAAACTTGAGCAGCATCATGATCAATCGAAGCTGACGGCTGAAGCAGTATTGACTTCCCATTCCTAAACAGGAGAATCATTAGTCAAGAAAAGCATCTTTTAATTACTCCCAGGAAGAAAAAAAAAAATCTTTTTGGATGGATTCTGCAACAACTGCCATTTTTTCCCAGTGCATTCGATATTAAATTTATTGTCACAGGAGGGGAGAGGACGGCCTTCGTCCCCCTCTGTAATGGGGGTTTAATTTGGAGAAAGAAGCGCGTTAGAGAACAGATCGATGCTACAACAATTAACTACATCTGGGGTAGAATCAGAATTCCCCTCTCTAATTGCTATTGATACCATTTAAGCACACACTTAAAATATTGATTTTAAGTGGGGATGTTGAAGTGGTGGTGAGGTAGTAACAGTGGACAGAACTAACTAGGTTTTAGGGGTTTAAGAAGGGAGCAGTCAGCTGTGTGTAGGACAGGACTTATAACACCTGGCTTGTGTATTTGTGTGGTACCATAGCATAGTGTGTTGTAGGGCATTGAGCAGCGGGGCCGGGGGCTACCAGCCAGGCAGGGCTCTGGGTTCCAGTGTTAGAGGCACATGGTGTTACTGAAGGGAGAAGTTGCCAAGCTCCTTGGTGAGCCTTTCAAAGGCAAGAGTAATAAGCTCAGAGGTGAAGATGTTGAAACAGTGGAGCGAATGTCTCCTGCATGAATGAATGATTGAACGAGTAACTGAGTGAAAGCGGGAACTCGTCATCATGGAACACATGTCAGGTGCTCTTGCTCCTTCGGGGCCTTGGAATTCCTCATGTGAGTGAAACTGGGGCTTTGACGTTTGCAGCACCAGCAAAGCCGTCTCAGTAAACCCGTCCACGCACATCCTCTCTCCCTCTCTCCATCCTCTCATCCTCTCTCCCCGGCACAGCAGTGTTTCCGGGGCTGCACCGCAGCGCCCTGGCCCGTTGTTCTTTGTTGTTGTCCCCATTGCACTTAAAAACATTTGGGATTGGCTGCAGTGCAGGTGATTTCCTAGCAAGACGTAGCAGAGCCCTCTGGTGCCTCATTCCTCTTGGCAGAAGCCTCATTCTGCAAGACACTGCGTCTCCCATCTCTGCGTCCCGGTGTCAAAGCATTTGGCCCCCAAGGCCCTGCAGGGACTCGCTGCTATTTGCACTTCAGTGCAGGTAGCCTGTTTACACGGGGGTTTGG
Source organism: Macaca thibetana thibetana (assembly GCF_024542745.1). Classification (NCBI taxonomy): domain Eukaryota; kingdom Metazoa; phylum Chordata; class Mammalia; order Primates; family Cercopithecidae; genus Macaca; species Macaca thibetana. The sequence continues at coordinate 6,580,175 of NC_065589.1, read as the reverse complement.
GAGCCTGCTGATTTGGGCCAGGAAATCAAAGGAACCTGGAAGTGGAGAACAGTGTTTTCAATTCCCTGAAAGAGCCCATGAGAGGAGCTCTAAGCGCAACTGAAATCACCCATTACCTCTTTGATGCCACTTGGAAGGGAACCGAGTTTGCTGATTTAGTATGTGTTCTTTTCCCTTTTTTAGCATCCTTTCTCTTTTTCTTCCCCCCGTTATTTGTAAGTTCACCTCCGTGCCTAAACTCCCTTCTCGTCTTTAACCTATAAAAAGATGTCGCCTTCGATAGGAAGATTTGGGGCCAGACATCAGAAATCTGCGTGGGAGAGACTGGCCGTACACTTCCAGATGGAACAAGTCTGCCCAGTGATGTGAGTTCCGTCTCTCTTTGATTCTGGAACTCCACTTTCATCTTATTTATGCACATGGAGATATTGATAAAGGGGAAATGTATCCAAACTGAAAATAATTGGATCCCTACAGCTAACTCTGAGATATTAAAAGCAGTACCACTTGGCTGTGTCTTTGTCTTGTTAGGTTTGATCATAAGATCACAATATAGTAATCTCGGGCTCAAATTTCTGGCATAAAGATGCACTGTTCCAAATGTGGCCTCAGGGAACACGACTGCCCACACAGCCCCAGGATTGTCTCATCTTATTATTTTTCAACAGTTCTTGGCCTGCTGAGGTCAATGTTTTGTCTCTTTTGAGTGTTCCTCTATGCTTGACACCTTTTCCTATTTTCTTTCTTTTAAAAAAAAAAAAATGGGGAGGGGGAGAAAGGAGAAAAAAAAATAAAGGACTTTGCCGCGATGACCAGAGTCCATCTGCAGTTGGGTGGCATCTGCTCCCCACATGTCACTTCCCTCATTAACAAGCAATTGAATTAATTAAATGCTACTCAGAACACGCATAACAAGCTACCGGCAGTGTCCAAATTAGCACTGATAATCAAGGATGATTTCCTTTATTATCCTGCTAAGTGGTGTGCAGACTCTGATCTCCCTGTCTGCCCTCATCTATTTACATACCCCCAGCTCCTGCCTTTGGAAGCGGAGGTTATCTTACCTAGTTAATTTGCCACGATCACCGAGCATGGCGGATTGATGCCCTGCCCCTGCCGCCACTGCCGGGCCCGGGCCCCCTCCCCGGCTGCCCTCCCCCAGCCCCAGCCTTTGTATCTCAAGCTCACTGATAAATTAAAGGCCACCCCTGTGGTCTCTCAAGTGAGTAATAGAGGCAGAAATTTCATTTTGCAACTGGCTGATTTAATGATCCAAAGGGTAATTAATGGCCTGATTATCTTAATGTTAAATATGTCCGGCAGCAATTACTGTGACCTCCCGCTTGTCAAGGTCCGGGCTGTGCTCTTCTTTCAATTAAGTTCTCTGGGGCTTAATGGTATGAATAAACTCCTCTGATTCTATCATCCCGGACGCAGAGGGTTCAGGGAGCTGGGGGCTCGTTTAGAGTTTTAATCAGCCTGTCTTCTACTCCGGCGATCAGAGTTAACAATTACAGCAAGGACAGTTTAACTTTCTTCTTCCCCGTGCAGACCCCCCTACACGTACACACATGCACACTTTTGCGTGTGGTTTTGTGTGCCTTGTTTTCATGTGTTTCTTTCAGTGCTCTGAGGGAGAATTCTGTTTGTGGAGGAAGCCGCTGTGCTCTGTGAGGCTCGTCTCTTCCAATATAAATTATCATGTGAACGCTGTGGTTTTTCTATTTGACAGGCTTAATTAATTGGCAGGAGCCCCCGAAAATGACAGTGCCACTAATTGCAACTCAAAGTGAATTTCTGTCACCACGGCGTGCCTGTCAGTGGGCATGCCCTGGCCCCAGCCGCAGAGCGGGTCCACCCTCCTAGTTTCCCCGTCCAGGCGGGGTCTATGCCCTGCTCAAGCCACGACAGTGGCAGACTCCTCCAAGGAGCCGTGGGTTTGCAGGCACACCGTCTGCTTGCAGGAGTGACATTTACTACCAATAAAGTTTATACATTCTCAGCTCTGCAAACGCAACAGCTGCTCGGGGACCTCAGCCTTTACTTAAGATATTTTAGCAACTTCTCTTAGCAAGCCAACTTGGAATCAGACCGAGAGAACCATAACTCACTTAGCCACCCTTCATGACTGGATGGTCCTCATTAGCACACTGCTAAATATGCTTCAGTTTACTAGAGCTCCGGGCCCGGATCAGAAATATTCTGCTATAAATATTAAGCCAATTAGGAAAATGTACAAATGAGAAGTACGTTAACACTGCCTTTAAAATAATACCTATAGATTACACTTGACAACAGATACAGCAGTACATCTAGTGAACCTCCGCAGGGAGCTTGGTGGGAATTCGAGCAAGCTCTCCGTAAAGACTGGCTCTAATTATAAGAACGGTGATTCTAAGAAGATTCTCCATGAGGTTAAGTATAATGGGATCTGCTTTTGAAAGGATAACTGTACTTACATTTGCCTTTGAACCAGACGGACAGAATGGTGCTCTCGGTTTATCATGCCGCCTGCCGCACACGAACCCCAGTTATTTGTTTGATCCTGCAAGACACCAGTGTGTGCTGGGAGCCGGCTTTGCTACCACAGAGCTGTCTTGGGTTGAAAATCCTTATCATTTACGTTCTGAAATATGACCGTCGTGACAATTAAGGAGTTTCTGATGCTTAAGAATTTTTACTACCCCTAGCAGATGAGAAGACAAGTCATCAGCAGGCGGCAGCTGGCTTCCAGGTGTCCTGACCACATTCAAGCCCGTGTCTACTTGTGGGAGTATATGAAGGAATGGAATGGGAAGATTAACCTTTTTAGGCTTGAATTATATAACATGGGCCAATAAATATGGCCTCATTTTGATTCCTCCAGCAGTCGAGCATTTTCCAAGGGGCCCTGTCTTTCAGTGGTGTTTTGCTTATTTTGTACCAGGGATTCTCTGTCTTCTAGGGCACTTTTCTCTTTCTTCTTCTTCTTCATAATGAAGAGGAGGGAGACAAAAACATGGCCGGAGCATGCAGTGCCCTGTGTGCTTGGATTATCCCCATTCCCAGGAGTGTGCCAGGGTCACGTGGGAGCACGGGTCAGACTGCAGGCACCAGGATCTGACTCCAGATGCCGCTCTGCAGTCCTGCTGCTGCTCCTGTTCCTTTTCTGCCAAATCCATGTCAGGAGTGGCATTGAGAGAACCGACATGTTTAGCAGCATCCCCTGCCACTCGCCCCTGGTCAGTTTCTATCTCAGTAGCCATCGTGTGTCAAACTGATTAAATAAGTAGTGCAAACTTATGTATAATAATATAACTACAGTGTCTTTCCACTGTACAGTAGCTTCACTTACAGTAATGTAAGTAATCATAAAGCCTCTTCCATTTTAGTTTACATTCATGTAGCAAACTTGACTTTTTTTTTTTTTTTTTTAGTTGGCGTCTCGCTCTGCCGCCCAGGCTAGAGTGCAATGGCGCAATCTCCGGTCACTGCGACCTCCACCTCCTAGGTTCAAGCGATTCTCCTACCTCAACCTCCCAAGTAGCTGGGATTACAGGCATGCACCACCACAGCCAGCTAATTTTTGTATTTTTAGTAGAGAAATACATTTTAGTAGAAAATACATTTTTAGGGTTTTGACGTGTTAGCCAGGCTGGTCTCAAACTCCTGACCTCAAGTGATCGCCTGCCTCGGCCCCCCAAAGTGCCGGGATTACAGGCATGAACCACTGTGCCTGGCCAAAACCTGACCTTTTAAGTCACACAGCCATGATTCTGAAGTCTTAATTCTCTTCCACCAGTGCTAATCCTAAGAGCTTCCACAAAAAAAACAGCACTGAGAACTGTAAAATGTTGAGATCCACCCACACAGGTGCAGAGTTAGAGCCCCCATGTTTCACATAACCACATCCTACTCATGTCCCTGACCCAACACTGCCTTTTGGGAATGTAAAGCCTATATTGCAGAGACCTCACAATTATAATTATTATCTGCATGGTACAATATGGAGCCATATCTCAGGCCACAAAGTTCCTGGTTCTGGTTTCATGCCTAGCATCTTCTGCCATTTTAATTTTTTTTAAAAAAGGGTAATTCCTCATTTCTAAGAAGAGACTAGTCATTTTTCCACCCACTTAATTATGTAGATTAGTGCTAAAAGAAAATAATATTTATGAAGTTTCCTGGGCTTCTTTTTTATCTGGAAGACACAATCAGCTTTGAGGCCTGGGTCATGCATACTGGCAGTGAGAGGGACAAGTGGTCCATGCCCTCCCCAGTGGTTGTGGAGGACCTGCTGATATAGAAGATGTGGTCCATGTTTATTTTGCTTTGTATCTATATAGTGGTTTATCGTAGCATCAGTATCACATAGAAAGGTATATTCTTGAGCCCCACCCAGGCTTACTCAGTCAGCATCCGTAGGGGGTAGGGTCCAGTGGTGTGTTTTAACTCTCTAGGTAATTCTTATGCACATTAAAGTTTGAGACACTGTGGTCTGCACTAAGTAGGAAAAATTAAAGTCCACAGTCTCACCTGTGAACTCACTGTCTTAGTCCAAGTCCCTGGACTTCATTCCTCACTTCTTGAGACCCAAGTCTTTTGTTTTCTTCCTTTACCAGACTGTTGTCTGGCCTAGCATATCCAGCAGATGTTACAGCCAGAGAGCATCTGCAAGAGGATTATACTCTGTGATCAGGTGGCATTGAATGCAAGGAAGGCAAGGTTGGTTCAACACACAGAAATCAGTCAATGTAATATACCACATTAATACAGTAAAGAGAGAAAAAACATAATCTTTTCAAGGGATGCAGAAAATACATTTGACAAAACCCATTGCCCTTTCCTGGTAACAAACACTCAGCAAACTAGGAATAAAAGGAAATTTGCTGAACCTGATAAAGGACATCTCTAAAAACCCCATGGCTAACATTGTACTTTATGGTGAAGTACTGCAGGCTTTTCCCCTAAGATCACAAACAAGACAAGAATATCACCAGATCTGTTCAGCATTATACTGAAGGTTCAAGCGAGGGAATTAGGCAAGAAGAAGAAACCAAAGGCAACTAGATTTGAAAAGAAGAAGTAAAACTACCTCCATTTCCAGATGACATAGTCTTTTATGTAGAAAATCCTAAGGAACCCACAAGAAACAAGTTAAGCCAAATTGAAGGATACAAGATCAATATGCAAAACTCTTAGCTGGCCATGGTGGCACAGGCCTGTAGTCCCAGCTACTCAAGAGGCTAAGGCAGGAGGATTACTCGAGCCCAGGATTTCAAGGCTGCAGTGGGCCACAGTTGCACCACCACTTTCCAGCCTGGGGAACAGAGCACAACTCTGACTCTTAAAAAATCAAAAAGGCCAGGTGCAGTGGCTCATGCCTTAAATCCCAGTGTTTTGGGAGGCTGAGGCTGGAGGATTACTTGAAGCTGGGAGTTCAAGAGCAGCCTGGGCAACATAACAAGAGCTTATCTCAAAAAAAACAAAAATATTGTATTTCTATACACTAGCAATGAACAATCAAAATAAAATTAAGGACAATTCCATTTACAAATAGCATCAAAAAGAGTAATACACTTAGGAGTAAATTACCTGTACACTGAAAACTACAAAGCATCATTGAAAGAAATTAAAGAAGACCTATATAAATGAAATGACATCATGTTAATGGGTTGGAATACTTATTGCTAAGATGGCAGTACTGTTCAAATCAGTGTACAGAGTCAGCAAAATCACTTTCAGAATCTCAGCTGCCTGTTTTTTTCCCAAAAATTTGACAGCTTATCCTGAAATTCATATGGTGCGATAAGAGACCATCAAATACCAAAACAATCTTGAAAAAAGTGTTAAAAAGTTGGAGATCTCACACTTTCTGATTTCAGAGTTTACTACAAAACCATAGCGATCCAAGCCTATGTGATATTGGTGTAAAAATAGACATATATCAATGAAGTAGAATCAAGAGTCTGGAAATAAGCCCCTTCATCGGTGGTCAGTTGATTTCCAAAAAAGATGCCAAGACATCTTCCCCATCAATGGGGAAGGAATAGTCTTTTTAGGAAGTGGTCCTGGGACAACTGGATATCCACTTGCAAAAGAATGAAGTTAGACTCTTATCTAATGCTATATATAAAAATTAACTCCAACGCCTGTAATCCTAGCACTTTGGGAGGCGGAGGCGGGTAGACACTTGAGGTCAGGAGTTTGAGACCAGCCTGGCCAATATGGTGAAACCCCATCTCTCCTAAAAATACAAAAATTAGCTGTGCATGGTGGCATGCACCTGTAATCCCAGCTACTTGGGAGGCTGAGGCAAAATAATCACTTGATCCCAAGAGTTGGAGGTTGCAGTGAGCCAAGATCACACCACTGCACTCCAGCCTGGGTGACAGAGCAAGACTTCGTCTCAAAAAAAACACACACACGCACATTAACTCCAAATTTATCAGAGACTTCAGCGCAAAAACTGAAACTATAAAACTTTTAGAAGAAAATAAGGGGTAAATCTTTGTGACTTTAGATTAGGCAGTGGTTTCTTAGATATGATACCTAAAGTAAATGCAATAAAAGAAACAATAGATAAATTGAATATTCGCCAAATTAAAATTTTAGTGCTTCAAAGGGCAGTGTCAAAAAACTGAAGATGCACAGAATGGGTGAAAACATTTGAAAATTAAATATCTAATAGGGGTCTGGTATCCAGAATATTTAAAGAACAGTTACAGCTGGGCCTGGTGGCTCATGCCTGTAATCCTAGCACTTTGGGAGGCCAAGATGGGAGGATCACTGGAGCCCAGGAGTTTGAGACCAGCCTGGACAACATAGGGATACCCCATCTCTACAAAAAATAAAAAACATTAGCCAGGCATGGTGATGTGCACCTGTGGTCATAGGTAAGCCACTCAGGAGGCTGAGGCAAGAGGATTGGTTGAGCTTAGGAGGTCAAGGCTGCAGTGAGCCGTGATCACACCACTGCACTCCAGCCTGGACAACACAGTGAGACCCCATCTCAAAAAAATAAGAATTAAAAAAAAAACACAACTCAACAATAGAAGGTAGATTGTCCAATTTAAACATGGGCAAAGAGCTGGGCACAGAGGCTCATGCCACAATCCCAGCACGTGGGGAGGCTGAGGCAGGAGGATCACTTGAGGCCAACAGCTCAAGACCTGCCTGATCAACATAGTGAGACCTCACCTCTACAAAATCTTTTAAAAATTAGCTGGGCACAATGGGGCACACCTATAGTCCCGGCTACCTGGGAGGCTGAGGTGGGAGGACCTCTTGAGTCTAGGAGTTTGAGGTTGCAGTGAGCCGTTACCACACCCCTCCACTCTAGCCTGGATAACAGAACGAGACCTCGTCTCAAAAATAAAATCAGTAAAAAAATAAAAATGGGCTGAGAATGTAAATAGGCATTTCTCCAAAGAAGGCATAAAAATGGCCAATAAATACATGAAAAGATGCCTAATGTCATTACTTTTTAGGGAAATGCAGATCAGAAACCCGTGAGCCCCCACCGCACATGCTCTTGGACAGCTGTGGCAAGTGTTGGCGAGGAATGTGCAGACACTGGAGCTCTCGACGCTCCCGATGGGAATGCCAAATGGTGCAGCCACTTGGGAAGATAGTCTGGCACTTCCTCGAAAAGTTAGACCTCGAGTTACCGTATGACCCAGCCATTCCTCTCCCGGGTCTATACCTAAGATACATGGAAACACATGTCCACACAAAAGTGTACACATGAGTGTTCACAGCAACGTCATTCGTAATAGCCAAAAAGTGGAAGTAACCCAGGTGTCCATCTGTGGATGAATGGGTGGACAAAACATGGTCTGTCCATACACCAGAATGTGATTCTGCCATGGGAAGGAGTAAAGGGTAGACACAGGTTGTAGCTTGGGTGAACCTTGAAAACATGATGCTGAAGGAAAGGAAGCAGACACAGAAGCCACACCGTGTACCACTCCGTCTGTCTGATGGCCAAAACAGACACCTCCATAGTAATGCAAAGCAGATTCATGCTTGCCAGGTGCAGGGGAGGGAGGGGCAATGACGTATAGGGAGTGACTGCCTAATGAGTACAAAACTTCTTTTGGAGACAGCAAAAATGACCTGGATTTACATAGCAGTGATGGTTGTACAACCTCGCAAATATACTAAAAACCACTGAGTTGTACACTTTTAAAGTGTGAATTTTATGGTATATAAATTGTGTCAATTTTGAAAAAAAAGAGTTTCCAAAGGAAAACAGATGGGCCAGGGCGTTCCACAAAGAGAGCAGCTGGGGCAAAGGTGCTGGTGCACAGGAACGGGGCCTGGGTGCTGGGCAAGGGCTAGTGTGGCTGCCCCTCCTCAGGCCTGGGGAGCAGAGCTCTGAGTAGGATGTGCACTGCAGGCAAATTCTGGCCCGCGGACGTCCCAGAGGAGGGCGAGAGCAGGTGGAAGGTGGTGCCTCTATCCAGGTGAGCAAGTGAGTCTGAATCAGCGATCATCACCACCAGATACTGGGGGTCCCTGGGAGAGACCAGGCACTTGACAAGCCCTGCCTTGTGGAATCCATACAACAAACCAACGTCATTCTTTCCTTTTGCTGGATGAGGAAACTCAGGCCTGAGTCTCCCTGAGCCTGTGAATGCAGGATGGGCCAGAACCTCCCCCGCCAAGATCTGACCTTCCTAGAGGGAGCCATGGCCAGAAGGGAGGGGAGGGAGAGGCAGAGTCAGGCTAATATGGGATTCTAGGAGCATACTCAGGACTCGTATTTTGTTGTTGTTGTTGTTACTTTTCATTTATTTCATGTATTTTTTTAGAGACAGAATCTCACTCTTATCACACAGGCTTGAATGCAGTGGCATGATCATAGCTTACTGCAATCCCAGACTCCCAGGCTCAGGCAATCTGCAATCCTCCTGAGTCAGCCTTCCAAGTAGCTGGGACTACAGGCACACAGGCACGTGCCTCCACGGTTTTTTTGTTTGTTTGTTTTTTGTTTTTTGAGATGGAGTCTCACTTTGTCGTCCAGGCTGGAGTGCAGTGGCACAATCTTGGCTCACTGCAGCCTCCACCTGCTGGGTTCAAGCAGTTCTCTGCCTCAGCCTCCCAAGTAGCTGGAATTACAGGTGTCCACTGCCACGTCCGGCTAATTTTTGCATTTTTAGTAGAGATGGGGTTTCACCATCTTGGCCAGGCTGGTCTTGAACTCCTGACCTCATAATCCACCCGCCTCGGCCTCCCAAAGTGCTGGAATTACAGGCGCGAGCCACCGCGCCTGGCCATCAGCTTTTTTTTTTTTTTTTTTTTTTTTTTGAGAGATGGGGATCTCACTATATTGCCCAGGCTAGTTTCAAACTCCTGGCTTCCAGTGATCCTCCTGCTTTGGCCTCCCAAAGCGCTGGGATTACAGGTGTGAGGCACTGCACCCGGCTGTACTCAGGACTCTTTTTGCCTTTTTTTTTTTTTTTTTTTTTTTTTTTGAGATGGAGTCTCGCTCTGTTGCCCAGGCTGGAGTGCAGTGGTGCAATCTTGGCTCACTGCAACCTCTGCCTCCCAGGTTCCAGTGATTCTCCTGCCTCAGCCTCCTGCCTGGGATTACAGATGCCCACCACCATTCCTGGCTAATTTTTGTATATTTAGTAGAGATGGAGTTTCGCCATGTTGACCAAGCCGGTCTTGAACTCCTGACCCCAAGTGATCCACCGGCCTCAACCTCTGAAGTGTTGGGATTGCAGGTGTGAGCCACCGGGACTCTTAACCAAAGTGAATGTGCCGTGTGGAAAGACAAGCATTCGCGTTGACGTTTAGTTTCTTTCTTGGGCCATTGGGAAGATGATGAGGCCTTTAAACAACATGCAAAAGACACAAAAGATAATTCCGGTCTTAAAATCTGGACGAGATTATATTCATGTTAAGAAAAGTAGAAGTTGCACACGTTTGTGCTGGTGATTTTGACAAGATTGATTGATTGATTGATTGATTGATTGATTGATTGATTTCTAGGCTGGCCACCCAGTGTAGCAGAGGCCTAGCCTCACCTGTGCGGTCTTGGCTTTGTGGCCGGGTCACTGGGCTTCAGAGGCAAACTGTCCAAGGCCAGTGGGGCAAAGCAAGCCACTCCTGGCTGCAGAGATCTGACTTCCTCACAGAATTACTTGAGGCCCAGGAAGGGAAAACAGCAGTGGCAACACCATTAAAGCTTCAAATAATTAAATGTCATTTATAACTGATACAAAATTTCATCAACCAGGGGTCCGGAAAATGAACGTTTTCTGGAGTACACATCACTCAGTTTTAGGGATCCACTCATATAAAAAGCATCTCTGATGTACATGAACTAATACAAATGACGCTGGAGGACACATACATAATCATGATGACTTACCTGTAAGTTTCTCCTCAGGAACCTCGAAGAGCTGCCACAGTGTCTTCACACTGATCCTTGTCATCTTAAGAAATTAGGAGATAACTATTTAAAATCTGAGAGGATGACACCCAGACAGAAAAAGTGACTTGCCTGTAATTAACCAAGCCTGTGGACCCGTCACCCACAGGCTCCTGAGATATAAGCCAACAGCGTGGCTTAGGAGCGTAGAATTATGGCTGCAAATGCCTCCAGTGGCTTTCAGCCTCCGATGCTAAAGCCCAGGACACTCCTACACAGTGAAAATTGGTTCTGCGGTGGCTCGCGCCTGTAATCCTAGCCCTTTGGGGAGGCCACCACTTTGGGTGGATCACATGAGGTCAAGAGTTTGAGACCTGCCTGGCCAACATGTGAAACCCCATCTCTACTAAAAAGAAAATACAAAAATGAGCCAGGCATAGTGGCACACGTCTGTAATCCCAGCTACTCAGGAGGCTGAGGCAGGAGAGTCGCCTGAACCCCGGAGGCGGAGGTTACAGTGAGCTGAGATCGCGCCACTGCACTCCATCCTGGAGGACAGAGCAAGACTCTGCCTCAAAACTCAGTAAATAAATAAACAAAATGCCGGTAGCACCCTTGCTGAGGAGCATGGAAAGAGCCCCCCAAAAGTTAGACCCGCAGTGCTGCAGAGGGACCCAGGCTCGGCTCCCACCAGCTGATTGCTGGTGTCCTTTCAGCAGCCCGGGAAAAGGCCTGGAGGAGCCTCGCATCCTTGCTGGGAGAATTCTTTTGGGGTGTGGAGGGAATGAACTGAGAAAGAGGAATATGTTTTCATTCTAAATGGCCAAACTCTACCTTTCTAAACACATAAAATGAAAATAAGAATAATCACCTGTTACGTAACATTCCAGAGGAGCCATAGTAGACATTCAATAAATATTTGAGAGATAGTGTTACTTTTTCGTTGTTTCCTTCCCCTAAAACTAAAGTTAGGGTTGCAGTGTATGACTGATAAAAAAAAGGAAGTGGAAGTACGGGGCCAGGCAAAGGCTCCGTGGAGTGTCAACCTGACTGACACTGCTGGAGAGGTGAGGCAGATACAGACAGCAGCTTATCGGAGGCCAGAAGGCTCACGTACTGCCTTCATCACGGGCTTCGTCAACACCTCTGGGATTCAACACGGTGTTGGAACAGGCTCTGTTACTGACGTTCCCACTTGTGGTTTTGAAATTGCCAAGCCAGTGGAAGTTGAATAACTTATTCACACACAGGGGCACGTCCATTGGCTTTGAGTTAGGAGTGTCGATGGTGGCGTCTTCAGCTCCTCGGGCCCCTATTGTTGCTGCCTGCTTGTGACTCTGCATTCAACTGGACGCATTTTATTTCTGAAATACACTCGCCCCGTGGCCAGTTTTCATCTGGCTGTGAAGCAGCCATCAAAGCAAGCTCCCCTAAATGTTCTGTTCACAGGCAGCCTAGAAACCTTTTCTGACATGTTGCTAACCCTCCATGAGGCTCTCTGTGGAACAGGAACAGTGATCGGCCAGCCTGTGGACACTTGGGTGATTATCGAAAGGGAGGCTCACAGGGGTTGCAGAGCTCATAGAAAAAGTAATGCTTTTGAATGTGCATATTTACAACAAAATCCTGTTTCCTAAGGCAAGCGAGTGGGATCCCATTGTTGCCGGAACAGATCATCTCCATCATCCTCTTAAAAACGGGGCTCTTCTGACAGCTGCCTCCTGCTGGGTTGCGGAGCTCTGTGGCGCCCAGTTGGGCTGCAGGACAAATGAAGCCTTAGGACCCACCATCTAGCACTGCTTTCAGCAAAGCCTTCCGGAGCCCTTCCTTCTGTCCGGCAGTTTCCTGATCAGATGGGAAGATCTTTGCATCATTAAACGTGACAAGTCACTGTGCTTGTCCCCAGCTGTTGTGCTGAGATTCTAGGGAGTAGCTGTCTGGCGGCCGGGGTGGCACTGTGGTCGGCATGTGTCCAGCAACATCAGAGTCACTACTCGTGGTCCTCAGTGGGATGTGCCCTCAGTAATGACTTGCCCGTGTGTCCTGAAAACCCTTCTTCCGTTGCTTGTCCCACTAGTGCCACCCTGCCCAAGTTCTGGGGGGGACACTCACTTTGCAAATCCATTTACTGACACATGGGCCTCAGGAAGCCCTGATTTGCAGGCTGCAGCGAATGCACAAATTACTAGAATTTTGGTTTTTGTTTTTTATTGGTTTTTCTTTTTGGGGGGGTTGGTGGTTTTGTTTTGTTTTGTTTTGAGACAGAGTCTCACTCTGTCGCCCTAGCTGGTGCAGTGGCACAATCTCAATTCACTGTAACCTCTGCCTCCCGGACTCAAGTGATTCTCCTGCCTCACCCTCCTGAGTAGCTGGGATTACAGACGCCCGCCACCACGCCCAGCTCATTTTTGTATTTTTAGTAGAGATGGGGTTTTGCCATGTTGGCCAGGCTGGTGTCAAATTCCTGACGTCAATTGATCCACCTGCGTCGGCCTCCCAAAGTGCTGGGATTACAGGCACGAGACGCCGTGCCCAGCCGAATTACTAGAATTTTGAATACTTCATTCTCAAAGTGCCAGTATCATGCCATTCTTTTTAGATTGTTGAGATAAATCATGAACTCTTAAAATGGTTGGATTACCCAGAGCAAGTGGCATATTTTTCTTTTAGCTTTAAAAAAAAATTTATATTGGGGTATAATTCGCATACTGCATTGCACACATTTTGAATATACAGTCAGTTCAACTGGTTTTGATAACTGCATAGGTCTATCAATAATATTCCTATCATCCCCGGAACTTCCCCTGTCCCCCCTCCTGTTTATTCTCCCCGTTCGGAAGCAGCCATGAATCTGACATCTGTCAGGATAGGTTAGTTTTGCCTCTTAGAAAATTCATGGAAATGGAATTATATGGTATATACGTTTTTGTGCCTGGCTGCTATCACTCAAAAATAGAATTGAAAAGGATTGTGTATCTACCAGTGATACATTTTCCGCATGTAACGGGATATCTGAAAATGTCTTCTCAGCAACCAATTTTTTTTTTTTTTTTTTTATCACTGAGACCTAAGAGTTTACTGTATGTCAGATGTACTCTGTGTAGACCTGCTTTTGGAGTTGGAGTTCAGAGTTCCAACTCAGGTCAGACTGGCAGGATCCAACCTGGTCTTCACCACTGGCTTGCTGTGTGACCTGGGCTGGATGGTTACCCTCACTGTGCCTCAGTTTCCCAATCTGCCAAGTGAGGGGTAAGTGTAGCGCCTGCCTCATCAGAATGATTTCAGGAATTAAATGAACAATGTATGTAACACAATGCTGGACACCTAATCTTCTCAATAGGGGGCTGAATTCTAAATAGAAGTCATCCATTAGTTTTTCTTAAGGAAAAATCACTAAGCTTTTAAAGGGGAAAAAGTTGTAAGAGGGAGACACTGAGCAAGTTCAAAACTTCATTAAAAATTATAATGAAAAATACTCTGTCTGCCTTTCGTATTTGCTATAATGTGCCAAATCAAGTGGGCAGGGCAAGTCTTCAATATCTACAGAAATGCCTAGGATTGAGCTGGCCCCTTTGAGAAAGGAAGGGTGTTTCTAGAAAGACAGTCCGATTATTTTCTTAGGAAGGTAGTGTGAAATAATCCATGTTACTGTGCACTAGATGATGTGGCCAAGATTGAGAGTAACACGTATTGGAAGAAGAGAATGGGGTCCGGTCTCTCCTCTGTTCCGGGGAAGAAACCTCGTCTCTTAACAGAGACTTTCTGCACATTCTTTCCAGTATGTCGTGTTCACGTGAGGTGAGACGAGGAAGAGCGAGTGTTTTTCACAAGGGACTCAGAGGAATGACCATTCCTGGATGTTTTGCATCATGTCCCAAATCATAACCACTGGGCTGTCAGAGTCATCCGTCCTTTGCTAGCTCATCTGGCAAAGAGAAGGACATGTTGTGTATGTTCCTGTAAGACAGAGTGGCTCTTACTGAAATCAAATAATGGCCGGGCATGGTGGCTCACACCTGTAATCCCAGCACTTCGGGAGGCCAAGCCAGGCAGATCGCCTGAAGTCAGGAGTTTGAGACCAGCCCGGCCAACATGGCGAAACCCCGTCTCTACTAAAAATACAAAAATTAACTGGACGTGGTGGCGTGTGCCTGTAATCCCAGCTACTCGGAGGCTGAGACAGCAGAATCGCTTAAACCCAGGAAGCAGAGGTTGTAGTGAGCCTAGATTGTGCCGCTACACTCCAGCCTGGGCAACAGAGCAAGACTCCAGCTCAAAAAAGAAAAAATCAAATAATTAGCACAAATCACTATGAAACATCTGATGGTAAAAAATAAAGATTTTTTAGTGCCTTAATATAATAACCCTTCCTGTTGGCCAACTCCCTTTCCTCTCCTCTGGCGCTGCTGGTAAGAGTGAAAGTTGGGGAAACCTTCCTGGAAGGAACTTGGCATTCTGTGTCAACAGCCTTTAAATTAGCCTTTAAAATGATATGCTTTTTGACGTAGCAGTTCTTCTCTTAACATTGATCCTAAAAAATGAAGGATGTGGGCCGGGTGCGGTGGCTCACGCCTGTAATCCCAGCACTTTGGGAGGCCAAGGCAGGTGGATCATGAGGTCAGGAGATCGAGACCATACTGGCCAACATGGTGAAACCCCGTCTCTATTAAAAATACAACAATTGGCTGGGCGTGGTGGCACGTGCCGGTAATCCCAACTACTCAGGAGGCTGAGGCAGGAGAATCACTTGAACCCAGGAGGTGAAGGTTGCAGTGAGCCGAGATCATGCCAGTGCACTCCAGCCTGGGCAACAGAGTGAAACTCCATTTCAAACAAAAGAAAAGAAAAGAAATTTTAAATAAAGCAAAAATTCAAAATAGGCAATTGAATAATTACTTTAGTATGCAAGTAATACATATACTTACATTATATAAAATACATGATTTTGTGGTATACATGTGACAATGTGCAATGTAAACATGATGTATAATTGAATATATATCATAAAATCTTACACTTCATATAATGTAATGCATTATATATAATGTATACATTTTATATATGCATTATATAAAATGTAAGTATATGCATTATTTATACAAATGATTATAGCACATGATATAAACAGTGCAACTTTTTTTTTTTCTTTTGATACAGAGTCTCGCTCTGTCACCTAGTCTGGAGGGCAGTGGTGTAACCTCGGCTCACTGCAACCTCTGCCTCCCAGGTTCAAGCAGTTCTCCTGCCTCAGCCTCCCAAATAGCTGGGATTACAGGCGCACACCACCACACCTGTCTAACTTTTGTATTTTTAGTAAAGACAGGTTTTCACCATGTTGGCCAGGCTGGTCTTGAACCTCTGACCTCAAGTGATCCGCCCACCTCAGTCTCCTAAAGTATTGGGATTACCGGAGTGAGCCACTGCACCTGGCCAGTGCAACATTTTGAAGCCATGAAATGTGATGCAGGCGAAAATGTAATTACATGGGGAGATAGCTATGGCATTCCGTTAAAATACAGTGTACCCCAAATTGTTAATTGTGACTCTTTTTCTAGGGGATAGGATTCTGATTTTTTCTTATTTATTGCTTTATTTTCTAATTTTCTGCCATTTAAAAAATTTGGTCAGATTTTTAATAAGCTATCCATGAGATCAGAGCCATAGAGGGCCGGGGATGTGTCATTGACATGAATGGCATGGCTTGCCTTTCACCCAGTGTGACGGTGGCGCTTAGAGCCCTGGCATCTGCTGGCTGTGGCACTGTATGAGAGCGTTGGTGTTAGGAGTACCACTGGGACGTGAGCCCCACATTGCTCCCGAAAGCTGTGCAGCTGTGACCCGCGCCTTCCGCAGACTCAGTTTCCTCCTCTGGAAGTGGACCTGCTAGTTCTCCTTTTGTTCCCAGTTTGCTCTTGGTTTGGATTTGGCATCAGGGCAAGTGGTTAGGGGCAGCATCCAGACGCCGTACTCACCCACCTGGATGAATGAAAAAGAGCTGCACATAGGCTGGGCGTGGTGGCTCACGCCTGTCATCCCAACACTTTGGGAGGCCGAGGCAGGCGGATCACGAGGTCAAGAGTTTGAGACCAGCCTAACCAACATAGTGAAACCTCGTCTTTACTAAAAATACAAAAATTAGCTGGGCGTAGTGGCGCACGCCTGTAATCCCAGCTGCTTGGGAGGCTGGGGCAGGAGAATTGCTTGAACCCGGGAGGCGGAGGTTGCAGTGAGCTGAGATCACACCACTGCATTCCAGCCTGGGTGACAGGGCAAGACTCCATCTCAAAAAAAAAAAGAGAGAAAGAGCTGCATGTAAATCCTCAGGCTCATTCTGAAGGACTCTTGGCAGGTGAGGAGCATCTGTAAAGTTATGAGTTCCTCCAAAGTTTCAGTGTAATTTTACAGCTACTCTGGGGCCTACCAGTTCCACCCCTAAGTGTGTACACAAGAGAAATGAAACCTGTGTTCAACAGAAACTTGCACATAAATGTTCATGGCAGCATTGTTCCTATTAGCTAAGCAGTGCAAACAAACTAAATTGTCTATCCACCAATGAATGCATAAACAAAAGATGGTGTATCCACACAATGGAATATTGTTCAGCCACAAAGAGGACTAAAGCATTGGTGTATACTACAATGTGAACGCTCCTTCAGCATTATGAAGCCAGTCACAAAAGACGTCATACCGTGTGATTATATGAAATGGCCAGGATAGGCCCAATCCATACAGACAGAAAGTGGATTGGGGTGGCCCTGGGCCAGGGCAGGGGTGGGGAGACATCGGGGAGATGGGCAGTCCTTGCTCATGGGAGTGGGACTTCTTTTTGGGGTGATCAAAATGTCCCAAAATTGATTGTCATGGTGGTTCCATGACTCTGAAAAATGCTAAAACCATTGAATGGTGCATTTGGAAATGAGTGAATTGTAGGGTATGTGAATTACATCTCAACAAAGCTGTTAGAAAAAAGAAAAGATATGCCACATTTTAAGTGGTGGGAAAAATCAAAGAGAGCATGTTCCGAGTTTTAAACAAAGCTGGAGGAGATCATGTTTCTGAGACCGTTAAGGAAGCCCACGGCTTTGCCGGCGTGGAGCGAGAAGATGGGAACCACCTGCCCAGTCGGGCTTGGAGGGCAGCGCTGGTTCATTTCTTTGACATCAGTGGCCTTAGCCCCGAAGAATCCTTTTTAGAAAATCAAAGAAGCACTCACGCTAAATATGCAGGATTTTTGAAGTGTCCAACAGATTTTATTTGAGACAATAAAAGAGGTTTGTGAACTGTCCAGGACAGTCATGGACCAAGTCTGAGCTCACCTGGCCTGCAGATGGCTTCCTGCCGAGCACCTCAGTGGTCCCAGCCACTCCTGGAAGGATTGGTTCTAGCACAGAGAGCAGACAGAGGCCACCCACGTGACTGTGAGGGCCTAGCAGGGAGTGGCAGGGCCTGACCCCAAGGATACATACAACCTGGAACATTTGTTCAACAGCCACTCTCCCAGAACCACACTGGGGCCATGTGATCCGTAGACCCTTGTGTGTGCCGTGTGTGCAGAGGGGACTCACAGTAATTAGTGTAGCCAGCGTTTGTGAATCTGCAGTGCGATGCAGGAAAACCTGCCTAATCTGCAGTGGACTGACCAGGACCAGCCTAGGAAAGCCATCTGGGCTGATGTGTCTGAAAGCGCTGAATTAAAAGTGAGAGTTTTAATAATAGAAATGAAGAGGGAAAAAAAATGGCCCGCAGCAGGGGAGTGCTCCCCAGTGTGGCTGGGGAGTTTCGCTGCTGCCCAGCCCCTGTTCAGGGTCTTCTGGAAGCTCCCAGCAGCCTCCGGAGACAGACAGGTTGGAGCACTACAGCTGCCTGTGGCTGGCACACACAGTCATAATTTTTCTCAGTTTTAAAAACCAATCCAGATTTTGGAATTATCCACCGTTGTGGTAAACTTAAAATTGTCCAAAGACACCAGATGATTCTCCTTCAAGTGGTGTCCCTGGCCCATCTCTAGGAGAGAACTAAACCTTTTTTAAAAACTCACATATCCTGTGGTTTTTCAGTTCTCAAAAAATGCTTTTGTCTCCCCTGTCCTCTCCTAAAGTAGTCTTTGTTTTTGTTTTGTTTTGTTTTAGGAAGGTCGCTGGGCACGGTGGTTTGTGCCTATAATCCCGGCACTTTGGGAGGCTGAGGCGGGTGGATTACAAGGTCAAGAGATCAAGACCATCTTGGCCAACATGGTGAAACTCCGTCTCTACTAAAAATACAAAAAATTAGCTGGGCGTGGTGGCGCACACCTGTAGTCCCAGCTACTCGGGAGGCTGAGGCAGGAGAATTGCTTGAACCCAGGAGGCGGAGCTTGCAGTGACTCAGCTGAGATCATGCCACTGCACTCCAGCCTGGGGACAGAGCAAGACTGTCTCAAAAAAAAAAAAAAAAAAAGCAGAGATAGGGTCTCACTCTGTTGCCCAGAGTGGAGTACAGTGGTGTGATCATGGCTCACTGCAACCTTAAACTCCTGGGCTCAAAGGCTCCTCCTGCCTCAGCCTCCTGAGGAGTCAGGATTACAGGTATGAGCCACCATGACCAGCAAAATGTAATTTAATTTACTTCCTGACGTAGGTAGGTAGGTAGGTATAGACAGGGTCCCACTTTGTTGGCCAGGTTGGCACAAACTCCTGATTTCAAGTGATCCTTCCACCTTGGGCTCCGAAAGTGCTAGGATTACAGGAGTGTGAAGCACTGCATCTAGCCCGAAAATAGTCTTTTCTTACATTTTCTCCTCTAATGTCTTACCATCACTACTGTCTGCAGTCCAACTGAACTATACTGGGAGCCACATGTGTTGTTTTAAATTTTCTAGTAGCTACATGTTAAAAAGTCAAAAAAAACCTGATGGAAGTAATTTTAATAATATAGTTAACCCAGTATATCTTAACATGTCAATTCAGCATAGCAAGCAATGTAAAAAAGCATTCAGGAGATATTTATATATATATATATATGTTTTGTTTTTTTGTTTGTTTTGTTTTGTTTTGTTTGAGACGGATTCTCGTTCTGTCGCCAGGCTGGAGTGGGCAGTGGGGCGGTCTCAGCTCACTGCAACCTCCACCTACCGAATTCAAGCGATTCTCCTGCCTCAGCCTCCTGAGTAGCTGGTACTACAGGCGCGCACCAGCATGCCCGGCTAATTTTTGTATTTTTTAGTAGAGACGGGGTTCCACTGTATTGACCAGGCTGGTCTTGAACCCCTCTCCTCGTGAACCGCCCTGCCTCAGCCTCCCAAAGTGCTGGGATTACAGGTGTGAGCCACCGTGCCTGGCCTATATTCTTTTATTCTGAGCCTTTGATATGTCGGTAAGTTATTTCACACAGCACATCTCCGTTAGGACGTTTCAAGCTTCTGATGGCCACACGTGGCCCATGTTTCGCCATCACGGGTCTAGGTGGCTTATCAGGGCAGGAGTTACATTTGCCCTGTCACCTTGCGAAACAGCTGGGGAGTGTGGGTGTTGGATTCTTCCATCCTGGTGTTGCGCCAGTTGGGAGTAATTGTCGTAAGTTAGTCTTTGACGAGGACCTTGTAATGATGCTCGCATGTAAAATAATTTATAAATACCTGTAACGTAACCTGAGAATGGCGATTAAGTAACCTGATCTTAACTCCAGGGCCCACCACAGACAGCAACTCTGAGCTTAGAAGCCGCTTAACCGCTGTGACTTGTAACTTCATCAGTGGTGGGGGTACAGGCAGGTCAGCTTGTTCACGTGGGCCACAACATGGCTTTACCCCACCATCTCCCGTGGCCTTCTCAACACATTTTAAAATCTGCGGGAGACCTGCAGCCCCCCGCCAGACCCACAGAATCACACTATGCTGGTGGGTCTGGGCATGCCCCTCCCCCCAAGCATTTCCACTGCACATCCCGGGTCAAGAACCACCCTCTGGGTGCCAGGGTCTCCTCCAGGAGCACAGGTTCTCACCTGGGGCTGATGTGCCCCCAGGGACATTCGGAAATGCCTGGAGACATTCTGGATTGTCCTAGCATGGTGGGGGACTGGGGAGCTACCACTGGCATCTAGTGGGCAGGGCCAGGGATGCTGCTGGCCAGCCTGTAATGCACGGGGAAACTCCCCTGCCACAGAGAGTTACCTGGCAGTGCTGAGGGTCAGAAACCCTCCTGGGGCCTCAGTTCTCAGAATCACCTGGAGGGCGTGTTGAAAGCCCAGCTAGCCCGGCCCAGGCCCAGAAGTTCTCACTCAGTGTGCCTGGGGCAGAACGGGCGAATCTGCATTCTGACAAGTTCCCAGGAGAGGCTGGGGCTGCGGGTCCAGGGGCCACACTTTTGAGAGTGGCTGCTCCCTAGAGCACCTGGGGCTCTAAAAAGGCTGATGTCTGCCTCACCCCCAGAGACTGTGATTAGACAGAGGTGAGGTTTAGACTTTCAGAATTTGCAGAAATTCCGCAGCTGATTTGCGTGTAAAGCCAAGCTAGGGAAGCTCTGCCCGACAGAGTCTGAATGAAGGGGTGAAGAGGTGGGGCGGAGAGCAGAGGCCCAGGAAGAAGCTGCACAGGGGAGTCACAAGCCCACACCTGGCCAACGAACAGAGCAAGGGCTTTTCTGAAACCCCTCTGGAGATGGGCCCCGTGGGTCATCAGGAACCTCGAACCACTGTCGCCCCCAGATAAAGCCACCACACCTTTGGGGACAGGCAACATGGCTGTGAAAGAGGAGAGAAAAGCAAGGCTGGGGGTGGGCTGGGGTTTCCACGCTGGTCCCCATCAGGCCAGGGCCAGGCTTGAACAGACCCTCCTGAGGAGCTGTTGAACGAGCCCGGGGCCATGCTCCATCCCGTGCTTTTGCCAGCGGGAGCAGTCTGGCATCGCGTTACAACGGGTTCTGCCTCTGCTGCGTGCCTCGGTCTCGATTCTGGCTCCTCCACTTCAGAGAAGGCCGGGGAAATGGCTTCCCCCAGAACAGATAGCCGATGGTTTTTTGGACTTCCAAACAGTCCTTCCTAGCAGACAACTTTCCTTCTCATTAAAGATCCAGTGACAGTTTGCATGAGTTTTCTCCATTGCATCCCAGCTGACTGTGAGGAGCAGCTTGACGCAGTAGGGGCCCTGGTGAGAAACCTTGCCTTCCTGGACCATTTGGGCCACAAGTCAGCATCAGTCGCTTCTCGTAACGTCAGTACCCTCTGCAAGGGAGAGGCTAAGCACAAAGACCCCCGGAGAGCCCCTGCTAGCTTGGGAAGTGTGTGATTCTCTCCACTCCCTCCCCATAGCATCAACTGTAAAAGCTTTAGCCATTTCTTTGCGACGACTTTGGATCAGCATAGAAGGATACTGGGGTGTTCTGTGCACACTATGCACTCTGGGAAGTTAATGAGCAGTTTTTATCTGGCCTGGCACAGGCTGTTCTTAATTTTTATAAGCTTAAACTCAGCAGTTTCCAGTTCATTCTAAACATTAAAAGAGTCCATTTGCTCTTACGAGATAATAGTCTTCATAAAACCTAACACGTACATACAGTAGGCATTCTGAACCACACTCAACCAAAATAAATGTGTAACAATGTTATGAAACATTTATTGAATTAGACAGTGACCAAAAATTTCTTCAGGGCAAAGCACACTCAGATTCGGTTTTTATTTCCATTTCTTGTTTTCGTTTACTTAGAGTCTATAGAATTAACATAAAGACTGAGTTCTCAGTGAAAGAAACCAGGCTGGACACGGTGGCTCATGCCTGTGATTCCAGCAGTTTGAGAGGCGGAAGCATGCGGATCAGTTAAGCTCATGAATTCAAGACCAGCCTAGACCGCATGGCAAAACCCCATCTCTGCAAAAAATACAGAAATTAGCCAGGCATGGTTGCACACCTGTAGTCCTAGCTACTCGGGAGGCTGAGGTGGGAGAATGGTTTGAGCCTGAGAGTTGGAGGTTGCAGTGAGCCAAGATCACTCCATTGCACTCAGCTTGGATGATAGAGCCAGACCTCTCAAAAAAAAAAAAAAAAAAAAAAAAACGAAGCACAAAAGGCTATATAGTGTTGTGATTCTGTTTATATGGAATCTCAGAAAAGGCCAATCTGTAGAGATAGAAAGAGAAGCAGTTGCATCGGTGTGGAAATGGGAATTTCAGGTGGGCATGAGGAATCTTTTAGGGGTGATAGAAATGTTCTAAACCAGATTCTGGTGATGGTTGCAAGCTGGTTTTTTTACTAAAAATCACTGAAGTGTATCCCTAAAAACAGGTAGATCTTATGGTATGTAAATTATACCGTAATAAAGCTGTTGGGGAAAACAGAAGACTTGGTACTGCCCATCCCCAGCCCCAAGGGCTCCCAGTTTATCAAGAAAACTAAGGAAAACATAAGACAGATGGATGGGGGTTGAAGCCACAAAGGGTCCCGGCTGCTGCCCCCTTAGACATCCTAATAGTGAGTTCTCAGTGAAAGAAACCAGGCTGGACACGGTGACTCAGTGTTCTAGCCTTCGGTGAGGATGAAGGAAGCTGGGCCCGGATCTTTTTCCTTGGTTTTCAAAGCTTTCCACGTAAATATGGGACCTGCCAGGTTTTTCAGCACTGGAAACAGCCGACGTACCCCTCAGTGGCCTCCAGGGGAAGCCCCCCAGGAGCTTTGAGGAGCTCATAGCCCCTTCAAGCTCTTCCCAAACCTCACAGGCCTTTCTGCGTCCCTGACAAGGGTCCCAAGAGGAGCCTTTGACAAACAGCAGTGAGAGCTGAGAGCTGCCCAGTGTCATCAAGATGCCGTCATTGATTCTGGCTTTGAAATCTGTGGCCAAATAGGTGGCTTAATCTGAAATTCATTTGGAGAAGGCAAACAAATATTCAGAGGAAGCAACAGAAGTTCCATTAGAGCAAACCTCCACAGGGAGTGACAGCAGGGGCCACGATGCAG
Organism: Macaca thibetana thibetana; assembly: GCF_024542745.1. NCBI lineage: Eukaryota > Metazoa > Chordata > Mammalia > Primates > Cercopithecidae > Macaca > Macaca thibetana. Next base: position 6,556,890 of record NC_065589.1, on the reverse strand, counting down.
AGGAGGCCAGGGCAGCGTGGGTCACCCAGGCGGAGGCGGTGCCACCCCCTCACACAGACCAGGGATCCAGGGGCAGCTCTGCTCCTTACCAAGGCCTAAGACCAGTGCTGTCATAGCGGTCCTCCTTCAGAGGCACCCCTCAATCAGATCTAGGAATTGAAAGTCAGATTGGTTTCACAAGAGAATATTGTGGAGTTTTTTTAAATCTTGAGGCCGGACCCCGTGGCTCACACCTGTAATCCCAGCACTTTGAGAGGCCAAAGTGGTTGGATCACTTGAGGTCAGGAGTTCGAGACCAGCCTGGCCAACATGGTGAATCCCCATCTACTAAACATACAAAAATTAGCCAGGCAGGGTGGCATGCACCTGTAATCCCAGCTACTTGGGAGACTGAGGCAGAATCGCTTGAACCCTGCAGGCAGAGGTTGCAGTGAGTCGAGATCACGCCATTGTACTCCAGCCTGGGTGACAGAGTGAGACTCCATCTCAAAAAAAAAGTCTCGAGAATGTCCACTTCCTGACATTTCATTCTTACACATGGCCCATAACAAGCTGTCCTGACCTTCTCAGCATGTGACCCAGGACACCATGGAATCTGGGAAAGCCATGACTTCCACAGTATACTCCTGGAAATTTTAATCTCAGAGAGTTATGATAGATGTTCTGGAAAAGGAGTTGTTATGTTTTAAGAACTGGATTAAACAAAATTACAGAGGCTTCTTTACGGTACATGTGATTTCCCAAACCACTAAAGAGGGAAGCCCCAGCGCTATGAACATAGCTGGCAACAGAATGATTCCTAGACAGATGCCTCCAGTCAGCCAGAGCCACATTTTGGGAAGTGACTGTATCCTACAGACGAGAAAAATAGGCCCAGCCCAGCGGCTCATGCCTGTAATCCCAGCACTTTGAGAGGCCAAGGGGAGCTGATTGCTTGAGCCTAGGAGTTCAAGACCAACCCGGGCAACATGGCGAAACCCTGTCACTACAGAAAATACCCCCCCAAAAAAAAGCCAGGCATGGTGGTGCATGTCTGTGGTCCCAGCTACTCCAGAGGCTGAGGCGGGAGGATCGCTTGAGTCTGGGAGGCGGAGGTTGCAGTAAGCTGTGATTACGCCACTGCACTCCAGCCTGGGCAACAGAGTGAGACCCTATCTCAAAGAAAAAAAAAGAGAGAGTAGAAAAAAAATAATAATTATATATATATATATATTCCAATCCTCGAGAGATAATCTGTTAATGTTTGACATATTACATATAGTCTTCCTATGCAACATTTGTGGAAATAAACAATGCTTTAAAGACAATTTAAGAGCCTTTTTTGGGCTAACACTATATTGTGAACATCTTCTCATGTCCTTATGTATGTCTTTTTTTTTTTTTTTTTTTTTTTTTTTTTGAGACGGAGTTTCCCTCTGTTGCCCAAGCTGGAGTGCAATGGCACGATCTCGGCTCACTGCAAGCTCTGCCTCCTGTGTTCAAGTGATTCTCCTGTCTCAGCCTCTTGAGTAGCTGGGATTACAGGCGCCCACCACCTCGCCCGGCTAATTTTTGTATTTTTAGTAGAGACGGGGTTTCATCATATTGGTCAGGCTGGTCTTGAACTCCTGACCTCAGGTGATCCGCCCACCTCGACCTCCCAAAGTGCTGGGATTACAGGCGTGAGCCACCGCGCCCGGCCATGTATGTCTTTTTTTTTTTTTTTTGAGACAGAGTCTTGCTCTGTCGCCCAGGCTGCAGTCACCGGATCTCAGCTCACTGCAAGCTCCGCCTCCCGGGTTCACGCCATTCTCCTGCCTCAGCCTCCCGCATGTGTGTCTTTTAAAGCGTTATTTTTAATGTGTCACAGTAATCCATCCATGGTTGAGCCGTCATTACATAATTATCCCCCTTAGACATGGGTTTGCAGTGAAATATCGAAATACCTCTGGGTTGAGCACATTTGTGAGTACAGCTTATGGAGCTTATGATTCATTCATTTCTAAGGATGAGTTTCTAGAAGGAGCCAAACGAAGTCAAAGGCTGTGGACTTTTTCAGGTATTGATCCAGCCTCACTGTGCTACTCTCCAGAAGGGTGGCGCCCTCCATGTGTATCTGTTCTTTCTCACCTTGCGCCTCCCCAGGGTCACTGCCAGCCTCACAGCACTAGAGCTCTGCTTCGATTGGCTCATTGCTCTGCTCTCAGCCCTGCTGTATCCATCAGGGTTCCCCAGAGAAACAACCAATTGTGTGTGTGTAATCTGAAGTGTGTAGGGCAGGCCAGCCGGGGGTGGGGTGTGTGTGTGTGTGTGTGTGTGTGTGTGTGTGTGTGTGAAATCTGAAGTGTGCAGAGCAGGCTGGTGTTCTGGAAACCCAAGCAGAAGTTAGTGGTGCATGCTTGATGTAGGATTTCGTCGTCAGGAAACCTGTGTTTTGCTCTTTGGGCCCTCACCTGATGGGATGAGGCCCACCTGCATTATCAAGGATAATCGCCTCTGCTTGGAGTCCACGGACTGTAGGTGACATCTACAAAAGGCCTTCACAGCAGTGCATAGGTTACGTGTGATGAAATCACTGGACACCGTGGCCTGGCCAGGTTGACATGTGAAACCGATCATGAGTCACCCTGCTCTGACTTTAACTGCCTTGAGAATTCCTTCCCGGCAAAAGCCACAAGCTGCCTCTCCCGGAGGGGTGGGTTGCACTTCTTGAGCACTTTTGCCTTTGAAAACGTCATCTCCCTGGATAAGTATTACTGCTGAACTACCTGCTGAGCAGCGTGCTAGCATTTCTTGACACCAGATATTTCACACACGTCTCTTCCCTACCTGGCTCCTGTGGCTGGGTGCGGGATGGGACCATGGGACCCAGTCCACCCTCCGGCCCCTTCTCCCTGTAGGAATCCTAAGTTTGAGCCAGACTGGTTTTTCTACCAGGCTGGTTGCCCACCCTCCCACCCCTGCAGCTGCCCCATCCCACATGGTTAAGCGGGTGGCCACACCCACTGCCTTTCCTTTCTCACCTCCAGCTCTGTTCTTCATTCCAGCAGAAGGTCCAGCCTCACACAGTGACCCAATGGGCTTGAACAGTGAAGTTCCAGTCCCATCCCTTTAGCCTCATACCCTCATGGGGAAGATACCTGACGCCAGGGCCGGGGGTGTAGGAGGTGGTTGAAACAGCCTGATCCACACCCCTGCCTGGTGGGTTAGGGCTCTGATGCTACGCCAGGCCTGGCATTAGACAGAGGGTTCTACAGAGTCCCCTCTAGCTGCTGTGTGCCAGGCACTGTGCTAGCCCCACACCTGCCCTCAGGAAGCTCACAACATGAAGGGGAGACAGACACTCCAAAAATTGCTTGATACTGTGACCCATGCTGGCCAGGCACCATGGCTTACACCTGTAATCCCAGCACTTTGGGAGGCCAAGGCGGGAGAGTTCCTTGAGACCAGGAGTTTGAGACCAGCCTAGACAGCGTAGTGAAACTCTGTCTCTACAAAAAAAATTAAAAAAAAAAAAAAACCAAAAACAGGCATGGTGGCATGTGCCTGTGGTCCCAGCTACTCAGAAGGCTGAGTTGGGAGGATCGCTTGAGCCCAGGAGTTTAAGGCTGCAGTGAGCTGTGATCGTGCCACTGCATTCCAGCCTGGGTGACAGAGACCTCATCTCAAAAAAAAAAAAAAAAGTGTGTATATATATATACACACACACACATATACATGCATACATATATATATATATATATATATCGTGATCCATGCAAAAACTGCAGCAGAGGTGGGCAAACAGGAGGAAGTGGGCTGCAGGGTCAAGGCAAGCCTCAGAGAAAAAACCCTGAGACAGAGTGACCCTGACAGGCAGTTGGTGGGACAGGGAAGCAGTGGTACAGATGAAGGGAACCCCCACGCAAAGGTATAAAAGAGGACCCCCCAGTATGCTAACATGTATACCACTGTTGCTGAAGACTAACACTCGAGGTGCTAGTTACCAGGGAATGAGAACTTGTGATGGGTTTGAGATTTTACTTCCCTGGCAAGTTCTTCCAGTTTCACGGAGTTGGTCTAAGATACGAGACTTCAGGATCAGAGACAAAGAAAAATTCGTTATTCACAGCAATAGCAGTAGCCAGAGTATTAGCATCTAGGTCATTTCCCGGGCCCCAGTGCCCATAGCTGTGATGCAGTCAGGGCCCCATGGCATCCGCACACATCGAGGGCTGCATTGCAGGAATGGAACCCTAAGCTTAGGAACCCAAACTTCTACCGTGGGCAGAAAGCACATTTGCCGTGTGCTCTGGAGGGAGATGCTGTCTCCGTCATCCAAGGCTGTTTCCTGTGCACGTTCCTGGAAAGATAGCTGGGAAAAAAGGCAGGCAGAGCTTCTGCTGGAAAGACGCGGGGAAAGGACAGAGAAGAATTGTTACCCGGCAAAGGAAGGAAGGCAGAGATCAGACTGCCTCCTCCACCAAGTCTCTGGTCTAGATTCTGTGAGTCCAGAAACCTCCATCTCAGTCTGGGAGGGACAGCTAGGAGGAAATTAGGACATCAGTTTGGAACCAGGCAAGTTTAGAGGCCTGTGGAATTCCCAGGCCAAGGGAAGAGGTGTTATGGAGACACTGGCCAAGAGGGACAGATCACACCAGACATCAAGCTCAATGGATGCCACCAAGGACAGCCACCTGCTGTGTCTTGTACACGTTTCATCCATCCAGCCTTTAGCCTCTCAGTCTTTCTCTTCCTAATAGGGTAGGTATAAGATTCCCATTGCTGCTGTAACAAATTACCACCCACTAAGTAGTTTAAAGTAACACGGATGTATTCCATTACAGTTCTGGAGGTCAGAAGTCCAAGCTGGGTCTGCATGGTTTCATTCCTTCTAGAGACTATGAGGGAGTCCATGCCCCTGTCTTTTCCACCTTCTAGAAGCTGCCACTCGTCTTGGTGGCCTTGCATCCCCTCTGACCTCACATCTTCTGACTCTGATGCTCCTATTCATATGACCCTCTTATAAGGACCCTTGTAAATTGGGCCCACCTGGATAATCCAAGATACTCTCCCCTCTCAAGGGCCTTGGCTTAACTGTATCTGCAGTTAAATTGCCATGTAAGGTTGCGTAGTCACAGGTCCTGGGGATTAGGACGTTGATGTCTTTGGGAGCCATTTCCCTTCTACCACATTATTCTGACCTCCGTAGACACTGTGGCCCATGTCATCAAACCCCCATGACAGTCACAGCCCTGCCTGTTTCTTTCCATCCAGACAGGTGGTGCCTGTGGGTACATCTCAGCACAGGGTGCAGATGCAGTTGTCTGTTGGAGGGAAAACCACATAGAACTGGGAAGGGAGAGTCCTGGCTAGAGTGAGGACAATGGGCAGGAGGCCGGGGTCTTGTCCTGCCACAACACTGACCAGTTAGAACCTCACCTTTCTTCTTTAAAAATAAAAAGAGAAAGAGAGAGAGAGTAAGCACTCCTGCCATACTGACCCCCCCCCCAGGTTGTATGGAAGCTCAGCAAGAAAATGGCTGGGGTGCATGTCTGAACCCCACTGCATTTGGACAGACACTCTCTGTGTCACATTTTAGTAGCTGCAGTGTGTCCTCCACCCGACTGAGAGTCTGTGTGTCAAGACTGGGGTAAATTCTTTCTGACTAGTTGCAGACAGAAACCACACCTCCTGGTCCAAAGCCACCAAGTCATTACTTTTCAAAGCTTTTCCAGTAGAGATGCATGACTCCTTCCTTAAAACAACTTACAGTGAGAATATGTGGATGGTAGAAAAAGTAATGTTTCCAGTCTGCTGAAAGTTCTGTGGGGTTTTTTTTTTTTTTTTTTTTTTTTTTTTTTTTTTTTTTTTTGCAGGGCAATTATCTGTATAAAATACTTTTTTCTTTTAAGTAGAATCCTATTGCTAATGAAACCATATTTTGAACATGAAAATTGTTACAAAGAAGAAAAAATGTCATTATCCAGAAAAGCTGCAATAGCTCATGCATTTGATGGTCTAAATAGAACATTTTTCTTCTCAGGGAGATGAAAGCGGTCCCCTCCTATTAGCCTATGAAATTATTTTTGAATTGGGTTTTAATCCCTGGAACGAGAAAGGGGGATGGAACCCTAACATAGGTTCCATGCATGGGAAGTCAAACCTGAAATTTAGAGACAGGAAATATAGCACGCCTAGTCACTAATCCAAAAGAAATGTGAAAAAAGAGTTGTTTTAATGTTGGAAAAAGGCAGCATGAAAGGTAAGGCTTCCTTCCTGCCGTTTCCTCTGGTGCCCTTTTCTTTCCCCCGATCACATTTGCTAGATGTCCATTTCTGTAAGTTTTCCCTCTAGAACAAACCTATCATTTTTCACCACGGGATATTTACAGCTTCAATCAGTGCCAAATTCAATTGGCTTCTGATCTCATCGCTGGAAGTTATAGATGCAGATATTATTTGCACTGCGGTTAATTATGGAGCAATCAAACCTTGGCTTTTCCACTGTAATTTCCTCTGCCAGCTAATTTAATTAATCACCCCCAGCTCAGCTCTTCCAGCTGCGACCAGCAGGGTCATTAATTAGGCATGTGGCGGGAGCTCACCCACCAGGTCCTGCTACGGGGCCGCTGCCCATTTGATCTCTCAGGGAGGGAGAGCTTTTCCTAAGCATCGATCCCCTCCAGAAAGGAAGATGGTTCCCAAAAGGCCTGTCAGGGGCAAACAGCTCACCTGCAGTGTGATTGGTTTACGAAATTCACCTAGTTGAAGAAAAGAGGGCCAGGTGCAGTGGCTCATGCCTATAATCCCAACACTTTGGGAGGCCGAGATGGGTGGATCACCTGAGGCCAGGAGTTTGGGACCAGCCTTGCCAACATGGTGAAACCCCGTATCTACTAAAAATACAAAAATTAGCCTGGCGTGGTGGTGGGCACCTGTGATCCCAGCTACTGGGGAGGCTGAGGCAGGAGAACTGCTTGAACCCTGGAGGCGGAGGTTGCAGTGAGCCGAGATCATGCCATTGGACTCCAGACTGGACAACAAGAGCAAAACTCCATCGGCCAGGCACAGTGGTTCACATCTGTAATCCCAGCACTTTGGGAGGCCGAGGCGGCCAGATCATCTGAGGTCAGGAGTTCGAGACCAGCCTGACCAACATGGAGAAACCCCATCTCTACTCAAAATACAAAATTAGCCGCGCATGGTGGTGCACGCCTGTAATCCCAGCTACTTAGGAGGCCGAAGCAGGAGAATCACTTGAACCTGGGAGGCAGAGGTTGCAGTGAGCCGAGATCGCACCATTGCACTCCAGCCTGGGCAACAAGAGCCAAACTCTGTCTCAAAAAAAAAAAGAAAAGAAAAAGAAAAGAGGCCCCGCCTTCCATTTAGACTGGCTCGTGAACTTGCCGAAGAAGGGGCTGTTGTCAGTCGCCGAGGCTTCGGTGTTGGGTTTTTCAGATCAGCCAGTGTGTGCCTAATAATGCAGATGTCATGTGATGAGCTCGGTTTGTTACAAGGAAGCGTCGTCCTCCTCATGGGCTTATTACATTGACGTTGTGGCTTTGGAGGCTGATATTTTCTCTAAAGGAAAGATTAAAGGATTGCTTTCATTTTATTATAAGGAAGAGACATTTTTGGTATGAACCCATCAAAGTTGGTGCCTAAATGCTGCAAGTGATTCTCTTATTATTTTGAAGAGCCTGTTTATTTTCCAGCAGTTACCAGCTTAACTAAGACGTCATCACTGGAATTCCATGTAAATGTGTCCATGCCCACACCTATACCTACATAGAAAGAGAAGTACCCCATATTTGGGAGGCTTTCTTATGATCATTCTTAGTTTATTTTCTTATAATAATGTGGGTTTTTTTTTTTTTTACTTAATATATTACATAGGAAGTTTTTTTTTTGATACCTTAAAAAAACTGCACATTAAGTCTGGTTTTTTACAAAAGGATGAATGGATGAACAGGTGTTTTTAAGAGCCGTAATAAATCATCGTAGAGCAAGGAGTGCCTCTTCTGAGATCCCATTTGATGCCCTGCCCTCAATTAAATGAACCAGAGATAAATGGGGATGTGCGTGTGTATGCACACATGTGCACACATACACAGGCACACACACGTGCACACATACACAGGCACACACATGTGCACACATAGGCACACACACGTGCATACATACACAGGCACACACATGTGCACTCATAGGCACACACACGTGCATACATACACACACAGGCACACATATGTGCACACATACACACACAGGCACACACATACACACAGGCACACACACATGCACACAAAGGTTCTAGATGAGAAGGAACAGAGGGATCCAGCTTAGTAATTAAAGGGATAATAAGGACTCATTGTGTGCCAGGTGGAAGAAAAGGTACAGGAGGAGGACTCACAAAGTCTGGAGGATTGGCACTCTCTGTTCAGCCGGGCAGGAAGCACCCCCATCATAAAACCCCTACGGCCTGTAAACACCAAAGTTCACTCCCGCTCCCGCCTTGGAGTGGGGCTGGGAGGCCCCAGTGGGGAATGGCTGTAATGATGGTTCGCTTTAGTTGTGGCTTCCTGAAGAGGAGGGGTCTCTGCGGCCACCTTAAACTTAAACAAGTGTATTCAGTCTTGACGGCCAGCCCCGTGACCTGCTGGCATATTAAAATTTAAATTCACAGTACATTCATTCACTTCACGCTGTAAGGATCATTCTGGAACGAATGATAAGTAGTGGTTTTTCCCTGACATTGCTACTCTACTTTTGGAAGTGTGGAAGATTGTTGAGCTTTTTTAAACAGCCATAATGCAAGGGGCTTCTGTGTATTTCTATTTCTTAAAGAAAGTGTAGCATGCAAACAAAAAATTAATTTTCAGCCATTTTCTTTCAGGAAAACCTCTGTTTGGCTGTAACTAATTGAAACCTTGAAACAAATATGTCGTTCTATTCACAACTCAAATATCAATTATAAGAATTTTTGCCGGGCGCGGTAGCTCACGCCTATAATCCCAGGACTTTGGGAGGCCGAGGCAGGCAGATCATTTGAGGTCAGGAATTCGAGACCAGCCTGGCCAACATGGTGAAACCGCATCTCTGCTAAAAATACAAAAATTATCTGGGTGTGCTGGCAGGCGCCTGTAGTCCCAGCTCCTCGGGAGGCTGAGCGGGGAGAATCGCTTGAACCCGGGAGGCAGTGGTTGCAGTGAGCCGAGATCATGCCGTTGCACTCCAGCCTGGACAAAAGAGCGAGAATCTATCTCAAAAAAATAAAATAAAATTTTTTATTTACCCAATTCTATGACTGCCTGAACTGGCCAGGACAAACAGAGAAGGTGGGGGCGGTGTTTGATTCTTTCTGGAGCACCCAGTCACGCTAGAGCACTAGGGTGCAAATCAGAAGCGTCCTTTGTTGGTGCAGCTGTCCCCAACTGCCCAGAGGATCTGTGTGGGAGAGGAGCACTCTGTAAGGCTAGTTTTGTTCTTGCTCAGATGATCGAATCTCTGGTGCGTCTCTAGTGCCAGCCTCGCTTCCCAGCCTGAGTTTCCATTCCTCCCCAGTTTCCCCACCCAAGGAGCGATAAACACTGTCCCAGCTGGTAGGAGCAGCCCATGGATCCCAGAGGCCCAGCAAGCTCAGGGCTCCTTTTTTCTCATTTCTCTCCTCCCCATCTCCAGACAGCCTTTACTGTTCATAAAAAGAAACGCAGCCCTAAAGAGAACCGGGGGCTAGAAGAGGGTTAGGCCGAGTCCCATTGCCCAGGGCGTGACCAGGGCCCATGTGGTGGCCCCCAGGGGCATCCTTCCAGGCCAAGGAGCTGCCTGGCTCCATGGGCCGCCTCAGGATGTGGCCCAGCCGGCTTCCTTTGTGAAGGCAAGCCCACCGCAAGGAGGAGGGCTCCTGGAGGGGACAATGGCTGTCCATCAGTGATAGCAAATTCCAGCGTCCTAGCCATGGGTTCATCTGGCCGCTGGGCTGGGCTGATGGCAGCAACCCTGACCACACTCGTCATTTCTCTGCTGTTATCACAGCCTTGGAGCGGGACAGGATCTGTTCCATTTACTGCATTTTTAAAGCTGCCCTCATCTTCCTTTTTGTCCTAATCTTCCTATTCCTAGTGCTTCCCCCCCCCTCCTCCTGCTTAGATACCGGCTCTGACAGTCCGAATGTAAGAAATAATTGGATTCTAAATTCTAATTCATCTGTAAAGTATTCGGTGATTAAATTAGCCTAATAGATATTATTTCTTACATGACTGCATAATTTTATCCTGATTGGATCTCAGTGGCACTAACGTGCCCCCCAATTTACTATTGACTTGAAATTCTCAGAAGACGAGACATAACTCTCAGTCTTCCTCAGTCTGTTTTCCCAGGTTAAAAGTTAAGCTGATTTATGCTAACAGAAGATCGCCTTACTGCTCAAGGATAGTTGCACAGTGTAGATTATTCTGTAAGAAGAGCAGTAGAAGGAAAATATTATTTTATGTAATTTTAAATCTTCTTTTTCTAATCAGAAACTGAAAGAAGTACTGCCCATCTAAAGTCTTTGGGCAGCAATTTGATTGCAGGTACCATAGTTTCTCTTTTAAACAGCTGGAAGTCTTATCCAAACAAAACTAACCGTCGCTTATAGCATAGAGCTGAGAAGTGTTGTGCATACATTCCAAAAATTTTTCAATATTCTTAGGATAAAATTTTAGCTAGGGCATCTTTAGTCATTTTTAATAGAGCTGCTTAAATTCTTGGTGAGGAATGAGATAGAAAGGGAACGAAGTCATGGACCCCAGAGATACACAGGAGGGCATCCATCAGCCAGCACGTATTCATCAGCATTATTTCTTTCTTTGCATAAATTTAATTTCTTCAAGTATGTGCCTCTCCCCTCCCCCACCCCCCTGCCCTACCTCCCTCCCTCCAGAAATCTGCAAATAAAATTCCCCGCTTCCTCCCTGGTTGAGTAGCTGGAAGCAGCTGGTGGGTTTTGTGTGGCTGCTGAACAGTGGGGGAAAAAAGTTTTGGCAAACACTCGGGAAACCCAGGACAGAGGAGGTAGGTAAACTCAGGAAACTGTTTTCATGAGTAAATGAAGGAAACAAAGGCCGCGCAGCAGGAGCAGAAGGGACACACACTCCCTCTGAATAGCTCCCTAAAAACAGAGCTGAAAAGGAAGAAGGCCCATTTGCTTCTGGGAATCCAATAAATTGTTTCAGGAAGTGAAAGTCTGTCCAGGCTAATGGAGCTGTGATTGACAGGCCTTCTCATTATGGAGCCCATCAGGGGACAGGGCATTCCAGTGTTATTTAGGGGGCGAGGTGGGAATGAGAGGAAGCCAGAGCCTGGGGTGGGGGTGGGGGCGGGGGCTAGCTCTGTGTGTTCATTGAAAGAGTCCAGGTCCCCGACAGCCCCGCTCCAAGGACAGACAACCTCTTCTTGCAGGATCATTTACCTTTTATGTTATGACCTAGACACTTGTCATGGCTCTACCACACCATCTTCCCGAGAGAGCTTGTGCCCGCCCCACAGTCCCGGCTGAAATGGCACATGCGGTGTGGGACCGCGGTGCACACTTCCCCATGACTGGCCGCTTGGACAGCTCATGCCCACCTGTGACCAGTCCGATGTTCTGAATGGGGACCCTTGGGTAAACGTGATAACGTGATTTCCTGGCGTTTTTTAAAGCTTTTTTCTGTTTCCATGTGGTCCATTATGTAGTCTCATAAGCCATGTAAGTGGCCTTATTGGTTAGGTGACAACCGGGGACATATCCATTTTCTATGTCCATGAAGCACCAAATAAGAAGAAGTTATTATTCTTATAATTTCTTAAACTAGATTGACTATTTATTATCACAAGGCTTTTGAATGGGCTGTGGTGAGGAATAGACCAGAGATCTTTGCGGGGTCTGATGTTACGGCGGTCCTCTCTGGTTGGGACCTGCTTAAAGATGTGTAAAGACCTTGAAGACTGTTCCTGATTAAACATCAGCATCTCACACAGCCAGGAGAGGGGCAGGGAGGGCGAGAGACCTGCTTGGTGTCCTTGGCTCCGGGGTCCAGGTTATTCAGTTTGATGATGGCTATCTGGCAGGACTCCCTCATGAGCAAGAAAGACCCTCAGTCTCCACGATTGTTATTTCCAGCAAAGTGGGGACCCTCACCAATGTGCCTTTCATTGTGAACCTTATACCCAGCTGGGCTCCAGGACACCTAGCCACATCCCCATCTCTGAGTCCCCAACTTCATCACGTGTCCGAGTGTCATCAGACAGTGGCATCCTTCCATCACCTTACTGAGAGGCCAGCACGGTTTTCATTTTGGAATTGGCAAAAGGAAAGTTTCCTCCTGCGATGCTTTGAAGGGGTTTAATGCACACTGAAGAATCAGCTAGATAGCTCCAGCTGTGCTGGGAAGTGCGAAGGCCCATTAAGCATCTGGAGTTTGGGGTCCTGGGTTGCCACACTCTGTAATGACCGTCTTGGAGGGTAAGACACTTGCAGTGGGCATGTGAGTTGGCTGGCATTGCCACAGAGTCATCCTCACTGCTGGGTCCGTGGGTGGTAGCTGTGACATGAGGAGGATGCCTCTGTGAACTTCGGTGTTGGTTCAGTGACTCACAGGTTCCAGGCACATTCGTAGATGCTTTCCTGGTTACTGAGGCATTTTGTGTTCTTAAGCTGCAGAACATAGTGTTATTTATTTATCTGGGTTTAACTACACTTTAATTTTTGTAAACTAACTCCAGAGCTGTCTACGTAGTAAAAACCATAGATTCTCTTTGGTTGGTTTGGTTTCTGTGAATTCCAGCAGTTTATACCACAATTGTAGCCCTGTCCCCATTGTCACGAATCTGTGTATCCATCTGCCTCTGTTCACCTGTGTTCCAGAACCGCACGGTGCAGTGCAGCACCTCATTCCTCACAAGTGCTTAGTTGGTATTTCTTGAAAGAATGGATGCCTAACAGGCATTCGATGGTGATGGTGAAAGTCCTAAAGACACACAGGGCTGAAATCAAATTCAAAGAACTCACTTCTACCAAAAGAGAGAGAGGACTGGTTTGTATAATATGTTTCAAAGTATAGAAGGTGGAAGGCACATCACCACCGTCCATCACGTGAAGGAGGAGAAAGAGTGGGATGCCACACTTGGGGCAGAAAAGATCCGAAAGGACAGGGTACAAGTCAGACCGCTCACATGGGTGGCAGCGTCCAAGTCCAGTTTGTACATTTCTGTGTGGATGAGGTCTTTTCAAAGCACATACACTTGTGTGATTTTTTTTTTTTCCTAAGAAAAAAAATAAAAACTTAAAGTCAGTCTAGTCAATTGCTTTAACACAAAGAGCAAACTGACACACAGTTTCACTGGGCAGTGCTACATGGTCCTTGTTCTTCTGTAAAGGACACACGTGCCGCTGTGCCTCTCAGTCTCCCAGTTGCAAAGATGCCATCCCGGGTCAAGCTGAGGTCCTTGCCAGTGAGCTGCATGCTGGAGATAAAGCACCTACTAGGCTGCCGGGTACAGGCAGAAGAGAGTGAGCAGAGCAGCTGGGAGGTGGCCTGATGGCCTGCGCCTGTTGGCTGTTGATGAGACCCAAAGTCTGGAACAAATCTGGTTCCACGTAGAGTTCATGCTCATCCCGAAGTCCTTATTTGGCGCTGGAGAACAAAGAAGAGTTTGCACAGAAGAAAAGGGAGGTTGTGTAACCAAAAAGCCCTCTGCAAATTTCTGATTCCTGTACAGTCAGCATTAATATGCCACTTTTCAGACATACAGATGGGGGATTGAATTGCAAGAGTGCAGGCAATAAAGAGTGCATTTGTGGAATGATAACCTGACTGGCATCCCTGCCTCTTGAATGGCTGACGCGGTCTAATTGGCATATAACGCCCTATAAATTTATTAGCATGCCTCACTTCTCATTGGTGGACTTTCTACTGTTAACCACCAAGAAATTACCAATTTTCAGGAGTTAGTCACTCAAGTCGTACTATGACTAGGTTGGAAAAAAAAACCCCACACTGCTCCTGTTATAAATCAACCTTATGCCTGTACAGTGGCTCTCCGGCTGCAAATGACTCCATCAGATACAGAAGTTTGGGGTGAGTGGAGTTGCAGGGAGGAGCACGTGTTTACCAGGAAACCCACTGCTCTCCTGACACTGCCCTGCGCGCCTGACCCTTCAGAGAGACCAGCCATGTCCTCGCCCCTCTGTTGCCATCCTGGCCTCCAGCTGCACAGGCCGGAGATGGGCTGTGTAGAAATGGCAGTTTTGTGGCCGTTCGCACCCAGGACTTTGATGTTCTTACTGATACATTCAACCCTCAGGCATACCATGCAAAGAGGACATAGCCACCCTCTTATTTCAAGAGCATAATAGAAATATTCAGAAGCAGACATAATTATTTCAATTACTTCTCTCTGGTTTTTGAGACGCACACTCAAGAGTCACAAATTAGAAAATAATATTCACATGTTTCTTCTAATTGGTAACAGATTAGAGGCATTTTATCTTTTTAAATAATTTCCAAATGTGCCCCCAAAGAGACTGTGAAGGGAGGGAACAGAGGCAGGGAAAAGCAAACGGGCTTTGCCAAGCGAGTGAAAGGAGGGGGCCGGAGGGAGACCTGCCTCCTGCAGCGTGTTTCTAGTTGTTCAGATTTTTGTGTTATTTTCATCACTTTTTGATATTGAAAGCTAGCAGGGGGGGCTCTTCCCAGTTATACTGCCCAGCTTGCAAATGTAATCCTTCCTTGTTTTTGTTTTGTTGGTGGTGGTGGTGTTTTGTATTTTTGAGAGGGAGGTTCGCTCTTGTTGCCCAGGCTGAAGTGCAGTGAAAGATCTTGGCCCACTGCAACCTCCGCCTCCCAGGTTCAAGCAGTTCTCATGCCTCAGCCTCCTGAGTAGCTGGGATTATAGGCATGCGCCACCACACCCGGCTAATTTCGTGTTTTTAGTAGGGACAAGGTTTCACCATGTTGGCCAGGCTGGTCTTGACCTCCTGACCTCAAGTGATCCGCCTGCCTGGGCCCGCCGAAGTGCTGGGGTTACAGGCGTGAGCTGCCGCACTGGCCGGAATCCCTCCTTGTAAGCACATTCCTGACACATCAATCTGCTGCCTGCGTGTCGTGTCTTTGGCCATGCGTTTTCTACACACATGCATGTGTGTTTGCATATCTGCTTGCATTTTTATGTCCAGTATACTTCCAAAAACACATATCTGCTTGCATTTTTATGTCCAGTATACTTCCAAAAACACATATCTGCTTGCATTTTTATGTCCAGTATACTTCCAAAAACAGATTTGAGTCAGCTGTGCGTGTCTCTCTGTGCAGGAACTTTGGAGGGGTGAAGACAGAGGTCACTGCTAGTCCAGGTCGCCGGGGGCCCTGCCCTCTGACACAGAGGATTTCAAGTTCCTCTAAATCCTGAGGGTCTCAACCGTTCCTTTTTCATAATGGAATTTGGTTTTATCAAATACTGTTTTGTTTTTTTTGTTTTGTTTTTTTTTTTTTTTTTTGAGACAGAGTCTTGCTCTGTCGCCCAGGCTGGAGTGCAGTGGCCGGATCTCGGCTCACTGCAAGCTCCGCCTCCCGGGTTTACGCCGTTCTCCTGCCTCAGCCTCCCGAGTAGCTGGGACTACAGGCGCCGCCACCTCGCCTGGCTAGTTTTTTGTATTTTTTTTTTTTTTTTAAGTAGAGACGGGGTTTCACCGTGTTAGCCAAGATGGTCTCGATCTCCTGACCTCGTGATCCGCCCGTCTCGGCCTCCCAAAGTGCTGGGATTACAGGCTTGAGCCACCGCGCCCGGCCTCAAATACTGTTTTTAACATTTAGTTGCCTCTGCTCTGAAAAACAGTTTGACAGTTTCTTATAAAACGAAACATGCACCTTCCTTATGACTCAGCATCTGCGCTATTAGGCACTCACCCTAGAGAGAGAAAAGCCTAGGCTGGGCGTGGTGGTCGCTCCTTTAATCCCAGCACTTTGGGAGGCTGAGGCAGGCAGATAGCTGAGCCCGGGAGTTCAAGACCAGCCTGGGCAACATAGCAAGATCCTGTCTCTACAAAAAAATACAAAAATTAGCCGGGTGTGGTGGCACGCACCTGTAGTCCCAACTACGCAGGAGACCGAGGCAGGAGGATCGCTTGAGCCTGGGAAGCAGAGGTTACAGTCAGCCTGGGCAACAGAGCAAGTCTCTGCCTAAATAAATAAATCATAAAACCTAGATTTACACAAAAACCTGTATGTGAATGTTCTTAGTGGCGTTGTTCGTAAGAGCCCCAAACCAGAAACAACGCAGATGCCCTTCAGTGGGTGAAAAAGTAAACAAGCTGTAGACCATCCACACTGTGGAAAACTAGTTGGCAGTGAAAAGGATTGAATTCTTAATATACACAACAACTTAGGTGAATCTGCGGGGAATTACATTGAGTGAAAAAAAGCCAATCCCAAAAGATCACATGCTCTAGGATTCTATTTATGTCACACTGTTGATATTACAGAATTACAGAGCTAGAGAACAGCTTAGTGGTTGTCCAGGGTTAGGGATGGAGTGGGGGGTGAGGTTTTAAAAAGGCAACAAGAGAGACCCTTGACTGGTGCTAGATACAGGAATGTGCCTGTGATCAAATTGCATTGAACCAAATACGTGGACACATAAATACAAATGACCGTAAGGAAAACGGGAAATGTGAACAGGCCAGGTGGATTGTATCAATATCCTAATGGTGATAATATACTATAGTTTTTTTAAGATACTGCCTTTGGGAGGAAACTAGGTAAGGAGCACATGAGATCTCTGTATTATTTATTTTTTTTTTTTTTTTTTTTTTTTTTTTGTGATGGAGTCTTGCTCTGTCACTCAGGCTAGAGTACAGTGGCGCGATCTCGGCTCACTGCAACCTCTTCCTGGGTTCAAGCAGTTCTCCTGCCTCGGCCTCTCAAGTACCTGGGATTACAGGTGCCCACCACCGTGCCCAGCTTATTTTTATATTTTTAGTAGAGACGGGGTTTCACTATGTTGGCCAGGCTGATACCAAATTCCTGACCTCATGATCCACCTGCCTTGGCCTCCCAAAGTGCTGGGATTACAGGCGTGAGCCACCGTGCCCAGCCGTATTGTTTCTTTAAACTCCATGTGAATCCACAACTGTTTTAAAAAAGTTTACTGAAAAGTTTAAAACAATCAAGCAAACTAAAAGGTGGCTTCCCTTAAAAGAATCTGGGCTCCTTGGAGAAATGGCTCATTCCGGATCTGGTTGAGAAGTAGGGAATGGCCCGGGAACATCCTGCTGTGCCAGAAAGAAAGCACAAAGCTGTCAGGGACCAGGGCAGACGCAGCAGACAGAAACAAGAGCGGCTCCGGGCCTCCCACTGGCCAAATCTGGAACAATTGAAGCATCAAAAAGAATAGTGTTGGTGGCAGTTTATGTGACACATTTAATTTTTAAACATGGGTCCACGACGATACTCCAGAAAGGCAGTGGGGGAGAAGCTCTTCTTTATAAAAAATGCCAACCAGTAAACAGACAGGATGAGGGAACTGAAAGATCTCTATCCCGCAACCAAGAATGTGATTTTTTTTTTTTTTTTTTTTTTTTTTTTTTTTTTTTGAGATGGAGTCTCGCTCTGTCACCAGGCTGGGGTGCAGTGGCGTGGTCTTGGCTCACTGCAGCCTCCGCCTCCTGGGTTCAAGTGATTCTCCTGCCTCAGCCTCCCAAGTAGCTGGGATTACAGACATGCGCTACCATGCCCAGCTAGTTTTTGTATTTTTGGTAGAGATGGGGTTTTACCATGTTGGCCAGGCTGGTCTTGAACTCCTGACCTTGTGATCCGCCCACCTCAGCCTCCTAAAGTGCTGGGATTACAGGCGTGAGCTACCGCGCCCGGCAAGAATGTGATATTTTAATTGGTTCAGTCAGGGATCATCAACTGAAGCTGCGCCCCTTGGAGGAGAGGAACAAGATATTCCGCCTCACGGTGTCAGCCCAGGGATCACTTGGTCGTTGTAAAGGGGGACGGGGACCTGGACAGAGGCCTATTAGCTCCTGCTTTAACCACAGACTCAGACAGACTCAGTAGTGGAACGACTCACAGTCTGTGCCTCCTGCTGGTGATACAAGGGAGACGTGGCACCTCCGTAGTAATATTTTGACCCAAATGGAATTGGACACACACAGTTGGGGGCGTTTTACAATAGAAATAGCTTGAAATCCTCAAAATACCAACGTAAAGAAAGGCCAAACAGAAGAGTGGGGTTTGGAAGGGACTCTCACATGGGAGGAGGTATAAGAGGATGACCAAAGGCAACATATATCCTGGATTGGGAGAGAAATTCAGCCCTAGAACATATTTTTTGATCATTTGGGGAAAACTGAATATTGACCACATATCAGTGGGTACCAGTCATAATCGTGAAGGACGCAATCCCAAACACCGTAATTCCAAGTCTTGAAATCTTGAAAAACTGAAATCTCTCAAGTGTGAAATCCCCAAAATCACAATCCCAAAAAATCGAAATCCTGGAAAAGATCATTTGAAAAATTACTTAAGATATTTTTTGACATTTTTAAAAGAGGTTTCTCTGAGAAACATGTACAAACTCAACAGAACACTTTTTAGAGCACTTTTCACGATAAAATAGGCAATGATAACATGTATTTTTGGAAGCATAAAAACCCCCGGTGTACTAACAGCAGTCATACGGCTATAACAGTTACAAGCAGACCGTATTCATAGGTCAGAAATATATCAATGCATGTCACTGTGGTTGCTAATTGTGTACACTCAGCTTTATAACACCTGAAATACAGTGATGAACAACTTCAGTCTTTTGACAAGACTGATCAAAAGTTGTGATGGACCCAGTGTGTGGCACACGACCATAGTCCCAGCTACTCAGAAGGCCATGTCAGGAGGATCACTTGAGCCCAGGATTTCCAGGCCAGCCTGGGCAACATAATGAGACTCTGTATCTAAAAAAAAATTTTTAAAAAAGCCAAAAGAGCTGAGAGCTGAGAATATATATATATATATTGCTCACTGCAACCTCCACCTCTAGGGATCCAGCAAACCTCCCACTTCAGCCTCCTGAGTAGTTGCAAATATAGGCACAGACTGCCACGACCAGCTAGTTTTTGTATTTTTTGTAGAGCCCAGGCTTCACTGTGTTGTTCAGGCTGGTCTTGATCTCCTGGATTCAAGCGATCCTCCCATCTTGACCTCCCAAAGCACTGGGATTACAGGCATGAGCACTGCACCCAGTGAGATCTGGAGAAATTTTATCTTTCACAAATGCAGATGTTCATTTATTGAAGAAATTTCATGAAATTTGTGGACTGTATATAAATGCATACAGAATGAATTTCCACATACCCAAAACTATGAAAAAGCCTGGCACAGAAGAGGAAAAAATTGATCGGGGCAACAGTGGCTCATGCCTGTAATCCTAAAACTTTGGGAAGCCAAGGCAGGCAGATCACTTGAGTCCAGGAGTTCGAGACCAGCCTAGGCATCATAGCGAGACCCCGTCTCTACCAAAAAAAAAAAAAAAATTAGCCGGGTGTAATGGTGTGTGCCTGTGGTCCCAGCTACTCTTGAGGGTGAGATAGGAGGAGCAGTTGAGCCCGGGAGGTCCAGGCTGCAGTGAGCCCTGATCAAGCCATTGTACTTTAGCCTTGGTGAGAGTGAGACACTGTCTCAAAAAAGGTTGGGGGGTGGGGGCAGGGCAGGCGTGGTAGCTGACTCAGCCTGTAATTCCAACACTTTGGGAGGCCAAGGCGGGTGGATTGCTTGAGCTGAGGAGTTCAAGACCAGCCAGGGAACTGTGGTGAAACCCCCTCTCTACAAAAAATTTAAAAATTAGCCAGGTGTGGTTGCCTGTGCCTGTGGTCCCGACTACTTGGGAGGCTGAAGTGGGAGGATCACTGGAGCCCAGAAAATCAAGGCTGCAGTGAGCCATGATCATGCCACTGCATTCCAGCCTGGTTGACAGACTTGGACCCTGTCTTGGCTGGGCACAGTGGCTCATGTGTGTAATCCCAGCACTGTGGGAGGCTGAGGCCAGAGGATCACTTGAGCACAGGAGTTTGAGACCAGCCTAGGCAACATAGTGACATGCCTTCTCTGTAAAATAAAAAAAGATTACAAATATGAAAAAAAGACTCTCTTAAAAAAATACATAAAAAGGAAAATGTAACAGGAAATTCTCATGTTGGCAGATGTTGACATGGGCACAGTGCTTACAGTGTTGTGGTAAATGTACTTTGATGGAGTCAAGTTTGCAAAAAATGCATAAAACTAATTAGAATAATGCTGACAATGTAAAATTGTGGAAAAAACTTTTAAGAAATTTGACATATTAAAAAGTATATTAGTTTAGGGATAGATTATGGGTAGTTGCACAGAGATAGTCCGTAAGAGCTGGCCACCTTTCACGATCATTATATTCTTGAGTTTTGCATCATGGCACATAGCTGCTTTTTTCCTTTTAGGATGTGACTCTCTGTAGAGAATAAGTTCACATTCATTTTCTGTGCGACGCTGCTCTTTTGGAAATTCTTCTGTGATTCAGGGTTTGCCAACATGAGTTATTTCCCATTACATTTCCCCAGCTTCTGTGCCATACTTCTTCATTGTTTTGGGTACTTGGAAATCCATTCTGCATTCACTGAGATACAAACCACAGATCTGGTAGAAGCAGTACTGGTGATGGAACAGCAATGCTGTATATCTTACTCTACCGTGTGCATAGTTATTGTTGAACCAGTAGGTAACTTCACTGGCTTCTTCACCCAAATGTGACTTTTCTCATTAAAAGCTCCTGGAATGTCGGCCAGGCGCAGTGGCTCACGCCTGTAATCCCATCGCTTTGGGAGGCCAAGGCGGGCGAAGCCCTGAGGTTGGGAGTTTGAGACCAGCCTGGCCAACATGGTGAAACACCCATCTCTACTAAAATACAAAAATTAGCTGGGCGTGGTGGTGCGCGCCTGTAATCCCAACTACTGGGAAGCTGAGGCGAGAGAATCCCTTGAACCTGGGAGGCAGAGGTTGCAGTGAGCCAAGATCACACTACTGCACTCTGGCTTGGGGAGCAGAGTGAGACTCCATCTCAAAAGAAATAAAAACCGCTCCTGGAATGTCGTCAGTTAGATGGAATGCCAATGCAGACAAATGATGCAGTTTTATTATTTTTTTTATTTTTTATTTTTTTGAGACAGAGTCTCGCTGTTGTCACCCAGGCAGGAGTGCAGTGGCACGATCTCGTCTCACTGCAACCTCCACCTCCCCGGTTCAAGTGATTCTTCTGCCTCAGCCTCCTGAGTAGCTGGGATTACAGGTGCCTGCCACCACGCCCAGCTAATTTTTTGTATTTTTTTTTAGTAGAGATGGGGTTTCGCCGGGTTGGCCAGGCTGGTCTCGAGCTCCCGACCTCAAGTGATCCACCTCGGCCTCCCAAAATGCTGAGATTACAGGCGTGAGCCACCCCGCAGGGCCAAATGAAGCAGTTTTAAACCCAAGTTTCATCCTTCCAGTATCACCTGGCCAATCCTCTCATCTGACTTCTTTACCAAATGCATTGTGCTGAATGGAAAAAAACAAAGTTTATTGGTAATATCTTGAAATTCACTGTCAGAAGCCCTGATGGCACCAATTCCAAATCTGTCGCTGTGGTTTGGGACTCAGGTGAAATCTATTTCCTCCTGCAAAGTCCCTCAAATCTTCAAATAAGCGTTTATAATAAAATGCTGTACTTTTTTCAGTATTTGGGATTATGGTGTTTGGAATTGTGTCTTTCAGGAGTATGATCCTAACCCATGATAGGTAAACCCATGATAGGTAAAAAGGTATCAATTTTAAGTTCTTTGGCTAAATGTGGGCCTTCAAAATATGGGCTTGCAACTTGACTCATACTGTGGTGTCTGTCTGAGGGAGCAAAGGAGTACCCAGAGTCTGGATTTTTTAATTGTGATGAAATATACCTAACATAAAATTTATCCTAACCTTTTTTTTTTTTTTTTTGGAGAAGGAGTCTTGCTCTGTCGCCAGGCTGGAGTGCAGTGGCACGATCTCCGTTCACTACAACCTTTGCCTCCCAGGTTCAAGCGATTCCCCTGCCTCAGCCTCCTGAGTAGCTGGAACTACAGGCATGCGCCACCACGCCCAGCTAAGTTTTTGTATTTTAGTAGAAATGGGTTTTGGCCATGTTGACCAGGCTGGTCTCAGCTAGGTGTGGTGGCTCATGCCTGGAATGCTGGCACTTTGCGAGGCCAAGGTGGGTGGATCACGAGGTTAGGACATCTTAACCAATTTTAAGTGGGCAGTTCAGTGGTGCTCAGTACGTTGACATTGCTGCACAACCATCACCACCATACATCTCCAGAACTTTTCCATTATCCCAAACTGAAACTTTGTACCTATGAAATACAAACTCCCACATCCCCTGGCCCCTGGCCCCCGCCATTCTTCTCTCCTTCTCTATGAAATGACGACTCCCAGCACCTCCTGTGAGTGGAATCCTATAGTGTGTGTCTTTTGTGCCTGACTTACTTCACTAGCAGAGTGTCCTCCAGGTTCATCATGTTGTAGCAGATATTAGAATTTCTGTCCCTGAATATTAGAATATGCAGCCTTTAAGAAAGCTGAATGCTATTCCATTGTGTGGGTAGACCACATTTTGCTTATCTAAACTTTTGTCAATGAACACTTGTGTTTCTTCCACATCTTAGCTATTGGGAAGAATACTGCTGTGAACGTGGACATACCAATGTCTACTTCAGTCCCTGCTTTCGATTCTTTTGGGTATATACCTAGAAGTGAAATTGCTGGACTATACACTAATTCCATGCTGAACTGTCATACCATTTTTTCAGATTCTGAATGTTTTATTCATTTAAAATAATGTTGGGCCAGGTGCGGGGGCTCACACCTGTAATCCCAGCACTTTGGGAGGCCTAGGGGGAATACATGAGGTCAGGAGTTCAAGACCAGCCTGGGCAACATGATGAAACTTCTTCTTTACTAAAAATACAAAAATCAGCTGGGCGTAGTGGCGCACGCCTGTAATCCCAGCTACTTGGGAGGCGGAGACACAAGAACCACTTGAACCCAGGAGGCAGAGGTCGTAGTGAGCCGAGACTGCACCACTGCAATCCAGCCTGGGTGACACAGCAAGACTCTGATGCAAAAATAAATTAATTAAATTAAAATGTTGGCTGACTTAATGAAATCCCTTTTTTTTTTTTCTTCTTTTTTTTAGATCAACGGGGTTTTGGGTCTTGCTCTCCTGCCCAGGCTGGAGTGCGGCACCACAAACATAGCTCGCTGCCGCTTCTAACTCCTGGGCTCAAGCAGTCCCCCACATCAGTCTCCCAAGTAGCTGGGACTACAGGCATGCAGCACCATACCCAGCTAATTTTTTTTTAATTTTTATAGAGACAAGGTCTCTTGTTGACCAGGCTGATCCCAAACCCTTGGCTTCGAGTGATCTTGCCACGTGAGCCTCCCTAAGTGCTGGAATGACAGGTGTTAGCCCGCCTGGCCCTAAAAGCCTTTTCTAAAGGCCTCCAACCATCCTAGTGCGTAAGGACAGAGGAAGGAGGCTAGGCCTAGGAGCAGACTAACCCACCTCCCCAGAGCAGCAGCCACAGGTAGGCTGCTGGGCACGGACTTCACTGCAAGGACGCACGGGGGGATGGGGCTTCCCAGTTAAGTCAGGTTTCAAAATGTATTTGGGGAATAGAAATAGGGTGCTTGGTTCTTAATTTTGCAGAATTCAGGACATTAAATAAGTCATTCACTGTCAACCATCATTTCAAAAAAAGGACATTTTATAGGGAGGCCATAACATCAGAATTGCCCTACAAATTCAAAAATCTAGCTTTCTGAAAACCTCACTATATGGTTTTATATTGTTTCTCAGAAGACTTGGTGATATCTTTGCCACCACCGACAGCTGAAAGCAGCTGGGCTCTCCAGGATCAGCTAGAGAATTTGGGGCCCATTTAAATAATTATCAAGAATTTGAGGCTGGGCGCGGTGGCTCACACCTGTAATCCCAGCACTTTGGGAGGCTGAGACAGGTGGATCACCTGAGGTCAGGAGTTCAAGACCAGCTTAACCAATATGGTGAAACCCTATCTCTATTAAAAATACAAAAATTACCCAAGCATGGTGGCATGCGCCTGTAATCCCAGCTACCCAGGAGGCTAAGACAGAGAATTGGTCGAACCCAGGAGGCAGAGGTTCCAGTGAGCCGAGATCGTGCCACTGCACTCCAGCCTGGGCAACAGAGCAAGACTCCATCTCAAAAAAAAATAAAAAAGAATTTCAAGGTGGTAACAGCAGAACCGAGCATGGGCCACTTCTGAGCACAGGGCCCTGTGCAACCGTAGAGACCCACGCCCATGCAGCCAGCCTTGGGCTAACAGAGCCCCGAGGCCCCCTCCATGCCCCTCTTCTAGGGTTCCTTCCCCACCAAGAAGCTCAGCAGAAAGTTTTGATTTTTGCTGTATGAAAGTCAATGACATTGAGCAAGTTAAACTCTGTGTCGATTGTAGAAAATAAAACATCTGACCAGTTTCTGCCTCCTGATCCCATTAGTGATAGGTTTGGTGGTTTTAATGAAAGAATTTCACTTAGCTTGTTAAATAATAATGCTTTCCTTACTCTAGAGAATTAATTTATGTGTTCGTGATGAATCGTTCTCATCAGCTCTCCAGCTACACAGCCAAACTTAGGGGGGAAAAAAAACCTAGTGGATGTGTAGATTTGACTCTGATATTTGTATTATTTTTAAAGTTAAGATTAGTTGAGGCCGGATGCAGTGGCTCACACCTGTAATCCCAGCATTTTGGGTGGCCAAGGCAGGCAGATCACTTGAGATCAGGAGTTCAAGATCAGCCTGGCCAACATGGTGAAACCTCATCTCTACTAAAAGTACAAAAAAGATTAGCCGGACGTGGTGTGGTGCACGCCCGTTGTCCCAGCTACTTGGGAGGCTGAGGCACAAGAATCGCTTAAGCCCAGGAAGCGGAGGCTGCAGTGAGCCGAGATCACATCACTGCACTCCAACCTGGGCAACACAGTGAGGTTCCGTCTCAAGAAAAAAAAATTAGTTGAGAAAGAAAAGCCAGGTATTGTACATTTGTTGGGTTTTCTCTGAAAGCGCCATCCAGTCTATAATAAAATTCCAGTCGTCATTACCCTGGATGGAATTCATCTTGGCTGGTGTGAGTGGCTTCATGCCAGGCAACCCCATTGCAAAGAATGTGAGTGTCAGCCAGGCTGACGCAGGGATCCGCAGACCCAGGCCCCTCATTCCGTCAGCTGCTTTCAGCGTGTTTCCATGTTTTCATATTTTGAAAAAAGTCAAAATGCAAATTAATTTTCAATGTATTTCCCTTTGGTTATTCCCCACTCCCATGCCTGTCCTGTCTTAGAATCTGTGTGGTTGTTGGTACTGCTGTTTGGCCGTTGTAACTGTTGTAAGCCCGTACCGCAAGCAGATTAAAAGGAATACCACATTAAGAAGACTCCTTATTGTTCCAAAGCAAGAGTCCTCTGTCTTTAAAAAATAATATTACCACAGGCTGCAGTTCTTACAGCCGCCTGGCAGTTTTTATTGGAAGCCTGCTTGGAGTTCTCTGCAACTTTTTCCAAACGTGTCGCCGTGTCATAGCCTGCGACCTTCTCTTTCTCGGGTTTGACAACCACTTAGCCAACAAGTCACTGAGAAGCCACCGGCCTGTGCTGTGCCCTCTGCAGTCACTCCAGCCTGTCCCTGGCTCTCCCGTGTGAGAAGAGCCTTGGCCGTTCCTCTCCCCGGTGTTTAAAGGGCCTCAGTACACGTATGGCAAGGGCTCGCATCCACTTTACAGTATCCCGAGCAGAGGAAAAGGGCCATTTCTCTTCCCTTATCTGTTTATGATGCGATATGTTCCAAAGCGGATCACATCAGCCACTGTTACGGTGAACTTAATTCGCTGTGATGGGGGCTGCTACCACCAGGGCCGCCGTGCGCTTCATGCCACATTATGCGGAGTGTAGAACTGCCTCACCCCACTGGCTCCGGCTCCCTCTCACTGAGCATACATTTATCGGGATTTATGCTTTAAAACAGTAGTTCACATGTTTTCTGATGGTGAAGTACAGAAACTTCCACTTTGTGTGTGACTACCATGGCTTAGCTATGTTTCTGTGCAGACACACGCACACAGTTTCCAAATGAATTCACAAACTTCCCTTATAAAACTTCCTTTGAGGCCGGGCACGGTGGCTCATGCCTATAATCTCAGCACTTTGGGAGGCTGAGGCGGGCAGATCTCTTGAGGCCAGGAGTTCGAGACCAGCCTGGCCAGCATGGTGAAACCCTGTCTCTACTAAAAATACAAAAATTAGCGGAGTATGGTGGCTTATGCCTGTAATCCGAGCTACTCAGGAGACTGAGGCAGGAGAATCACTTGAACCCAGGATGAGGAGGTTGCAGTGAGCTGAGATCGCGTCATTGTACTCCAGCCCGGGCAACAGAGTAAGACTCTGAAAAAAAAAAAAAAAAACTTCCTTTGAGCAGAATAATAAAGTTGCCTGTGTTAAATGCCAAGTAGGTAAAATACGTCTGCAAGTGGAGAATGGCAGGAAGGGGCTCAGAGACACAAAGAGACTTTGCAAGTTAAGGGGGTGTCACTGGCAATTTTCCCTGCAAACGTTCCGTGTTTTGTTGTGTTGTTTTTACAACAGATTAGAAAATGGTGGGGAAATAGTAAAATTAAAAAGATCTCGGCTGCTTCTGGAACATTCTGGATGTTTTGCCTTTCACTAATAGTGTAACCTTTTTTTCAAAAGTCATTTTCCTAAAAGTTAGACTTCAAAATGGCTTTCTGTTCCCCCACCGCAAGCCCCCGCCCCACCTTTTGGCTCTGCCTATCCCCTCCCCTCCGGGGTTTCTGCCCACCCCCCACCCCCAGGCCTGGCCTTCTGGGTGCCACATCTCCAACGCCTGCCCCATTAACAGACTCCCAGAAGACACAGCCCTCAGCATAGCACCTCTTCCTGCTCCAGACAGCACGTCTGGACAACACAGTCATGGAGGGGTCTCCCTCACCAAAACCAGCACCTCTGTCCCGTTCCATCCTCTGGCCTCATCTCTGCCCACTGCCTCCCAGAAAAAGGAAAAATCTCTACACCAAGGTCACTGGTCAGTCACCCCGCGTGCCAGGCTCTGCTGTTTCCAAAGTAATGGTCCCACCCACTGGTCACAAGCCCTGAGCACCCAGTTCGGGGCATGTTAGCCCCCAAGGGGGCAGCTGGGCTGGCTGGTCCTCATTTTGTTCACAACCTGTGCAGTCCGACCCTGCTGGGCCACTCCCCACCCCCCACCTCAGCACAGGCTCCATCTTTTTCTCCTGGGTCCCTTGTTTCTTTCTTTCTTTCTTTCTTTTTGTTTTTCCTCTGAGACAGAGTCTTGCTCTATTGTCCAGAGCCAGAGTGCAGTGATGCGATCTCAGCTCACTGTAACCTCCGCCTCCTGGGTTCAAGCAGTTCTCCTGCCTCAGCCTCCCTGGGATTATAGGCACCCACCACCATGCCTGGCCAAATTTTTGTATTTAGTAGAGACAGGGTTTCACCATGTTGGTCAGGCTGGTCTCGAACTCCTGACCTCATGATCTGCCCACCTCGGCCTCTGAAAGTGCTGGTATTACAGGCGTGAGCCATGTGCCCAGCCTCTCCTGGACCCCTTCTAAGCACCCCGCCATCCTCCCTGGCTTCTGTCCCCACCCTGCCCTTGTGCGTTTACCAAGGGCTAACCCAGGCATTGAGCCACACGCATAACCGCCTTGCATCCTTACTGTATCCCTGAGATGTGGAGAGTTTTATCCCCTTTTTTGCAGATAGGGAAACTGAATATTCGAACCCAGGCCTGCAGCAATGTGAAACCTTAGGTACTTCCCACTTGCATTTAGGTGGGGGGCCTTGGGCAGTGGGTCTGCCCCTCCCTCTCTGCAAGGCGGGAGGCCTGTGTAAAGGCCTGCGAGAAGAGGCTGAGGGCCCGTGCCAGCAGCCGGGGCGCTGATAGGGCCAGGCCTGTGGGCTGCTGTAGAGACACACCACCAGGCCAGGCTGACACGGGCAGTTCCAGTTTCCCAAGGCAGTCCAGCCTCCAGCACCCGATCCTGTTCCATCCCCAGTGCCCTCTGGCTGCGCAGGACTAAGAAGTCCCCCAGCTGTGCTCCTAGACAGGTGGAGACTTCAGTCCCGCAGCCTCATCAAACGACTCCGCATCAGGGATGGATCCTGCCCCTCCACCAGCACCTGTGCTGTCTGCCACTCACAAAAATCCTTGTCCCTTCTCTGATTCCTGGTGGCACAGGGCTGTGAGGGTCAGGACCATCATCAGAATCCCTTACAAAGCCACAGCCCTCTCGCCTCTTAGAGAATCCAACTTGGGTTACAAAGACGAGTGTGTACAGGTCAGGTGCGGTGGCTCACGCCTGTAATCCCAGCACTTTGGGAGGCCAAGGTGGGTAGATCACAAGGTCAGGAGTTCAAGACCAGCTTGGCCAATGTGATGAAACCCCATCTCTACTAAAAATACAAAAATTAGCTGGGCGTGGTGGTGCATGCCTGTAATCCCAGCTACTTGGGAGGCTGAGGCAGGAGAATCACTTGAACTGGGACCCGGGAGGTGGAGGTAGCAGTGAGCCCAAGACCATGCCACTGCACTGCAGCCTGGGCTACAGAGTGAGACTCTGTCTCAAAAAAAAAAAAAAAAGTACTAGCAGCATGCACAGAGAGCCCTCGAGGTACCAGAGCAGAGCTGTGGATGCCCGTCTCAGCCTGTGCCCGTAGCTCTGACTGCATTTCACCAACTCCACCCTGGCAGGTTAGCATCAGGACAGACAGGCTATGAAGGAAGATGAAGCTGAGTTCCTTCCGTCTGTCTCAGTGAGAGAAGGCACGGCCCTCACCCAGGGGAGCAGAGATCAGGGCTGACTTTCCAAGCCAGCAAGACATGCGTTCGGGCTACCTGCAAGGAAAAGCAGTTAGATTCAAGCAAAGTGGTGAATTGGTCTGAATGGAAAAATCCAAAACATCCCACTCACCTGTTTTGAAATGAAGAACCTGGCGTGCACACAGTCTTGAGTCAACTTCAGTTTTAACATGATAGCCAGGTAGGGGTGAAAGATGGGACGGGCAGGGGGACCAAGGACAGAGAGGAAGACAGAGGCTCTGTGAGCTCTGCCTGCTGTGACAAAATACACAACAGACATGTATTCCTCACACTTCTGAGGGCTGGGAAGTCCACGATCAAGGTGTTGGCTGATTTGTTTCTGGTGAGGGG
Organism: Macaca thibetana thibetana; assembly: GCF_024542745.1. Lineage (NCBI taxonomy): Eukaryota > Metazoa > Chordata > Mammalia > Primates > Cercopithecidae > Macaca > Macaca thibetana. The sequence goes on along the minus strand of NC_065589.1, from coordinate 6,527,590 downwards.
CCTCCTCCTGGCTTATAGACAGATGCGTCTTGCAGTGTCCTCATGTGGAAGAGAGAGGAGAGGGCATCTCTCTTGCATCTCTTTTTTTGTGTGTGTGAGACGCCATCACTCAGGCTGGAGTGCAGTGGCTCAAACTCGGCTCACTGCAACCTCCGCCTCCTGGGTTCACACCATTCTCCCGCCTCAGCCTCCCGAGTAGCTGGGACTACAGGCGCCCACCACCACACCCGGCTAATTTTGTTTTTGTATTTTTAGTAGAGACAGGGTTTCACCATGTTAGCCAGAATGGTCTCCATCTCCTGACCTTGTGATCCACCCACCTTGGCCTCCCAAAGTGCTGGGATTACAGGCGTGTGCCACTGCGCCCGGCCCCTCTTGTGCCTCTTCTTATAAGGGTGAGAATCCCATTCATGGGGGTCTACTCTCCTGACCTAATCACCTCCCAGAGGTCCTGTCTCCAAACACCATCACATGGGGGGTTAGGGCTTCAGCGAGTGACTTTCGGGAGCACGCACACACCAGCGCTCCTGTTGCCCCTCCCAGGGACACCTTGCACTGCAGCAAATCACTGTTTTCCGGCTGCCCTTGGCTGGCTGACTGGCAGCCTTTGGGGCCGGGCCCTGGGCATCAGGATGCCTGCTCTGTTTGCCAGTTTCAAAGCACATACTGGAATCAGTGTGGCTGGAGCTGGAGAGGACCTTGGTTTTAGAACTTTGATTGAAGCCTAAGGAGCTTTGATCCATCTGCAGAGCAGCAGTGGCCAAGCCTCTCTTGGCCTTTCCTAGCATGTCATCCAAACCAGAGTGGGAAGCAGATGTCCATACGCAGCTCGCCAGAGCCGGCCTAAGGAGGGTTAATGTGCAGGCACTGTGGCAGGGCACAGGGCGTGGGACCCCAGGGCACCTGTGTGCCACCCGGGCTGTTGTGTGTGTGACTCGGCCAGCCCCTGCCCTTTGTGTGATGGACACTGCACTTCTTCCAGCCTTGTGGCATCCCAAGTAGGCAGTGAAAAGCTTCGAGAAGGGTGGGCTCGGCGGGGCATGCTATGATTCCAGGGACCCGAGAATTCACGTAAGCCAGTTCTTTCATTCTGGGATGGATCTCCCATGAATGCAGTTGGAGAAAGCAGCTGGGGTCACACACAGCCAGCTGGTGGGCAGGGCTGTCTGCAGGCCATGGGCTCATTTTCCCACCTGTGTTAGTCATGGTGCTGGTGGCAGCAGGATGGGGTCTGCAGGTCTCGCGGGAGTAGGCCGGGAGGAGCAGGCAAGGTCCGGCTTCACGATGGGGACCCAGGAGAGAGGGCCGCAAGAACCTCTTCTGCTTCCTTGCCCAACTGCAATCTCACAGAGTGTGCTGGGCCCCGTGGAGGTGCCTGAAGTCTACGAGGGGGTGGCTGCCCTGGCCTATGGTGCATTTTACAGATGTGTCAACATGGCAAGCTGGGCCAAGGCCGTCCTGGGAGGAGGCTCAATGAGAGAGCACCCTGGGTGGGGTCTGTACCTGCTGTGCAGGCCTTTTGCTGGCAGCTCTCTGTTCCTGAGGGGCAGCAGCTGCCTTCTGTCCTGTCTTTACCCCCCCCCAGCGGATTCTCCTACAGGACCTCACACTTCAGAGGCAGCAGGCCTTGAATCATTGAGCCTCTCTAGAGGGAAACTGAGGCCTGGAAGAGGGGGGCTGCCCAGGGCCCCACAGCCAACCATGGCCCTGCCCAAAGAGGCCTGGGTCCCTCCTCCTCTGTGCTGGGTGCTTCTTGAGCGCTTGGCACATCTACACACCAAACAGGCCCTTGGGCCTGAGCTGGCTGAGTTCACTAGCTAGCCTCACGCATCCTCCCTCGCAGGCTGCTGTGGGCTGCTGGCCCGGTCCCACGTGTCCTAGGTGCCTGCTTTCATGATTCCTCGGATAGTCTCCATAGTTTGCCTCAAAACTCTAGAAGAATGAGGCTGCATTGGCACTGTGACTTGTATCCAGGAATATTATCCTGCTCAGGCTGGTCAGGTTCTCAACAGGCAGGGAGGGTTGGGAGTGCCCAGTGGCTAATGACAGCAAAGCCACGAGTGCACCAAGTCTCAACCTGAACCTCAGGCGAAGGTTTGGGGACAAGACCAAGCTCACCTCCCGGTAACTGGCCCTCCCCTTGCCCCAGTCCCTTCTGGAACAACACAGGCTGTGCCAGCCTGCACAGGGCAGTGCAGAATCAGGAAAACCTGGCTGGGGCCAGAGCACCCGGGCACATCCTCGCTCTCCTGGGCCACCTGGGGCCCGCACCTGCCGGGGATCCGCCAGCCCCCACACCTGCGGCCGGGCACATTTAACTGTGACTTGCAGAAGTAATAAGCCTAATATGGTTGACTTTATTTAATTAATAATGATCCTCTTCTGTTCCTCTGTGCTCATAAAACACCCTGCAGGTTGGCAAAAACACTCATAATATTGATCAGAAGTCAGGCGGGATATTTATTTTGTCTTTGCCCCACAAGCATAAATCCTTGTCCACTGACTCCTGCTCCCCGTGTGTGGGATTTACAGTGGCCAGCTTCTTAAAAGCATTCAGTAATTAAGGAATAAATATCCATTGGCCTTTGTGGGCTGTGCTCCGTCCCTCCGCCTGACCCCCTAGCAACGAGGCTCGGGGAGAAGGCATGCATGCAAGGGGGAGGCAGCTGTCAGCGCCCCTCGCAGTGGGCCGGGGTCTTCCCCTGCCGAGAGAGGAAGCCCCTCTCTTTTCCTCACATATTGTTCCAGCCCCCTCTTCCATGCCTCCCCTCCCAGTTCCTGTTTTGCTTGAGGCAGGAAGCACTCTGGAAATTCCTTGCTGCTAGCCTTCTTTTCTCTTCTTCCTCTGCCCTTCCTCTCCTCCTCTGTCAGTTTCAACACCAGGGGGGCGGGTCCCCTCCAGTGCCTGCTCCTTACCCCCAGGGTGTTCCTCCATGCCAGCCCCCTCTGCTACAGAATCTCCTTGAATATCACTGCCCAACTCCTCTCCCACCTGTTGGCGGGGGCAGGGGAAGATGTTTCCAAAGGGAAGACTGTGACAAGTGGCAGGCACACATACACAAATTCTTTTGGCCTTTTCACACTGGAAGAGAGGAGGTTCCAATAAAAATGAACACATTAGACTCGACCTGGAGTGCACTTTCGGGAAAGGCTCTTGCTCAGTGTTTTATAGACGTGCTGAGAAAGCCACATTTGTGAGATTCGAAGGCTGAGGATGAAACCACCAAGAGACCGTTTTTATAGCATCCCAGAGCGCCCCAGGCCTGCCACACACAGCGGCCCCTGTGAGGACCAAGGCGGGCGTCTGGCTGCCCACTCCCTTGTCTGTGTCCTGTTCATCTCCCAGCCCCTGCCACAAGACAGCGCTGAAAGGCAGTCAGAAGCTTTGTGGTTATTTGCTTAAAACTTTCTTTTCTGGGAATCCAACCCATTAACCTTATTACCCCTTGGCAATGTGCTGACGCTTCCCTGCCAGGACCAAAACACAGCTGATGGTGGCTGTGTGAGACTGCATCTTTGTAGCTCTCAAATGCATGAGGAACAGAGGATGGGGCATTGCGGGAAGACAGTGTTTCTCTCTGAAGGCAGTTGTGTGTAGGTGTGACTCTCCCTGCGCTCTCCAGCTGTCCCCAGAGGTCTTGGTCTACGCTTTGCTCATCGCTGACAAGGATTTGCCAGTGCATAAATGACACTGCCACTAGCAGTGACCAAGGTCACCTCTGGGACTCAGCTGCCTGGTCAGCCTCACCCTCCCCCCCCCCGAGTACCTCCTACCTGGGCAGCACTTCTGTTTTGGGTACTGGTATCTATATGACTTGCCTTTTCCTTTTAGTGATCTTTGTCTTCATTCTAAAATTCCATGAATTATTAATCTTGGTAATTATTATAAATATTTATTATTATAAATTATAGATAGTTTTGATAGGGAAGAAGAGGAGGAAGGAAAAACTGAGATGATCTAGATCCATGCATCCTCTGTAATAGCAGAAGTGTTCTCAATCGGCAGCCGTGGAGACGTCCTAGTCGGCGGCAGTGTCGGTGCTCTAGACCGGCAGCCATGGAGACGTCCTAGTCGGCGGCAGTGTCGGTGCTCTAGACGGGCAGCCATGGAGACGTCCTAGTCGGCGGCAGTGTCGGTGCTCTAGACCGGCAGCCATGGAGATGTCCTAGTCGGCGGCAGTGTCGGTACTCTAGACCGGCAGCTGTGGCGGCAGTGTCGGTGCTCTAGACGGGCAGCCATGGAGATGTCCTAGTCGGCGGCAGTGTCGGTGCTCTAGACCGGCAGCCATGGAGATGTCCTAGTCGGCGGCAGTGTCGGTGCTCTAGACCGGCAGCTGTGAAAATGTTCTGGAATCGAGCAGCCCAAGGTGGCAGCTGCCAACCACATATTTATGTCAAGCACTTGAAATGTGTCTAAAGGAACTGTGTTTTTAATGTTATTTTGTTTCAATTAATTCACATCTACACCCACGGGCAGCTTATAGCTGCCCCATTGGGGGGCACATCTCTAGATTCTTTCTCTGAAGCAAACCCTACCTAACCCTTCGCCAAAGACCAGAACCAAATGTTGAGATGGCCAAAGGGAGAGAGTGAGAGTGGAGCTGTGGATCCACCTAGACTCTTGAAGCCCAGGTGGTGGCTGTGCAGATGGGAAGAAGTTTCCTAATTTGGGAGGCATCAGATCCCTGAGCAAGAGGTCAGGCAGTGCCAGGGCAGCCGGTCTGTCAGGTGTCCCAGCTGGGAGTCCTGGGCAGTGTGCTGTATCACTGTCCTCCTCCTCTAAGATGCGGGTAAGAACATGACCTTCCTCACTAGGTGTTGTCAGAATTAAATCAGGTAATTGTGCAAAAGCTTCAGCCTGGGCTGGGTGCAGTGACTCACACCTGTCATCCCAGCACTTTGGGAGGCCAAGGTGGGAGGATTGCTTGAGGCCAGGAGTTCAAGACCAGCCTGGGCAACCCTGGTGGAGCCACTGCACTCCAACCTGGGCAACAGAGAGAGACCCTGTCTCCAAAAAAGACCCCCTTCTCTACAAAAAAATTAAAAATTAGCTGGGCATGGTGATGCACACCTGTAGTTCCACCTACCTAGGAGGCTGAGGCAGGAGGATCACTTGATCCCAGGAGTTCCAGACTGCAGTGGGCTGTGATTGCGCCACTGCACTCTAGTCTGGGTGATAAAGCAAGACCCTGTCTCAAAATACAAAAAAGCCTCAAGTCAGTGGTTGGCACATCACAAATACTTGATAAGCATTGGCTGTGAACATTACTGATACTTTTCCTAGTCTGTGTAACAGAGTTTGTCTATTTTAATAGTGACTCTACATTATATAAATATATGTCCATGATCAGTCACCTAAAACCCACCATTTGGCTCAGGTAGCATTGTAAATAAAGATGGAGAAATTATGCAGAAAGGCCTATGTTCATTATTGTCTTAGTCCTCTGGGGCTGCTGTAACAAAATACTTAGATGGGGTAATTTATACACAAAAGGAGTGTCTTGCTGATGGTTCTGGAGGCTGGAAAGTCCGAGACAGAGGCCCCGGCAGATTCGGTGTCTGGTGAGGGCTCCGTCTCTGCTTCATGGAGAATACCTCATTGCCGCGTCCTCATGTGGTAGAAGAGGCAAACCAGCTTCCTCAGGCCTCTTTTGTAGGAGCCCTAAATCCCATGTATGAGGGCAGGGCCATCATCAACTAGTCACCTCCCAAAGGCCCTCCCTCTTAATAACATCACCTTGGGGAGTTAGGATTTCAGCAGAGGGATTTGGGGTGACACAAACACATAGCAGTGATAAAAGAGCAGACTTTGTTGATAAATCCGTGCAGGGAAGGCACCCTCACTGCAACATTTCCAGTCACTGGAATGAGAAAGGGCTGATCCCAGCTGAGCATGGTGGTGCATGCCTGTAGGCCCAGCTATTCAGGAGACTGAGGTGGGAGGATTGCTGGAATCCCAACCTGGGCAATATAGCAAGACCCCTATCTCTACAAAACAAAAAAACAAAAAGCGAGGCATGGTGGCACACATCTGTAGTCACAGCTGCTCAAGAGACTGAGGTAGGAGGATCGCTTGGGCCCAAAGCAGTCTAGCCTGCTCGAACCCAGCCTGGTCTACATAGCAAGAGCCTATCTTTAAAAAAAAAAAAAGAAAGAAAGAAAGAAAAAAGAAGAAGACCGGGCACTGTGTCTCAACACTTGTAACCCCAGCACAAAGCAGGTGGATCACTTGAGTCCAGGAGTTTGAGACCAGCCTGGGCAACATGGTGAAACCCCATCTCTACAAAAAGTACAAAAAATTAGCCAAGCATGGTGGTATACACCTGTATTCCCAGCTGCTTTGGAGGCTGAGTTGACAGAACTGCTTGAGCCCAGGCGTTTGAGGCTATAGTGAGCCCTGGTCAAGCCACTGCACTCCAGCCTGGGTGACAGTGAGACCCTATCTCAAAAAGAAGAAGAAGAAGAAGAAGAAAGGGTCCATCCCAGTATCGGGCAGCATGAAGTGCCGGGAACACACAGACCTGCCCGTGGCATCCCCCAGTCACTTGAGGACAGATAAACCATCACAGTTGGTTGTTGCTTTTTCATTGGAGTCATCGACAGTGTTGTCACGCGAATGGTCTTGCTCAGGTACATTCTCCAGTGGGCACTGCAGTGAGGGCTCCCATGTGGTCTTCCCTCGGGCTTTTACCCCAGGACCTGTAACCGCAAGACAGAGCCCGGTGCAGCCTGCATGTGATGATTGGCCCCCACCCTGAGTCCTTGCCACAGAGCTTGAAATGAAGACTCTCTGGAGGCCAGGTGTGGTGGCTCACACCTGTAATCCCAGCATTTTGGGAGGCCGAAGAGGGTGGATCACCTGAGGCCCATAGTTTGAGACCAGCCTGGCCAACATGGCAAAACCCCATCTCTACTAAAAATACAAAGATTAGGCGGACATGGTGGCACATGCCTGTAATCCCAGCTACTCAGGAGGCCGAGGCAGGAGAATTGCTTGAGCCCAGGAGGTAGAGGTTGTAGTGAGCCAAGATAGTGCCACTGCCCTCCAGCCTGGGTGGCACAGCAAGCAAGACTCCATCTCAAAAAAAAAAAAAAAAAGAGAAAGAAAAGCTCTCTCTTCCCCCAACACTGACTTGCACATTTTCTTTTGTAAACACAAATGCTTCTCTCCATCCCCCATCCCCTCCCTCCTGATGTGTTATTGACTCTGCCTTGATTCTGTTGTCACTGGATTGGCTGGCATGCTGTCTGTGCAGCACCTGCTTTCTGTTTGCAGGTTCTGGGAGTTGTATGACGCTGGGCAAACTGGGAGCGGCGTGAGCATCCCGGCCCAAGCTCGGGCTCAGGAGTCGGGAGTCGGCACTCACTTGCACACGCACACGCACACGCACACGCACAGAAGGCTCTCCCGCTCTCTCAGTCGGCACGCACACTCACACGTACATGCACAGGAGGCTCTCCCGCTCTCTCAGGCTGGTCCCTGGGCAGGTTGAAGGCGGCTTAGCATCCATCTTTTTCCAGAGAAGAGAACTTTGGCCCTCCCAGGTGCTAGCCGGCCACCTCATGGCTCCAGGCCTGTCCTAAAGGTGGGGACCAGATTGGGAGCCTCCCTGCTTCTGCTCTGCAGCCCCGTCTGGCCTGAATGGTGTAAAATTCCCTGGGTCTTTCTTTCCTTCTTGCTCTGTTTCAAGGAAGGAAAAGCCGGGTCTGTCAGTTCTAGGCTCTCCACTCCTTCTCCCCTTTTGAAACTTGCAGTAAAATCAACCTTCTCTTCTTTCCTGCAGCCTTTCTTTTTTCCTGTGATTTCCCAAAATATGGCCACCACTCTGCCGTCACGTGTCCATCTTGTTCCACATTTGATATGGAGTTTGTTTGTTTGTTTGTCTGTTTTTGATACTGAGTCTCTTTCTGTTGCCCAGGCTGGAGTGCAGTGGTGTGATCTTGGCTCACGCAACCTCCACCTCCCGGGTTCAAGCAATTCTCTGCCTCAGCCACCCGAGTAGCTGGGATTACAGGCGTCCACCACCACACCTGGCTAATTTTTGTATTTTTAGTAGAGATGGGATTTTACCATGTTGGCCAGGCTGGTCTTGAACTCCTGACCTCGTGATCCACCCACTTCAGCCTCCCAAAGTGCTGGGATTACAGGCCTGAGCCACCATGCCCGGCTAGAGTTTGTTTTTTAAATGTGTATATGCTCGGGGGTCCTCTTAAGAGTCTGGTGTTACCAGGAATGATCAATAAAGTCAGTTACTGTCATCCTTATCCCGACACTAAGTGCTCTGGTTACATGGAGATTACACCTTGCCAGCTGAGTCATGCGGTGGATTTGGCGTGGCGGGCACTAAGTATGCGGGTTGCAGGTGGGGAGTGTCCAAGATAATTGTCTTTGGGGTGGACACAGGAAAGCCACCTTGGCCAAGTCACCACCCCTCAAAGTCAGGTGCAGCAAAGCCCATCAGGCAGCAATGCTAGAGTATCTGTCTCTGAGCTATCAGACCCCGAAAAAACCAGAGGGTTCATGGCTCCTGTGACCTACCCAGTGATTCCTATGTCCTATGCTCAGTGCCTGGCTGTCCTTGTAGATGGCTTCCTGACATGGCCCAGAGAGAGGTAAAGAGCCACCTACAAAAGAGGTCTTCTTTTAGGCAGGAGGAAAAGCAAATATAAAATACGATGGCGCCTTAAATGTACCTTTTCTTTTCATTTTGGGGATTGTGTCACTGCCTTTCTTCCGCTGAGTCGCCCATTCCCTCATTTTCCCTCGCTCTCCTGCGGTTGATTTATTTAAAGGTGTGTCAGCACCGCATCAAATGAGGAACTGGGCCCCCTCCTTTCTGCTGACGGCCGGCCGCGCCAATAATTCATTTTTTAGCTCATTAGCTAACGGAGGCTGTGAGCAGTGGTCCTCCTGGGGATTGGAATGAGGGGAGGTGATCTACTGCCGGCTGCCTGCTCTTGAACTGGCCTTCCTTGGGGAAAATGAAAGGCTCAGCCAAGACAAGCCAGGGATCCCGGAAGTAGAATCGCGGCCTCCGAGTGACCATCTGAGTCTGTGTGTGCTTTGACGTCGTGGCTTCTTAGGGCAAATGCCTCTAGACGGAATATTCTCATCGAGAAGAAGCCATTGTCAGCATGTCCCTCGGTCACATGTGGCCTGTGTTTGCAGACGCTAGTGAGAAAGATGAAGGATGCTATCCAGAGTATGCGTCAGCTCAGGCTGCCATAATAACGTAATACACACCAGTGGCTTAAGTGCAGGACATTCACGTCTCACAGTTCTGGAGGCTGGAAGTCCGGGGTCAGGGTGCCCAGAGGGTTGGTTCTGGTGAGACCTCTCTCCCTGGCTCAGACGGTGCCTTCTCCCTGTGTCCTGCCTTTCCTCCAGGTGCGCTCAGAGTGGGGGAGACGTCGCCAGTGTCTCGTCCTCTTATACAGGTATCTGGGTTATTGAATTAGGGCTGTACCTTTATAGCGTCATTTAACCTTGATTCTCTCCCTGAGGATCCCATCTCCACATACAGCAACATTGAGGGTTAAGGCTTCAGCATGTGAATTTTGTGGGACACGACTCATCCTCTAACATCCAAGAAGCCTTTAAACATCTCAAGGCTATGGGGCAGGAGCCAACCAGATGTTGCTCCTGCAACTCTGACAGCTATGAGGTCATTTAAACCAGCCAAACTCCTTTCCCCGGAGTCTCAGGATCCTCTGCACCCTGGGGGGAGCTCACAAGATGCCAGCAGGCTTGGCAAGGCCTCTGGCCAAGAGCGGCCCCCGTACCATGCTGAGCATGAGGACTTGCGTGAAGCTCGTATGTACACACAGCTGTGATTTAGAAGCCTTCCGCACCCAGCAGGCCTTCAGTACCCAAGGCCCTGTGCCACTGGCACTTCCCCTACACGTGCCACTTCCACTGGTGAGCTCCTGTTGCTCACATAATGTTGAATTATCAGAGAGGTTCTCTTCGATCATAACCACAGCCGCTGTTTGCAGGGGAACCGCTGTGGCCATGGTGTCATCCAAATGCGTGATCCCAAATCCCAAAACAGCCCTGCCTGGTGTAGATGTCACTGTCCCCATTTGACAGATGAGGAAAGGAGGGTCCAAGAAGTTATTAGAAAGGTGAACATCTGCACCACTAAGTCGAAAAAAGCAGGCACGCAAGCCACAATCTCTCTAGTGCTTAAGAGTAAGCCTGTGAGCCCAGTATTGGTGGGGAGTTTTGCTTTTCCTGCCTTTGGGCCTTGCAGAAAGTGCAGGGAGCTAAGCTTTGCCCCTGGTATCAGGATGGGAGCATCCATAGGAGGTGGGCTTCAAGTCACAGCAGGGGACTGACATGCGTGAGGTTGCTGAAGTAGCACCCAAAAAAACCCAGCGCCCTTGTCTGAGTCCTGTTTTCATACTAGTTAAATTTCAGCTGCTAACAAGAATCACGTCTGATGCAGACACAAAGCCCAGTGACTGCCCCTAGCTGCCTGATCACCTCCTAGTGTCCAAAAAACACTGAAATATTGCAGTCCCAAAGGACTCAGAAGTCAGCATTGAAAGCTTCTGTGTTGCTTTTTCTTTTCTTTTCTTTTCTTTTCTTTAAACAGACTCTTGCTCTGTCACCCACGCTGGAGTGCAGTGGCGCAATCTTGACTCACTGCAGCCTCCACCTCCTAGATCCAAGCGATTCTCCTGCCTCAGCCTCCTGAGTAGCTGAGACTACAGGTGTGCCACCACGTCAGGCTGATTTTTGTATTTTTAGTAGAGATGGGTTTTCACTATGTTGGCCAGGCTGGTCTCGAACTCTGGACCTCGGGTGGCCTGCCCAGCCTCGGCCTCCCAGAATGCTGGGATTACAGGCATGAGCCACCGCACCTGGCTGAAAATTGTTTTGGAAATGGAGTTTCACTCTTGTTGCCCAGGCTGGAGTGCAATGGCGCAATCTCGGCTCACTGCATCCTCCACCCTCCTGGGTTCAAGCGATTCTCCTGCATCAGCCTCCCGAGTAGCTGGGATTACAGGTGCACGCCACCACCCCCGGCTATTTTGTATTTTTAGTAGAGACAGGGTTTCTCCATGTTGGCCAGGCTGGTCTCGAACTCCTGACCTCAAGAAGTCCACCCGCCTCAGCCCCCCAAATTGCTGGGATTACAAGCGTAAGCCACCACAGCCAGCCATAGGTAAGTTCTTTAGTGGTGATTTGTGAGATTTTGGTGCCCGAGCAGTATACATTGTACCCTATTTGTAGTCTTTTATCCCTCGCCCCCCTCCCACTCTTCTCCCCAAGTCCCCAAAGTCCATTGTATCATTCTTATGCCTTTTGTGTCCCCATAGCTTAGCCCTCACATATCAGTGAGAACATACGACGTTTAGCTTTCCATTCTTGAGTTACTTTCCTTAGAATAATAGTCTCCACTCTCATTGGAGGTCACTGCAAATGCTGTTCACCCATTCCTTTTTATAGCTGTGTAGTATTCCATCGTATATATATATACCACAGTTTCTTTATCCACTTGTTGATTGATGGCCATTTGGGTTGGTTCCACAATTTTGCAGTTGTGAATTGTGCTGCTATAAACGTGTGTGTAAGTATCTTTTTCATGTAATGACTTCTTTTCCTCTGGGTGGATACAATAGTGTGATTGCTGGATCAAATGGTAGTTCTACTTTTAGTTCTTTAAGGAATCTTCACACTGTTTACCATAGCAGCTGTACGAGTTTACGTTCCCACCAGCAGCATGGAAGTGTTCCCTGTACACCACATCCACACCAACATCTACTGTTTTTTTATTTTTTTTTTATTATGGCCATTCTTGAAGGATTAAGGTGGTATCAACAATCCTGATTTTTGTTTGTTTGTTTGTTTGAGACAGAGTTTCAGGCTGTCTGGAGTGCAGTGGTGCAATCTCGGCTCACTGCAAGCTCCGCCTCCCAGGTTCACGCCATTCTCCTGCCTCAGCCTCCTAAGTAGCTGGGACTACAGGCGCCCGCCACCGCGCCCGGCTAATTTTTTTTTTTTTTTTTTTTTTTTTTTTTTTTTTTTTTTTTTTTAGTAGAGACAGGGTTTCACCGTGTTAGCCAGGATGGTCTCCATCTCCTGACCTCGTGATCCGCCCACCTCGGCCTCCCAAAGTGCTGGGATTACAGGCGTGAGCCACCGGGCCTGGCCAACAATCCTGATTTTTAAAAGTAAAGAACAGCTCATTCAAATGTGTATCAGCTTGTCAGTTCAGATGAGGTTGCCTGTGGGGTGAGATGGGAGGACAAAGAATCACTCCAGCAGTTCCGGGGGAGAACATACTGACACAGGGAAGGGTTCAGGAGCTGTAGGTTTGTACTCATTCTTTGGCTGGGGTGTTCGAATATTAAAAAGAAATTGAATAATTGCAGTTAGCACTGTAGCTACTGTGTTAAGTTATCTGGTTTATCCCTGGGTGATTTGGCAATGGCTATTAAAATCAATCGGATTTGATTTTAATAGTTGTGATTTTAATGCCTACCAAAAAATGAGAGTTAGCAAATTGGAACTGGAAAGTCTGGACATATCCTTCCCCGTCATCCCTTTTCATTTAATTCACGTTTTGCTCCTTCTCTTTTGTGATTTATGAAAGGCATCAACACATGTTTAATACATTTTCAATAAGGGCTTTAAAACAGTATCAGAAGCACTTCTTTTTGTCTGTCTCCTGAACCCATATTTCCCAGACATTGTCAGTGCTTTTGTGCTTGTGTTTTTGCCCGAGTGGGGTGCGGGGGCTGCCTCCGCTGCATTTGTGGGGGCTGGTGTCAGTTCTCAGCTGTAGCCAAGTGTTTGTCCTGGAAATCTCCAAATGAAAAGAGTCGGGGGTCACTCTGGGGTCACTCCCATGTACCAGGAAGTGAAGCAAAACTAATCCAGATTTACTCCTGGAAGAATTTGTTTGCCTAAGTATTTAAAAACAGATTAGGGCTAACCCGACACTAGATCACTAGGTGCAATGTAAACACGGGTAAAAGGTGTAAACAAGGCCTTTCCTCTGTACTTCGGAAGCAGAAATGTCATGGGTAATGAGTTTTCTTTCTAGACTTTCGCGGAGGCCCTGAGTGATTTCTCCGTGTCGTTTGTAGCTGTGTACTCTGATTATTCCCCTGGAGAAACCTGAATTTTGGAGAGGGCAATTGTGAATCAGCACGTTATTAAAGTCTCTGTGGGTAACTGCAGTGCCTTCTTACATGTAGGGCTTTTCTTTCCTTTTTCTTACTTTTTTTTTTTTTTTTTTTTTTTGAGACAGGGTCTCATTCTGTCACCCAGGTTGGAGTGCAGTGGTGCAGTCTTGGCTCACTGCAACCTCTGCCTCCCGGGTTCAAGCGATTCTCCTACCTCGGCCTCCCGAGTAGCTGGGATTACAGACACCTGCCACCACACCGGCTAATTTTTGTATTTTTTGTAGAGACAGGGTTTCACCATGTTGGCCAAGCTGGTCTCAAACTCCTGACCTCAGGTGATCCACCCACCTCGGCCTCCCAAAGTGCTGGGATTACAGGCGTGAGCCACCGCGCCCGGCCTCTTTTCTTTGTCATACTCATCAAAAAGGCAGGCAGGGAGCACTTCCCTGGCTGGGCTCTGCTCCTGGGATCCTTGTAAAATTTCAAGAGCTGCTTGTAAAATCTCACATTGTTCTTTGTAAATTTCTTGTCCCCCACCGCCCCACCTTTTTTCCCCCCTCTAGCAGTGCTACAGAGTCTTTGAGTTTTCAGTATCTCTTACACTCTTTTTTAAGAAACCAGAAACCATCGTGAGTAGCCAGAGGACAGGAGCTGCTCGCCTGGGGTCCTTCCTTTGGGTCAGCGTCAACATGTCTTACTGTCGGTTTCCTCTTCTATTTCTTGAGCTTCTCATCTCGTCCTGTCCTCTCCTTCTCAGCCCTCCCCACAGATGGGTAGCAGGGTCCCCATCCTCTGTAGACCCCCCAGGAGAAGACCACCACGTATTACACTGGCCAGCTCAGGCAGCCCCATCTTAGCCAGGTTGTGATGCTGGGGGCGGGCAGGCACCAGCATCATCTGCTCCCCACACCACCGACCCCATGCACCCCCTCCCCAGCTTCGTCCTCTCCTCTGCCTCTGGGCTCAGCTCTGGCTTCTGGGAGCTACTTGCCTGTTTCCCAGGCCCTGGAACAGTTTCCCTCAGAACACCCAACCGTTCTTTGTCATTTAAGGAATTCCTGACATTCTGTCCTTTCCACTTAAGTGTTTCCCAAGTATCTGGAGATTCCAAAAGCTGCATCTCCCTTCTAAACCTCCTCATTGGAGTCTGCCCTCTCCTGCTTGAGTCTGTTGCCATGTTTTCTTCAGCTGAAAGGGTTTAGAAAACCTGGGAAGTCCACACACACACACACCCTATTTCGGAGTTTGGAGCTAAGACCACATGGGCACCCCCAGGTGTGGGGAGCGCACTGGCTGTCCCGTTCCCCCACCCCCCAGCTTCAGCCAAGTGTCCTATAGTCCTGACTACAGCCCTGCTTACAGTAAAACAGCTCTCGGCCCCGGAGACCTTGCTTCCATCGTGCCGGTCCCAGGCAGTAGGGTGGCTTCCCCTGTGTGTCGGCGTGTGAGAGCCACTGATCACTTGATAGTTTTCTTTCCAAGGACAGATTCTGCACTAAAAGTGACAGAAACAAAGAGCACCAAGACAGCATATGAGCCTGAGATCAGCGGCTCTCACACCTTGGGCCCATTGGAATCCCCTGCAGGGCTTGTTAAAACACTCCTAGAGGTTCGGATTCAGGGGGTCTGGGGCTGACCTGAGAACCTGCATTTCTGGGCTGATGCTGCTGGTGAGGATACTGTTTTGTGAAGGTGGATAAACCTTTCCTCCAGGGAGCTTTGTGCCGAGTGAGGACCTTTGCTTTCTGTGATTTCACTTCCCTCTCGGCTCCTCCCGACCACATGGGGCGGGTGCTTGCAGCCTGTGTTCTCGGGCCTGATCGTGACCGCACCTGTCTGGTGGCTCTTTGCAGGGAAGAGAAGGAACGGTGGATCCGTGCCAAGTACGAGCAGAAGCTCTTCCTGGCCCCACTACCCTGCACGGAGCTGTCCCTGGGCCAGCACCTGCTGCGGGCCACCGCCGACGAGGACCTGCGGACGGCCATCCTGCTGTTGGCACACGGCTCCCGGGACGAGGTGAACGAGACCTGCGGGGAGGGAGACGGCCGCACGGCGCTGCATCTGGCCTGCCGCAAGGGGAATGTGGTCCTGGCACAGCTCCTGATCTGGGTAGGTGGTCGGCACCCCTGGCAGAGGACGAGGCCACAGGGGGCACTGTCTGCTTTGTTCTGCTTCCATGGGCATCTTTCTGGCAGAAGGCTGTTGTTCTTTGTCCGCAAGTGGGAACAGTTCCTAATGGGAAACTCCAATTGAAGAACAGAGGACCTTATACAGACACAGTCGGTCCTCCTTGTACAGTACTTGTCAGTTTCTGAAAATTGCCACTTTGTGATTGCCCCTTGTCAGGGAGGGTTGGTGGTGTCCCTCTTTTTCATTTCCATCATCTTCTGGAGAGAAGGCAGTGTATTAACGGGATGACTTGTAGGGTTTCCCCATTTCCAAACCTTTGGTGTTTTTATTCACTTAACAGAGAAATACTGGACCCTCAACTTTGAGGTCTGATGTGGCAGGAGTTTGTCAGAGGGCTTCTTTTGAACCATTCTGATGAATTTCTACTGGGGAAAAGTATTCTGTACATTCCTGTTGAAGCATGTGGCACAATGCTTGAATGAGTAAAAGAGAAGGATAAAGTGGTTGAGCAGAGAGGCCTTGCCTGTGCCACGCGGGAGCTACGTCTGAGAAGCCGTGCCCACCTAGGGGCTGCCCGTGGACCCCTGGGGCTTCAGCCGAGGCAGGTCCCCACCAGAGGCAGGCTCCACCTGCAGGGAGGCTCCCCAGCTACGGAAGGCAAGCGTGTGCCCAGAAGTGGGGACGGCACCCAGAGGTGGGACACCCAGCTGGAGGCTCTTCTGTCTCCACTCGCAGGGCAGGATGGGTCAGTCCCGCACGGTAGCAACGTTCTACAGCCTCACGTGTGGAGTGCTGCAGGCTTCTGCATGTTTTTGATCTAACTTTTTTTTTGTTTTTTTGAGACAGAGTCTCGCTCTGTCGCCCAGGCTGGAGTGCAGTTGTGCGATCTCAGCTCACTGCAACATCCACCTCCCAGGTTCAAGCGATTCTTCTGCCTCAGCCCCCTGAGTAGCTGGGATTACAGGCACCCGCCACCACACCCAGCTAATTTTTATTTTTTTTATTTATTTATTTTATTTTTTTTTTTTTGAGACGGAGTCTCACTCTGCCACCCAGGCTGGAGTGCAGTGGCACGATCTCGGCTCACTGCAAGCTCCGCCTCCCAGGTTCTCGCCATTCTCCTGCCTCAGCCTCCTGAGTAGCTGGGACTACAGGCGCCCGCCACCGCACCCGGCTAATTTTTTTTTGTATTTTTAGTAGAGACGGGGTTTCACCGTGGTCTCGATCTCCTGACCTTGTGATCCGCCCACCTCGGCCTCCCAAAGTGCTGGGATTACAAGCGTGAGCCACCACGCCCGGCCTATTTTTATATTTTTAGTAGAGACGGGGTTTCACCAGGTTGGTCAGACTGGTCTCGAACTCCTGACCTCGTGATCCACCCACCTCGGCCTCCCAGAGTGCTGGGATTACAGGCATGACCCACCGCACCTGGCCTTAATCTGACTTTTTTGATGGGTGCAGTTGGAGAATGAGATGAGATATACAGACACTACACCAAAATCAAAGATATTACCGTTTACTCATTAGTCATACATGTGATGTAATGCAAATTAAATAAGAGTTGTGTGTAGTGTGCTAGGGCTGCCATAACAAAATACCACAGACAGGTGCTTCAACAACAGACATTTATTTTCTCACAGTTCTGGAGGCTGGAAGTACAAGATCAAAGGCCCGGCAGGGATGGTTCCTGGTGAGGCCTCTCGTGGCTGGTAGACGGCCGCCCTCTCCCTGTGTTCTCACAGGTCCTTTCCTCTGCACTTGCTCCTAGGAGATCTTTCCTTTCCACCCTCCCCTCCTTCTTTCTGGGACACAGTCTTGCTCTGTTGTCCAGGCTAGAGTGCAGTGGCACAATCATAGCCCACTGTAACCTCGAACTCCTGGGCTCAAGCAATCCCCCGCCAGCCTGCCAAGTAGTTGGGACCACAGGCATGCACCTACATGAATGGCAATTTTTTTTTTAATTTTTGTAGAGTTAGGTTCTTACCATATTGCCCATGGGTTTTGAACTCCTGGCTTTAAGCAGTCCTCTCACCTCAGCCTCCCGAAGTGTTGAGATTACAGGTATCAGCCTCCCAGCACAGCCTCTTCCTCTTCTCATACAAATACTAACCCTATTGTGACCTCATTTAAGCTCATATACCACCATAAAGGCTCTATCTCCAAATACAGTCACATGCGAAAGTACTGGGTGTTAGGACTTAAACATACGAATTGGTGGTGGGAGCAGAGGACACAGTTATAAATTACAGGCCATGTTTCCTCCTCCAACTGAGCAAAAATTCCTTTGATGGCGCTGGTTCCATGCTGTTGAGTGGCCTCAGACTCCCACACATTGTACGTTGGCAGAAGTGGAAGTGAATTCACTCTTTTTCATGAGCAAAAAGCTTAAAAATGTTGTGTACTTTAGCCCTGAGAAAGATTCTGTGTGAGGACATACATCCGGGTACTGTTTCTTCCAGTGACAATTTTTTATTTATTTTCATTTATTTATTTATTTATTTATTTTTGAGATGGAGTCTCACTCTGTCACCCAGGCTGGAGTGCGGTGGCACGATCTCAGCTCACTGAAACCTCCGTCTCCTGAGTTCACACAATTCTCCTACCTCAGCCTCCCGACTAGCTGGGATTACAAGCATACACCACCAAGCCCAGATAATTTTTGTATTTTTAGTAGAGACGGAGTTTCACCATGTTGGTCAGGCTGGTCTCAAACTCCTGACCTCGTGATCCTCCCACCTCGGCCTCCCAAAGTGCTGGGATTACAGGATTGAGCCACCGCACCCAGCTCCAGTGACAATTTTTACAGAGTGTGCACGGTTGAGGGGAGAGTTCTGAATTCTGTTCCTGTGGTGGAATATTGTATGACTTGCCTGTGTCATGCTATTTGTGGGGTGGGGAGACAGGGTCTCACTCTGTTGCCCAGGCTACAGTACAGTGGTGTGATCTCGGCCCACGGCAGCCTCTGCCTCCTGTGTAGCTAGGTCCACAGGCACATGCCACATGCCCAGCTAGTTTTTAAAAAACGTGTTTTTTTCTAGAGACAGGATCTCCCTATATTGCTCAGGCTAATCTTGAACTCCTGGGCTGCAGTGAGCCACTGCACACAGCTTGTGTCGTGCTTCTGAGTAGTGTTTTTTGTTGTTTTTCTTTTTTTTTTTTGAGACGGAGTCTCACTCTGTTGCCCAGGCTGGAGTGCAGTGACGCAATCTCGGCTCACTTATGCTCCGCCTTCTGGGTTCACACCGTTCTCCTGCCTCAGCCTCCTGAGTAGCTGGGACTACAGACACCTGCCACCACGCCCGGCTAATTTTTTGTATTTTTAGTAGAGACGGGGTTTCACCGAGTTAGCCAGGATGGTCTCTATCTCCTGACCTCGTGATCCGCCCACCTCAACCTCCCAAAGTGCTGGGATTGCAGGCGTGAGCCACCGCGCCCGGCCTCTGAGTAATGTTTAATGATGTAAGAAAATGATCACAGTATAGTGATCAATAAAAAATGAAAAACAATACAAATTATTTGTATTGTCTTATCTCAATTAGGCACATACACATTTAGATTCAAAGAAAACCCATTGGAAGGAAATCCACTAATTGACAAAGGTTATCTCTGAATAGCAAGATTATGGGTGATTTTTTTTTCTTCTTGAGCTCTTATGTGTTATTTATATATTTCTTATAATGAAAATGCTGAGATCAAAACAGTGATCTTTTTTTTCTTGGTGCAGTTGGAAAGTCAAAATAGAAACAGCAAAACTAAAGTTATCTTTGATTCCTTAATGTCGCACAAAGGAGGGGCTTTCAGTTGAAAAGAAGACACGTTCTTTCCTTAAAAGAATCCGCTGGCCACGGGTGCAGGCTGTGCCAGCCAGTTCTGTAGCTGGCCCCGCTGTCCAAGCACAAGCCACACACAAGGGCTGAGAGGAAGCGTCTCTGCCCCCTCCTTCCATCACATCCCCGGGATACTAATGTGGGCTCCGTTACCTCCGCAGTATGGGGTGGACGTCATGGCCCGAGATGCCCACGGGAACACAGCGCTGGCCTACGCCCGGCAGGCCTCCAGCCAGGAGTGCATCGACGTGCTGCTGCAGTACGGCTGCCCCGACGAACGCTTCGTGCTCATGGCCACTCCCAACCTGTCCAGGAGAAACAATAACCGGAACAACAGCAGCGGGAGGGTGCCCACCATCATCTGAGGAACAGCCGTGCCCACCTGCTCGCCACACCCGGGACGCGGCAGCCTTGCCGCATACTCGCTCGGAATTCGCAGCACGTGAGTCCCGTCGCATCCCCTCCCTCTTCCTGGTGGCCGCCTCCCTCCCGCCCACCCACTGTCACCCCAAACAAAATCACAAAACCTGGACATCCTCAAGGGGCAAAGAGGCGGCCGGGAGACTGCAGAAGTGGCTCCTTTTCATAAACTCCCCTAAACCACAAACAGGAGAGAGCGACGGGCCTCGGCCCTTTGACGATAGCACACGGCGCAGGACCCTTGTCCTGGTGGCACAAGGGACGGGGACGTGAGGGGGAGGGGAGGCGAGGAACAAGGAGAAGGGGCAACTTTCGTTAACTGGCAGTTAAGCACATAGTACATTTCACCTCTAGCAAACGGAACACTTGGATTCCATCTCTTCTCTGAGGAGCTTGACGGCATAAATCAGAAGCAAGCACACAGTTTGTCAGGTTTGAAGCCCCTATGATGGTATGTGTCAAATCAGTTGTAGCTAATCTGTCCAGGGAGAATACTGGCTTCATTACACTTGTATAGTTGAGTTCTTCCAGCATTACTGCTGTTTAATAGAACATGATTAGTCATCACCGAGAAGAAAGCATATTAGCCGAGGAGGTAGTTACGTGGCACGCTCCGGTGATTGCCACGATGTGATTGCAATACTCTTAGAAGCATCATATTATCCCAGACATGTTCTTTCAAGCCCTTGGAGCCCTCCTTTCTAAATTCACTGTCATAATTTAGTATCTGTTTAATTTTTCAGTCCAAAGAGAGGAAATCAGTCGCTGAGTATTATTTGACTGCGGTCTCCTTGGTGCAAAAACAAAATGGGAAAAATAAATAAGAATAACTCAGAAATTCAAAAGGAAATCACAAATTCAGCTAACAATAGCATTTCGAGTATATTTCGTAAACTAAGTAAATACACAAAAGGCTATTTTTTCCGACCGTAAGAGAGATTTTATGTCCTTTTGCCGAGGTGGATGTGTTAGTCTCAGGCCCTCCTGGGCCACATTGCCCAAGTCACACAGGCTTCTGTATTATGTATTTAGATAAGATGTGTGAAAATATATTTGAATAAAAGAAGTTCATAAATATGCATTGATTTTTGTACAGACAAATGGCACCTCTCTTAATTTATAAATTGAACTGGATGTGAACTAATAATGTGCAACTAGTTGAGATAAGAGGGTTACAGATCATTGTACATGGAAAATATTCCCAGCAGTAAACACTTCCATTAATGTGATCTACAGCTTTTAAAAAGGAGCATCTCAGAATAAGACGGTGGTACAATTTGCTTATTAAAATTGAGAAAGAAAAAAAAGACACACTGAAGTATATTAGAAAGGAGAAAGAAGGAATGTGGTTTCTCATGATTGAAAGCATGATGTAGATCAGATACGGCTTTTGCTAACCAAGACCAAGGGGCTCTGGCAAGACGGGGTGGTTTTCCGAATGCCAGACCGAGGTGCCTTACGGAAGGCAGCTGCTGATGGTTCTGTGGCACAGACTGGCTCCTGAGAACCCAGGCAACCTTGACCCGGCAGCCCGGCCCTCCACGCTAGTACCTCGCCTGATTTCCATCGTCGCGGTATCTGGCCGCTTCAGACGTCCGCCGCCTTCCGTGGTGGTAGTCAAACGTAGTCAGCCAAACCACAGCATCCCTCAGATTAAAAGCAAACGGGGCGGCTTTGCCCAGAGCCCATTGGCAGTGTGACGCGGGGAGAAGGGTTGTCACGATGGAAGATGAGGACACTAGAATCCTGTAGCACAGAAACACAAAGCCGCACGTGCTGGCAGCCTCCGGGGTGTTCCTTGCTCTCATATATTAAACCTTATATTTTGTAAGAGTTTTTCCTCTTCTTTCACTTTTTAAAAAAAATTAAAGTAGGTGGGGAAGAAATAAAGCTTTACACATAATTTATATGTGGGTAAGTGTTTCATGGAAATTTCTAATCTTAACGAAGCTAAGTGGAGCTCACTCGTATCCAAAAGGATAACAGGTGCAGCAGCCACAAGTCTGAGAACTTTGACGACAGTCCCATCGTCCTGCCATTTGATTTTTCAGTCTGCGTTTCATCACTGTGTAGCTATTGTAAATGTGAATAGAAAAGAAAAAAAGGTCATTGCCTATTTTTGAAGAGCGCGTTGGTGTTCGAATCCACTAGACACACTCGCTCCACACAGCCTTCACCGTAGACTCTGTAGTGGACACAAATATAGCATAAATGAAATTGTTAAATTATTTCATTGTAGTGAATTCCCACTATAGGAATGCTTTATCATAGTGAAGCTTCTTTTGAGAAGAAACGGAACTCCTTGAGGCTTCTCTTTGGGATGTATATGACTGTGTACATATTATTCTATGTGTTTATAATATAATATTTTCCCAAATGACTTCTTGTTTCACTTTGCCTTCCACAACCTGAATGCTAGATTGGCTCTTTCCCTTCCCGGTCCCCAGCACGGGCCGCCATGACTCCCCCTCAGAAAACACAGCCCCTCCCCTGCCATTCTCAGCGACGTCCATCTGCTCCACGAGCAGCCGCTTGCTAGGGCCCGAGTTTTAGTAGCAAAAGGAAAGGCAGTTTCAAGGGTCTTTCCAAATAAAGAAGACAGCTGGCTAATCTGTTTGTATTTCGGTGTCTAACCGAAGCCCTTTCTTTGCTGACCACACTCTTGTTCCCACTTTCAAGCTAATTACCACCAAGGCTGGGAGAGGCAAGGACCGAGGGCAGAGTTAGGAGTAACGTGTTTGAGAAGGGAGTTGAGTTTTTGTTGTTCATTTCCATGTTCAGTTCTGTGACGTGATGATGACAGATCACCACTGCAGGATCCACCTCACCTTTCCTGTTCAGAATTAAAACTCTGCCTTGAAGAGAAACAGCCAGCTGGGGGAGGCACACAAGCGGCCTGTGTAACCCTGTGGGGGATCTGGACACGTCTGCACCCCGACGTTCAGCTTCACAGAGACTGAACTTGGAGGGGAGTGGAGGGGTGTGGAGGGGTGTGGTGCAGACCTGGCTGCAGCAGGAACATCCCGCAGGGACAGGACTCTGATTCTGACCTGAGGTGCTGGGGCAGACAAGTGGTTTGCCCCACCCAGCACCCCAGTCGTGTCCCTGGTCCTTCTCTCTGTTTCATCCCAGGAAATGAGCAGCCCAAGGGCGAGCAAGTGACAAATTTCTGAGTCATTTGCCCCAAAACCAGGTGCAGTGTCCTATCTCCCAAGTGTGTGCACAATGTATATGCACCGGAAAGGAGGGCGAAGGCGGCAGGTCGCTCGCCAATCGCAGGGTTCTCAGACGCAGGAGAGAGCGGGATCTTACTGAATTGCATTTCCTGCAGGGCCCCTAGTCCACAAGCCAGTTCTGGGCAGTGGCTTTTCAGCACAAGGGCCTTGCGTTGAAACTCCCTCTTCTGAGACTTGGCCCAGCCTGATGAGGTCTGCATGGTTCGGCCTCTGTCATCCAGTGTAGATACCAGTCTTCCTGTTTTTGTGACATCTGCACATTGGAGGTCATTCCCTATGTCTGCATAGGAGCTGCTGCCAACCTTGTTAGGGAGAAACATGGTCTGATGAAAAAGCCGGACCCCTAGACTCCGCTGGCCCTGCCATCCCTCCAGAGGATTCCCGCACAGCTCTGGACAGGCACCCAGCTTCCTGAGCTCTTGTTCCTCATCTGTGAAAGTTGCAGGGTGCAGTGAGGTTTCAAACCCGTGTGATAAATGCCAGCCTCACACCTGGCCAGGGGATGCTGGGGAGACCAGAGCACTTGTTAAGAACAGAAACACTGATGGGACCAAAGCCGGCACACACGCCAGGAGACCTGCCCGTGGCTGACACTGTCCTCCAGCCTGCACCCAGGGGAGGCCGTGACGGGCATGTTTGCCAAGCGCCTCCAGTAGAGCCCGGGGCCCTCCTCTCTCAGCCTGCCAGTGCCCTGCCCCGGCCCTCCACATGGCCGGGAACAGCATCCCTTGCTCCCTGAGAGCCTCTCTGGAACCTGCCCACTTTTCTCAACACGGATATTCCACTTTGTAGTCTGAAGTTGATTTTCTAGAGGCGAGGAAGGGGCTGAGTTCTGCCCTCGTGCTGTTCGCCGGTGCTGGTCAGGGCCCAGACGACCCTTCGCTCTCCCCCACAGCCCGTTGAGGTGGTGTCGGCGTGGACAGCGTCCCTCCCTTCAGAGGCCACCTTCCCCTTGCCGTGAGCTGCGTGACTCACGCGTGCATTGGGCCTCCCCTCCTCCTCCTGTCCGAGATCGGAGCTTGCTGGAGAGCACCCCGGGTCGCCGTGCTTGGCTGCAGGCCGTCCCTCTCTCCCCGTCCCCAGGCTCCCAGTGTGTTTTGTGCTTGAACTTGGTGGACTCATCTTACCCCACAAGAGAGGCCTGCTCAGCCTGCAGCATGCAATGTGCCGTAGGCGCCCTGGGTCCCCGTGGTGCCCACGATGCCAGCTCTTCCTCCCTGCACTTAGGATGTTCTGGAAATGAGGAGAAATCCATATTCCTGCCCTGGGAGGTGGGAAACCTGGCAATGATGTAGCTTCCCCTGAGATGGGGTATAATCAGGCCTCAGCAACCACTCAGGAGGCAAAGGTGTTTGGAAAGCAAACCCCAAACCTCCGGAGGGGCCGCTTCCCTCCCCGCACGGCTGTGCTCTGCTTCCGTCCCTCACCTCCTGCACAAGGTCGTTGAGACTTTTCTAGAACTCCCTGGGGTTGTATTTATGGCCTTCAAGCAAACAAATTAAAAAGCAGTCAGGAAGGAGTTCTGATAGAAAAGTGCTGGAGACACACAGCTTTCCTTCAAAGGAAATGTAATTTATTTCCAACCGCCGCCTCAGATGGGGGTTTCACGTGTTGTGAAGTCACATCTTGAATGATTGTCACCCTCATCCTTCCCCAAAAAGGTAAATAAGGGCCTTTGGCATCAACGCGTGCATTCTCCACCTTTCCGAGGCTCACACTTGGATTTCTGAGTGGCTTTCTTCAGGGAGCCCTTGTGGTCACACGGCTTTAATGCCGCCCCCGTCCCCCCAGGCCAGGCCAGCACGCCCAGGTGATAGTGGGGCCAGGAGACCCCCCTGCCCTGCCCAGTGGACAGATCTGCCCCAGCCCTGCTGTGTGCCCTGTGGGGACGGGCCCTCTGTCATTTCACCACACACGTTAGGCTGCTTTTCAGCGAAATGTCAGCTTTGCTCCCATTATGTGGGAGACAGAAGGGGCGCAGGTGTATCTCCTTGGAGTAGCTGGGTCACTAAGACACAGTCCTCAGACTGGTCCTTCCGACACAGCGAGGGAGTGATCCTGATCGCTGGCCCCTGGGATGCTGCGCTGTCTGTGATTAGAGAGAAGTGACCAGTGCCCCGTCTGTGATGAGACAGCAGCCCCTATGGCAGACCCCTCCCCTCTCCATGGAGGAAGACATATGTACTGAGATATTTACTGTTTCAAAAACACAAACTTTCTTCCCCTTAGAGAAGAAATACTGCCCTTAAATAGGCTGTTGAAATATGAATGCCCCACCCCCTGCCGCCCCATGTAATCGGTGTGTCTGCGGCTTTCTTCGCATCACACGTCTGCGTTGGCAGGTGACTCTGGAAAGGGAGTCTGTGAA
Source organism: Macaca thibetana thibetana (assembly GCF_024542745.1). Taxonomy (NCBI): domain Eukaryota; kingdom Metazoa; phylum Chordata; class Mammalia; order Primates; family Cercopithecidae; genus Macaca; species Macaca thibetana. The sequence goes on along the minus strand of NC_065589.1, from coordinate 6,502,472 downwards.
ACCAACAAGTTTTTTTAAACCTGTGAGTTGTATGAGAAAGTATTTAAGTTCACCAGTGTAGTAAACACCCACCCCCGTAGCAGTAAGCAGACCTAAATCTGAAAACCCATTCTTACTGTCTTTCCCTATGAGGTGCTGGTTTTGGTGTAAAACGACAGCACTTGGTTTGGGGTTTTGCACCTGTTTGGTAGAACTGTTCTTGTCTGAGGCCCTCACCCGCTACAGATGGGCCTCAGGGCCTGGAGATGGGCAGATGGGGCCGGAATGGCCGGCAGAGACTTGCATGGGCTCTGAAAGCCCCAGTGCTCAAGCCTAAGGCTGCTAAGTGAGACCAGCAGGCAGCTGTGGCTTCCGGCCTTGGGACACCCAAGCTGGGCCACTCCCTGTGCCCGAAACAGGATATCCTCATGAATGTGGGGAGAGCTGGCTCAGGGCTTGGCTTTCATTTTGGCCTGGCACAGGGCGTCTATAGGGAGCACCCCCCAACCCGAGGATGGTGAAACCATATGATAGAGACTCCTTGTCGAAGTCCACGTCGGACTGATCTAGAATGCTCTCTGGGGGAATTGCATGGCCTTTGCCTTGAGATGCAGGTGAAAGAAAGGAACCAAACAAGGCGTGAGTGCGTTGGGGAATCTTCCCAGTGGAGCAAACCCCCTTAACACACCAGCTGTTGGGAACAGCTGCCCCTAAATCAGATTAAACCCTCATCTGCCTGCATCTCCCTGGTGCCGAGCAGTCTACACTGGCCCAGGAAGCTAATGCCTGAGCTGCTTGGAGAGCTCTGGTAAAAAGAAGACACTAGAAGCCCACTCAGTCAGCAGCTGTGCATGAGGATGTCAGGGGCCTTTGGACTTGAGGAAGGACAGTCCAGGCACATGGAATCCTGATGGGCCTTACACAGACACTGGCAGGCAGCCCAGCCCCTGCCCAGTACCACAGCCCTGGGGTGTCCCCTGACATTCTTGGAGGTCCCTGGGCAAAGGCATTTCCCGCCTGGGTTCTCAGGGTAGGAGAACAGAGAAGGCTCCAAGGGTGTTGTGAGCCAGGGGCCAGTCTGGGGAGTGGGTCTCACGCACTGCTCAGGTTGGCACATGAGGGACCTCCCCAGCCCCAAGGGTCCCAGCAGGGTTCTCGGCACGGCTGTTTTGAGGGTGCACAGGTGACTGGAGAGGGGCGGGGCAGTTGCATGGTGGATGGGCAAAGTGTGCATTTAGAAGCTGCTTCATGGCATTAAGAACGGGGGAGAGGGCCCAGCACTGTAATGTTAGAAATAATTCCTTCTTGCAGACTTGAAAAGCATCAGTTTCCCTCCCACAGCTGGGTTTTTTGTGTCTGAAATACATCTCATTCTCCAGATGCAGCCCCTCTCAGCCCTCAGCACCTGAGCACTGGGGAGGCCTTTGTTGGGCTCAGCCTGGAGAGGGGAGGGTCGCACGGGTCCCAGGGGCAGGTCTGGCCCACTCTCCTGCCCTGACTCTTCCCTTCTGCCAGCTTGGAATTTGGTTCTCATCTTGCCACAGGGGCGTGTTTCCTAAAGGGGAGCCGGAGCAGGTCAAAGGTGACAACTGAGATGCATTTCTAGGCAGGGGCAGGGAAGGCCAGCCCACCTTACAGCCGGTTTTCTGTTTCTGTAAATAGCAGTGTATAGAGGTGGAAGGGCAGCGTGGGCTTATCCACAGATGGGTTGAGGCTTTTTTTTTTTTTTTTTTTTTTTTTGGATGTTTTCTATTACCTCATTCAGCAACTTTATGTTTCACAATGACTCAGTGATGCTTTATTTATATTGTTTGTACTGTAATTAAAACCATTGACAGACATTTCACTTGGCTTGTTATTTCATATGATCTTGTTTTGATTAAATATGCCAGTTTGTATTTTCCTGCCTTGGGATTTTTTTGTGTCCGCTGTACAGTATTCTAAGGGGAAAAGAAAGACGTGTAAAGTAACAGAGAGAGGTGGCTATGGTGTAGAGGCCTCTTTCTAATAAAGAAATGAAAATATGTCTACACCGCTTCCGTGGACTTTTCTTTCTTTCTTTTTCTTTCTTTTTTTTTTTTTTTTTTTTTTTTTTGGTGGCATTGGTCATTTATCACAACTAATTGTGTTTCTAAGCCCAAGCAAGGTAAATGAGAAAAGGGGCTTTGTCTGCCGCGGGGAGGGGCTGCCCCAGGCCCGAGGGAATTTGCAGTTGGAATGAGGAAAGAGATCGGGAGTGTCTCTTCTGACTTCCTCCTTTACAAGGACAGAAACTCCAAGAGAATGTTCTTTACCCAGCCAGGGTTGACTGGGCCCAGAAGTTCCAGATGCTTCAGTATCTTTGCACTGTGCCACACTGCCCCAGGTGTGTCATAAGAACTGTTCCCAGCAGGTGGCTAGCAGTAAAACCATCCCAGAACTCTGATTAATACCATTATTATCATTAATATTACTGTAATTTTTGCATACAAACTACATTATATCTTCCTCCCGCAAAAAAAAAAAAAAAAAAAAAAAAAACAAACTAGCCAGGTGCGGTGGTTCACACCTGTAATCCCAGCACTTTGGGAGGCCAAGGAGGTTGGATCACCTAAGGTCAGGAGTTCAAGACCAGCCTAGCCAACATGGCGGAACTCCGTCTCTACTAAAAATACAAAAATCAGCTGGGCGTGGTGGGGCACGCCTGTAATCTCAGCTACTCGGGAGGCCAAGGCAGAAGAATCGCTTGAACCCAGGAGACAGGTTGCAGCGAGCCGAGACCACGCCACTGCACTCCAGTCTGGGCAACAGACCAACACTCCATCTCAAAACAAAACAACAAAGCCACCACTAATCTTGGGAATGCCTTCCGGAGACTCCTCTGCAGGCACAGGGGTGTCCGCTTCCCCCCACTCTTCCATTCAAGACATAGAGAACCTCATGATCTCATGACACATGAGTGACATTTTTTGTTGACGTTTTCCCATGGCGTGGGAGCCCACAGTGCCACGAAATGCCTTGTGGACAGCCCCAACATGGAATGTGAGGCCACAGGCAGGGCAGCCCCTCACCCAGCACACAGAGCTGGTCATCTGCAGTCACAGGACATCCACAGGCCTCATGCACAAGGGCACCGGGCTGACTTGGCTTCTAAGAAATACAGAAGAAAAAAAAAAGCACAAGGAAAGGTGCTTTTAGGAGGAATCAGTGCCATTTAAATGCATATAGATGGCCAAGCGCAGTGGCTCACGCCTGTAATCTCAGCACTTTGGGAGGCTGAGGTGGGCAGATCACCTGGGCCCAGAAGTTCCAGACCAGCCTAGGCAACATGGCAGAACCCCATCTCTACTAAAAATACAAAAAATGAGCCAGGCGTGGTGGCGCACACTGAGGTGGGAGGATCGCTTGAGCCCAGGAGGTGGAGGTTGCAGTGAGCCGAGATCATGCCACTGCACTCCAACAGAGCAAGACCCTGTCTCAAAAAAAAAAAATGCATATTTCTTATCTGTTGAAATTATTAACATATTTACAAAACAGTGGCTTAAACAAACGAAGGGTTTATTTTTCCTCCCAAAAGAAGCCTGGAGAGCGGCAAGCCTGGGCTGGCCAACAGCTGCAGAGTCTGCTGGGCCCAGCCTCCTCCCGGCCGTCTGGTCAACCATGGCTCCCGGGTGCTTGTGACCTCTGGGCACCTTGGAGAGCTGCATCTCCAGCATCTGCGTTCCAGTGGGAGGAAGAGAGAAGGTGAGGGAAGAGGCAGCTGAGTCGGTCCCTCTTAACCAGCTTCCCCAGAAGCCACCCTCATGCCTCCACTTACACACCACTGACCGGCCTGGGTGGGGTCCCTCAGGGCTGCAAGGGACGCTGGGAAATGGGGGGAGGGAGGTGATGTGGAAGGATGGGGAGAGCAGTTATTGAATAGGCAGCTCAGGTCCCTGCCCAGCCACCTTCTTGTTTCCCCAACATTCACATGCACCCTTTGGTCAGCACACAGAACACTGCCTCCCCAGGAGAGACCCGGGGCCAGGCTGTCCCTGCCCTGCTGCTGCTCAGTGGCTCCTCCTCTGTCCATAGCATTGTCCACACCCACCTTCCCTCCAGGGCTCTGTGTGAACCTCGGAGTATCTGTCACCCTCCTAGGAAATGTCAGAACCCCAGGGGTGGAAAACAGAAGCACCCTCCCAGACCAAGGTACTTGGGCCAGGTGCTCTGGGAAGCTCTCAGGTCACAAAAGCAAGACTGAATGTTTAGATTTCATAGCCAAGACTTACTGTGATCACATGCAGTGCTGGCAAGGCCATGGTGAGACGAACCCAAACACGCTGCTGGTGGAGACAGCGCTCCCGCAAAGCCATATGAAATTGTGCACGAAGACTCTGAAAAAAGCTTCCCTCGTGACCCAGGAAGCCAGAACCTGGACCACGCCTTCATCACGATAGAGGCTCAATACGTGTTTATTGACCACATGAATGAATTCAATGCCCACGAATCTGGCCAGGGAATATTGGGAATACTTTGACAAGTACCTAAAAATGTTCATGTCTATGGTATTTAGAGTAACAAAATACTGGAAGCGAGGTCAAAGCCCAACACGGGGAGAGTTAAATATATCATCATGCATCTACAAAGGGGAAGATGATTTAGTCATTTCAAACTGTGTTTATCACGTGGGGAAATAACATAAATAAAAAATTAGGATATAAAAGTATTTACAGGAATGATCCCTAATTAAAGATATTTTAATATCCAGGAAAAAATATCCAAAATGTTCACAGTGCTGTCTTTGGGGAATTCTGGGTGGTTTTTGTTTCCTTCTTATACTTTACTGTTCCCGTTTTCTCCATTAGCATGTACAGGTTGAATATCTTTAATCTGAAACCCAAAATAATCCAAAATCCAAAACTTTTTGAGCACCAACATGATGCCATACGTGGAAAATTCCATACCTGACCTCATGTGGCAGGTTGCAGCCAAAACTTGGTTTCATATACAAAATTACTGAAAATGTTGCATAAAATTACCTTCAGGCTACATGTACAAGGTATGTGTGAAACATGTGAATTCTGTATTTAGATTTGGGTCCTCTCTCCAAGATATCTCATTGCAAATATTGCAAAATCTGAAAAACTTCAAAAGCCAGATCACTTCTGGTCCCAAACATTTTGGATACACAATGCTTATCCTATATTGTAAAAAGTTACATTGAGGCATATCTTGAAGCTCACATTTTGCCACAGACTTTAAAGAAAGTGTTTGGGGTTTTTTATTAATATATTGTTCACTCATGCCGAAATTGGAGAAACCATTGGTTAACTACTTTGATCCTGAAAACAAATTGATTTTAAGTTAGGAAGAGCCCAGGCACGGTGGCTCACACCTGTAATTCAAGCACTTTAGGAGGCCGAGGCAGGAGAATCGCTTGAGGCCAGGAGTTCAAGATCAGCCTGTGCAACATAACAAGACTTCATCTCTCCAAAAAAAAACTCTTTTTTTTTTTTTGAGATGGGGTCTCACACTGGCACCCAGGCTGGAGTGTAGTGGTGAGATCTCGGCTCACTGCAAGCTCCGCCTCCCAGGTTCACACCATTCTCCTGCCTCAGCCTCCCAACTGGCTGGGACTACAGGCGCCCACCACCACACCCAGATAATTTTTTGTATTTTTAGTAGAGACGGGGTTTCACTGTGTTGGCCAGGATGGTCTCGATCTCCTGACCTCGTGATCCACCCGCCTTGGCCTCCCAAAGTGCTGAGATTACAGGCGTGAGCCCACCCCGCCTGGCCCAAAAAATTTTTTTAAATTAGCCAGATGTGGCGTCATATACCTGTAGTTGGCTACTCGGGAGGCTAAGATGGGAGGATTACTTGAGCCCAGGAGTTTGAGGCTGCAGTGAGCTGTGATTGCACCACTGCACTCCAGCCTGGACAACAGAGCAGGACCCTGTCTCTAATAAACAAATAAAGGCCGGGCGCGGTGGCTCATGCCTGTAATCCCAGCACTTTGGGAGGCTGAGGTGGATGGATCACAAGGTCAGGAGATTAAGACCATCCTGGCTAACATGGTGAAACCCCGTCTCCACTAAAAAATACAAAAAAATTAGCTGGGTATGGTGGCAGGCGCCTGTAGTCCCAACTACTCGGGAGGCTGAGGCAGGAGAATGGTGTGAACCCGGGAGGCGGAGCTTGCAGTGAGCCGAGATCGCGCCACTGCACTCCAGCCTGGGCGACAGAGCAAGACTCCATCTCAAATATAAATAAATAAATAATAGATAAATAAATTTTTAAAAATCAGGAAGCATTGCGATAAGGAGCAAACCAAACCATAAGTTACAGAATCTGAAGAAATAAAGTTCAAACTGACCCCTGACCACAACATCCAGACACAGTTGGGAACCTTCCAGAAGGCCAGCCCTGCCTCCTGCCGCCCTCCCAGCCCCCTCCTCTCCCACCAGGGGACCATGCTGGCTCCTGAATGTTCTCTCCTTGACCTTTCTTGTCCCTCCCAGGGATCTGATCCTGCTCACCACCTTTTCCTCCACCTGGGAAGGCCCTGCTCTCTGTGGCTTCTTCCTTGTCATCTCTGGGGTCTCCGATGAACTGTCCCTTCCTCAAAGAGGCCTCCATACCTGGCCCCGGCTCCGTCAGGCTTCCCTGCTCTTGCCCTCTCTGCGGTGCTCACCACAGGCCTTTCCTTGTGGGATCGTTCACCCCTCTCCTGCACCTCCCCTGAGCTCCAAGACCATGGATCTGTGTGGGTTACGCCCAGGGCCCAGGGCCCAGCCTGAACGAATATCCACTGACCCAACCAGTGAATGAACAAAGGAACAAGCTCTGGCCCATCAGTGGCCTTGCCTGCCTTGGAGCAATTGAGTGCCGAGCATCCAGCTGCAGCAGCAATTTTCTTTGCGTCTACTTTTCAGGAAACCAACCCTCATTGTAACTGTGACGGGACTGAGGACAAAACACGGGCTGGGGGGGCCATGCACCCAAGGGACCCTCCTTCCAAATTCCAGCCAGGCCCACCCAGTTTCCCTGGAAGGAAGGGCCAGGCTCGCTCACCCCTCCCTCCTCTGCAGCCCCTGGCACTTTGGTGGAACCTCAGCTATGGCATGTGTCCCAGGGGCCAGGTCCCTTGTTGACCTGCGGGCTCTCCCCTAGCCTGGGTTCATACAGGGCTCCCCACCCCGCCCTGGCTGCACCCAGACCTGCCCGTGGTGACAGCGAAGATGACCGTGCAGCTGTACAATGGACAAAAGCCTGGCAGTCCACTCCAGCCGCGAGTGGGGAGGAGTTATGATCAGCCCTACTGTCTCCAGCATGTTCCGAGAAGCCACTCCGCCGCAATTTATCACCACTAGAGTCCAGTAAGGCTCCTAATTGGCCCATAAATGTGGTCCAATAACCGCACCTGACATCCAAAGACACTGCAGGCAATTAGCACTTATTTATTTGCATATGGTATTGACCAATGCTCTAGCTGCACTCACTTTCAAGATCTGTTTATTTTTAAAGCTGGAGGGGAAAAAACGCCCTCATTTACTGCACTACAAGGGGAACTACCACACACACACACACACACACACACACACACACCACTAGCAGGGATGATGGGAACTTGGCATCGCGCTGCCTCTGGCTAAGGGATTCAGTGATTCACTTGTATGCAGGGTCCTCTGAATATCTTGCAAAGTCCTCAATAGATGCCACCTGTCCAGGTGACTGTGCCGGTGCAGCCAGCAGCAGCCTTCTTGCCCTCAGGCTGGGGAGGTGGCTGAGGGGATGGAGTAGCCCAGGACTGCGCCCCACTTGTGTGGGTTTTCCAAATGTATGGCGAATTGCCTTTGCCAAACCGCACTCAGCTGGGACCACAGGCACGTACCACCATGCCAGGCTAATTTTTGGCAGAGATAGGGTTCCGCCATGTTACACAAGCTGGTCTTGAACCCCTGGGCTCAAGCGATCCATCTGCCTCGGCCTCCCAAGGTGCTAGAATTGTAGGCGTCAGCCACCACACCAGCCTGAGATTAAACTCGATTTTAATTTGTTCTTTCTGCTTATTTGAACTATTTGTCTGAAAAATTATTATTTCTATAACTATTTTTAAAAGAAGGAAAGAAAATGAAATGAACAATGACCAACCCCCCAGAGACAGGCCTTCTTAGGGTGTGGATATGTGTTCCGCCATTCTGCATCCTGTTTAAAATAAACATGTACTTTTTTTTTTTTTTTTAGACGGAGTTTCCCTCTTGTTGCCCAGGCTGGAGTGCAGTGGCACAATCTTGGCTCACTGCAACCTTCACCTCCCAGGTTCAAATGATTCTCCTGCCTCAGCCTCCTGAGTAGCTGGGATTACAGGCACATGCCACCACACCCAGCTAATTTTTGTATTTTTAGTAGAGACAGGGTTTCACCATATTGGCCAGGCTGGTCTCGAACTCCTGACCTCAGGTGATCCACGCACCTTGGCCTCCCAGAGGGCTGGGATTATAGGTGTGAGCCATGGTGCCAGGCCACATGTATTTTTTAATTAAATTAAATTAAATTAAATAATTTTATTTTTGAGACAGAGTCTTGCTCTGTCACCCAGGCTGGAGGGCAGTGGTGGAATCATGGCTCACTACAGCCTCAACCTCTGAGACTTAAATGATCCTCTCACCTCAACCTCCTGAGTAGCTGAGACTACAGGTATGTGCCACGTCACCTGGCTGATTTTTTAATTTTTTATAGAGATAGGGGTCTCACTATGTTGCCCAGGCTGGGCTCAAGCAATCCTTCTTCCTTGGCCTCCCCTATGCTAGGATTACAGGAGTGAGCTGCTGCGCCCCACTGTACTTTTAATTTAAGAATAAAATAGCATTCTTCAAACCATCTTATAGCCTATGCTTCCCTTCAAGTGTTTGTGTTGAAAAATGTCAAGCCAACAAAGAAGCTGAAGAATGGAATAGTTCAGCGAACACCCAAAGATGCCCATCTCTGCTCACTAGTTGTTAACATTTTAACACATGGCATCTCTCTAGATAGACAGACAGACAGACAGACAGCATGCTGAAAAAAAAATTTTTTTTTTTTTGACAGAGTCTCACTCTGTCACCCAGGCTGGAGTGCAGTGGCACAATCTCGGCTCACTGCAACTTTGGCCTCCCAGGTTCAAATGATTCTCCTGCCTCAGCCTCCTGAGTAGCTGTGATTACAGGCACACACCACCACACCCAGCTAATTTTTTTTTTTTGTATTTTTAGTAGAGGCGGGGTTTCACCATGTTGACCAGGCTGGTCTCTAACTGACCTCAGGTGATCCGCCTGCCTCAGCCTCCCAAAGTGCTGGGATTACAGGTGTGAGCCACCACGCCCAGCCGCATTTTAAAGTAAATGAGCAACAGCAGGATTTTTCACCCTTAAATAAATACACAAGCACAAGGACTTTCTCCGCTGTAACCACAAGACCATGACCACTCCCAGGATGGGACTGTTGGTATGATACAACATGCAGTCCATATTCAGATTGCCTCAATTGTCCCATAATGTCTTTCTCAGCTGATTTTTTCCCCTTATCCAAGATCTAATCAATAATCACACAGAGCTCTTAATTGTCATGAGAACCTACTTCTTAAAATTTAAGTGAGCATGAACAACTTTTCATGGCAGAAAAAGAAAAGCTAACAAGATTGAAACACTGACCACTGGGAATCAGGCTGCTTGGCTCCCCATACTTCACCAATATAGGGTCACTGTTTTTTCCAATTTGAAAGGCCAAAAATAGATTCTCTTAGTTTATCTGCATTATATTGCTATTAGGGATAAAAGTTTTATGTTTAATGCAGATTGCACTTTGTGTTGTTACCCTTGCATAGTCTTTGTTCACTCCTGTATTTATCTTTTTTTTTTTTTTTTAGAGATGGAACCTCGCTCTGTCACCCAGGCTAGAGTGCAGTGGTGTGATCATAGTTCACTGCAGCCTCGAACCCCTGGGCTCAAGCCATCCTCCCACTTCAGCCTCCAGAGGAGCTGGGACATTAGGCACAATATTTTTGTTACTGATGTGTTAACTTAGAGGATACTAACCCTTTATATAACATAATGTGTTATAACATTTATCTCATTTTTTTCCTTTTTAATCTTACGACTTTTTAATATGCGGAATTTTAACACTATGAACTCAAATCAGTCTTTACCCTTATGACTCCTGTCTTTGGTGCTACGCTTAGAAAACCCTTCCTTGAGGCTGGGTGAGGTGGCTCACACCTGTAATCCCAGCTCTGTGGGAGGTCGAGGCGGGCAGATCACCTGAGGTCAGGAGTTCAGAGACCAGCCTGGTCAACATGGCGAAACTCCATCTCTACTAAAAATACAAAAACTAGCCAGGGGTAGGTGCCTGTAGTCCCAGGTGCCTGTAGTCCCAGCTACTTGGGAGGCTAAGGTGGGAGAATCGCTTGAATCCTGGAGGCGGAGGTTGCAGTGAGCCGAGATCGCGCTACTGCACTCCAGCCTGGGTGACAAGAGAGAAACTCCGTCTCAAAAAAAAAAAAAAAAAAAGGAAAAAAACGAAAATTCTTCCTTGTTCAATAGTATCCAAAACTCAATTTCTCTCTAGTAGACTTCTATTATTTTATGGCATTTTATTACATTTAAATTTTCATCCATTGTTCATTTGTGAAATTTTTACTTTTTCCAAATGGTTAGCTAATTGTGCCAATTAAACAATAGGATGGAAGTCTTTTTTAATGAATGACACATTAATTAGGGAATATCCACATGATAGGTTAGCATTACCTATTGAAAAGAATCATGTAGACCTACAGATGGTCAGGATATACTATTAAATAAAACATTTGGCTGTGTGTGGTGGCTCATTCCTGTCATCCCAACATTTTGAGAGGCTGAGTCAGGTGGCTCACTTGAGCCCAGGAGTTTGAGACCAACCTGAGCAACATGGCAATTCCCCATCTCTACAAAAAAATACAACAAATTAGCCAGGCGTGGTGGCGAGCGCCTGTAGTCCCAGCTACTCAGGAGGCTGAGGTGGGAGGATCATCTGAGCCTGGGAGGTTGAGGCTACAGTGAGTCATGATCTCGCCACTGCATTCCAGCCTGGGCATCAGAGTGAGACCCTGTCTCAAAAACAAAAACAAACAAAAATTCAAGTTGCAGAGGAGTGTATAGACATGTAGCATAGGACCCCAAAGCAGAGGCTATGTGTGCTCACACATGCACACACACACATACACAACACATTCTGTGGTCCCTCTTGGTTTCCCTTCTGCCCCCTCCTCTTTTGTAAATATTGGAGGCCACAGGACTCAGTCCTCAATCTCTGATATTCTCTACCCATGGGACTTTCTAGGCAATCTCATCTAGTCCCACAGGGTCCAATATTGGCCTGTGACTTCCAAATTTGTATCTCTAGCCTTGCTGCTCCCCTGGATTCTAGACTCATATCCGCTGATGAGTAGGTATTGAATGTAGTTAGGAATGCTTTTGGCTGCAAATAATAGAATCCTCAAATGACAAATGCTTGTACTGAAGACATTTAATTCTATCACATAACAATATATTTAAAGGCAGACAGTCCAGAGCTGGTCTGTGGCTCAGCAATGTTACTTCTTTAAATTGAACTTCTTCATTTTGCTCCACTCTCATTAGCAAACCGGTTGCCACCTCCCAGTCAAAAGACGGCTGCCATGACTATAGGCATTACATTCATGTCAAAAGCAAGAATAATGGGATAAATAGATGGAACTTGCCACATCTATCATTCCCATCAGGAGAGTAAAGACATTCCTAGATTTTCTGGCATCTTCTAGCACACTTTCCCCTGTGACTTTCTCATTGGCCAGAACTTGGTCATATGGCCATGACTGGTTGCAAGGGAGGTTAGAAAAGCAAGTATCTATCCCTTCCAGCCTCTGTTCTGTTGGTGGGAAAGATAAAAAGGAGCCAGGAATAGGTGTTGCCGTCTCCAAGCAACAGTGCCTCCAATGGCAAATAGTCATCTCAGGTGTAACTCCCAAAACAGAAATGCACAATTCCTTCCCAGTTCGACTCTCCTAAATATGCCCCATCTTGGGAAGCAGCACTTCGCCCTCCCCAGATGCTTGCCCAAATGCTGAGGAGCCATCCTACACTTCTCTCTCTCCCCCTCCTATCAGTCTGTCCTATCATCTCCAAAGATCCATCCCAGAGTTGACCATGTCTCCCCCACAAATCTGAGTTCCGGGTTACTCCAGTCGCCCCAGGCTGGCTTCCCTGCTGCTCCTGCTGCCTCTGGGTTTCATCTTCACTTGGAAGCTAGAATAACCCTCTTAAAGTGAAAGTCGGCCGGGTGCAGTGGCTCATGCCTATAATCCCAGCACTTTGGGAGGCCAAGGCGGGTGGATTGCCTGAGGTCAGGAGTTCGAGACCAGTCTGGCCAACATGGTGAAACCCCTATCTCTACTAAAAATATAAAAATATTAGCCGGGCATGGTGGCATGTGTCTGTAATCCCAGCTACTCAGGAGGCTGAGGTAGGGGAATTGCTTAAACCCAGGAGATAGAGGTTGCAGTGAGCCGAGATCGTGCCACTGCACTCCAGCCTGGGCAACAGAGTGAGACTCATCTCAAAAAAAAAAAAAAAAAAAAAAAAAGTCAGCTCATGAAAGCCCTGTGCTCACCACACGGACAGCTTCCTGGCACCCCTAGAATAAAAGCAATATGCTTACCATGCCCTGCAAGGTCCTGTGTGATCTGGTCTGTCTCCTCTTCTGATGTCTCCTTCTCAAGCTCCCCCACACCCCATGTATTGCCCCCCACCCTCAGACACACCGGCCTTGCTTTTTCTGAACAATCTGAATGAGTTTCCATGTTTGCACTTGCGGTTCCCCCCTCGCCCTGCCCCCACCCCAGCCCCTGCCCCGTTAGCTCCTCATGTAGTCCTCCCGTGGCTCCTCCCTTGCCTTCTTTAGGTCTCTGTTCAACGCTCATCTCCCCGGAGAAGCACAGCCTGACCCTGTAACTCAGTCCCTACCGACACTCTCTTTTCCCTTATTCCGCCTTCTTTGTCTTTGGGGCGCTTTACCGCTCCTGAGTGACAGCATACCTGCACTGTTACCTGCTGGAGTCTACATCGTCTCCAGAACCTGGATCCCAGGAGGACAGGCCCTACTTCTATCTCACTGGCCACTTTTCCCCAGCACCCAAAACAACACCTTGCATAAAGTTAGTTAATATACTGAATACATCAGTTTTGCCCTCCCCTCACTGCTCTGGAAACTCATCAGCTGTAATTACACTGAAATGTCTGCCCCGACTCCCAGGCCTGGCCACGCAGAGTTGCCAAGTGGAAAGCAGCTGGACAGGCCATCCCTGTGGACTTCCGAGTGGCTGCGAGGAGGAGCTCACAATTGCTGTTGCTGCTGGCTTTCCCTGCCTGCAGTGTCCTGGTGTGCCCTGGGACCTGCTTTGAGCCAGGTTCAGACGGACTCCGAAACAGCTGCTCTGCCAAGAACCCAGAATCTTGAGATGGAGACAGATGGGACACAGCCGCCACAGCCTGAGACTCCTTCTTGCTCCAAGGTCCGGAGAATCTCCACCTCCCCCCGCTGCATCGCACCAGAGACTTGTCCTGTCTGTGGGTTTGGGGACGGGGAAAGCCCCAAGAGCTCGGGAAAGGGCACTTCCTGGCTCGTTATGAGGCAGTAGCACCCCAGATACATCAGTTCCCAGCCCCTCTGCAGGAGTCCGCGATGGGGAACAGGCAGGACTGAGCCAGGTGGCCCAGAGTGGAACCTCAAGGGAGGCCCCGGAAATGTGTGCTTGGGGAGAACCGGGTTGTTACCTTCAGCCCTGACTGCCCCAGGAGACGCCTGGAAAGGAAATCACTGAAATGTCCAATAGAGGGCGCTGGTTAGAGGCTATGGACTGGCCGGTTGCTGGGAGTCCGAGGTGGGCGGATTGCCTGAGCTCAGGAGTTTGAGACCATCCTAGGCAACATGGTGAAACCCCATCTCTACTAAAATACACACAAAAAATTAGCTGGGCGTGGTGGTGGGAGCCTGTAATCTCAACTATTCTCGTGAATTGCTTGGACCAGGGAGGCGGAGCTTGCAGTGAGCTGAGATAGCGCCACTGAACTCCAGTCTGGGCGACAGAGCAAGACTCTGTCTCCAAAAAAAAAAAAGGGGGACCAAATGGGCCAAAAGAGCCAGGCCCTTCCATATGTTCTGTATGTTCTGATTATGGAAAAGTGACCGTGATATAGTAATTTTTTAAAAAGTCAAGGTACAGAGTAAAACATCTCTGTTAGTATAAAATGCAACACATAAGCATATCATTTACCCATTTATACATACTGATACATGCACAGAAACAATTTCTGGAAGGAACACAAACTATGACCTGTGTTGGAGCACAGTGAGTGGCGTCACCATCCAGTGCCCAGGGAGCAGAGGTCTCGTGAGATGTCAGGTACCTGAGCAGTGATGCGCGGGAGATGGCTTTCACCGCCTCTCATGGGCTGCTCGGGAGTACCTCTTCCGAATTCTGTGTTCCGTGACATCACATGGGTAGCTGGGAATTGGCCAAGGTGGGAGTATTTACACCACGGAAATTGGCAAATGCTACTAATCAAGGTCCTCCCCACCACACACACCCACCCCCAGAGCTGGTTGTTAAGCTTTTACCACCACACCTGGAATAAAGTGTTCTGCTCTATAGAACCTCAGAGAGGACTTTGTGGTCACACATATATGTGGAAAATGCTGAATATGGGACCTCAAACAGCCTCTGTGGGCTCAGTTCCCCCATCAGCATAGTGAACCCTCCCAGAAGAGGTTGAGCAAGGAGGTCTAATGTAACTAATTGATTTTTACATGATACATGTTTTGTTACTATGTTCTCAAGGACATCCTAAGGAAAAGGCAGTATTTTTAGTTAAAATATTTCATGATCTATTTAGACCAATTTGCCTATAGAGTGTGTCATCCCCTCTAAAGCCATGATCTAAAGCCAGGGCAGTACAGCCACGAAGGGGTTAAGCATCCCCAGCTAGGAGCTCGTAATCGTCTCCATCTTACAAAGGAACAGAATGAGGCCTCAAGAGGTCAGGAACCTGCCCAAGGCCACATAACTGTGTGAAAAGGCAAAACTGAGGCCTGAGCACCCCTGGAAATGTGACTAGCTACATCCCTGGTTGAGTGATCTGAGCTCTGGCTTGGTGGGGTGCATGTGTGTACACATGCTGAACTTCAACCTGATGCAGCCGTAGATTAAAAAGCAAAGTGAAGCATCCCTGGCAAAGTCAGGAACACATCAAAGATGCAAATTATCACCACTGCACTCATTACTATATTGAAGGGTCTAGCCAGTGCAATAGACAAGAATAAAAAGGGGTACAAATATTGGAACAAGAGAGAGAAACCCCACAAAAAAATCAACTGCACACTGATAACATCTGAAATTTTTGTGTAAGATAAAGGTTACCAATTTACAATACCAACTGATATTTGTTAAGCACCCAGGCATGCACTGCGGAAGGCATGTGCGAGCCCCACGTGAGCAAAAGTCTAGATCTTTCCAGAAGCACAGCAGAGACCTGAACAACAGGAGAGCTGGCCCATGATCGCGCACAAGACTGTATTGTGAAAACGTCGCATTGCCCTCCAGTAGCCTGTAAGTTCAGGACATTGGCAGTCAAAAGTCCAAATGGGATTTTCAAAACAACTCAAATAGATGATTCTAAAATTCATTTGGAAGAGAAAATGTGAAAAATTAGCTAAGAAAAAGTGGAAAATGAAGAACACAAGGAAGAGCTCCCCACAACCAGTATCAAAACTAGAAAAATTAAGGTGATGCAGTGTTGGAGCAGGAAGTAACAAATAGATCAGGCCGGGTGCAGTGGTTCAGGTCTGTAACCCCAGCACCTTGGGAGGCCGAGGCAGGCAGATCACCTGAGGTCAGGAGTTCGAGACCAGCCTGGCCAACAGGGTGGAAACCCATCTCTACTAAAAATACAAAACTTGGCCGGGCACAGTGGCTCACGCCTGTAATCCCAGGACTTTGGGAGGCCTAGGCAGGCGGATCACGATGTTGGGAGTTCGAGACCAGCCTGGCCAACATGGTGAAACCCCATCTCTACTAAAAATATAAACATTACCCGACCGTGGTGGCAGGTGCCTGTAGTCCCAGCTACTCAGGAGGCTGAGGCAGAAGAATTGCTTGAACCCGGGAGTTGGAGATTGCAGTGAACCAAGATCTCGCCACTGCACTCCAGCCTGGGTGATTGAACAAAACTCCATCTCAAAAAATAATAATAATAAATAACAAATAAATAAATAAAATTTAAAAAATACAAAAATTAGCCAGCTGTGGTGGTGCATGCCTGTAATCCCAACTACTCAGGAGGCTGAAGCCGGAGAATCACTTGAACCGGGGAGGAGGAGGTTGCAATGAGCAGAGATTGTGCCACTGCACTCCAGCCTGGGCAACAAGACGAGACTCTGTCTCAAAAACAAACAAACAAATAAATAGATGAGAGTTATATCTAGGTTCTAGAAGATGGACCATAAACATATGGGAATTCAGAATTCCATAAAAGTAGCACATCACATCAATGGAAAAAATGAACTATTTATAACTAGGGAGGGACAGCCAGGTGCAGTGGCTCACGCCTGTAATCCCAGCACTTTGGGAAGCCAGCGCAGGCGGGTCACGAGGTCAGGAGATCGAGACCATCCTGGCTAACACGGTGAAACCCCGTCTCTACTAAAAAAAAAAAAAAAAAAAAAAATTAGCCGGGGGTGGCGGCAGGCGCCTCTAGTCCCAGCTACTCGGGCGGCTGAGGCAGGAGAATGGCATGAACCTGGGAGGTAGAGCTTGCAGTGAGCAGAGATCGGGCCACTGCACTCCAGCCTGGTGACAGAGCAAGACTCCATCTCAAAAACAAACAAACAAACAAACTAGGGAGGGACAGTTGGCCAACCATTCAGGGACAAGTATCCTTAGACTCCTACCCTGCCACAGGCAAAAATAAATTCCAAATAGAATTTGTCTAGCAAATGCAAAATCCAAAAGTATTAGAAAAATATGGCATATTTTTAGAATTCTGGACTGAAGAAGGCTTGCCTCATCAAAATATAAAAATCAAAAGCTTAGAAGAATGGACAGATTTTGCCTATGTAAAAATTATACAGTAAAACGCATCATTTGTCTTTTCTTAAAGGTTTTTTTTCCCTCAGCACTTTGAGCAAGGCATCAGCAATAGGAAATACAAAGGCTAGAAGAAAATAATACTTTGACAAATCTAGTCAGGAGAGCATTCGGTGAGGATACTTGCATGAAACCTTCAAAAAATCAATGCCATGGAAGGGGAGGTGGGTGTTCTAGAATAAGAGAGACTCCAATTTGGCTGGGCGCTGTGGTTCATGCCTGTAATACCGGTGCTTTGGGAGGTTGGGGTGGGAAGGTTGCTTGAAGCCAGGAGTCCAAGACAGCCTGGGCAACATAGTGAAATCCCATCTCTACAAACAAAAAATTTTAAAATTAAAAAATATATATATATTTTGAAATGGAGTCTCGCTCTGTCGCTCAGGCTGGCGTGCAATGGAGGAATCTCGGCTCACTGCAACCTCCACCTCCCGGGTTCAAGCGATCCTCTCACCTCAACCTCCTGAGTAGCTGTAATTACAGGCACCTGCCACCATACCCAGGTAATCTTCATATTTTTAGTAGAGACGGGATTTCACCATGTTGGCCAGGCTGGTCTCAAACTTCTGACTTCAAGTGATCTGCCCACCTCGGCCTCCCAAACTACTAGGATTACAGACGCGAGCCATGGCACCCGGCAAAAATTTTTCCTGAAAGAGAGACTAAAAATCATAATAATCAAATGCAATTTATGAACCTTGATGGCTGTTTTTTTAAAGCTATAACATATGAAGCACCTGAGGAAATCCAAATATGGACTGGGAATTGAAAGCTACTGTAAAATTACTGATAATATTTTTAGGTGGGTGATGATTTCAGAGTAACCTAGTCACATGTCTTTATTCTCAGAAGATGCGTGAAGGGTTTGGAGTGATTCAACCACAAACCATAAAATATTAGTGACTATTGAATGTAGGTGAAGCGTATACAGGAGTTCACATGGTATTCTTTTAATTTTCCTATATATTTAAATTTGAGAAATAGATTTCATTAGATAAGGTGTGATGCTAGAATGGGATTTATAGAAGCTATGACAGTGAATAACAAAATAACCCACCGTCCTACCGAAGTGCTAGAAAATTACCAATGCCCCTGAGTATTTCTCCCGTAGAGGTGACCTCTATCTTGAATGCTGTGCTAATTGTTCCCTTATGGTTTTTTTTTTTTGAGACAGAGTCTTGCTCTGCTGCCCAGGCTGGAGTGCAGGGCGCCAAGATCATGTCACTGCACTCCAGCCTGGGTAACAGAGAGAGACTCAGTCTCAAAAAAAAAAAAAAAAAAAATGTGTAGCTTGAAGAGGGAAGAACTGTATTGCTGTGAAGAGACTGGGCATGGTGGCTCACGCCTGCAATCCCAGCACTTTGGAAGGCTGAAGCTGGAGGATCTCTTGAGCTCAGCAGTTTGAGACCAGCCTGGGCAACATAGTGAGATGAGACCCTATCTCTACTAAAAATTTTTTTTTTTTTTCTTTTTTTTGAGACAGAGTCTGGCTCTGTTGCCCAGGCTGGAGTGCAGTGGCTGGATCTCAGCTCACTGCAAGCCCCGCCTCCCGGGTTCACGCCATTCTCCTGCCTCAGTCTCCCGAGTAGCTGGGAGTACAGGCGCCCGCCACCTCGCCCGGCTAATTTTTTTTGTATTTTAGTAGAGACGGGGTTTCACCGTGTTAGCCAGGATGGTCTCGATCTCCTGAACTCATGATCCGCCCGTCTCGGCCTCCCAAAGTGCTGGGATTACAGGCTTGAGCCACCGCGCCCGGCTTCTACTAAAAATTAAAAAAAAAAAAAAAAAAAGCCTGGTGTGGTGGTGCGCACCTGTAGTCCCAGCTACTCAGGAGGCTGAAATGAGATGATTGCTCGAGCCTGGGAGATCAAGGCTGCAGTGAGCTGTGATTGTGCCACCACCTGAGTCACAGAGGGAGATCCTGTCTGGAACTAAAAATAAAAAAGGCATTAAGAGAGGCAAATTGTTATTTATTCACAATCAGAGCTGGGCGCGATGGCTCATGCCTATAATCCCAGCACTTTGGGAGGCCAAGGCTGGTACATCACCTGAGGCTGGGAGTTCGAGACCAGCCTGGACAACAAGGCGAAACCCCGTCTCTACTGAAAATACAAAAAATTAGCCAGGCATGGTGGTGTGTGCCTGTAGTCCCAGCTACTCGAGAGGCTGAGGCAGGAGAATCGCTTGAACCCAGGAGGTGGAGGTTGCAGTGAGTTGAGATTGTGCCAAAGCACTCCGGCCTAGGTGATAGAATGAGACTCCGTCTCAAAAAACAAACAAAACAAAACAGATTCAGCCATTTCTTGCTTTATATATTTGACAAAATTCCTAATACTTTTGTATTCCTAATTTTTTTTGTATAATACACTTGAAATATAATGAAATAAAATTACTTTATTTCAAAAATTAAAGGTTTGTGTAATTATTTTTAATGCTAATACTTACAATGTGCCAAGATTATGTATATTTCAATGATTACACTTATGATTTAAAAAACTGAGATTTCAACTTTAAAATACGTGAATGGATACAAAATTTTTCAAACTCTTTTAGGGAGTCCATGAGGGGCGAGCTGGAAGACCATAGACCTAGGGAAACTCTTGCACACTAGGAAAGTGTATGAGAACGTTCCTGGCAGCCTGGTTGGTGATGGCAAAAACTGGAAACTCAAATTGTGGTGCATTCTGGAAAGTACAAATGAATGAACTCCATTCAGTAACACACAACATGAACACGTCTTGGAAAATCTGTTGAATGTAAAAAGAGAATGATTCCAGTTTTATAACGCTCAGAAATAAGCAAAAGTACTTGTTACATATAATAACTAAACTATCTTTTAAAAAGCAAGGGAACAGGCAGGGGCTTATGTCCGTAATCCTAGCTCTTTGGGAGGCTGAGGCATAAGAATCACTTGAACCTGGGAGGCGGAGGTTGGAGTGAGCTGAGATCGTGCCACTGCACTCCAGGTTGGGTGACAGAGTGAGATTATACCTCAAAAAAAAATTATAGTAGCTGCTAACTTGATTACTTCCTCTTCCATGTCACTGAGCACAATGCATTGAAAACCAACTGACTTGCAATAAGTTTATAAAGCAATCACTAGTCATTCACTTTTTCAATTCTGACATCAATATCTCTCAGTGCACCTACATCTGACAGTCTAGAACTTTCTGCAACCTGCAGTGATATATCAAAGAAAAGATTTAAGCGTGGGGAAGGGAAAGTAGGAAAATCATCACTTGTGAAAGGGAAGTGGGAAAGGGGAAATGTAGAGAAGAGGACATTTGGAAGTTTGTCTGAATAGAGTCCTGAAGACCGTCAGTTTCTTGCAACTCCTTGGAAAATCATTGTGTGCATCTCTGTTTGAAACCATTGTTCTAGAATACATCCCTAAGAGTAGAGCTGCTGTGTGGTAGGATATGCGTGTGTTCGACTTCACAGTACAAAAGCCAAACTCTTTTCTTACGTGGTAGTACAAAGTGACATCCTCACCAACTATGTGTGAGAGTTCCAGGTACTCCACATCTTTGCCACCACTTGGTACTGTCAGGCTTTTTCATCTTTGCCAATCTGATGAATGTATAATTGTATACCATGAATAAATGGCTTTAGTTTGAATTTCTCTGATTACAAATGAGGTTGAGCATATACTCATAAGTGTACTTGCCAAGCATGGTTTCTCCTTTGTGAAATCCCTATTTGTAGACTTTTTCTTTCCTATTTTATATGGAGTAATTTGTTCCTTTGTCATGAGTAGCTGTTCTTTATCATTCTTTAGACCAATCCCTTGCAAATATTTTCTTCTAGTTTGTGACTTTTTTTTTTTTGCCCTCATTTGATGAACAGTGCTTTTACAACCTGTTTAAGAAATCCTTTCCTTGGCCGGGCGCGGTGGCTCAAGCCTGTAATCCCAGCACTTTGGGAGGCCGAGAGGGTCAGATCACGAGGTCAGGAGATCGAGACCATCCTGGCTAACATGGTGAAACCCTGTCTCTACTAAAAAATACAAAAAACTAGCCTGGCAAGGTGGCTGGCGTCTGTAGTCCCAGCTACTCTGGAGGTTGAGGCAGGAGAATGGCGTAAACCCAGGAAACGGAGCTTGCAGTGAGCTGAGATCCGGCCACTGCACTCCAGCCTGAGCGACAGAGCGAGGCTCCGTCTCAAAGAAAACAAAAAAGATAATCCATTATCTCTGTCATAAATCAAGTTTCCAGAGATGCATGGGGTGTATATATTGGCCCTTTCCTTCTATTTCCTTACCTGGTTTCTTCATTCCCATGTCAATGCTACACTTTCTTCCTTGAGAGAACTTTACAAGTCTTTTTTTTTTTTTTTTTTTGAGATGGAGTCTTGCTCTGTCGTCCAGGCTGGAGTGCAGTGGTGTGTTCTCAGCTCACTGCAAGTTTCACCTCCCGGGTTCACACCATTCTCCTGCCTCAGCCTCCTGAGTAGCTGGGACTACAGGTGCCCACCACCATGTCTGGCTAAATTTTTTTGTATTTTCAGTAGAGACAGGGTTTCATCGTGTTAGCCAGGATGGTCTTGATCTCCTGACCTCTTGATCTGCCTGCCTCGGCTTCCCAAAGTGCTGGGATTACAGGTGTGAGCCACCGCGCCCGGCCTACAAGTCTTGATATCAGGCAGGATATTTCTTTTGTTTGTTTGTTTGTTTTGAGGCGGAGTCTCGCTCTGTCACCCAGGCTAGAGTGCAGTGGCGCGATCTCTGATCACTGCAAGCCCCACCTCCCAGGTTCATGCCGTTCTCCTGCCTCAGCCTGCTGAGTAGCTGGGACTACAGGTGCCCGCCACCATGCGCTGCTAATTTTTTTGTAGTTTTAGTAGAGACGAGGTTTCACCATGTTAGCCAGGATGGTCTGGATCTCTTGACCTCGTGATCCGCCCACCTTGGCCTCCCAAAGTGCTGGGATTACAGGCGTGAGCCACCGCACCTGGCCGATTTCTGGCAGGATATTTCATCCTTCATCATCTTATCTTCCTCTTCTCATGGGTCAAGGCTATTCTTTTTTTTTTTCTTTTTTTGACAGAGTTTTGCTCTTGTCGCCCAGGCTGGAGTGCAATGGGGCAGTCTCGGCTAACTGCAACCTCCACCTCCCGGGTTCAAGCAATTCTCCTGCCTCAGCTCCCAAGTAGCTGGGATTACAAACATTTGCCAACAGGCCCAGCTAATTTTTTGTACCTTAGTAGAGACAGGGTTTCACCGTGTTGGCCAGGCTGGTCTCAAACTCCTGATTCGCCTGCCTCAGCCTCCCAAAGTGCTGGGATTACAGGCCTGAGCCACTGTTCCGAGCCAGGTCAAGGCTATTCTTAATCCAAGCTCCTCAAATATCTTCATCGGGTTTTTTTGGGGGAATAACTGACATGCTTATAACATTGAATCTTTCTGCCCAAAACTGTGGTGTCTCTCTCTATCTGGTCTGATGTTCTTTCATGTCTCCAAAAAAAAGCTATAATTTTTCCTATGTGCTTTATATTTTTGTTGGTTTTAAATATATCTTTCATTAATATGCTTTGACTTTCCCCTTCTTCATCCTATGCCTTTTGTTTATTGTTCTTATCTTATTGCTTTGGTTAGGATATATAGTAACAATGCTGAATAAAAGTAATAATAGTAGTTTTCCTATTTTCTTTTCAATAAGGCTAGTCAAGGGAAGCAGTGAGAATGGAGAAGGAACAAAATAATCTGTAACTCATTGTGATCAATTAGTTATAAACACCACTGCACTCAGACCAGCCCATTACTGTTTTTGATAGTAAAGTGTATTGCTTATTGTTTAACAAATATAAAATAGACTGAGAGAACATTTTTGGTCTACCTCCTGAACACAGATCCCTTGTCTCTTATCTTGTGCTGCCTCCCCAACCCCTCAAAGATTATCTGGCTTGGAAGGGCACAGTGGTTTATGCCTGTAATTCCAGCACTTTGGGAGGTGAAGAGGTGAGGATTGCTTGAAGCCAGAAGTTTGACATACGGCTGCACTTCAGCCTAGGTGACAGAGTGAGACCCTGTCTCTAAAAAAGGAACAAAACAAAACATTACCTGGCTCATGGCTCGTGGTGGATGCTCAATGAATGTCTATTGATTTAGTGAGCAGGTGTATTTCCTCCAGCCATAGATGAGTGTCCATCTAACTGCACCATATCAGTGTCTGGTCTTAAAATTTTTTGATATTTCATTTTGGTTTTAATGTTTATCTTTTTGACTTTGAACAATTTTATATGTTTATTAAAAAATAAAGAAAAAATGTACTCCTCTGCTCTAACTCCACTAATGTCTTCCTGTATCACTTGAAATAAAATTCAAAATTATTTGCAGAGCCTCCAAACCTCCCCACCATTAAACATGATTGCATGTCTGGCTACCTCTGTGAACCCATCATTCATCACTCTCCTCCTTGCCCAATTTACCCAGTTACATTAGTCTCATTGCCTGTCCCTCTGCCTGGAAGGTTCTTCTCCCAGATCTGTGCATTTCTTAAGCCCTTGCTTCTTTCTTTCTTTCTTTTTTTTTTGAGGCAGAGTTTCGCTCTGTTCCCCAGGCTGGGGGTGCAGTGGTGCAATCTTGGCTCATTGCAACCTTCACCTTCCAGGTTCAAGTTATTCTCCTGCCTTAGCCTCCTGAGTAGCTGGGACTACAGGCACGTGCCACCATGGCCAGCTAATTTTTGTATTTTTAGTAAAAACGGAGTTTCACCATGTTGGCCAGGCTGGTCTTGAACTCCTGACCTCCAGTGATCTGCCCACCTCAGCCTCCCAAAGTGCTGGGATTACAGGCATGAACCACCATGCCCGGCCCTTTGCTTCTTTCAAAAAGTTACCCAATAGTCAGCAAGATGGTCCCTGACCTCTTCATCTAAAATAGCCCCTTCCACTCCCTACCTCCTTACTGTGCCTTATTCTCCTTCCTATCAGTTACATGTCTTCGTAATACCTGATGTTATATTACATATCACCTGTTGGTTTGTTTTGCGTCAGCCTCACCCCATAGATTGCAAGCTCCATCCGCAAGACGAGAACGGTATCTGACAAAGTCACGACTGCCCCACATATATTTGTGGAATCGGTGTGTTTGCTTTTCACCCTCCACGAACTGGCCATCCATGCCCTTTTCCAATTTTCTTTCTCTTTCATTCTAGCTCTTTATGTAGAAACATACTAATTCACCTTGTCATGTTTCTGATAAGCATTTTCCCCAATTGTTCCTTGTATTTTTCATTGTTTTATCTTTGGAATGCACAGAAACCTCTGTTTCTTATGTAGACAGCTTTGCTATTCTTCCCTTGTGTCCTCCCCACACAGCAGATAATGATCCAGCTAATCCTCTTTCATAGTTTTAAAGGTTGCCTTTTATACACTGAATACTTTAATCCATCTGTAATTGATCTGTGGCAAGGTGGGAGGTGAAGATTGTTCCACCTTTCCCTCCAATTAGCCAGTTTTTCCAAATATCATATATGCAAAACAATTTTTCCTTTTCCACAAATTTGCAGAGGTTTCCTTATCACAGATTAAATTTTCACCTATTCTAGAGTCTATCTCTGAGTTACATAATCTGTTGATTATATAATGTAATCTTATGAGCACAAGCCCTGCAGCCAACCTATCTGGGTTTAAATTCCGGATCTACCAATGGCGCTGTGTGACCTTGCGCCAGTTCTTATTTTCTCTGTGCCTTGGTTTTGCGAAATGTAGATGACGATAACAGAAAATTGCCATTTCCTAGGCCTCAAAATCATCAAATACCAGCAATTCTGTATGGTTAAAGGTAATACCTACTTCCTAGGGTTGTTGTGAGCTTCAAGGTCAAATGCTAGAAAGAGTGTCCGTCACCCATGCACAAGGGGCAATCACTCCTCTTGAAGCAACTGCCCCTCTTCATGATGTGTCTCTTTAAAAATTCTCCAGCTGAATTCATATGTTTATTCTCCCAGATGTGCTTTAGAACCATTTGGTCAAGCTTCCAAGATAACTCTACTGGGATCTGATTGGGATTGCATTTAACTAATAAATGAGTTTGGGGAGCGCTGACATCTTTGCAATCCTTGTCCTCCCACCCCATGCCCACTGGTCTCCCTGGTGACTCCAGTCTCCTCTGAGGGCCCCAGCAGAGTTGGTTTCATGTGCTCTGGAAGGGAAAGGAAGGGAGAAGGTGGACCACACTGAACATCTGGAACCACTACCAGCCTGCATCTGGAGGATCTAACACAGGGCTGGGCAAGGAAGGGGGCTCATCTTATTAAATCAGGATTTTCAGACTAAGGCATCTCTGTCAAGTAGGAATCATGTCAATAAGAAACTTTCCAGAAAATCTCATCTAATTCCTCCGGCTGGAGCACTGCAGTGCCAGGGCGCAGGCAGCCTGTGGGCTTAATGTGCTGAATTACTCAGAAGCTGTAGACTTGTCCTCACCAAGGACTTCGCGAAATGACTCCAAATTAGACTGCCTCCTTAGCTGTCAGGTGGCTGAGGCTGGGTACTGTGGGGAGGAAGGGTTATTATTATTTTTTAAAATTTATCATCATCATCATCATCATCTACTATTCATTCATTCATCTTGAGAAAGCATTCCAAAGGCCTGTGGAGTTAGCAGCCACTTCAAGAGCTCTGGGTGGCCAGAGCAGATCCCCAGGAAGGCCCTCATGTCCCTGAGACAGACCAGAGGGTCCTGAGCCCAAGGAAGTGGCCCTTGAACCACATACGTGCTGTCCAACCTTGGCAGGGGAGAGGTGCCTTGAGAAAAGAGGGAGGGCTCACTGCGCAGAACTGGCCAGGCCCAGACCTGAGGACTCGCCCTGCGTTTGGTGTCAGCTATGAAGCCCAGGTGCCCACAGGGCAGGGATCCCTCAGCCACTGCCCAGCTCTGGTTGGCTGCGATCACTGAGCTCAAATGGGCAAAATCCCCCCGAGCTTCAGAGGCAGAGTGAAGAGCCCCAGGGAAGCAGGACCGCCAGAGCCCAGAGGGCATCTGAGGGGAGGAACCGGTGAACTTGGAGGCCTCTAGGCAGAGGGCATGGAGTTCCAGGTGGCCAGTCTGAGTGAGGTCTGAATGCAAACCCTGTTATGTTGACTCCAGGCCATGGGGACCCAAAGCATCTCCACTGCAAAGTCATTCCCTGGGGTGATACCTGCTCATCCCACAGCCTCCGCCCAGGGTTCCCTGGCCCTGAGCACCTTTCTCATCCATGCTGGGGATGAGGCCCCTGTGTGAATCAGGGCATACTGGTCTCCTCACACTGGCTTCTACCTGTCTTCCCCATGGGTTCTGAACCCCTGAGGGCATGTATTGCACACAAGTGCCTGTCAGTTCCTCATGCCTAGCACAGTGGCAGCAGAGGACACTTAACTGGGGACAGGTCTGCTTTCCTCTGGGGCACTTTTGGCTGTCACATGACAGGGTGCCCCTCTGGCATTCATGGGCAGTCCCACACCACAAAGAATTATCCTGTGCCAGTGCCCACAGCCCCGGTGGTAAAGCCCTGCCTGTAGGTAGTGTAGGGGTAACCAGAGGACAGCCCCCAGATCCTCTATATGGCTGCCACCTACTCAGGACCAAGGGCACCGCCACAGTCCACCCAGCTCACCCCCCGTGGCCTCTCCTTCGCTGCAGGCCTGCTGGGGGAGAGAGTAATTAGAGGCAGAATGGAAATCTCCTGACTTCACAAATGTGACTTTGCAAAATGAGGCGGGAAGACAAATCTGTCTTCACTACTATTCATTAAAGAAAGTCCTTTATAAACCCCAAATTAACAATTTCTCATTTAAAGATGGGCGATTATCATTCTTTTCTGGCAATTTGTAGCTTTCAAAATGCTGAAATGTGAAAATTACTGGGGGGAAAATTCCAGCTGTGGTCACAGAAAATGGAAATCTGCTTCAAGACAACTGATAAACATACTTGAAATGATCAATAACCTCAGGTTCAAAAGTAATGCTCACATACATATGTGTGAAGTGACTGCTTTGGTAATAGAAACGCTCTGTGTGATCACATTAAGGTCAACATTCTGCATCCAGGTGGCTCGGAGCCCCAAGTTACTGGAAAATCAAATGATTCATCTGGCAGGATCTTACCCAGCTTGGAGATTCTTTGACTAAGGATGGTGACAACACAGGGTTGAAATTCTTACCTTAGGTTTTGCAATGCTTGGGTTCCTGCCATCTTTCTAACTAATCCACCAGGCACCTCTGAGGGAGGTGGGTGACCCTGTGCAAAGGAGGAATTGTGCAAATACTAGGAATGGAAAAGGCCTTTCTGAAATGACACTTCATTGTTCATAATTGACACCTTCACTGAGACCTCCCCTGCCAGTACTAAGAATAAGACAGAGTCTGAATCCTGCTTCTGCCCCGGGCCAACCCCAGGGACCCCTCTGCCTCTGGATCTAAGATATCAAAGTAGGTCCAATAAGATAGAACATGAAGATAATTGAGACCCTCTGGTTTTATGGGGGAAACTGAGCAGAGATGGTCTATATGGGTTAAAGAGGTGTGTAGCCATCCTACGGAAGCACCCTGGGTCAGCAGCCCACAGCGCCATCTCTCTCCTTCCCCAGACCTCAGGCTCCTCAGGTGGAGGGCACCAGCAGAGGATCTGAAGCCTGTTTGCCAAGTGAGTAAAGAAGATGCTACTATGAATTCCAAACCATCTCCACAAAGGATAGGACTGAATGACATGGCCTTAAAATGTGGCAAGACAGACCTGGGTTGAGCAGGTGGAGGGGCTGTCACGGAAGAATCTGAGCCAGACACACAGCAAACCCTAACCAAGGTAGAGCCACACAGGAGGACTGCCCTGGAACCTTGTTTCTCTTCAGCCTTCAGCAGAAGAGCCAGCCTCTGTGTGGGTGGCGATAGAAACGGTGGCTGATGGTGACCGGCATTCACTGTGTGCCCAGCTTGGCACGGCACCCTTTGCTTGCATTGGACCAGCTGAGGAGGAAACTGAGACTTGGAGAATTAACCACCTGAGGATGGAAAGTCAGGTGGTCTGAGTTCAAAGCTGTGAACCTAGCCCTGAGTGGGCTGCTCGTGGGGGTGTGATGTTATCACGCACTTCACCTCTACTACACCATTCCCCTCCCCCAGAAACCAAGCTGTCTGCAAGACACCTGTGCCCTAGAAGCAAAGGGCATGCGCGGTTCCGCTGTGTGGAGTGGTTTGATCTGGTTAGCTAAGGGGAGCCTCCACCAGGAGGAGGGGCCTCTCTGGCCTCTGGACACAGCTGTGCGCCTCTCCCACAAGTTCTACCCAACTTCAAATAAAGATGATGAACTCGGCCGAGAAGAGAAGAAAAAGGAAAACTTGAAACAAGAGCAAACATCGCAGCTTCCCCCAAGCACTGTCCGGTATCCACCAGCAGGGGTGGTCAAAACTCTGGCTCTCCTCTCCCAGGACGGGCGTCCATTGTCCCGCCCTTCTCCCCGCAGGCAAGGGGCTCTGCCTTGGCCCCCGACCCTGGCAAGAAGTCAGTGCCAGTGGCCTTGGCTCAGAACCCAAGGCTTGTGGAGGGGACGAGGTCAGGATTTGGAGGGATCCAGGCCAGTTCCCGCTGCAAGTGCGGCTCAGCCAGAGTCCCCTGCCCGGGCTGGCTGCTCTGTGTGCAGAAAGGGACCCTCACCCTTGCCTCTGGGCGGCTGTGCCACACTGGAGGGCAGGTAAGGTGCTGGGTGCAAGGACACCTCTTTCTCGTTTCTATGGCATCCCAGGCCCCAGGTGGCGTGGTAGGAGAGGTGCCTCGGAAACTGCCACGCAGAGCCATCAAGCATGGCTTCTGACAGTCTGGACTGCACACACCTCTGCACGCTCGGAGGCCGGGCCAGGCTGGGGTGGGGTCTGCCCCTCTTTCTTTCCTTTCTCGGCCTGGTCAGGCTCGGCTTTTGTTATTCATAGCGGGGTGCCTCTCTCTTCCTGGGGTCAGGCGGCCACTTCCAAACCCTCATGGCGCTCAGTTCTCTGCCGGGTCCCCGCGGAGCCAGGTGCATCGGGGAAGTCGGATGGGGGGCGGGGAGAAGGGGAAAGCGAGAAGGTGGGGGTAGGAGATCTGTGTCCTCCCGGGCCCGGGCCTGGGGGCCTGGCCGCTAGCGGTCAGGCTTAATAGGATCAGGTCTGTGTAATCCCATTTCAGCCATTGTCATTCAGGAGGCCGCGGGGCTGAAGCTGGGGGGCCCGGCCCTTTAGGGCGACGGCGGCCACACCAGAGATGCACCGGCATGACAAAGGCCGTCAGGGACCCAGTGGCGGTGAAATAAAGAGATGAAGGCTTTGGGGGTGGGTGCCCGGAGTGACGTCCGCCCCCCGCCCCCGGGCCTGGCCCTGCCTCAGGCTTTCGCCTAGGGCCCAGGCCGCTCTCGGGCCGTGGGTGCACCCTCGGGGTTCGGCCCCCGGTTTAGGTCTCAGGCCCCCGGGAGTATCAGGAGAACAAGGTCGCCCGAGATGGGCCGCCGCGTCCCGCTACGGCCTCCCTGCCTCCCTGGGTGTCCAAGCTGCCAGGCCGGTAGCAGCCGGACCTCCTGCCTCTCTCCCTCAAGGCCCACGGGGTGCACGACTTCTTGCAGGACCAGGCCTGGCGGCCTACCCCTGGGCTACCCTGGCCTCGGTTTCCCTCGCCCTAGCCTAGCGTGTGGCGCAGCTCTGGGCCGGTTCCAGAGAGAGGATGAGGGTGTGCCCGACTGCGGCATGAAGGGGATGGGCTGTGGGGGCGCTGGGAGTCAGTTTAGGAGCAGAGAGAGAGAGAGAGAGAGAGAGAGAGACAGAGAGAGGTAGAGAGAGAGAGAGTGTGTAGGGGCGCCTGGCGGTGGAGGCTGGGGTGTTGATGGTGGACTGCGGAGGTGGGGAGCTGGAACAGCCCATAGGCCAGACCCGGAAGAGCTCTGAAGTCCAGGTGGGGGTGGGGGCAGTGTGAACTGCGGAGGGGGTCATCCCAGGGACAGAAAGTGGGGGGTGTTCCATGCGTTGGAGGTTGGGGGTATGTGGGGAGAGCTCAGAGGCCAAACCCTGGCGGTGGGGGGAAAGTGGACTGTAGGATGCCGGGTGGGAGTCACAGACAAGAGTGGTGCGGGGTGCGGGAGTCCTCTAGGCAGTGGGGAAAGAATGGGGGGAGGGGCTTCCCGCCACGGAAGGGATACACTGTGAGAGGGAGCAGTCCACAGGGGTGGACTCGGGGGCACAGGGACCGTTCAGCTTTGCTGGGTGCCTGAGGGCAGCATTTTTGGCTGAGCCAGTGGGGTCGGACCCTTGGCTATTTGGAATGTGGAGAAACTCGGCAAAGCAGGGTTGGACGTGAAAGGGAATGGCACATGCACACACACACTCCCACTGTCACCTGCTCACGCCCACACATACTCAAGCACTTGCACACCCGTCCACACGCGCACACTCACATCCCTGCTCATCACAGAGCCAACTCCGTGGGGATCGAGGGAGGCACTCACAGGGACCTTTTTGAGTTCAAGCCGGAAAATCTGAGCGGGTTCCAGGGCAGCAGCACCAGGCACGGGCCACCAGGACCTGGGGCAAGGGGCAGCCTCTCTGGGGGTGGGACTCCCGCCAAGCCATGATCCGCCATTGGTCCCCCAGTCCAAGAAGCCTGGATCCTCCCGCGGCTCCCAAATGCGTGGGCCTGCCCCCTGCCCCAGCGGAGCAGAGCTTGCCGACTGCAGTGACAGTGTGCTGCCTGCCTCCCAGGCCCCCTGTGCCAGCCAGGCCTCAGTGCAGCGCTGCCGGGAGACTCGGTGCAGTCAGTCCAGTCCCACCTGTCCAGGGGAACTGCGGCTTGACCTTTCCCCAAAGCCACGGAGGGTAGGGGGGAAGTCAGCTTAGGCCCCCACTTCTGAACTGTTCAAATAGGCAATCAATTTTTATGATGTAATTTATAATTTATGCAGGTTGTCTTCATACATATGGTGTTGCTTTTGTGCGTCGGTGTTTCAGGTGCTTTATTACTCTGCCGGTGTGATCTGCATTCATGTTCGGTTACCAAGATCATATTTCTCCTGTTTACACCATAAGGGCCTAAAATGAAGATTAATGCCACCTCCCTTCATCCGGACTGTCCCTGTAGAGCCCCAACTTTAGCTTCCCCCAAGACCCCAGAGCCCTGCTACCCTGGAACTGGGCCCTGAGCACTGCACTGAAGCTGCCTGGGAGGCCCCAGTGGCCAGAAGGTTAGAGCAGGCCACCTGCTCTGGCTGTGCATGCCTGGGCAGATGCCTGGGGTCTGGGGACAGAAATAGGTGTGTGCACTGGAATCTCCTTCCCTGGGAAGCCACAGCTGGGCATAAGTGAGCCACTCTGCCACATCGCCACTGAAGTCCAGCAGGGGAAAGAAGAGGGCCCCAAGTGGGTCTCTGCTGCCAGCGCTGCCGAATGCGTGGGCTCCAGCCACTTGGGACTAGGAAGGCCCTGAAGTGAGAACCAAAGGGTGATCCAGAGGCTCCTGAGGCCAGAAAGCTAGAAGGTCACTCCCGGCTTTCAGTGCACCTAGAACCACCTGTCATGGGGCATAGCACCTCGGCTCTGTTCCCGACAGGTCTGGGGCTGGAGGGAGCAGCCCTGGAGGCCCTGTGCGAGCCTCACCAGACGCAGCTGAAATAATTAAGCCCATTAAGCTCAAACAGAAACAAGACGGAGAGGGTGCTGACCCCAAGAGAAAGGGTTCTTGGAATGCAGGTACCAGTGATGTGCCCAGGCTGGTATAAGCATCCAGGCTGAAGGCCAGACCTACAGAGAGCCATAGAGTCAGGATGTCCTGCGAGGCAAACCCGGGCTCAAAAAAGCCTGGAGGGCCACTCCCTGCTCTCCATTTAGCTGACAAGCCATCTGTGAAAGAACCACCCAGGGGGCTGAAGACAGGAGGCAAAGGCTGGATGCACAAGCATGCACTAAATCTCGAAAATTCCAGAGCAGGTTGGGATTTGAGCAGCCTCCAGTGCAGGTGGTCCTGGCTGCTGGGAAGGTAGTCCTGGGCTCCTCCTGGAAGAGGAAGTTGCTTGAGGCCCAGGACCAAGCTAAAGAGGGCCCTGCCCCACGAACTGGGAGATGGCTGTGGATTTTCAGCATACCTTTGGTTCTCCAAGGGGGCAGGGGTTCCTGACTTGCCAGGGAGCAAGGGCAGTCACTGGGTGGAGTGACTGTTCTTGTGGCCCTCCTCCGACCTCTGCCTAGGTCGGTGGCTGCGGGGTGCAGGCAGCCCTGAGGCATCCCAGTGCATGGCTAGGGGCGCAGGTCCAAGGAGCTCCCAAGTGTAATTATTTGATCTGCAGATGTAAGTGGAATTTATTGTAACAACAAATATAGTGATGTCAAAACCCAACCTTGGATTAAAGCCGGCAGCCAAAGGGGAAGTGTATTAATTTCCAACAGCATCTCAGGCCAGAGCCTATTAGAACAAGCTATTCTTCAGGCCCCCCCATCAGAATTAATCATTGGGAGTTAATTTGAAGCGCAGACAAGTTGCTGTTAATTTAGTGCAGGGAGGACGGGATGGAATAAAAAGCGGAGGTGCTGGCCGAGCCTCGTGGGTCTCATTAATCAGCCAGCTGAGACGGCCTGGCTTGATTACAATTTGCAAAAAAATTCATTAGGGCCCGGGCGATTGACAATTTTTCTCTCTGCCTGTGATGTGACTCATTAGGCAGCCAAATGAAAGCCATGATGACGGCCATGATGACAGCGGCCATCAAGCGCCGCTTGTTTATCTTCCTCCCCTCGGCCTGTCTCCCGGGCCTTGGCCTCCCTGCCGGGCTCTCGGGGGCGCCCGGGCGCTCAGGGGTTGGGGCGGGAGGGGGTCAGCGCCCCGAGGAGCAGGAGGGCGGGCGGCGTCGGCCAGCTCGGGCCCTCTCCTCCTCGTGTCTCCATAGGGCAAGGACCTCGAGACTGGGAGGGCCCGGAGCTCGGTCCCAGGAGCGGGGCTTCCTGACGGCGGCCTCCAGCTCCTAGTGGGTTTCGCTTTCCCGCCGGGTTTGCGCGGTCAAGGCTTCCGGTCCCTCTGCCCCTCAACCCTGCCACGGGCTTTTGGAGAAGGCAGGTGGGAGTTACACTTGTTACGGTGGAAGGGGATGTCGGGGGCACTCCAGGATCTGCGGGGAGTCCCAGGGTCTCTTCCCCCGACCCGCAGTGCCGGCGGGGCAGAGGCCGCAGCTCCTCCACCTTCCCAGCTAAACTCTTCGCCCCCAGCCACCGGCAGACTGGCTCAGGTGTGTGGGTCGGGAAACGGCGTCCCTGCGGGCCTCGAATGCTGCAGCAGCGTCGTGTGGCCAGTGGGGACCTGCCCCGAGCAGACGGCGCTCACCGGCGACCTGCGCTCTGCGCGTCCTGGCGGGTGGGATCCGGGCCTTGCGGCCCCCGCGCCAGGCCAGGGCGCGACCCGGGCGCCATCCCCTCCCTGTCAGGTTTCATCGCGCTGGGCGGGGCGCGGCCAAGAGCCTCTGCAGCTCTCGGCGCCCCGCAGAGCCGGCCGAGGCCCTCGGAGGACTGGCCCTTCTATTTTACTGGGATCAAAAACCAAGCCTGGGCCATTTTCTGCCACCGGAACTGTTGGGAACGCGGCGGGAAAGGGTGACTCGGTCGCTCCCAGCCTTCACCCTGCGCCTGAAGTT
This sequence comes from Macaca thibetana thibetana, assembly GCF_024542745.1. Taxonomy (NCBI): domain Eukaryota; kingdom Metazoa; phylum Chordata; class Mammalia; order Primates; family Cercopithecidae; genus Macaca; species Macaca thibetana. The sequence goes on along the minus strand of NC_065589.1, from coordinate 6,468,728 downwards.
TGGGTGGAGGTCTTGGTCCCCAGGCCCCTCCAGCGTGGGGAGGTGACGGCCTGTAAGTAGTAAAAATTAAGTCAATATTAGTGTTAAACCCATGGCGGGCCGCGCTTCCCCTTCTTGGGCTGAGAACCGCGCCAAAGGCCTAGCGCCGCTGTATTGCAGCGGCTTTCCGGCCTCCCCTCCTTCCCCCACTCGAAAGGCTGAGGCTGGCGAAGCCCCGGCTTCTCTCGCGCTTCGGGCTGCTGGCTTGGTGGCACCATGCTCACCCTCGCTGGCCCGCTGCACGCCCCTGGGCGCCCGGGGTCTGTCCGCCGCAGCCTCCCGCGGGCCGGACCGCAGTATCTGGCGGCGCGCTTCTGGGTCCGGTAGGGAGCTCGGGGCTCTGAGCGCAGGGCCGGGGGTGGGACAGGAGTGGGCTTGGGGACCAGGCACGCCCCCACCGAGCTGGGGAGGCGCGCAGCTCCCCGTTCCCTGCAGACCGACTCCCAGCTCCCTGCGTAGCCTCTCCCCTTTTCCCCCTTTGTGGTGAGGGATACCCGGGCGTCCTTGGGGTGGGGCGGTGGCCGGGTCCCGCCCCCTCGACCCCGCCCGGAGCGGGAGGTGCAGCGGCCGCTGGCGCTCCAGCCCGCCACCGCCTCCGACTGAGGGCTGCCGGGAAGCCGGCTGGGCTCGCTGGGTTTTTGCTCCTGTCGCCAGATAACGCCCGGAGCCTGATTTATGGACCCTCCACTCTGCCAGCAGGCGAGCACCGCTTCTTTTCGGGCAAAGGAAAGACGATTCCTTCCTGGCTGTAGTCGATTTGGAGCATCAGGAGTTTGTGCAAAGCCACCAATACCCGCACTCGCTTGCCTCCTCCGGGCACCCACCTCCTCCTCTGGCCGAAGTTTGCCGGCCTACTAGGTATCGATTAGGCTGTGCAAAAGGGGGATATAGATTTCTAAGGTGAGAATTAGGTTTTCTTAAATTCGTAACCCTATCGGTGCTCTTGCCCTCCTATTTTAAACCTGGTAAAGTGCTGGGTGGCTCAAGTCCAGGCTGCCTAAGGAAACAGGTTTTAGGGGATGTTTCTCCAGTACTGGTTCCAGACCAGTTGCCCGGCCACACCCTGGCAGTGCCCGGGACAGTCAAATTCTGGACACACTTATGAGGCCCAGGGATTGGTCTTTCTCCCCCCTCTCTCCTTTTTATTATTCACAAGACTGAAATTGTTTAAATGTCATAACTTATAAGAAAATAAGCTACATTGAAATAAATTAACACAACGGAGACGTGCTTCACATGGCTCAGATAGGATAGGCAACCCCAGGGGAAACCAAAGCCAGGCAAAACCAAAGCAAAGCAAAGCGAATTTCCAGGCTGCCTAACAATGTCTGCTTTTCGGTCAACTCAAAAAGCCAGAACGCAAACCAAAATCAGTTTAAACCCCAGCGCTTGTTCTTGGGTTTCACGTTTACCTTTGGAAAAGTATGGAAAGGTGGCTGCTAACCGCACATATTACAGCAGAGGTTTTGTTTTCTTCTGGAATGAGTGGAGAACATTACTGGGTAATTAAGTCCTATAACTTTCAAAATACTGCAGCTGAGATCCAGTCTATAGAGATATTTATGTACAAAGTAGGATAGTATAATAAATATTTAGCGTGTCTTCTGGTGTGGCTGTAAGCCCCTTCAAAAGCAGTCTTTTAAGCCCATTTAGTGAATATATTCTCAATTTGCTTAGGATGGCCACAACTAGGCTGTGACTTTGTTGCTTCAAACACAGTGGAGTCCACCATGGGTTCCCTTGGGTGTGGGGGCTTCTCCAGGTGGGTGCCAGGCCCTGGCCCTTCTGGACCCTCAGGGCCGGGCCTGCTCTAGCTGCTGATGCTGACTTCTGATAGCGAACCTGCTGACGTGGACGGGGATGGGGACGACGATCTTAGGGTTCCGGGAGGGCTCCCCTGTCTTGGAATTGGCATTGCCCGCCTTCACTCGTTTCCACTTGGCCCGTCGGTTCTGGAACCAGATTTTCACCTGCACCTCGCTGAGTTTGAGGGCGTGGGCGATCTGCGAGCGCTCGGTCAAGGAGAGGTACTTTTTGCAGTGGAACTCCTTCTCCAGCTCCAGCAGCTGCTCGCTGGTGAAGGCAGTCCGCCGCCGCCGGTTCTTGCCCGTAGACGTGGTGCTGCCCGCCGCGCCGCTGCTCGGCGGGGTCTCCTCCAGTGCGTGGCCCGGGTCTTCCTCCTTGTGAGCTGCCTGGCCAGTCAGATTGTCATCCGAGCTGTAGTCCACATCGCTCTCCAGCGAGAAGCTCTCCTCCTTGCCCTTCGGGTCGTCTTCCACCTTTGACTCGTCTTTCCCTTGCCCTCGGACAGCCCCGACTGAAAGCAAAACCAAACGGCATTTTATTACATTTCGCACACTGGCCTTCCTTTCTCCTTCCCACTGTCACTTGGGCATTCCGCGCCCCCCTCCCGCCCCCCGCCCTTTAGCGGATTGTCTTTCTATGACATTAACACATTGTGATTTCCTGGCCTTTGAGGGGTAGAGGAGAGGTGGGGGGAGCGTGAGAAAGCTCAAAGAAGAGGAGGCAGTACAGGCGACGGCCCTTTGCCCAGAACCATCACTCAAAGGGCCGCCATGCCTCCCCCGCACCCTCCCAGCCTCGGCAGCATCAGGAGAAGTAGCAGGAGGCGCGAGGCCCAAGAGATTGCCCGCTTTGTCCCTGGGGTGGGGGCTGGTTGAGGACCGATGGGGGAATTCAGGATCCATCCTGCCTCCCCCACCGTGAAAATTCAGTGAACCTCAATTGCTTCCTAACCGGACTGGAGGCGTAGGGACGTGCAGATCCCAGACCGTCTTTTTTGAGACAGACAACATTGGTCAAAGGGATGTTTTGTGGCCTTAGAAGTTCCCACCAGACACCCCCAACACACACACACAGACACACAGCCTCCCAGGAATCCGTTCTCCCGGAAAGTAGCAAGACCAGCGAAGAGGTTTAGAAAGTCTGGGCGCCCCTGGGCACACGCACGGCTGAGACGCTCAGCCCAACTCGTCTCCCCTAGAGGCTGCAACCTACCCAGGACCCCAGGTCACCACGGAGCGGTAGAGGAGGACTCGGACAAACGCATCGTCAGACAGATATGCGGCCCAGGGCAGCAGCTGGTCGCTGGGCGCTAAATGCCCCCCCCCGAGACCCCGCTTGTTGCGTGGCTCTGAATGTCCCCCGGAGGCCCAGCGGCACAGCCGGGCCTCATCCTCCAGCTCCTCCGGCGGGGGTCGAGCGGGGGCGCGGCCTCGCCCCCTCGGTCTCCCGCGGGAACCCGGCGCTGGCCCGCCCCCGCCTCCTCCCGCCCCCGAGTCCCGGCTGCGCGCGCCGCCGACTCACCGAGCGAAGCCTGCACCGCCTCGGCCGCGGAGAAGGCGAGCAGCGAGCCCTCTTTGGCCAGGAAGCCTTTGCCGTCCTCTGCGTCAGCCTGCAGCGCCTCCGCCTTGTCGAAGTTACCGCCGCCGGGCAGCGGCTGCGGCGCGAACTTGCGGGCCGCTGCCGCCTCCTGGTGCTGGGGCGACGCGGAGAAGCCGCCGGGGAGCGTAGCCATAAGCGTAGAGGTGAGCGCCATGCCCTGCGCCAGGCTGGAGCAGAAGCCGGTGGGCAGGCTGGGGATCTGGTGGTGAGGGTGTGCGGGCGGCAGCGCTGGCTGCAGCGCGGCCTGGGGCAGCGCGGGCGGCGGCGGCGGCGGCGGCGGCAGCACTACCGGCCGGTAGGGCATGAACATGGGGTAGCCAGTGTAGACGAAATGGCCTGGGCTGGGCTGCGGCGGGCTGCCGATCAGCGAGTCTATGCTGAAGGCGGTGCTACTCCCCAGCGGGCGCTGCATCATCATCAGCGACGGCGGGAACGCTGCGCTCATAGACGCGCTCGGGAGAGGCCAGCGAGACGCGAAAAGTCCCCGCGCCGCGCCGCCGCCGGGAAGCCCGCCGGACGCCGGGAGCACGGCCGGGAGCGTCGGGCAGGGGCCGAGCGGAACCCGGAGAGCAGACGCCTCCGCCCCTCAGTCCTGGGCCCGCTGCATGCCCGGCGGGTGCAGGGTGTGTGCGGGGTGAGACCGTGCGCCCCGGAGTGGAGAGGACGCCCGGGCCCCGCGGGCTCGCCGGAGCCCCCGTCCGCCGCTTGCCCGTCGGAGCCCGCGCGCGTCGCGGGTGCCGCCCTAGGCCCCGGTAAGCTGCCGTCTGTCCGTCCCTCCGTCCGTCCGTCTGTCCCGCCGTCCGTCGCCTCCCGCGGGCCGCTGGGTAGCGCGCGAAGCCGGCGTACTTGTCTCCGGCGGGCGCCGCCAGCACCTTTAAATCGCGCTCCTCTTTCTCATTCACATTTTGCCTGCCGCCTGGCCCGGCTCGCCTCACGTGGGGCTGGGCGCCGCTGGCCATTGGCTGAGCGGGGAGGGGGTGGGGCGAAAGCGGGGCCCCGCCCTTTCCACCCAAGCTGGCCGCGAACGGGCTGCGGGCGCCACCGTCGGAGGCGCGCGGGCCGGGGAGCCGGAGCCTGCGTGTCTAGCCCGCGCCGCGCAAACCTGAGAGGGGCGGATGGCACCTCCAAGACTCGGACCTTGGGGCCCTGCAGCCTTGTCGAGGCCGCCTCGAAGGGCAGCCTCCGGAGCCCGCACCCCCGCGGCTGGGCCGGGGGCGCTTTATTTCTTTTACTGTATTTGTCATGGAACCAACCTGCCTGCGGCTCACTCCAGCGCTGGGTGCTCCGGCTGCTCCTGGGGTCCGGGCGAGGATCCTGGAGTTGGGGACAGGGTCCTACCCCTCCAGAGCCGCCCCCGGGACGAAGGCTGGGAGCAGGCAGGCCCTGCCTGCCGCCGGGAACCCGCCGGGTTGCTCCCTGCCGGTCAGCGCTCCAGGTGGGGCGGGGAGGCTGCTGCTTCCCCCATCCCGGGCTGGGCTCTCCCGTGAGCGATCCCGTCTCTCATTTTTCATGACATTCTTAATCATCGCACCTATTTACACACTTTGCCAGCGCGCACCAAAATAACAACCACGATAATTATGATAATAAAGAGAGTCCTTTATCTGCTCCATCCTCGGGGAGGAAGGGGGGAGTTGCTGCGCCTCCAGATTGTGTAACGTGAGATTATCCTGATGAAAGCTTTATGATGTTTGCTCAAATAAAAGCTGCGTTTTGTAAATAGGCGCTAATTAAGCACCTTGCGAACGCAGGGAGTGCTCACCCTGGCGCCGCCGCCCGGTTTCCAGCGCGAGGACTCGAGGGCGCGCGGTTCCTCTTTGCTGACTGCAGGATGGAGCCGATCCCCTCAGGATGTTTCCCCTGTTCTCAACAATGGTAAAGACCCCCAAATTTGGAAGTAAGGGAATTTGGGGGTGGAGGGAAACCAGGGACATTCTTATCCCCTCCTCCATTTTAAAACAAAAACTTTCAGCTCTTGTCTTCCCTTTAAAAATGGAATAATTTCGTGACGAGGGCAGACTGTGCAGAGCGCACCAGCGCGCGCGCGGGGCTTCCTCGCGACTCCAAGGCCCGGGCTTCAACTTCCCGGGTCTAGACGTCAGCTCTGAACCGCCAACAGCACCGGGTTGGGGAGAAGGAAAGAAGGGCATTGTTAGTTCGGTCATTAGAAATCAGCTCACGCCGAGGAGCTAGTGGTTGGGGAGTTGGCCCGTGTTGGACGTGTGTTATGTATCACTTACAAGCACATTTAATTGGGAGATAAAGATAAATCGATCTTTATGAATTTATCGACCCGATTCTTTGAAGCTCTTTTTTCGCGTTCTTCCTGTTTCTCTCCCTCCAACCCCAAGGCCCCCTGGGGGACGTCTTAATCCCAGATCAGCTCCTCCGCCAGGAGTCCCGCTGGAGACCCACTGCCCATCCAGCGGGCCTGGAGGAAAGAGGGGAGGGTGTGTCCTTGGCGCCCCGGGGCGCTGGGAAAACTCGATGGTCCCGCCGCCAGCCCTCTCCTCCTCGCCTCCTCCTCCCTCCCCACCACCACCCGGACAAAGACGTCTCGAGCGCGTTTCCCCACTCCAGGCCGCAGTAATAGATCGCTCCGGCAGCAGGCGGTTTGAAAGGAATTCATTAGGACGCTGCCTGGATTGCCTCCCCTGACTTCACGCCCAGACCCCGAGGTGGCTTAGGCAGTGTGAGGGGGAAATGAATTCCCTTTGGGATCCATGGAGAAGGAGGTGTCTGTGGGATTTCCAGGCTCTATCCCTCCTTCTTCAGTCCCAGAAAAGAAGAAAAAGAAAAAGAAAAAAAATCGAATCCCAGGGCAAAAGGCTGATATCTTTATGAGCATAATAAATACTCCCTCTCATTATGAGATAGTTACAGTAACACAGCCTTGGGTGCCATTACCTTGTTTTTTGAATACTAAGAAACGCTCCACTCCTTCCTTGATTTACGTGGCTACAGCCGGGGCCCTTCCGGCTTGCCACTGGCATGCCGGGGGAGGCTGTTATTCTTTTTACCTACGCAGGTTTGCCATGCACTTTGCTATTTCGCCCCAAAAATATTGTTCTAGGGACTTTTGTCGCCTAATTACCCTCCGAGAGACAGGGATTCCTTTGATTATTTTGGTGATTATTCTACATTTAAAGTTCAGCAAGTAGATTTAGGTCCGTCGAATTATAGCTACACTTGAAATAATTTGATGGCATATTATTTGCACCCATAAATTGCCATAGAAAGTATTGACTGCAGGGGTTATAATACTAATCTTTTATTAGTGAGTTCAGATAATTCTCATCAATATGAATTTTATTTACTAGTGCTTTTTTCGCAAATGCAATGCAGTAATACTTTCTCATCTAATGCTTAACTGCTTAGAAAACGACTGTTCGTGTCGTAAAAGGATCCTTGTGTTTCGGCGTGATTAACAAGACTCATTCGGGGCACCTCAGCTACCTGCAAAGCGTTCAGAGCGTGGGGACTGCGGATAATAAAAGCCTTTAGAGTTTTCTCGGATCCTCAGAGAGATTTATGGACAGGAGCGACAGATACATGGCTTATCCATCCTCCGGATTCCTACTTGCCTTAGCTCGTAACAGCCTCAAACTGCAGAGTCCTCCGTGACTCAGCTCGGCCCAGTCTGCGCGGGAAAATCACCAGGCACAGATGTTTGCAACTTTATCCCCTCCCCCCTCCAATTAGGAAAAATGAAGGGCGCACCCGAAGGGAGAACTGGGTCCTCCAACTCCAGTTAACTTCGTGAACTTCCCTCCCCTCTTCCCCCCCCACCCAGATGAAGATAGCTCAGCCCCTGGGCACTTTACTCGACAGGTGCTAGGCTAGTGTCAGGTTCAGATTATGCCACTTAAAACCTCAGACATTCCGAAAAAGTGATGGTAATTAAGTTGGCCCCTCGCTTCGGGGTTGTCCCAGTCTGCACTTGCATGCAGATGTATGAAGGTTGAGGGTGAAATAGAAAACGCACAAGTAAATGAATATTCATGCAGCAAACTTGTGCTGGCCTGCCCAGCCCAGCCCAGCCCAACCCAGTCTGGAGGAGGAAGCACCGCGAATCGCGCCCTTCGCTGCCGCCGCCAGAGTTGAGGTCGCGGGTGGTCGTGGAGAGGATACGGTGTGGGCGCCCGTGGTCTCGGAGGACGCGGGGAATCCTGCGGGCCTCGCGGGTCTGGCGCTCCCGCCAGTCGCCCAGTCCTAGGCGACAGGCTGGTTTCTCGGGCAACCGAGTTGTTTTTATTTACAGGGATTTTGAGAAGCCCGATCGTTTGGTCATTGCCACAGCTCTTGCTCCTGGCAATAGTTGGGAAATAACTTGGGATGGGTTTTATTTATGGAAGGGCAATTGGGATTCACACCCAGCTAACCCTGAACAGTCCCTCCCGAGGCCCGGACGCACTTACAAAGGGGTGCTTGTGTAAAATTCCCCATCAGACACACCAATTTGCAAGTAGCAGAAAGCATTGAAGCCTCATCTTTTTAAACATTTTATTCAGCTTTTTTTTTTTTTTTTTTTTTTTTTTTTTTTTTTTTTTTTTTTAAATCTGAAAGCCCAAAATAGACTCCATGTGGTTCTAAGTGAAGTCAGCCCTTGGCTGGCTTTGAAATAGCTCCTGCAATTATGTAAAAGAGCCATTCACCAACAGGACGGAATTAAAAGGGATCTCGCCCGCTTCCCTTTCATTGCCAACCTCTCATGTTTGGCTTTTCAAAGCACTTCCAACACGATGTCTTTCTCCAGGACAAAAGGCAGAACAAAAAAAGTCCCCAAACTTGTAAATTGAACGTCAAGGGAACTTTAAACAATTTAAAGCCCATAAATAATGATAAAGGGGACTGGCAAAAAAGGCAAACCCATTCAATTAATAGAGTTTCCCAAGCAAAGATCAAGTGGTTTATAAAATAAAAGTCTTTGGTTTCATTATTCTGCTCCTTGACCATGCAGAAAGCAGGACAGGGGGTTTTCTAAAGCGCCCTGAAGAAGAAACACTTTGCGGGACTGTGTGTGCTGCGACATTCTTATGTAGAAACTTTGCTTTTTGTCCCCCACCCTCAAAGTAGCAGAAACAAAACAACTGCAAAATAGAAATGTGAAGGGGAGGGTTTTTTTTCTTCTTCTTCTTCTTCATTTCCTCCTGGGAGTTGGAAAATGTTATCCGCAGGCCTGAAGGCTGGGAAACGTGACCTTTACACCTGCGCCACCCTCTCTACTCCAGCGACGAGGAACAGGAGGAGCCACAGCCGCTAGGCCGGCGAGGCGAGCCCTCGTGGGATCTGGGGACAGGAAGGTGGGGATGGAATTCTGCACAGCCCCGGAGTCCCTGGGGGGGCGGGCGCTGTGGCGCTGACTGCGCACCCGGGTGCGCGTTGCCTACGCTTGGAGCCCAGGACTACCCCAACTCCACGCGGAGCTCGGCTCTTCCGGCCGGGATCCAGATGTCCGAGGGCGCTTGCGGGTGTCCTAGTTCTTTTTCAGAGCAGCCCTAACGATTGAGGCTGGGGAGTTCAAGACCACTGGGGATAACTGATCGCCCATGGCCTTCGTCCTGGAAGCCCAGCGCCCGCGCTCACCACACGTCTCTCTGGGAGCACCTAGCCAGGCAAAGGGAGATTCTCCGTGGGGACTGAGGCATACGCCCGCCCCGGGGCTCCCAGCCTGGGAAGAGGGAGCACCAGGCAGAGGCCAGGCTGGAGACTCGGGCTCAAGGGCTGCAGTTGTGCGGGCAGAGGCCAGGGGTGCGGATGGAAGTGGTGTCCCCTCGTGTCCCGTCCGGATCTGACTCCTGCCGGGGTTCTGGAGGCCGCGTGTTGGCGAACCCCAGCCCCTGGAGTGTTTGGTGAGGGAGACGCCGGCCGCCAGGCGCTTCTCACCTGGCTTTATCTCCTCCCATCTGCTCCCTCGATTCCCGAGGCCCCACCTTTCGGGGACTTCAAATGCGCCCTGCCACCCGGAGTCCGGCTTTCATCTCCCGCACAGCAGGCATTGTTTGTGGGACTTCACAGAGATGCTAATCCCCGGACCGCGTGAACCGCGGCCTGGGAGCCGGGCAGAGGGCACCGAGGGGTGAGGGGGTGCGCACTGGCCTGGGCTGGGGACCTTCGGGACGGCCTCTCGAGCAGCCCTCCTGAGGAGCCCGGGTCCGCTACCGTGCGGGCGCCGCATCCCGCCTGCCTTGTACTGGAAGGCTGCGGGCGCGTCACAATGGGCCTGGGCTGGACGCAGTCAGCGTCCAACACACGGAGGAAGAAGCAGCAGGCCAGGGACGATGGCCGGCGCTCAGCTGTGGGCCCCACGAGCTTCCAATGCTCGCCAGGAGACCGTGTGTCTAGGAGAGGCAGGCCATGGACCCTATGAATCTTCCCTGGAGGCTGGAACCCCCCGTGACTCTTGGACACCCCAAACCAAGTCCCCAGCCGCTGCCTCCACGATGGCCCCGACCTCCTTCAGGGGCGTAGTATTTTAAAGAGGATGCGGTCTGCCCGGAGGGCATGCATTTAACCCTTTAGAAACCGCGCTGGAGGGAGCAGAAGGGTGTTGAATCAACAGCCTTCCACAACAGGGGCACCCCTCCACCTTTAACTTCTTCTGGGACCAAATGAGCAGTGATTGCTGTAGCAAGAACTGTTTCTTCTTCCAGAAAATCCTGCAAAGCAGAGCCTGAATTTGCTCTGGTTATTTCCTCCTCCTGAAAAGAATGTCACAAGACAGGGGTACGGGGTTGGGTATGAATGGAAAGGAGAGATGTTGATTAAACGGGGAGGGAGAATTGGAATGGCCTCTGTCACCAGGTGGAAGTCCCGGGCGAAAGTCATTGGAATTCCCAGAAAACGCCACTCAGAAATAAGCTCATCTGGAAAACTCAAGGGTAGGTGTGTCTAGCCCCACTGACATTGCTCCAAAGGACCCCTGTGCCTGTCAGAGAAAGCTCCTCAGGAAAGTCGCCCTAACTGACCGACTCTTCCCAGGAGAGAACAGGAGGGGAGTGTGCGCTGATGCGAGGTGGTGGGGGGTCCATTCTGTTTACAAAAAAGTGAGGGCAACAGATTCCCATCCTTTAAAGAAAGTAAACACGATCACTTCACTTAAAGTAGGGCACCAGGTTTACAGAATCAGAGAAAAGAACACTTGCCCCGAAACCGCCTGGGGCAGACATATTTCCATATTGGAGGAGCATCCCAGGGTAGATCTTTGCTCTTGTTTGAGACACTTGAAAGTCCTGGAGAACCAGAGCCAGTGACCACAGACTCAACTGCCCCCACCCACTTCAGGCTCTTGGAACCCTCATCTATCCTGGGCTCCAAGGTGGGCTGTGAGGTCATGGTCTCACAAGAGGCTGAGCCAGCTCCTGAGCCATGAGAAATGCAAGGTAGGCTGGGGCCATCTCCAGCAGTTCCACAGTTAAGTCACACCTCCTGATCATTCTCTGCCACTGCCCGAGAAGGTTGGGCTGAGTTCACAGGAAGGAGAACCTCTTTGTTTTTAGATCTGCAATTGTTCCCAGTGCGTCAGGTTCTTTAAGTACACAGCCCCTTCTTGGTGATTGCAGAAATAAGTGGGAATGGTGACCTCCTTGGCCTTTGAAACCTTTGAGTTTCTTCCATTTATCATGGGAAAAAATACGGATAACTCAATTTGCATGACTTTGCTGCAAACAATTATGTCTCCCTATGGATGTGGCCTGAAGTTCCCAAGCTTTAGAAAAAGAGGGAACCAAGAGTGAGGTCAGAGAACAAATCCAAAGATCCCAAAGTATTTCCAGCTAGTGACCAAAAACTGCTAGAGTGCGTGTGAAATAAATAGGAAACTGAGGGAATGAGGAGCAATTAATTCTTTGAGTCACAGTGGGAAGAATCCAGAAAATTGCTGGAATCCAGAATGCTGCCTCTCAGACATTCCTAGAGGACATTTCTGGGTTTTGTAGGAAATGAAAACATTTTGTATGGGGCATGTTGTCCGTGTGTGTGTGTGTCCGTGTGTGTGTGTGTGTGTGTATAGTGAGTGGTTTTTTTTTTTCTCTCCAAATAATGAACACGGAGTTAAAGAAAAGGTGTTCAGACTTGCTGTCTAGTATTTGTTCTGCACAGTGACTTTAAAACACCCCTGCAGGGGGAAGTCATTCACAGGACCGTATGTCATTTCCCTGCGGTTCCTTTACACCCACACATGAAGGCGGGCAATTGCTATCTGCAGGGGACACAGCCATTGACACCAGAAGAGGAGCTGGGGGCTGGTTCTGGGGGGGTCCCCTGTGTGTCAGATACCTAGTGTGACCAGGCCACAGCACAGCAGCCACCGCTGACAGTGACTTTGTGAATGGGCCTCTTCCAGGCCCTCTGCCTCCCAGCTTTCCTTCTGGGCATATGAGAAAAACTAGTATGGGAAATGAACCAAAGTCAGAAGCTACCTGGCTTGTCTCCACCTGGACACACCTGTTCCCTGAAGTCTGTGACAATAATGAACACTGAAGCTTTAGAAGGAGCTGCAATTGATCATGGCTCAGAAAATGACGATGATTGGACTGGATATCATGTGACCAACTTTGATACCTTCATTGAGTTCAGGGACTTTCTTCTTCTACTTACCCAACTTCATTCCCTCCCCATCTCCTTATTTTATGGAGGTGAATGTTGTAGAATCTAATTGTTACCGTGATATTCCTAGTCTCTCTCTTAGTTATTATTATCAATTTCCCCTTGTTCTCTAGTTTCTTATAGACCCAGTTAAAGTACAAACAAGACAATCCTGGAAACCTTAAGAGATGAGAGACTTTTTAAAGTTTAACCAAAAAAGTTTCACATTCAGTTCATTCCCCATATTGTAAGTTATTTGGAAATTTATACTTTAAAATGAAGTGAACTTTATAATGTAGTTTTACATTATATTTTTAGCTGTCTAACAAGGTTATTCATATCTGTAAACGTAACTCAAATAAGTATTATAGATTTTATAGTTAATGAGGGAATGGCAGGAAACAGTTTTATTTAAGGCTTCACAATTTCTGAAGTATTAACCTGAAGATCCTCGTGGGTGTGCAGGGCGCTCAAGCACCCGGAGCGCCCCCTATGCACCACGTAAGAAATGGCATCCGCGGTGGACGCTGGCTGGGCTCTGGAATCCAGGGTAGGATCCGACTGTCCATCCCCAGGGGTCAGAAGGGCTGAGAGGTATGTCTTTCTCACGCCTATAGTTGGACAGGAAAAAGATCTCCAGTTTCTTTTCATTTTAAACACCCAGGCCACCAGAGAAGCCTTTGTCATAAACGATGGGGAAATAAAATCAGACCTCCATGATTGCTGAAGGTGTAAGAAATACCGTCAGATTTTGGAGGTGATCTTAGAAAACCCGCCTCGGCTTCCTTATAGAATCCAGGTAAGGTTCTCCAGGCTCTGCCTCACCCTGAGCAGGTCCTGGAAGGGGATAGATAGGAAGACCTCGGACATCTGGGCCTGAGGGTCCTGGGCTGCAGCTGAGGCCACTCTTCCTCTGCAGTTCCATTTGCCTAGTGGGCGGGAATCCCCGCTCTCCTCCACCAGCGGCTTGACTGTGTCCCCCAAACGGGGATAATTAATATAGCACGAGTTGATGTGGGCACTGGGCACTGAACTCGATCGTGTAGCACACGTGGGCCGGGAGCCTGGCCCAGAGAGGATGCTCAGGAGGGCAGCTGCAGGAGCAAGCACGCTGCAGGGAGCTTGGGGAGCGCGGGCCAGCCAGGGGCGAAAGCCTGTGCTCTCGGAGTGAGAGTATCCGTGGGAGGGCAGCCTCTGGGCACCAGATTCTGGGGCATTTATTTATTATTAATTGATTAATTAATTTTTGAGACAGAGTCTCACTCTGACACCAAGGCTGGAATGCAGTGGCATGATCTCGGCTCACTGCAACCTCTGTCTCCCGGGTCCAAGTGATTCTCCTGCCTTAGCCTCCCAAGTAGCTGGAATTACAGGCACGTGCCACCATGCCCGGTTCATTTTTGTATTTTTAGTAGAGACAGGGTTTCGCCATGTTGGCCAGGCTGGTCTCGAACTCCTGACCTCAAGTGATCCACCTGTCTCGGCCTCCCAAAGTGCTGGGATTACAGGCGTGAGGCACTGCGTCCGGCCTCTGGAACATCTAAAAACAGATCAGAGGCCACCCAATGGAACAGGACGCAGTGTGACATTTCACAACACACGATGCCTCTCCCGGGAAAGGAGAGCCCGCGAGCGCCTCTACTGGGTGGGCACAGCGCCATTCCCATTGCACGAACCGAGACGGAAGCCCCGGCCCTGGAGAGTCCTCCCTCCGCCGTTTGCTCTCAGCACCAAGTCTGGCATCGCCAGGGCGCCAGGCATGGCCTTCCCAGGGAGAAGGCTTTTCTGTCATTTTTTGGATTATTTTACTTTAAATATGTGTGCAAAACCTCAGCTACATTCTTGTGGGCCGGGGAGAGGCAACGCGTGCACCTAGGCCTCCTGCTTGCCCCCACACTCGGTCTCCCCAGGGCCACCCCCTTAACCCCCCCATGCCATCAGAGTTTTGAACACCGCTGGCGATGGAGCGTGGGGGGACGGAGGGGGGCGAAGTTGGGAGCGGGACCCGAACTGCCGGCCAAGGACCTAGGGCTGGCCTCGCCCTTGGCTCCCACCGGACACCGTTCTCGCCGCGGGACCTTGGCTTGAGCGCGCCCCCTGCGGGCCGCGGTGGGGATCGGCCCCTTGCAATGAGGGAACTGGGCCGCGCGAGCCGGGGCGGGAGTGGCGCTGCCTTCAGATCCTCCCAGGTCCGGGTATCCCCTCCGAGATCCTTGAGGGAACCCATCCCGTGCACTACCGGATTTCCGGTCTCTGACCAGCCGGGGCTTCATTTCTACGCTTCCTTTTACTGTTGTCTTCCTCCTTCGGCGGTTTTTTTTTTTTTTTTTTGAAAGGAGCAAACATTTCCAGCTTTAATGCGGCCCAATTATCTCGTTTGCACGACTTAAAATGTTTCTCTTTAACTCATTTCAATCTAGTAAATATGCTTCAGCAAGTAGCTAATTTCTCAGGGATGGCTTCGCCTCGCCATTTGCATATAAAGCACGTCGGGGCCCGGCCCCTTCGAGTGCGCGAGTCTCTTCTCCCGCTGAGCGGGTGGCAGGCAGCCAGGCCTCCTCGTCCAGGGAGGTCACCTAGGTTTGGCCTAGGGAAGGCGGAGGCTGGGGTTCGCGACAGTGCCTGGGGACCAGGGTGGCAGGGAGGGCAGGGAAGCTTGGGCCGGGGAGGGGCCAGGACCTTCTTCGGAGTCCCCCAGCCCCCGCGCCGCCCCGGCCTCCGCCGTCCCTTATTCCGAGGAGGGGCGCCCGTGGGGTAACACGTCGGCGCGAGGGTCGGGGGCGCATTTATCCTCAAGTGCGTTTATTAAATCGCGTCTGGAGATGGATGGACGTGGATACAGGAGAGGAAATCTCAGGGCTCAGTCGAGCAATCTCCTGGCTTTAAATTCCGAATAAAAGTCTCAAATATTCCCGGGTCATGGGGGCACTGTCTCATTAAAACCACTCTCGTCCTGAAACTGCAATGCAGACATTAAAGTGCAGTATTTTTCAATTAGAGCTGACGAATTCAATCAAAATTCCATAGATTAGGATGAAATGAGGCATGGGTCATTTACAGGGGAATTTAATTGCCGAGCCATTAGACAAATAGTATATTTGCCATTCCCGCGTTATCCATCATTTTCGACATCAATACCGGGGCCGCATCTCCCCGTCCCGCGGCCGCCCGGCGTCGGCTGTAAACACTCCCTTCCCTGTATCTTCTGATTATATCTGATTTCATTTAGGGCCATGGGGGATTATAAATGTTCACGCAATCAAGTTCATTAGGACTTCAAATCGCATTTCTGATTGGGATCGCTCTGCCGCCGTCCTCCCAGCGCCTTTCAAACCCCAGCGCGTGGCTTTCAAAACATCTTTTTGAATTTAAAGCCTCACATCCTTTTGTCTTGCGACGCCCCCTCCCGCCCCACCCCGCCCGGCGGCTCCCCGCTCTTCGGGCCTCCTTCCCGGGGGAACAGCCCTGAACCCCTCTTGCTGCGAGCGGGTCTGGGGAGAGTGGGGCTGGGCTCCGCAGGCTGTCGGAACCCCCTCCCACGCCGCGCAGCCGCGGGGCGCTGGTGTCCCCGAGGCCTGAGCTGGGCGTGGAGGACGGGCCCTGAGTGTTCGCGGATCGCTAGTGGGGGCCAGCCCCGCACCTCCGGTCCCGGCCGGGCGCTGCGGGTAGGGGGAGCGGAGCAGAGGGGCCGCCTCCCGCCTTTGAATCTCCTGGCTGAGGGCCTCTGGGTAGCGATTAGACCCACCCTTGGGGACTGGCGCTGGGGACCCCTTCCTGGGCTGGTCCCTTTCACTCCAAAGCCCCAGGTGAAGGCGGTGGCCGGTGGAGCAACGCGCTCTTCCTATCAGCAAACCCAAGAAACAAAGGGGGAGGCTCTTCTAGGGAGAGCGCGACAAGAAAGGCTCAAGACATCCCTTCCAGCACAGCTGAAAAATAATAGCTTAATATTAACTGCTTCTCATAAAAATATACTTTCACAGAGACACAGTTACAAGAAGCAAACCCTCATTTTATCCCGTACTTTGTGCTCATGGCTGTTAGCTGCCTCAGTAATTTAATTGGAATGGAACGTGAGAAATGTGTCATTTTTGAAGAATTTATGCATCACTTCCTAGAAATCTCATTGTGTTAACTAGGAGCCTACTGCGTTCTGTTTAGAACCCATAATCACATTTTTATGTGTCTGTATTACGAGTTAATGTGACCTCCTGTCTTTAGCAGATAAAAAAAAATGTTCTCTTGCGGTAACATCTGTATCAAACTCTGGCTTACATCAAATACGCCACAACCCTGGTTTTCCAAGGTTCTCCAAACTTGCGAACTTTCTTAAGAGCAGGGAAAATAAATGTGAATGGAAAAAGTGTCTACCAAATGAATAATTACCCACTAAATTAAAACCCCGTGTTAAACATAGTCGACAGCAAATACTGCATTCTCAATCATGTTTATTGCTTACAAATTGCATTACAAAGAAATTCACTGTTTTTATTGGAGTGATTAAGCAGAGAATGTTAGCACTGCAGAAATACCATTCTGGAAAATTAGACGAAGGCTGAAAACCCAGCTAGTTACATTGCAATAGTAAATGTATAATTTTGTTAAAGAACACGTTTAACACACAAATGAGTATTGGGCTGTTATTATGGTATCATAAAAGAGTCAACTGAAAATATATTTATTTATAAACACATTGCCTATAAACTGCACATATTTAATACAAAGGAAGCAGGCAATTCCATAATCAATATTTTAATTACTGAATTTTTTATTATGGCAGCACGATTCTATACGATAGTTTACGAATCTGTAGTTTTCCTAGGCTCTCCTCCCCTTTACCATGTGAGCTAAGATCTTCCTGTTTTCCTCGTTTTTTAATTCTGGGGAGAGTAGGGTGGTGGGCGAGGGTAAGACCGTTTGCTTATGGCGCCACCTGCAGGCCTCTCTGAAAATGAATTTCAATACCTGTGCAATCTTCCGCGGGGTTCTAGATTGCTCAGGCTTATTTTAGCAGTTTAGTGAAATTAATTTTTGTTTTAACAGAGAAAGATGTTAACAATTTCAAGGCAAATCCCAGAGTTTGAAAAGGATTTTGATGTTCCCAAACTACACTTAAATCCTAGAAATGAGATGCAGTATTGACCGTAATTGAAACACAGGGGTTTCTGCATACCCCATCTGGACATAACAAATTTGACGAAGCAGTAATTTATCCTTAAAATAATGGAATAAAAGATACAACATTCCTGGTTTATCCCTGGGTCCTAGGGCAGCCCTTAAGAGATGAAAAGCACTTGGCAAGCTAATAGCACCTGAAATTGTAGTGATTGAGCAGCTTCTTAGGTGCCTGGCGTGGTCAGGAGGCGGGGGCGCTAGAGTGGACCAGCTCATTCCCCAAGCCTGTATTTGACACTGTTTCTGCAGAAGGTTAAGGGTTCTTTGCAAAAGTTCAACAGCCTACCCCATCAGTATGTATGTGTCTAAAGGGTCATTTCAGAGATTGGAAATTTGACAATTATATACAGTTACTGGGATCAGCAAATGCTCCATAGACTTAGAGTCAGTGGCTTTGATTTTCTTTAAACCATACTGAGTCAGTGATTATCAAGTAACTTAAATCAACATAAATATACTAAAAAGACAGGCCTAATGCTGGGCTCAGAGTTTTAAACATAACATGTCACACAGTGCTGGCTCTGTGTACTAATTGCCTGTGGATGGTGGATTGTGTCTGATGGTCCAACCGTGATTTTTTCTTCCTGTCCTGGCATGGTTGGTGATGACAGAGGCCAGCCTCCCCAGGACCAATATTGGTGGAGAGCTTCATTTGTGTATTTTATTTTTTTGAGATGGCGTCTCACTCTGCCACCCAGGTTGGAGTGTAGTAGCACGATCTCTGCTCGCTGCAATCTCCGCCTCCCAGGGTCCAAGCGATCCTCTCATCTCAGCCCCCTGAGTAGTTGGGACCATAGGCACCATGCCTGGCTAATTTTTTGTATTTTTGGTAGAGATAGGGTTTCACCAGGTTGCCCAGGCTGGTCTTGAACTCCTGAGCTCCAGCAATCTACCTTCCTAGGCCTCCCAAAGTGCAGAGGTTACAGGTGTGAGCCGCTGTGCCCAGCCACTTGTTTCTTTTTTAATTCTCTGTGGTCAACGACAAGTAATAATCAAAGACATTCAACAAAAGTTGGAGGGAAAATATTCCTCTGTTGTCTTTTTTGTTTCTTGGACACAGGGTCTCACTCTGTCATCCAGGCTGGAGTGCAGTGGTACAATCATAGTTCAATGGAGCCCTGACCTTCCAGGCTTAAGTGATCCTCCTGCTTCAGCCTCCTGAGTAGCTGGGACCACAGGTGCATGCCACAATGCCCAGTGAATTTTCAAATTTTTGGTAGAGATAAGGTGTCACTGTGTTGCCCAGGCTGGTCTTGAACTCCTGGGCTGAAATGATCCTCCTGCCTCCCAAAGGGTGGGGATTACAGGCACGAGCCCCTGTGCCCGGCCCTCTGCTATCTTTCTTTTTTTTTCTTTTTTCTTTTTTTTAAGTAGAAACAGCTGGTAAAAGCATCCTTTACTCTTTTGTTACTTTTTGAATTTTGAGCTGTGTGAATGTGTCATTAAAAGCTAAATTTGAAATTAAAGGAAATAATTTAGGCCTTGTAGAATTGAGTTTCGATAATATATTCAGTGAGAAAAAGAATGATATTCAATGTGAACTGTGTAAGAAAGGAAAACATTTTTAGACCCTTTAATAAAACAAACAAACCAGAGTATATTTTGTTCACTGGAAAAGAAGTAAGCCAAGATAATTCTAGTCTTAAAGTAGAATGCCCCTTTAGATGTTTATCAACTAACCTCCCTCTCTCCTTTTTTCCCTCCCTGCTTCTCTAATTGCCTCCTTTCCTTTTCTTAGTCTTGTCTCCCTCCTCCTCTTCTTCTTCCTTCTCTATCTTCTCTTTCTTTTTGTTCTCTTTCACAAAGTCGCACTTTGTTACCCAGGTTGGAGTTCAGTGGTGCCATCTTGACTCACTGCAACCTCCACCTCCCAAGCTCAGGTGATCCTCTCATCTTAGCCTCCCGAGTAGCTGGGCCTATGGGTGCATGCCACCACACCTGGCTAATTTTTTGTATTTTTGGTAAAGATGGAGTTTCACCATATTGCCCAGGCTGGTCTCGAACTCCTGGGCTCAGGGTATCCACCTGCTTTGGCCTCCCAAAGTGCTGGGATTACAGGTGTGAGCCACTGTGACTGGCTGTTTCTCTTCTTCTTATTGATATGGTTTGATATTTTTCCCCTCAAAATCTCATATTGAAATGTAACCTCCATTGTTGGAGGTGGGGCCTGGTGGGAGGCATTTGGGTCATGGGGTGGATCCCTCATGAATAGCTTAGCACTATCCCCTTGGTGAGGAATGAATTCTTGCTCCGGTGGTTCACATGAGAGCTGGTTGTTTAAAAGAATGTGGCATCTGCCCCTTCTTACTCTCACTCCTGCTTTCACCGTGTGACATGCCTGTTCCCCCTTCACCTTCCACCATGACTGAAGCTTCTTGAGGCCCTCACCAGGAGCAGATGCCGACACCATGCTTCCTGTATAACCTGCAGAACCCTGAGGCAATTAAAACTATTTTCTTTATATATTACTCAGCCTTAGCTATTTCTTAATAGCATTCCAAGAACCGACTAATATAGAAACTTGGTACCAAAGAGGGGGGTGTTATGATAAAGATACCTGAAAATGTGGAAGCAACTTTGGAACTGGGTAACAGGCAGAGATTGTAAGAGTTTGGAGGGCTCCAAAGAAGATAGGAAGATAAAGGAAAGTTTGGAACTTCTTTGAGACTGGTTAAATGGTTGTGACAAAATGCTGATAGTGATATGGACAATGAAGGCCAGGCTGAGGAGGTCTCAGATGGAAATGAGGAACTTATTGGGAACTGGAGCAAATGTCACCCTTGTTATCCGTTAGCAAAGAGCTTGGCTGCATTGTGTCCATGCCCTAGGGATCTGTGGAATTTGACCTTAAGAATGATGACTTAGGGTATCTGGTAGAAGAAATTCTGGTTTTTTGTTGTTGTTGTTGTTGTTGTTGTTTGAGATGGAGTCTTGCTCTGTTGTCCAGGCTAGAGTCCAGTGGCATGATCTTGGCTAACTGCAACCTCTGCCTCCTGGATTCAAGCGATTCTCCTGCCTCAGCCTCCCAAGTAGCTGGGATTACAGGCACCCACCACTGTGTTTGGCTAATTTTTGTATTTGTAGTAGAGATGGGGCCTTACCATGTTGGCCGGGCTGGTCTCAAACTCCTGATCTCAACTGATCTGCCCACCTTGGCTTCCCAAAGTGGAGGATTATAGGCATGAGCCACTGTGTCCAGCCTGATAGAAGAAATTTGTAAGCAGCAAAGTGTTCAAGAGGCAGCCTGGCTGCTTTTAACAACCTACAGTTAGGGAAGCAAAGAAATGACTTAAAGTTGCAACTTATATTTGAAAGAGAATTAATGCATAAAAGTTTGGAAAATTTGCAGCCTAGCTGTGTGGCAGAGAAAGAAAAAGCATTTTCAAGACAAGAATACAAGCAGGCCATTAAGCAACCATTTGCTAGGGAGATTAGCATGACTAAAAGGGAGCCTAGTGCTAATGTCCAAGACAATGGGAAAAAGGCCTTAAAAGCACATTTCAGAGATCGCCAAGGCAGCCCCTCCCATCACAAGCCCAGAGGACTAGGAGGAAAGAATGGTTCTGTGGGGCAGGCCCAGGGCCCTGCTGCCTTGTACAACCTCAGGACACTGTTCCCTGTATCCTGGCCACTCTGGCTCCAACATCAGCTCAAAGGGGCCCAGGTATAGCTTGGGCTGCTGCTTTTGAGAGCACAAGCTGCCATATACATTGGCAGCTTCCACATGGTGTTAAGACTGCAGGTGCACAGAATGCAAGAGTGAAAGAGGTTTGGCAGCTCCCACTTAGATTCCAGAGAATGTAAGGAAAAGCCTGGGTGCCCAAGCAGAAGCCTGCCACAGGGACAGAGCCTCCATAGAGAACCTCTACTAGGGCAATACGGAGGGGAAATGCAGGATTGCTCAGCTGCTGAATGCAGTTGTGGGAAGGGGATCTCCACCCTCCAGACCCAAGAACGGTAGAGCCACTGGCAGCTTGCAACCTCAAGTGTGGAAAAGCTGCAGGCACCCAACTCCAACGTGTGAGAGCAGCCATGTGGGCTGCATCCAGGGAAGCCACAGGGGTGGGGCTATCCAAGGCCTTGGAAGCCCAGCCCTCACACCAGGATGCAGGATGTGGAGTCAAATGAGATTGTTTTGGAGCTTTAAAATTTAATGACTGCCCTGCCGTTACAGACTTGTGTGGGCCTGCTGACCCTTTCCTTTGGCCAATTTCTCCCTTTTGGAATGGGAATGTACACTCAATTCCTGTACCACCATTGTATCTTAGGAGTATATAATTTGTTTTTGACCTCCTAGGCTCATGGGTGGAAGGCACTCCAGATGAGACTTCGGGCTTGGCACTTTTGATTTAATGAATGAGCTAAGGCTTTGGGAGGCTATTGCAAATACATAATTGTATTTTGAAATGTGAGAAGGACATGAAATGTAGGGGTCTAAGGCTAGAATGATATGATTTGGGTATTTGTCCTCTCCAAATCTCATGTGGAAATGCAGTCCACAGTGTTGGAGGTGGACCTGGTGAGTGATGTTTGTCCTCTCCAAATCTCGTGTGGAAATGCAGTCCACAGTGTTGGAGGGGGGCGTGGTGAGTGGTGTTTGTCCTCTCCAAATCTCGTGTGGAAATGCAGTCCACAGTGTTGGAGGGGGGCCTGGTGAGTGGTATTTGTCCTTTCCAAATCTCATGTGGAAATGCAGTCCGCAGTGTTGGAGGTGGGGCCTGGTGAGTGGTGTTTGGATCATGGGGGCAGATCCCTCACGAATGGCTCAGTGCCGTCCCCTTGGTGATGAGTGAGTTTCACTCTGGTTGTTCACATAGGATCTGGTTGTAAAAGAGTGTTGCGCCAGGCATGGTGGCTCATGCCTGTAATCCCACCACTTTGGGAGGCTGAGACGGGCAGATCACCTGAGATCAGGAGTTCAAGACCAGCCTGACCAACATGGTGAAACCTCGTCTCTACTAAAAATACAAAATTAGCTGGGTGTGGTGGCGCATGCCTGTAATCCCAGCTACTCTGGAGGCTGAGGCAGGAGAATCGCTTGAACCCGGGAGCTGGAGGTTGCAGTGAGCCAAGATTGTGCCATTGCACTCCAATCTGGGCGACAAAGTGAAACTCCATTTCAAAAAAAAGAAAAAAAAAAAAGAGTGTTGCACCTCCCCACTCTCTTGTTTCTACTCTTGCCACATAATGCACCTGCTCCCCCTTTGCCTTCCGCCATGACTGAAGCTTCCTGAGGCCCTTTCTGGGAACAGGTGCTAGCACCATGCTTCCTATATAACCTGGAGAACCCTGAGCCAATTCAACCTCTTTTCTTTATACATTACTTAGCCTCAGTCATTTTTTATAGCAATGCAAGAACAGACTAATACGCTTATCTATGTGGAATTATGCAAGTCCTTTAATTGTAGAACTTCCTAACACGTGTAACACAGAGCATGGCTAAACACAGTCACTGAAACAATATTTTTGTCAGGCATTTTATTTTATTTTTTGCTTTAACAAAGCAATTTGCTAGCAGTAAATTCTACAAAACTATGAATAAGTTCCATCTCATCTGATGATTAAGATAGGGCCAGAGAACCCACTAGCCATTTTTGTCTTACAGAATCACAGCCATCCATAAATCAGGTACAATATTCAGCACATCTCGAGAGCCACTAGAACCCAGGTGACTCAGAACTCATTTCTAGTGCCAGTTGATTTCCTACCCATTCTCTTGCAGCTGTGATGTATGTTCCTGAGAAGTTAGGGGCAGAGTGAAGGATTCTTTCTGAGGAAGTTCAGTTAATTGCTGTGTGACTGCTGCACATGGTCCACGCTGACCAAGAGCACTTGGCTGAAGGTCTGGTTGGCATAGTTCATGTGATATTGACTTGGCGGGGTGGGACTAAGGGAATGCTTATCACAGAAATCGCCTGACTGCCTGTGGGACACTGATGAGAGCAATGGCCAGGGAAGCCACACGGTGCACAAATTGCCATCTGCCCTGGGAATATGACAGCCCTCATTCAACACAGGCCCATAGGCAGAGAGAACATGGCCAAGAATGGGAGCCCTTCCTCTCCATGCCTTCCTAATATGCCCAAATTTCTCCAGCAGCCTTGAGACAAGCTGTCCTATACTTGGCTGTGAGCACCAAAAGCAGGAGGGTACCAGTCAAGTCTGTCTTGTTGATGATGGATCCTTGGCCCCAAGCACTGGGCTCCACCCCCAGCAGACTTTCAAAAGTGGTAGTTAAATGAGTGAGCAAATGTCAAGAAAAAAAAATAGAAACCCAGAAAATAGTTACAGTTGATGAGCATGTGGGGGAATTGGAACTCTTGCATATTGCTGTTGGGAAGGTAAAATTGTGCAGCTGCTATGGAAAAATAATATAGAGGTTCCTTAAAAGATTAAATCCAGAATTACTGTGTCATCTGGCAATCCCACTTTTGGGTATATATCTAAAGGAATTGAAAGTAGGATCTGGAAGAGCTGCTTGCACACCCATATTCATTGCAGCATTCTTCACCACAGCCAAGAGGTGGAAACAGTCTAAGTGTCCATTGACAGAGGCGTGGATACACAAAATGTGGTATATACAACAGAATATTATTCAGCTTTTATTTTTTATTTTTTAATTTTTATTTTTGTTTTTGAGATGGAGTCTTGCTCTGTCGCCCAGGCTGAAGTGCAGTGGCACGATTTTTGTATTTTTAGTAGACACAGGGTTTCACCGTGTTAGCCAGGATGGTCTCGATTTCCTGACCTCGTGATCCACCCACCTTGGCCTCCCAAAGTGCTCACTACAGGCGTGAGCCACCACGCCCGGCCTATTCAGCTTTTAAAAAGAAAGAGGCCAGCCATGGGGGCTCATGCCTATAGTCTCAGCACTTTGTGAGGCCT
Organism: Macaca thibetana thibetana; assembly: GCF_024542745.1. Lineage (NCBI taxonomy): Eukaryota > Metazoa > Chordata > Mammalia > Primates > Cercopithecidae > Macaca > Macaca thibetana. Next base: position 6,444,641 of record NC_065589.1, on the reverse strand, counting down.
AGGTGAGAGGATTACCTGAGCCCAGGAGTTTAAGACCAGCTAGGGCAACATGGCGCGAGACCCTGTTTCTACAAAACATTTTTTTTTTTTTTTAATTAGCTAGATATGGTGGCATGTGCCTGTGGTCCCAGCTACTCAGGAGGCTGAGGCAAGAGAATCAGTTGAACCCAGAAGGTCAAGGCTGCTGTGAGCTGTGTTCATGACACTGCACTTCAGCCTGGGTGACAGAGTAAGACCCTGAATCCCCACCCCCACCCCCCAAAAAAGAAGGAAATCCTGTGGCATGCTACAACATGGATGAATGTTGAGGACACTATGCTGGATCAAAGAAGCCAGTTGCAAAAGGACAAATATTGTATGATTCCATTTAGTAGGAGGTATTTAGAGCAGTCAAAACTATGGGCACAGTAAGTAGACTGGTGGTCGCCACGGCTGGGGGGAGGGGAAACAGGGAGTTGCTTTTCAATGTGAAAAAGTTCTAGAGAACTATTACATAGCAGTGTGAATCTACTTAACACTACTGAACTGTACCCTTAAAATAGCTACGAGGAAATTTTTTTCTTTTTTTTTGAGACGGAGTCTCACTCTGTTGCCCAGGCTGGAGGGCAGTGGCGCGATCTCTGCTCACTGCAAGCTCCACCTCCCTGGTTCAAGTAATTCTCTGCCTCAGCCCCCCGAGTAGCTGAAATTACAGGCGCCCGCCACCATGCCTGGCTAATTTGTTTTCTTGTTTTTGTTTTTTTTGTATTTTCAGTAGAGACGGAGTTTCACCATCATGGCCAAGTTGGTCTTGAACTCCTGACCTCATGATCCACCTGCCTTGGCCTCCCTAGTGCTGGGATTAAAGGCATGAGACACTGTGCCCAGCTGGGAAAATTTTATATTATGTGCTTTTTACCACAATAAAATGTAAAAAAAAAAAAATTAAAAATAGGCCAGGCGCGGTGGCTCACGGCTGTAATCCCAGCACTCTGGGAGGCCAAGGCAGGCGGATCACGAGGTCAGGAGATTGAGACCACCCTGGCTAACATGGTGAAACCCCATGTCTACTAAAAATACAAAAAATTAGCAAGGCATGGTGGCAGGCACCTGTAATCCCAGCTACTCAGGAAGCTGAGGTAGGAGAATGGCATGAACCCAGAAGGCGGAGCTTGCAGTGAGCCGAGATGGCGCCACTGCACTCCAGCCTGGGCAACAGAGCCAGACTCCATCTCAAAAAAATAAAATAAAAATAAAAATAAATAAATAAATGAACAAACGAGTGAATGGTTTATTCCAAAGGAACTTCATGGATTAACTCTTCCCAGGAGCATCTGAATTTTAAAATTCTTAGGAGTAAAAATAATGAAAAAGAAATAATTCCTCCATGTTGACAAAATTTCAGGCAGCTATGGGGAGACCTTTGGGGATCATTGTGAGAATCATGTTGCTGTTTTTAAGCTGCAATTTGGGGAAAAATCAGTTTTTGGAAACCTAATAATTGATTATTATTTATTAGATTTTTAGAAGTGTAAAGTCAGTATGTATGTATGTATGTATTTATTTATTTAAAGAGTCTTTTTCTGTCACCCAGGCCAGAGTGTAATGGCGCAGTCTTGGCTCCCTGCAACCTCCACCTCCCAGGTTCAAGTGATTCTCCGGCCTCAGCCTCTCAAGGAGCTGGGAGTACAGGCAACTGTCACTGTGTCCCGCTAATTTTTGTATTTTTAGTATAGACAGGGTTTTGCCATGTTGGTCAGAGGCTAGTCTTGAACTCTTGACTCAGGTCATCTACCCACCTCTGCCTCCCAAAGTGCTGGGATTACAGGCATGAGCCACTATGCCCGGCTAAGTCAGTATTCTTTTATTTTATTTATTTATTTTTTTTGAGATGGAGTCTCTCTCTGTCGCCCAGGCTGGAGTGCAGTGGTGTGATCTCAGCTTACTGCAACTTCCACTTCCCAGGTTCAAGTGATTCTCCTGCCTCAACCTCCCGAGCAGCTGGGATTACAGGCACGTGCCACCATGCCAGGCTAATTTTTTGTATTTTTAGTAGAGACGGGGTTTTGCCGTGTTAGCCAGGATGGTCTCAATCGTCAGTATGTTTTAAAAGAGCTCTGCATTCTTCCAGGACTCTTCGATACATACTTAAAATTTTAGAACGTCAACCAAACCGTTTTCTATGGTAGGGTGGGGTGGAAGGGGTGGCTGGAGGATATAGTCTTAGAAGACAGGCATATTTCCATTTTCAGAATTCAGTGAGGACTGGGCTCCTTGAAGGCCATGGTGGCTGTATTTCTTACTGTTCTTACCCATGCTATTTAAATAACATTGCTGGCTGGGCATGGTGGTTCATGTCTGTAATCCCAGCACTTTGGGAGGCTGAGGCAGGCAGATTGCTGAGCCCAGGAGTTCAAGAGCAGTCTGGGCAACAAAGCAAGACCCCATCTCTACAAAAAACAAAAAAATTGATGGTGTGCACCTGTAGTCCCAGCTACGTGAGGGGCTGAGGCAGCAGGATCACTTGAGCCCAGAAGGTCGAGGCTGCAGTAAGCCATGTTCAAGCCACTGCACTCCAGCCTAGCTGACAGCGTGAGACCTTGTCTCCAAAAAAAGAAAAAAAAAATTGCTATTTTTCCCCATTTTTTTACAGTCTCTATCTTAATATTGGGCTGTTTTCTTCTTCTAATGATAAAACAATCCTAATAACAGAAGGAACCATGGATCGAATTCCTTCTCCGGGTTGGGCTCTGGGCCTGGGTTTTTGCAGTTTCTCTGCTCAGTGAGGCCTGCAGACCAGGATCCAAGGTTAATAGAAACATCCAAATGCTTGGAGCCACAGAATCTGGGCTCCACTGCAAACCTCTAGAGTCTGCACCTGCATTTCAACAAGATCCCTTCAAATTTGGAGAAGGCCTGCCTTACATCAGACATCTTACTAATTCCTAAGTAAGTGAGAGAGGCGCAGACACGTTCACTTCCCAGGTAAGCAAATTGAGCCAGTTTCAGTTACGTCATTGTTCTTGTTCAGTAGAGAAGCTCTGTACCTGTCTCTGAGGCGTTACCTTGGGCTGCTACTCATCTTCCAGTGCATTGCATCCCTTTCCGGGGCAAAGCGATCTTCCTAGAGTCCCACTGAGACCAAACCTGCTCACCTGCTTCGTGGTACCTCATAGCCCGTCCAGTGAAGTTCAGAATCCTAGGTCTGGAAGCCAAGTACCTCCTGATCTGCCCCCACCTTCTCCAGCCTTGCCTCCTTCCAGCTGCCAAAGCGTGGGGATCCTCCCAGCCAGGAGGGTAAATCACTGTCCCTCCACGGAACCCTATGCTTCCCTCCACCCCTGCCTTCATTCAAGTTTTCCTTTGGAGGCAGTGGTAACTCCTGAAAGTCTATGTAGGAAGGGCTTGGGGAGAATCATCTGCCTGGGATGGGGATCTGAGGGGTCTTGAAGCTGAGTTGACATAGCCCTTTTGTAGGACAGATCAATTGTCTATCTCAAAGGGTGGGTGAAGGTGGGTCAGCTGATGGAGCTGGGGGATGCTGTCTTATCACTCCCTGGGCAGATCCACTGTGTTAAAACTTGATGGTCCACCAAGCTACAGCCTGGCTACCTCCTTCATGATGCCCGTCCTCACTTCCTGGGCTCAGGCTGGGCCCCCCTTTCACTCCATAATGGGCTATACTCATGGTGCATACAACATCCCACCTCACCCGGCAGTTATTTGCTGGGGTCTGAATTCTCTTTCCAGACTCTACCAATGAGAGGGTAGTATGGTTTGTATATTTGTTCCCTCCTAATCTCATGTTGAAGTTTGATCCCCAGTGTTGGAGGTAGGGCCCTATGAGAGGCGTTTGGGTCACAGGGCCTTGGTGCCCTCCCTGCAGTATTGAGTGAGTTCTTGCTGGATTAGTGCACTTGGGAACTGATTGTTAAAAAGCCCAGCCCCTCCTCCTCACTCCCTTGTCCCTCTCTTGCCATGTGACACACTGGCTCCCTTTCACTTTCTGCCATGAGTAAAAGCTTCTTGAAAGGCCTCACCAGAAGCAGATGCTGGCACAATGCTTCTTGTACAGCCTGCAGAACTATGAGCTGAATAAACCTCTTTTCTTTATAAATTGCCCGGCCTCAGCTATTCCTTTAGAGCGATGCAAAACAGACCAATACAGAGGGAGTGTCTCCTCTGAGGTTCCTCGGAGCAGGAGAGCCACTGCTTGTCCTTGGAGGATGACCATGAAGAGTGTTTGCTTTAAAATACAATGTATTCATAGATAGTTCGATGTCTCATAGGGCCAACAGATCAGGAGATGATTGCTGTTGAAAAGGTGTTTTACTGCACACTGTTCCTAAGAGCAGAGGGCGTGCTGTGACATGGGGCAGCCCATGGAGAAGCCTCACGGTCTTTCAGGAGGTTGGGGAGGAATGGGCAGGAGAGGGCAAGGCTGAAGTTTGGCTAGTTTGATAATTTCAGCAGACTCTGGGGGCATAGGGCTGTCCCAAGTTGTGTGGCAACTGCTCTGGAGTAGGCAGTGGTCTGGCATGTGAGAAAGAGTGGGATATAAGAGGTGGTTGAGGTGTGGGCTCTGGGCTCCAGATTGGTTGGCTAACATTGGAAAAGCATGCTCTGTGTGAAATTGTTTACTGTCTCTAAGAACTAGCTAAGCCTGGTTGGTCGGGGGGACAGTCAGCTCCTCTTGGATCAGCAAGGCCCCAGATGTCGAAGAATCTGAATAGAGAAAGTAAGCTAGGGGAGGGGGCTCACTCCTGTAATCCCAGGTACTCAGGAGGCAAAGGCAGGAGGATTACATGAGGCCAGGAATTAGAGCCTGGGCAACATGCGAGATCCCATCTATTTTAAATAGAAAAAATTATCCCAGTGTGGTGGTGTGCACCTGTAGTCCCAGCTGCATGGGAGGCTGAGGCAGGAGGATCACTCGAGCCCAGAAGGTCGAGGCTGCAGTGAGCTATGATTGCACCGCTGGGTGACAGAGTGAGATTCTGGAATATATATATCTGGGCACGCGGAACCAACATACATTTTCTTCCCAGCCAGACCACTGATGGGACAAGCGGGCTTTTCTATGGCTAACTGATCCCAGATAAGTGCACTGGAAAGAGATGCACCATTTTGTGGGAACCACCCTCTACCTCAAGGTATATATATATATGGAATAGAGAAAATAAGACAAGGTTGATATAGTCTTTGATGTCTAGAGCATCTCTCTTGGCATGTGACGCTCAGGCTGAGCTGAAGGCCCCTTCAACCAACCTGTGTCTGTTCTTGGCATCTGACTTCGCGGACTGTTCCTGGAGCTGGAGCAGTGGCTTCTGGTGAAGGTGTCACACGAAGACTCACACAGGATGGCAACTTCTCACTCACCATCCTGCTGGTGTCCTCCTGGGGAGCTCTGGACTGTAACGTGCTTGGGAGCACCAACAGGCCCAGGGCAGGTGTGTGTGCGGCGGTTGTAAGTGTCCATTCTCAACACGCAGGTCCGTCGTGATCTAGGGTACAGAGCTTCCCTGGGTGGTCGGGCCCCAGCGGGGTGAGAGGCCTCTCTGTGAGGGGAGGGTCCCAAGGCTCAGGGACAGCATGAGGGCTGCTAACACATTGGAAAAATATGTATACAGCAAGTCCTTAAATAATGTTTTGTTTAATGTCATTTTATTATAACACTGATGAGAAACAAAACTGATTCCTGGTCAGGGCCACTGTCTGTGTGGGTTTTCTCTGGGTGTTCCGGTTCCCTCCCACATCCCAAAGCTGAGCAGGTGAGGTGAGCTGGGGTGTCTGAATTGCCCCAGTGTGTGTGGGTGGGTGGGTGTGGGGGTGTGTGAGCACCCTGCAATGGAAGAGCACCCCATCCAGGCCTGGTTCCTGCCCTGCACACTGAGTTGCTGGGGTGGCCTCTGGCCACCCATGACCCTGAACTAGAATAAGCACGTTAGAATACGAATGAATGAATACAAATTATTGTAAAGTAAAAATTCATAAGGCATACAGTAATCATCCAAATGCATGACAATAAATGATGCGGTATGAGAGGGCCTAGCAAGCCTGCCACATTGGTGACTGTTCTGAACTTCGTGGTGGCAGGAGGTGCTCCTGACAAGGGTCGTTTTGCAAACATTTATTCCTTGATCTAACCCACGAGCAGGACAAACACCATCACTTACTGACTCACTACAAATTGGGCAAATAATTATCTTACTTGTTATTAATCTCTTAAGGGTATGCGTAGCTTGCATTTATTTCAATGTTTACTATTAGAACTGTATTGGTCTTTATTTAGAAGTGTGGCAATCTTTTTGTGACCAGAAATACGCTGTGGGAACGTTACTCTTGTTTATATCAATTAACCTTGGGAAAACTGGCTTTGTTATACATCATTTCGCTTAAAGCTGGTTCCCAAAACCTATCGAAGACCTTAGGCGAGGACTCACTGTACCTTTTGGCTTAACTGTTGTTGAAAGGTACTTTCCGAGACCAGGTGCTGTGATAGTCACGATTTCACTGGATTTTCACAGGCGACCCTGAGAGGCAGAAAGGGCTTTTGTTGCCAATTCCATTTCGAGGTGAACCTGCAGCTTGGCAAGGTCTGTGCTTCACCCGGTCCCACTGAGAGCACTTGGGAAGGGAACTGCCATCACCTCCATCTTCACCAGGGTGCTCTCCTCAACACACAGCCTCCACGGAAGGGCAGCGAGGAGAACAACAGCATTGGTTGCAGCGTTCTGTGTTTCAGTGCAAAACACCCTGTGGCTCCAAAAGTACATAATTCTGCAGGGGCTTTGGCAAGGGTAACAGGGGGATGAGGTCAAAGCACCTTTTGCCAAACAGTCTGCGAAGGGCACAGCGGCAAAGATGCTGCAGGCAGCGTGGGGTGTGGGCCAAGGCAAAGAGGGACTGGTAGAATGGCTTGTGCATCTGGAAGGGAAGGCAGGTGGATTAGAAATCTGGGCACGTGAAACCAACATATGTTTTCTTCCTAGCTAGACCACTGATGGGACAAGCGGGCTTTTCTATGGCTAACTGATCCCTGATAAGCGCACTGGAGAGAGATGCACCACTTTGTGGGGAACCACCCTCCGCCCCAGGGGCTCGTGTGCTCTCCCAAAGCACAGTTTCTGCCAAGTGAGAGGGGATTCTGACTGGGGTGACTTCAGATGCTCCAGGTGGTCTCCCCAAATTCCATTTTGCTCTATCCTCTTTGCACAGCAGCCCTGCAGTTCCGGGGTGGCCCTGTTCATCTCCCCCAGTCATGACCAGCTCTTCCTTTTTGCCAGGGAGGGGCTCAGGAGCGAGTGCATGGCATTGGTCTGGTCGTCAGTCATACACACATGACTCAAGTCAGTGAAACAGAAAAAACACACACAACTCTTCTCACTCTCGCTCTCTTTTTTCTTTTTTTTTTTGAGATGGAGTCTAGCTCTGTCGCCCAGGCTGGAGTGCAGTGGCATGATCTCGGCTCACTACACCCTCCGCCTCCTGGGCTCAAGCAATTCTCCTGCCTTAGCCTCCTGAGTAACTGGGATTACAGAGGCGCCTGCCACCATGCCCAGGTAATTTTTGTATTTTTAGTAGACAGGGTTTCATCATGTTGGCCAGGCTGGTCTTGAACTCCTGACCTCAAGTGATCTGCCTGCCTTGGCCTCTGAAAGTGCTAGGATTACAGGCATGAGCCACCGCACCTGGCCCATTCTCACTCTCTTTTAATGGGCAGTCACCTGTGGACTTTGTTGTGGATAGATGCAATGCCCACTGCTTCCTTGGTCATATCTTGAGCAGCTGGAGCATGAAGCTGATTCACAGGACCGGAATAGTATGTCCTGACATGGAGCTAGGCCCGTGGATTCAGGCAGCTCCGGCCTTTCTTTGGACACTGGTTAAGAGAACCCTGGCGTTTTTCAGGCCAGCATGGGGCTCTGTGCTCCTTGAGGCCACGACACTGCAACTACTATAACAAGCTCCTGGCTGTGTGATTATGGAGCCTCTAGAAAAAAAAAACCCAGAAATTGTGCAAATACACCCTCATTTCCCATTCTTCCTTTTTCAGATGTATTACACTTAGCTGAATATCAGTGCAAAACTCCCCATGCAAAGAAGCAAAAACAGACAAGAGTTTTGGACTAAAGGCAGGCGGAAAGGCAGCTCTCTTGCCTGGAATACTTCCTCAGGAATCAGTTCCTTCCAGGACTCTGACACGCAGAGCTGAGGGTAGGAGTTGAAAAGCACCTCGAGGACCGCGGGGGCCGATGCGCAGGTCTTCAGCACCTGGTGGGAAGAGGTGAAAGGCGCAGCGTAGGCTGACTGGGTTCTGGGTCTCACTGGGGAAGGGGTGAGGGGGCTGTGCGGGGAAGCTCTCCCAAGCTGTGTGACCTCCCTATGCCCAAGTCACACAGGAAACAGCAACAGAGCAGTACCACAGGGCTGCTGCAGGGATCGCCTGAGTTAGTGCACACAAAGACACAAGGCAACGGCTCTGCACGGGAGCCCTTCTTCCTGTGTTGATGGCCGCCCATGCGAAGTCTGGGCCAAGTGCTTAAGCATTCAGTTTCCGGGGGGGCTATGCTGATGGCTCGGTATGCCTTCTTGGCCCCCCAGAGAGCTGCTCAGAGAAAAGGAATGAAGTTCTGTTAGGAGGAAGTGTGGCCCGCGGATGCTCTTCCCAATTTCTTACCTCAATTTTCAAATATGTCAGGAAATTGAGAATTGGGGGAGAGGAATCGTTTTGCTGTTGAATTTCCTTTTGACTTGGCATTTCCATTTTATTTTCACAGTCCCCACTGGCAAAGATTCCTATTTCCTTACTCGCAAATTTATAATTCAAGTCCATTAGCTTCACCATAAAGATAGGAACACTATTTGCTTTTAAAAAATAAACTTTTTTTTTTTTGTTATGGAGAAGTTTGAACCTTCATACACAAAAGTAGCACCAACAGTATGATAAACTCCCATGTACCACCCCTCCCATCAACCCATGGTTAATCCTGCCCCATCCACTTCCCGTAAGATTAAAGCAAATTCCATGCATCCTATAATTTTATCTGTATTTCAGTGCATCTTTTATATGACCCTGTGAAGAAACAAAGAGAATATTATAGCACCTGAGAAATTAACAATAGTTTTGTAATATCATGTCATATACAGTGTTTAAATTCACAGATTTCTCTTAAATGCCATTATATTAACAAAATAATTTGTTGGTTTGAATAATCATTCTAGTTAAGGCCAACATAGTGAGACTGGTTGCTGTGATGTATTTTTAGATTTTTTTTTGTTTGTTTCATGTGACTTATTTGTGGTGGGAACTGGGTTATTTGTAGCGTTTCTCACTGTGGGGCTTTTGCTGATTACATTCCTGTGGGGTTTGTGGACATGCTGCTCTTCCTCTGTTTTCTGTAAATTAGTAGTTGGATTTAGAAGCTGGACCAAATTCAGTTGCCAGGCACAGTGGCTCGTGCCTGTAATACCAGCAGTTTGGCAGGCTGAGGCAGGCAGATCACCTGACATCGGGGGTTGAAGACCAGCCTGACCAACATGAAGAAACCCCGTCTCTACTTAAAATACAAACATTAGCTGGACCTGGTGGCACATGCCTGTAATCCCAGCTACGCGGGAGGCTGAGGCAGGAGAATCACTTGAACCCGGGAGGCGGAGGTTGCAGTGAGCTGAGATTGTGCCACTGCACTCCAGCCTGGGCAACAAGAGTGAAACTCAGTCTCAAAAAAAAAAAAAAGAAAGAAAGAAAAAAGAAGCTGGACCAAATTCAGATTAGATTTCGGAGAGGTGCAGGGCAATTTCATAGCTCTCTCTTTTTGAGGTCTAAGATTTGCCAAGTGTTGTACAATTTGTTCTTTCTACTTCTTGGTTGAGAAACCTGAAGTTATGCAACTTTACTAAGACCAGCTGCCATATATCTGCAACAATGACTTGAACTACTACCGGGGCCTGCCCTGCGTCATGTCTGCTGGGGCTCTATGGACACAGAGTCAAACAGAAGAAAGTATTGAAGTCACTCATACTGGCTGCTCACTTCACAACTTGGCTCCCTTCTCCACAGCTCCAGGCCTAAAACCCCTTTAAAATACAAATATGACAAACTAAAAAAAAAGTATTCATATTCCTTTGGTCAGAGATAACTACTATTAACATTTCATGTAAGCTAATGTTTTATGTGTTTACACATATATGACAACAATGGGTGAATGCTTTGCATATGATTTTGAAATCTGATTTTTTTCCATGCAGAATAGATTGTGAATCTATTTACAATCAATTATTCTTTTTTTTTTTGGATGGAGTCTTGCTCTATCACCCAGGCTAGAGTACAGTGGCGTGATCTTGACTTACTGCAACCTCTGCCTCCCAGTTCAAGCTATTCTCCTGCCTCAGCCTCCCAAGTGGCTGGGACTATAAGCAGGTGCCACCACACCTAGCTGATTTTTGAATTTTTATTAGAGACAGGGTTTCACCACGTTGGCCAGACTGGTCTCGAACTCCTGACCTCGTGATCCGCCCACCTCAGCCTCCCAAAGTGCTGGGATTACAGGCGTGGGCCACTGCGCCCGGCCCAGTATGGACTATTTACTTTTGTTTTGTTTGTTTGACCATTTGTTTTTCTTCCTTTGTGAATTGCTCAGTTATGTCTTTTGCTCATTTTTCTATTGGTGTGTTCATTTCTTCACTGATTTGTAAGTACATTTTATTTATTAGGGTTATTTTCAGGTAGACAATACTTTTGTCTATGATGATTTTTTCCTCCTCAATATTAATATTTCTTATTACACTGGCTAGAGCTTTTCAGTTCAATGCTAAATAACAACATTAATAGCATTCATAATTATCTTATTCCTAACTTTAATAGGATTGTCTCTAATGTTTCACCATAAATATAACCTTGAATATTAGTTTCAAATAGATACTCTGTTCTAAGTTAAGAAAATATCTTTCTATTCCTAGGTTACTACAAAGTTTAAGATGTAATTTCATGTTTTGCCTTTTTCTAACCAAGTTGATAGAAAAAGATTTTCCAGGCAGACGTGGTGGCTCATGCCTGTAATCCCAGCACTTTGAGAGGCTGAGGTAAGTGGATCACCTGAGGTCAGGAGTTCAAGACCAGCCTGACCGACACGATGAAACCCCTTCTCTACTAAAAATACAAAAATTAGCCAGGCATGGGGATGCACGTTTGTAATCCCAGCTACTTGGGAGGCTAAGGCAGGAGAACTGCTTGAACCCTGGAGGTGGAGGTTGCAGTGAGCTGAGATCATGCCACTGCACTCCAGCCTGGGTGACAGAGTGAGACTCTGTCTCAAAAAAAAAAAAAGAAAAAGATTTTCCAATACTGACCCATTTTTGCCTTCATAAAACAGGCCCTATTTGGCTATTCTTCTATATTTAATGCACATATTATATATAAAAAATATAATTATGATATCACTATATATCAGAGAGAGAGATGATATATGTGCTATTATATATACTAGATCACGCTAGATCTTCACTATAATATCTATGAATAAGCACCCTTTTCTCATTTGAAATAGTATAGTATATATAATACAGTGCCAGACTCAATTTACTAAGTTTAAATCTCTTTTAATAAATAAATTTGGTTTATAGTTTTATTTTTTGAGCTATTTTTGTCAGGTTTTAACATCATGTTATGTTAACTTAGTAAAACTATCTGAGAAAATTTGTTTTTTTTTTAATACTTGGGAAGAAGTTTTTTTTTTTTTTTTTTTTTTTTTTTTTTTGAGACGGAGTCTTGCTCTGTGGCCCAGGCTGGAGTGCAGTGGCGTGATCTCAGCTCACTGCAAGCTCCGCCTCCCAGGTTTACGCCATTCTCCTGCCTCGGCCTCCTGAGTAGCTAGGACTACAGGCGCCTGCCACCTCGCCCAGCTAGTTTTTTTTGTATTTTTTAGTAGAGACGGGGTTAGCCAGGATAGTCTCGATCTCCTGACCTTGTGATCCGCCTGTCTCGGCCTCCCAAAGTGCTGGGATTACAGGCTTGAGCCACTGCGCCCGGCCATACTTGGGAAGATTTTAAAAAGCAGACCATTATTGGAATTAGGAAGGCCCAGTAGATCTTGCATTTGACATTGCCTATGCCTGGCATTTAGTTGCAGGTCATAATTTGATATTTTTCATTTCTTTCATGTTTACTGGCACATTTTATTTTGATTTCTTCTTGAGTCCATTTTGTTAATCTATATTTTCCTGGAAAATAATCTTCATTTTAAAGAAATTTAGCATTGCATAGGTACCAGTCAAGGTCCAATAGAAAAGAGATGGAGAGGCCGGGCGCCGTGGCCCACTCCTGTAATTCCAGAACTTTGGGAGGCCGAGGTGGGTGGATCACCTGAGGTCGGGAGTTTGAGACTAGCCTGGCCAACATGGTGAAGCCCCGTCTCTACCAAAAATACAACAAAATTAGCTGGGCATAGTGATGCACATCTGTAGTCCCAGCTACTCGGGAGGCTGAGGCAGGATAATTGCTTGAACCCAGGAGGCAGAGGTTGCAGTGAACTGAGATCATGCCACTGCACTCCAGCCTGGGCGACAGAGCAAGACTCCGTCTAAAAAAAAAAAAAGAAAAAAAAGAGATGGCGAGTTCGATATGGGATCATTCCAGAAGTGTTTATTGATACAGGAACTATTTAACCAGACGTGGGTACAAGGAAACTGACAAGGGTCAGGGTAGTAATGTGGGGTTGGTGGCAGAGGTATTACCATCCTGGGCTGAAGGCCAGTCAAGTGAGCTGTCTTAGCAGACGCAGCAATCCTTGCTTGGGGATACACAGCTAGCCTGAGGCAAAGAGCCAGCCCAGAGAATGCACGTTCTGCCCTCACTCTCCTTTCCTCCCTCCTGCTGCCAGGACACCCCACGGGCTAAACCCAGCTGGAAGGCAGAGGGCCGAGAGCTGTAGAATGAGGTCCATACAGATCCATAAAGGTGGAAGGAAGAGATCTTCACTGTATCGATGAATAAGCACCCTTTTCTCATTTGAAATTCACTGTAATTGTGTTTTCAATGTTTTCCTGTTTAGTTTTGCTGGAGGTTTTTCCATTTTGCACCTTTTTTCAAGAAATCAGCAATGGGATTTTGTTGATCAGTTCTCTTTTAAAATATTCTAACCCATTAATTTTTGCCTTCATCATGATTAATTCCTTTCTCCGATCTTCTTAGGTATGTTTTGTTTCTCTTTCATGCTCCTTGGATTGACTGCGCAGTCAATTTCATAACATTTTTTTCCTAGAGTCGTAATAAAAGCAACTTTTAAAATGGTATAAATTTCCCTTTGAACGTTGGTAGGGTCATAGCCAAGAGTTTTGAGGCAGTGTTTCCTTCCTTCCTTCCCTCCCTCCCTCCCTCCCGTCCGTCCGTCCTTCCTTCCTTCCTTCCTTCCTTCCTTCCTTCCTTCCTTCCTTCCTTCCTTCCTTCCTTCCTTCCTTCCTTCCTCCCTCCCTCCCTTCCTTCTTTCCCTCCCTCTTTCCCTCCCTCCCTCCCTCCCTCCCTTCCTTCTTTCCCTCCCTCCCTCCTCCCTCCCTCCCTCCCTCCCTCCCTCCCTCCCTCCCTCCTTCCTTCCTTCCTTCCTTCCTTCCTTCCTTCCTTCCTTCCTTCCTTCCTTCCTTCCTTCCTTCCTTATTTTGAGACAGGGTCTTGCTCTGTCACCTATGCTGCAGTGCAATGGTGTGATCATGGCTCACTACAGCCTTGAGCTCCTGGACTCAAGCAATCCTCCCACCTCAGCCTCCTGAGTAGCTGGGACTACAGGCGCATGCCACTATGCCAGGCTAATTTTTAAAATTTTTGTTGTAGAGACAAGGTCTCACTATGTTGCCCAGGCTGCGCTCAAGTGATCTTTCCACTGTAGCCTCCCAAAGTGCCGGGATTATAGCTGTGAGCCACTACACCCAGCTCATCTTTCTTAATGGTCTGCAATTAAATAACTGTTGAGGCAGTAGTTATTTGGGAGTGTGCTATAACGTTTTCAAATGGTTATGTTATTTTTTAAAATTAACAAGCTTTTTACTATTAGTTTTCTGGTATATTGCAATATGGCTGTAGACAATGTCTGTTTCGGCATTAGCAGAAGTCGCATTTCATTTCTTTCTTTTTTTTTTTTTTTTTTTTTTTTTTGAGACGGAGTCTGGCTCTGTCGCCCGGGCTGGAGTGCAGTGGCCGGATCTCAGCTCACTGCAAGCTCTGCCCCCCGGGTTTACGCCATTCTCCTGCCTCAGCCTCCCGAGTAGCTGGGACTACAGGCGCCGCCACCACGCCCGGCTAGTTTTTTTTTTTGTATTTTTTTTAGTAGAGACGGGGTTTCACCGTGTTCGCCAGGATGGTCTCGATCTCCTAACCTCGTGATCTGCCCGTCTCGGCCTCCCAAAGTGCTGGGATTACAGGCTTGAGCCACCGCGCCCGGCCTCATTTCTTTCAAAATATGTTTGTCACATTTATGATTTGGAGCTACTGCACTTCATTTTTTTTTCTTGGCTCACTTGGTCTGTGATAGACAGATATGAATTAAAAATCACCTAAATTATTTTTCAGTCAATTTTTCTATTTTAACACAATCTTCTTTGGCACATAAAGTTTATAATGGTTATCTTTTCACCATGGACTGTATCCTTGGTCAATATCAAATGACTATTTTTTCCCCTCTCATTTTGTGTATTTCCCTGGAATTCTATTTGCATATTGATATAAAAATACATTTTTTTGGGGTTTGTTTTTGCCAGAATTATCTATCTCTGCTCATTCTTTTTTTTTTTTTTTGAGATGGAGTCTCATTCTTTTGCTCAGGCTTGAGTGCAGTGGCGCCATCTCAGCTCACTGCAAGCTCCGCCTCCCGGGTTCACGCCATTCTCCTGCCTTAGCCTCCCAAGTAGCCGGGACTGCAGGTGCCCACCACCACACCTGGATAATTTTTTGTAGTTTTAGTAGAGACGGGGTTTCACTGTGTTAGCCAGGATGGTCTCGATCTTCTGACCTTGTAATCCACCCGCCTTGGCCTCCCAAAGTGCTGGGATTACAGGTGTGAGCCACCGTGCCTGGCACTCTGCTCATTCTTTAATTTTTTTTTGAAACAGAGTCTCGCTCTTTCACCCTGGCTGGCGTGCAATGGCGAGATCTCGGCTCACGGCAACCTCCGTCTCCTGGGTTCAAGCGATTCTCCCTCCTTAGCCTCCTGAGTAGCTGGGATTACAGGGACCCACCATCATGCCCAGCTAATTTTTGTAGTTTTGTAGAGATGGGGTTTCACCATGTTGGCCAGGCTGGTCTTGAACTCCTGACCTCAGGTGATCCACCCACCTCAGCCTCCCAAAGCGCTGGGATTGCAGGCATGAGCCACCACACCTGGCCTCAATATTTTTAAATTTTAACCTTTGTTTCAGTTTGTTTGAAATGTGTTTGCGAGTCTGTGTTGGTAAGAGGGTAGTTTAAGTGATTTTCATTTATTGTTATAAATCAAGTGTTTGGTCTCACTCCAGTCTCACTTTATTCTTTTTGTTTTTTTCTGCTTCTTGTTTCCTTTGTTTTCTGGTTCTGTTGTACAGGTTTGCATTTTCTTTGGATTCATCTTCCATATTTTGGAAGTATGCACTGTCTTTAAAATGCTATTAGTTACCTTCAAAATAAAAAAATACCAACCTAGGCCTGGTGCAGTGGCTCACACCTGTAATCCCAACACTTTGAGAGGCCAAGGGGGGCAGATCACGAGGTTAAGAGATGGAGACTATCCTGGCCAACATGGTGAAACCCTGTCTCCACTAAAAATACAAAAATTAGCTGGGTGTGGTGGCACGCACCTGTAGTACCAGCTACTCCGGAGGCTGAGGCAGGAGAATCGCTTGAACCTGGGAGGCAGAGGTTGCAGTGAGTTCAGATCATGCCACTGCACTCTAGCCTGGGTGACAGAGTGAGACTCTGTTTAAAAAAAAAAAAAAAAATCTCTCTCTCTCTCTCTCTCTATATATATATATAAACCTATAGTTCTCTAAAAATCTAAATAGTATCTTTTATGTTCTGGATATTCCATCACCCTTTCTCTCACATTTCTCTCTTAACCAGTTCTTCTCCCTTCCTTTCTTAATAATACTGGAGTTTGGGTTCAGTTTGTGATTATTACATGATCATATTTTATATTGCATATCTCCTTCAGTAACCATTTTGGTATTTGCATTTAGTTTTACAACTCGCTTCCCAATTATTTGTCACAATTCTAGCTTGTATGCTCACCACCTGTCCTTTAAGTCATCCCTTCTGTAGGTATTTGCCGAGCTCCTACTAGAAGACAGGGATTGTGTTTTGTCTGCGTGTTATGATGGCCAGCTCCACCTTCACAGAGCTTTATGGTCCCAAACATAACAACAACAATGCAGGTGCTGTGGTCATATAAGGGGGAGTTCAGGGGAAGATTTCTGGATGAAGTGACATCCAAGTTGAGACCTGGCCGTGGAGCAGGAGTTAGCGGGGGGAAAAAAAGGCATGGAGAGTTCTGGGGACGAGAGTGTTCTAGGCAGAGAAAACATATTACGCCAGGTTTGGGAGGTGAGAAGGAGCAAATAATGTTGGCGGGGGAATGAGTCTGACATGGGGAGTGCTCGGCAATGAAACAGGAGAGCAAAGCAGGGAAGACCATGGAGTCCATTATCTGCCTGAGAAGGAGGCTGACACAGGGAGCACTTGCCGGGTATGAGTGGAGGAGCGGCCGGGTCTGATTTTAATTTTAGAGATATCACCAAGGCTGGGTGTGGTGGCTCAGGCCTGTAATCCCAGCACTTTGGGAAGCCAAGGCAGGCAGATTACTTGAGTCCAGGAGTTTGAGACCAGTCTTGGCAACATGGAGAAATCCTATGTCTACAAAAAATATTAAAAATTAGCTGGTCCTGATGGTGTGCACCTGTAGTCCCAGCTACCCAGGAGGCTGAGGTGGGAGGATTGCTTGAGCCTAGAAGGTCGAGGCTGCAGTGAGCTATGATTGCACCGCTGTACTCCAGCCTGGGCAACAGAGTGAGGCCCTGTCTCAAAAACCAAACCAACCAACCCAACCAACCAACCAACCAACCAACCAAGGAAATATCACCAAGGCTGAATCTGGGGAAGAGTTTAGAGGAGACAGAGAGCCCAATGAAGAAGATGTGTCCATCTAGGGGAGAGATGGTGGTGGCCTCACCTCAGGTGGTGGCAGTCAGGAGGGTAGGGGATTTTGAGAGATATTTAAGGGTCAGAGTGGGGAGAATCTGGGGATTGATTTCCCCATTCCTGAGCTCTTCTTTAGTGTTAACTCTTTGTCAGCTGCAGTACGTCCACCTCAATGGGCCATTAGCCCCAGCCATTCCCCCATACTGTCCTTACCAAGGGCACCAATGCTGCTCTTGGCCCAGGCTCTGCCTTGCCAGTGGTCCATACTCTGCCTCACTTTACTTGCTGTGTCAGCCATGCCTGACATGTTGACGATGTCTTCTACCTCAATGCAGCCTTCACTTGGCTTTGAGGAAGGTGTGCTCTCATTCTTTCCACCTCGCTGGTTGCCTCTCTTCAGTTTCCTTAGCTGCTGTCTCATCTCCATCCTTCAGATATTGGACTGTCTCTGCATTCAGGCCTGTTCCTTTTTTCCATTTACTCTCACTTGCTGGTGATCTTGTCTAGTTTCCTGGCTTTAAATACAATACCATCATTTTTCACTGACCCTCAAAGGTATATCTCCAGTTGGCCAAATCTCTCCCTCTCAGATTTGGCCTTGAATACCCAGCTGCTTACATTGTAGCTCCACCTGACTGTATCTCACAGTCAACATACCAAAAACTGAACTCCCTGGTTCACCAGGTCCCAACCTGCTGTGCTACCCATAACCTGCCCCATTCCCAGTTGACAGCAAACTCATTCTTGCAGTCTCTTGGGCTGGAATCAGAGTCATCCATTGCTCCTGTTTCTCCTATACTCCACATCCAATCTGTTAAAAAAATCCTGTTGGCTCTACCTCCAAAATATATCCAGGGTCAGATTGCCTTCCTTGTTCACACCACCATCATCCCTCACGTGAACCACAGCAACACCCTCCTAACTCATCTTTCCATGTGTGTTCTCCTCCTTCTCAAGTATCTGCTTAACATGGTGCTGAGGGGAAGATCTTTACAAAATATTGTTGGATTACGTCACTCCTCTGCTTAAATCCCTCCAATGGCCAAAGTCATTACAATGTCCTGTAGACCCCACACAACCTGTGCCCTCTCCCCTACCCCCCCAATCTCATCTCCTACTCCCATCCCACTAGCTCCTTCCACCTCCGGCCACACTGGTCCCCTGTGGTTCTGTGCGCAGGGCCGGCCCACTCCAGCCTTAGGCTACAGATGGCTGGTCCTCTGCTGGACTGCTCTTCCCCAGATATCCGCACAGTGGGTCCCTCACATCTCTCAAGTCTTTGTTCAGCAGTCACTGACCCTAACTGCCCAACTTAAAATTGCAACTGCCTTCCACCCTTTTAATTTCTCTATAGTCCTTATCACCTTTTTGGTCTGCTGATCATGCTCAGTGTTTAATGCCTGTCTTCCCCATTAGAATGTAAGCTCCACATAGCAGGAATACTTCTTTCCCTCATTAGTTCACTCACTTATCCCATGTGCCTAATATGTTGCTGGGACATGACTGGTGCTCAGTAAATACTTGCTGATAAATAATTGAAGTATTTTTTTTCTTTTTCAGAAAATGCATTAGAAAGGCATGTTTTTGAACGCTTGATATCTAAAAGTGTCTTTTGTCATCAAAATGAAACTATCTTCACTGAGTCTAAAATTCTAGTGTCCAAACTTTTCCTTTCAAAATCGGTAGATGATATTTCATTGTCCTATGTTACTATTACAGTAGAAATATCTGACTCCAGCCTGGTTTCTATTCCTTTATGAATAGACTGTTTTCTGCTTAAATACTTTGCCAGATTCTTCCATGTCTTTTTAAAACATTTTTGTTAGAACATATATAGGTATGTGCCTCCCGTCATTGATTTGCAGAGAGCACCCTTTCGATTGCCAACCAAAAGTTAAGACTTTCAGTGCAGCTAAGTTTTCTTCTATTATATCTTTGGTTATTATTTCTGAACCATTTGTCCTAGGCTCTTCTGCAGTAACATCACTTATGTGTGGGTTGGCTCTCTACTCTATCCTTTATTACCATTATTTTCTCTTTTAGTTTCTTGTTTTTGTTTTTGTTTTGCACTTAAGAAGAGTTTTTAACATTAGTCTTTCATTATAGTGAACATTGAGGTTGACTTTCCAACAATTCAGATGATGAGTTTAATCCAATCATGGTAATCCAATCTCTTTTGCCAGTTATTGGTTCAGAGAAGGGCAGGTTTAAGCCAACTGATGACACTTCCTCAGGGTTTCTAGAAAAAAGGAACAACTGGATATGAACAAGGAAATGGACCCATTGTTGCTGGAAGCCATCTTGTGGCCATGAGGCAGCCATTCTGAGGACAAAGCTGACTCACTGAGGGTGGCACAGCAGAGAGTTGGGAAGCACCAGGTTCTTTGAGGACATCATCCAGACACTGAAACAACCAATTCTGAAGCCTGCTACTTCTGCACTTACTGATATGTGAGATAAAAAGATACACTTCCTTATTTAAACCTGTTTGAATTGGGTTTTCTGCTACTTGTGATTTAAACCACCCGTATCAGAGTCCAATCAGGCAAAGGAAACCAATCCAGGTATTTCAACCAGAAACAACTTTACACATGGAATTGATTATATAGATAATCAAACTGCTGAGATTCCAACAAGGGGAAGGTGAAGTAGCCTAGAGATTAGCAAAATAGAAAGCTGTCATTACTCTTAGAGTTGGTGGGACAGTGGGATGAGGTAGCCTAATCAGAGTCCAGAGAGCAGGGCCATCTGCTGGAACCAAGTTGAGTCAGGGGCTACCCACTGGGGACTGGGGCCGTGAAGGGAGGGGCTTCTGGTGGGTGTTGGTGTCACAGAGAAGATGCAGGTGAAGCTACACAAGACAGAGACAGAAGAGGAGAAATACTTGGCTTCTTTCTTCCTCCACACTCGTTTCCCATGGCGTCTCCCACTGGCTGAGTCCAACTAGAAGCCAGCTGATGGGGGCTCTGAGGGCAGTTTGAGGGGGCTTTCCCTTTCCCCCTGTCCCCCAGGATGCAGAGCGGGACCCAGGAACAGCAGGAAAAAGGGTCTGAGGGCACAAGGGTCAATGGCCCAGCACCCATGGATTTGATTCTTTCTTTATGAATCAACTCTGCCTTTTCCTTCTTTAGTGTATACTTCAATCTGTGCTGTTAGTTTCTTGGTATACTGTCTCCTCCATCTTCCGTTTCATGTCACTCTATTGAGTTTTCATCTTAACTAGTACTGTTTCGATGGATCCCAGAGGCTATGTCTTCTTGTACTCCATAGAGGATGGCATATACTTTCTGAGATTTTCTTGGATCTCCTTTCTGTTTTCTGGATGCTGTCTATTTTTCTTTGTTTGTCCTCTTTTCCCCCATGAATCCGTTCCTTTTTCTCCTTATTAGTCTTTGATTAAGGAGAGAAGCAGATGCAAATTTTGCCAACATGCAGGGGAAGTCTGTGGTCCTGCTCTGTGCCCACCCGGGAGACTGCGGAGGGACAGCGTGCAGGGAGGGGGACGAGGGCCTGGTCCAGCCCCGTTCCCAGTTGGATGGTTAGCCCGGTGGACTTGAGCTTTGGCCTGGAGGCTTCCTCCTGCTACCCTCTTCCTGCAGTTGGCAGGTTGCTCTGAAACCGGGATTCCTGCGATTTTCACCTCTGCACTTTACTCTGGCTTCACAGGCGTCCCCCACTGCCTGGCTGACCTTTTTTTTTTTTTTTTTTTGGTAATGTCTGCCTGACAGCCTGGAAACTGACGGCCGTGCAGCAGAAGGACATTGGGTCTGGGTCTTCCTAGACTCAGACATGAGATTGCCTTATTGTTGCTGTGGATTTCCTCTCTCTCTTTCTCTCCCTTTCTTTCTTCCTTCCTCTAATCTGTGCCTTCAAAGCTATTTTTTAGAGGACAGGAGCTGCTCTTTCTAGACTGGGCATCATACTGACACTGTAAGAGCTATTATCGGTGGTCCCCTCCCCACGCCCAATTATTTTTGTTCTCATCCATTACTGTCACTGAGTCAGGCTTAGCAAGCTTTAGGGAAAGAGAGAGACGGAGCATGAACACACAGACACGGAGAGACCAAGCCACAGAGGGAATGCCTGGCAGGTGGCCTGGGGCCGCCACAATCTTCCCAGTCCATCTCGCCAGCCCTGTCCCTCTCTGCGCCCCACACATGTTGGTATTTCCGGCTATCATGAGCCCCACTAACATGCCATTTCCTTGTGCACGGCAGTCTCTGATTTCAATTATCCCCTTCTGTGTTGGGAAAAAATCACGCCATTAAGAAGGACTCACGCTGGACCCCTCGGGATGGAGTCTGCTGCTATTTATCTGGTACCCTAGGCGATGCTCAGGTCTTGCTCATCGCAGCCCTCCAGCGACCCTCCCACTGGCCCTGTCACTTCTCTGCAAAATGTTAAATGGCTCCCAGGGACCGCAGGTAACCCAGACAGGCCCCACCCTGGGAAGAGCTGCCCTTCCTTAGAGCAAAAGCACCGCCTCCTCCCGCCCCTCCCCCACCGGGTCACAGACTGTGACAGAGTCTTATTGCCTGTCTCTGGGAATTCATTTTCTGTCTCTCCTCTGTTCCACCTCTCTGGGGCTCCCTGCCCCTCCCCGTCCTCTGCATCGTGCCCCCTCGTGTTTGCCAGGCAGCTGGCTGCCTTCATTATTTTTACGCCAACACAGTTTAAAAATCTCCGCTGCCTCCTTGCTGTCTGCGGAGAGGCGGCTGCCACATTACTCTGACATGCTGATGTCATTAGTATCCACGCGCACTCTCTTCAGCTAATGAGGCGGCAGAAAGAAAATTAAGGGGGAAAATCACACAGGCACATTGCTTTATATGTAGATGGAGAAATAAAACAAGAGCAAGAAAAACACAGGCGCCCTACTTATGATCTCTCCTCCCTCCTCCCGCTGGGGACTGGGTGCACTCGGCTCTGTGAAAACGGGAGGGGAAGCCCTGGTTTTTGACTACTGCTACCTCAGAAATCTCCCACTAAAAATCCTGTGGAATCGGGATAAGTGAAGTCTCTTTACCTGATTCTGTAATTAGGTAAAAAGAAAACATGAAAACTTTAGGTCTCCATTTGCAGTATGGTTAGTGCTCAGAAGCTGAGACAAGACCAGAGATTTGCAGATGTTTCTAGAATCTGTTTTTTTTTTTTTTTTTTTTTTTTTTGAGACGGAGTCTTACTCTGTCGCCCAGGCTGGAGTGCAGTGGCGCGATCTCGGCTCACTGCAAGCTCTGCGCCCCAGGGTTCACGCCATTCTCCTGCCTCAGCCTCCCGAGTAGCTGGGACTACAGGCGCTCGCCACCATGCCCGGCTAGTTTTTTGTATTTTTTTGGTAGAGACGGGGTTTCACGGTGTTAGCCAGGATGGTCTCGATCTCCTGACCTTGTGATCCGCCCGCCTCGGCCTCCTAAAGTGCTGGGATTACAGGCTTGAGCCACCGCGCCCGGCTTTTTTTTTTTTTTTTTTTTTTAAAGACAAGGTCTTGCTCTGTCGCCCAGGCTGGAGTGTAGTGTCACGATCATGGCCCACTGCAGCTTCCACCTCCTGAGTTTAGGTAATCCTCCTGCCTCAGCCTCCTGAGTAACTGGGACTACAGGTGCATGCCACCATGCCCAGGTAATTTATTTTTAATTTTTTGTAGAGATGGGGTCTCACTATGTTGTCTAGGCCGGTCTCAAACTCCTGGGCTCAGGTTATCCTTGTGCCTCCCAAAGTGCTGGGATTATAGGCAGGAGCCACTGCCTCTGGCCTAGAGTCTGTTATTCTTGCATCAACCTCCATCCCCCATGCGAGCTATGTGAATCCTTCACCTGGACCACCACCACCCCCTACCTTGTGTGTTCTCTACGTTGAGCTTAGAAATTCCAAAATACTGATTTGATGATGTAATCTCCTTCTTTGAAAATTATGTAATCAACTCCTAATATTCCCAAGTCAGAGGCCCAGGCCCTTAAGGCCCCACTTGGCTACCTAGTCTCAACTGGTGCCCCCTAGCTGTTTCCTCTCCAGCGACTGGGTCATTTTTCCAACTGCACAGGACAACCGTGCCTGTCCTGCTCCAGGACATTTGCCCAGGACGTTTGTCTAGAATGTTTGTCCCCTGTTTCACACAGCTGAGCCTTCAGCCTTCAGATCTTGGCTCACTCATCACACACTTGAGGGAGCCTTGGACCCTGCCCCCCAGCCAGGTGAAACCCCTGTTCTGTGCTTTGCAGCACTTCTCACCACAGCAACTTCACCTTGGTGTGTGCACTTGGCTGATCCACGTGACAAGCAGCCTCACCAGGGTGGGAAATACGTATGCTCCTGCTCCTCCCCGTGACTCCAGTACCAAGCACCCAAGTTCCCCCAAAATGTTTGTGGAATGAATACATAAGTACTAAAGGGATGCCCGTGGGAAGCACAGCCAATGCCTACATGACTTGGGGGAAAATGTTCATTACTGGTGTTGTCCCTGCACGTCCCTGACTGGTGGACAAGTTTGAGTGTGAAGTATTATTAGTATTTCATTTTTACACAGGGGAAAGTGGAAATGCAGTCCCTCTCAACCGCAAATCATGCAGTTTCTGCATCTATGAGTTTCTCGTATCTGGGAAAACTGTGCGGGTCATCCGACCTGGAATGCAATCCAGTCTCACCCTGAGAAAACCACCTTTGTGATCATGGCATCTCCTCTCCCAGGTGGGAGCCTGAACTCTTTACAGCCACCTGCAGGTGCGTTTCCCCGGGCTGCTGCTGGCCTCTGCACCACAGGAAACAGAAGGGCCTTTGGGAAATAGCACAAAATAGGAGACAAGGTAGGAGGGGCTGGAATGTGCTGGCTACGCATGCTGACTGCGAATGAAAAGTGTTCATGGACGGGCGTCAGGTGACATCCAGGGACAAATAGAGCTGGCCATGTAAACTGAGTCAGTGAATCAAGGAGGTTCCCAAATGAACACCTGTGAAGGAGGCAGGGGAGGGCAGGGGTGTGAGCCCTGGCTGGGTGCTGCTACCATCAGCTCTGTGTCCCATCTTGGAGCGGGGCTAGACTTACACCTTCCCACACTCTTTGATGCTCCATCATTTTCTGGGGTGGAACCAGAAATATGCTCTTCAAAGAGGTGAGAAGAGCATAGCGCTTCCTTGGAAAAAGATCACATGGGACTTCATGACTGTTTCACACATTTGTCTTCCAGCTAAGGAGAGGCTGAAGGAAAGAGACCCCTAAGCACAGCCTTTTATCCAGACCAAGCATCCAGCCCACAAAGTCACCTGTGGCAGGTGCCACACAAATGCAGGTCCACATCTGTGTGCGCTTCTCTGCCTTCCTGCCTGCTGCCCCACAGGCCCAGCCCCAGCCTGTCCTGACACCTTCCAGAATCCAAACCTGCCAGAATCCACAGCCTGCCCCCTGTGCCTGCCCTCGACGCCCTGTCCCTGCCCCCAGTGTTAACGAGCGGTCAGCCGGGCAGAAAGGCCTGGCACTGTCAACATGCGGGCTTCCGAAGCCGTGACACTGCTTTGATTCTCAGTGCAGAGCACGGCGCCGGCTCGGAAGGATGCCCTGTGTCCGCCTGCCGCGGCGATGGTGCCTTTGTCTGGGCATGGGGAGCTGTGATTTATGTCATAAGCTCGCTGTGAAACCTTTTGCCTCAGTAATTCTGTGCTCCATGGGTGTCTCTTTACATCTATTCACAGTATGGCTGCTGCCCACGGACGGCGTGCCCTGTGACAGTGCTGGTGGCTCTGCGCTCGCCTCGCCATGGCGCCCGTGTGGTGCCTGCCCAGCATCTTTGTGGCCGGCTGCGGCGTCTGTTGGTTCTGTTGCTTTGATGTCGCACATGATTAGATGCTGTCCCTGGAGGAGCGATTGGTGGAGGAAGAGGCTGCCTCTAGCCTTCCAGAGTGTTGTGCTTCGGTTGTGGGGACAAGGCTAGAACATGACAGGCACTGCTGCCTTTGCTTAGGGGATTCTCAGCATGGTGAATGCGTCCCCATCTGCCACCCTCTCCTGGCCAGGTGTAGGGGTACCCGCTGGAGGTTTGGGGGAATCCCCGTGCAAAGAGGTGGAATCCTTATTTACAAAGATTTAGTGCAGGCCATGAGCCCGGAGTGGCTGGAATCCCTTCATTCATTCAGCAAACACTGATGGAAGGTTGGCACTTGCGGGCGCTATGTTCAGGGAGGCAGTGGTGGGCAATGCTTTTTGGTAAAAGCCTCAAGGTATTAAGATTTCTCCAGAACAAACTGTCCCCCAAATCTAAACCTACCCCCAACCTGAATGGAGGATGAGTTGCATCACTGACTGACCCATTCCTGTGTGGCTGACATAGTATTGGGGATCCCATCCCAGAACAGGGCCCCTGAACACCCGGAGAGGAGGCACTGTGCTTTGTCCTGCATCTCTAGTCAAGGCAGGGTAATTCCTACAGCCTTGGGAATGGAGTCCAGGGGTCAGAGGTCCTGTTCCAAGAAATGATGCCTGTGGGGCTGCCCCTAGGACTTGAAAGCCTGGTCAGAGATCACTCACATTGAAATAACTTCAAGGCTA
This sequence comes from Macaca thibetana thibetana, assembly GCF_024542745.1. Lineage (NCBI taxonomy): Eukaryota > Metazoa > Chordata > Mammalia > Primates > Cercopithecidae > Macaca > Macaca thibetana. The sequence continues at coordinate 6,418,971 of NC_065589.1, read as the reverse complement.
ACAAAGGATTACTTGTAGTCACTACTGAAATATACTGACCTCTTTCTTTTTCTTTAAAATAAATTGCCCCATTCTGTCCTGGAGAAATAAGTCAGAAAAAAAAAACTGCCCCAGATATTTTCCCCTTGTGGCCCATCCTGTAAAGTTTGTTTTCTCTTTTCATTCCTTTCTTTTGGAAACAGGGTCTTGCTCTATCACCCAGGCTGGAGTGCAGTGTTGCTATCACAGCTCACTGCAGCCTCCACATCCTGGATTTAGGTAATACTCCTGCCTCAGCCTCTTGAGTAGCTGGGACTACAGGTGCATGCCAACAGGCCCAGCTAATTTTTTAAAAAAAATTTTTGTAGAGATAGGGTCTTGCTATGTTGCCCAGGCTGGTCTTGAACTCCTGGACTCAAGTGATCCTCTTGCCTCAGCCTCCCAAAGTGCTGGGATTACAGGTGTGAGTCGCCATGCCTGGCCTCTTTTCATTCTTTTTTTTTTTTTTTTTTTTTTTTTTTGAGACGGAGTCTCGCTCTGGCACCCAGGCTGGAGTGCAGTGGCCGGATCTCAGCTCACTGCAAGCTCCGCCTCCTGGGTTCACGCCATTCTCCTGCCTCAGCCTCCGGAGTAGCTGGGACTACAGGCGCCGCCACCTCGCCCAGGTAGTTTTTTGTATTTTTTTAGTAGAGACGGGGTTTCACCATGTTAGCTAGGATGGTCTTGATCTTGTGACCTCGTGATCCGCCCGTCTCGGCCTCCCAAAGTGCTGGGATTACAGGCTTGAGCCACCGCGCCCGGCTCTTTCATTCTTTATGCAGTTTCATATGACAAGGGTTGAAGTGTGTGTTGGTTTAATGCAGACATAACGTGCATGGGAAGGGCAGTGGGTGAGTCTTGTTTCCATGTTATAAGTTGATGGACTAAGTCTGCTAATGATGGGAAACATTAAAATTTAAATAATAAATATAAAAGGTAGCTGTCACAGAACATAAAAATGCTCGCATTTCTTCCCTTTCAGGAGTCCACCATATTGAAATCACTGCATTAGTGGAACACCGCAAGACAATTACCCATAGAGGGGGTGAGATAGCACCGGGAAAGTGCCATCCTGTTTGTCAAGTAAGGAAACACGAGGGGAGTTGTCTTGGGGGATTTTCTAACTTTTCCTAGATAGAGTCTTTACTCTGAACGCATCTATAATGGAAAGTTAGCATTTGAGAGAAATGTGTGAATCTCACTTCTTGATGGTTCAGACCACTGAGAACACTGTCCTTTTGTATATTAGCTTTTCAGCTATTTGTTCAAAACTCATCAAGCCAAAATATGTCTTATGCCTATGAGTGATGAGTCTTGGTTGATGGAGATAATTTTTAAATGAAAAACATCCGGGTTTTACATCTAATGGAATGACCCCTTCAATGAAGTCTTTTGGGGAGGACAACCTCTTACTCCAACCAATATTTTGGAAACATTTTCAGTCTTTTGGGTATTTTCTGAGGTGAGAAATCTTTGTTCTTTATCGTTATTATTTCTTTTTTCTTTCTTTCTTTTTTTTTTTTTTTTGAGACAGAGTCTTGCTCTGTTGCCCAGGCTGGAGTGCAGTGGCACAATCTCGGCTCACTGCAAGCTCCGCCTCCCAGGTTCACGCCATTCTCCTGCCTCAGCCTCCCGAGTAGCTGGGACTATAGGCACCCGCCACGACGCCCGGCTAATTTTTTGTATTCTTTATTAGAGACGGGGTTTCACTGTGTTAGCCAGGATGGTCTTGATTCCTGACCTCGTAATCTGCCCGCCTCGGCCTCCCAAAGTGCTGGGATTACAGGCGTGAGCCACGGCGCCCGGCCTATCATTATTATTTCAGGGTAGATCTGACGGGTGGAACAAGGATGAGTTGTTCAGAGTCAAGTCTGCAAGGGTGAGCCATCAGAATGGGGGTGAGGTCCCAACACTGCAATGACCTGGGCAGGGCACTTTACCTGGCCGAACCCCAGGTAGAGGGAGAATATCACCTGCCTCTCGTGTTTCACTGCAATGTGGTGAGGACCGAATGAGAGAAGTCTGCAAATGTCCGAAGCGCTCTCATTAACAAGGTGGATGATCAGATTGGGTAATTTCGTTTCACATCAAATGCCAGATGTGGCAAGAGACTGATTTTCATCGTTCTGAAAATTATACCTAAAGAGAGCTGCCTAAATATTTTGAGCTCTGACTGCATCATCGAAGTAAGTGCCTGGTGTCCGTCCCCAGGTGACTACTTTGAAAGGATGCATTCTTGACATGCAACCCCTTAATTCTCCAGTGGCTCTAATCAGAAGGCTTCTAGGCTCCCGCTCCTCAAAATGGGGTCCCAGGACCAGCATTCTAGGCCACACCCGGGAGCTTGTTAGCAATGCAGGTTCTCCCACCCCAGACCCACTGAGCAGATTCTGCATTTTCACAAGTCCCCGGGGGTGCCTGGGCCATTACAGTTTGAGAGCGCCGCATGCAACCCAGCTCCCAGGCCGGTCACTAAGTGGCAAAACTCCAGGGCACGTGCCAGCCCGGCCGGATCCTGCCTTACCTTGGGGAAGGCGTCGGGCCACACAGTGGGCGAGCCGTGGTTGAACAGCGCCTGCACCGTGCGCTGCGGTGCAGCCTGGAGCGCGCAGGCTGCGGTCTGCAGCACGCGGGCCAGCGGCGAGGCCCCGCCATAGTCGAGCGCGCCCGCGTCGGCGCCGTGCCGCAGCAGGAGGCGCGCCAGGCTGTGGCTCGCGTGGCCGCAGGCCTTGTGCAGTGGGCTGCGCTCGTCCTCGTCGCGCGCGTCCGCCTCCGCCCCGTGCCGCAGCAGCAGCGCGCACAGGCGCAGGCAGCGCCCGTGCTCATCGGGTCTCCGCGCCGCCCCGCAGGCCACGCTTAGGGCGTCTCCCCGCAGCCGTTCCTCGCGTCCACGTACGCCCCGCGGTCCAGGTAGAGGTGCGCGTGCTCGTCCAGGCCGCGCTGCGCCGCCACGTGCAGCGGCGTGTCCCGGCCCTTGCCGCCCACGCGCTGCACCGAGGCCCCGTGCTCCAGCAGCGCCTGTGCGCACCTGTAAGAGGCCAGGGCCCATCACTTGGGCGCCCCGCAGGACGCCCGCACCCTTCCACCCCCGGCCTGCTGCTCCAAAATATCAAGTAATCCCTGAATGAAAAGATATGCTCCACTCTCCCATACCAAGGCGTCGGGAATTCAAACTAAGCTGGAAAAAAAAAAAAAAAAAAAAAAAAAAAAAAAAAAAAAAAAAAGAGAGAGAGATTATGGCACCACCAGTTCCCGAGTGGTGGAAATAGCCAAGGACATGTCATAAGAATCCACGTGCAGAGTTACATTTTATAAGGAAATGTTAACTGCTTGGAGCTTCCTGGGAGGGTGATGTGGTTCAAATGACAGTACTCCATGCACTGGTTACCTGGGCTGTTTGTCACACCCGGAGGTTAAGCGTTTGGCAGTCACAGTTCTAGGGAGAGGCCCTTGGGAGTCAGATTCTTTCTCGGCCGCCAACTAGCCCTTCTGGAAACCGCTCAGCTTTGTGAGGGTGTGAGGCAAGCCTTGCCTTGCACCACGAAGGGACTTTCCCCATCCCTCAGGACACTGACTCAGCTTGGCACCGCCCTGTCCTCTGACAGTCCGGGGAGCATTAGGTGGGAAGCACAACTGTGCCCTGTTGTGAGCCTACCTGTGCTCCTTGAACAGACTGGATATTGGCTGCATCCAAATTCCCCAGTGGTCTCTAGGAGCTTCTAGACCCCCATGGGAGCCTGTGGTCTCCCCCAGAGATGTCTTTCTTCTGCTGCCTCCAGGAGCATGACTGTCCTCTACCCCAGGCACCAACGCTTCCTCAGAGCCTCTCCCATCCCCTGGGGGCATGCTAAACAGCTCAGCCTAGGCTCAGATGCCTGGTGAGAAGTGTGCTCCAGCCTGGAAGTGGGAAGACACTCATACAGACCCTCCTCCCTCCGCTGGTCCTTGTCCTTCACGGACACTGAAAAACACAAGTCCACCCCCAACTTCAGCCACCTGCTCCCACAGTCACCTGCCATAGGTAAGGCCGCTCCAGCCTTGGAAGTCTGCAAACATGCCGACTTCAGACTACAGCCCCGGTCCTCTAGCTCCCCAACGCCTGTTGGTCCTACTCGCCATCTTTGCTCTATAGAGACCTAAGCCCTGGACCTCTTGTTTCTCTCTACCCTTCCTGGCTTCAGTTCCTTTCCTGGGCAGCACTGTGGTCACCTCCTCATCTACAACCTCAGTTCCCTTGAATGGAGGGGACCATGGCCATCCCCTACTCAAATGGCCGAATCTTCAAGCCAGCGTCCATTCTTCACCCCCCTCCTTTTCTCTGCCGGTCTGCCGAGCCCTGTTGGAGGACGTAGCATTCATGGAGCTGGACTTGGTCTCATCTGGGCCTCAGTTAACTGATACCTTTCAGTGTTAAGGCCACCTCCTCCTGCCTTGCTCTTCACTAGCCACTCCTAGTGTTGACCTTGGTCCTCAAGCTTCCGCCCTCTTTCCGCCTTCCTCCCTCTTAGCTGTCTGCACTGGCTTCATTCAGGGTGCGGCTCCCAGGAACTCCCTCACCTGCCTGCCTTCTGCAAACACATCTGTTTCAACACTGATTAGAATCTGTTTTGACAACTGCTGTTGCCTCCCTCTTCCTCATGCCTAAAGAAGGCACTCCCTCTCGATCATCTTGACCCAGAGTTAGTCCTCTTTGGCCTCTTTGGGGTCTTGCTCTAGATGACTTGCTCCTTGCCATTTTCATGTCCTTCTATTTCCCTGCTCCATTTCAACTGGTCACTGAGCCGTGTTGGGTCCATCTCATCACCTGAACTGCTTCCCCCCTCCACTCCCACTGTCACTGTCCTTTGTTGAGGCCACATCGTTTCTCTGAATGCTTATGAGTCTCTTTATTTGCCCTTTGCTGCAATCTAGCAAGCTGCATACTATCTGGAAGGAACTTTTCCAGTGCAAAGCAAATATGTGCCTGCCGACGACCCCACCACTCCCCCTGCCTGCTGGGCGAAGCCCACACTGCTCTCCTCAAGACCCAGGACACATCATGATCCAGCTCCTGGAGGCCTCACCGGGTTCACCTCCTGAGGCGCCGCCTCTCCATGCTTCAATTCTACCTGACCAGGTATGGTGCTGAGAGCATACGCTGCCGTGCCATGCCCCCACGCCCTCTGCTTGCTTCTTCCAGATTGCCCCGCTGCACGCGATGGCCCACACAGTCCCATCTTTCCTTCCTTTTAGAAGCCTTCCTGTGCCACCAGGCAGAGGAAGAGGGGTCACACCTCTGTGTTGTCACATGCCTTGCACTATGTGCCCAGGCACCACATTGGTCACCCCATATTTCAAATATTTGTTGGGCCAGGCACGGTGGCTCATGCCTGTAATCCCAGCACTTTGGGAGGCTGAGGTGAGTGGATCACCTGAGGTCAGGAGTTTGAGACCAGCCTGGCCAACATGGTGAAAACCTATCTCTACTAAAAACACAAAATTAGCCAGGCGTAGTGGTGGATGCATGTAATCCCAGCTACTCGGGAGGCTGAGGCAGGAGAATCACTTAAACCCGCGAGGTGGAGGTTACAATGAGCCAAGATTGTGCCCCTAAACTCCAGCCTGGGGACAACAGAGCGAGACTCTGTCTAAAAAAAAAAAATGGCACTTTGAACTCCTTCGGTGTAGAAATGGAGGCTTTGTTTATCTCTGATTCCCAGTGCCTACCACACTATTGGTATTCCCTAAAAGCATGTTGAACAAACACATTCCATTAATTAACACCTTTCAGCTTTTCTTTGCCGCTGCTTTTCCTACTATATTTACCTAACTGGAGCTCTGAACAAGATCATCCATTGAGGGTTTCCCGGCTGCCCTTAAATCCATTTATATTTTTACCTAGAGGCTCTCAATATTTTAAATTCTCCCTTTGGACTGTCTCGTTTCTACATCAGCAGTGTCTTGAGAAGTGGTCTGTCTTGAGTGAAAGATCTTTACAAACAAGTACAGTTTGATGTGGAGTCCTTTGGGACCAGGATTGGCTAAGGGAGGATGCAAATTTTACAGTAGAGTGCTTCACTTTGCTTCCTACTTGCTTCTCTGGGAGGAGTTTTGAACAGTGCAGCAGGAGGTTAGAAATCAAGGGTTCCATCTCGTTTTGCCACTGAGCCTGTGAGCACTTGCAAACAATTACAAAACATTTTCTTCTTTTTAAAGAAAAAAATCTTTTAAGCAGCTCAGCCTCTCTAAAGAAGTCCACAGGGAAATACGACCAGTCCCGTTTTCCACGTGCACAGCCTGTAGCTGGCTAATGGCCAGGCTTTTCCACATGCACAGCCTCGCTGGCTAATGGCCAGGCTGCTATTTGCAACACAGATACCTTTCAGAGGAATGAGGACACTGGCCCACCCTCTGGAGGGCTGCAGATGCCCTTTTGGTTTTTAATGAAGAGCTTCTAATTGGCTAAACCTTGGCACTTTTTTAGAGTGGGCAATGGTTTAAGTTGCAGAACCACAGGCATGGGGAAGAAACAACACAACAAATTGACTGGGGCATGTCTCTGCTTGCACACAGTGGCAGTCATTAAAAATGAAGGTGTGAGAGCCTATTTAATGGCATGAAATATATTTGCAGTGGATATGTGAACAGATCAGGTTACAAAATAGCACCACTGTACAATCCCATTTTGAAAAAGCTTAAATATATCTATGCGTATATGAAGAATACCAGAAATTGGCCGGGCGCGGTGGCTCACGCCTGTAATCCCAGCACTTTGGGAGGCCGAGGCAGGCGGATCACGAGGTCGGGGAGATGGAGACCATCCTCGCTAACACAGTGAAACCCCAGCTTTACTAAAAATATGAAAACTTAGCCGGGAGTTGTGGCAGGCGCCTGCAGTCCCAGCTGCTTGGGAGGCTGAGGCAGGAGAATGGTGTGAACCTGGGAGGCAGAGCTTGCATTGAGCAGATTGCACCACTGCACTCCAGCCTGGGTGACAGAGTGAGACTCCATCTCAAAAAAAAAAAAAAAAAAAAAAAAAAAACCAGAAATTTTTCATTTCAGTTTTTAATTGATTTTAATTTTAATTTAATTTAATTTTTTTAGAGACAGGATCTTGCTCTCTCATCTCGCCTGGAGTGCAGTGGCACGATCACGGCTCACTGCAGCCTTGAACTTCTGGGCTCCAACAGTCCTCCTGCCTCAGTCTCCCAAGTAGCTAGGACTATAGCCGAGTGCCCCCATGCTCGGCTAAATTTTTTTTTTTCTTGTATTGACGGGGTCTTGCTATGTTTGCCAGACTGCTCCGAAACTCCTGAGCTTAAGTGATCTTCAGGCCTTGGCCTCTCAAAGTGTTGAGATTATAGGCATGAGCCATTGTGCCCTGCCAAAAAACCTAGAAATTTAGAGGGCAATGTGTGTTTATCGCTGGATGATGGGCATAGTGGGAGCTTCTGTTTCCTTTCTGCCTGCATGTATTTTTCAAGTTTTCCAAAATAAGTCAAGGTGCAGTTTGATACAAGAACCACAACAGAGGTTATTAATAACAAAACCCTCCCTACCTGCTCCAGCAACAGCTCATGGATTCTAAGAATATCCCTTTGGCTTTCCAGGTTCCCAGAATACGCTTGAAATTTGCATTGATCTGTTTAGGTATAGGCAGCATTTTGGAACATATGTATGGCAATGCCCATGAGAAGGTGAGGAGAGGAGAGGGCTGGGCTGGCTGGGAGCTACTCAGTGATAACAGACCTGACCCCGGGACCCAGGCCCATCCTTGAAACACTATCATTTCAATCCCTCCTATCAGTGTCACCAGTGGAAGAAATGGCCCAGTGGGGAAAGCATACTGTTTGTCATTTCATTGCCTTCTCTGTATCAATGTCACCAGTGGAAGAAGAAATAGCTCAGTAGGGAAAGCATCCCTGAAGCTTTGCAGGCCTATGTGTGGGACCCAGCCTTGGCTGAGCCTTTTACTCCAAGGCAAGATTTTGTGAGTGGCTTTCCTGCTCTCTTGATAGGCAAAAGTCAGAAAGGCCTGGGGTCAGGGTAGAACAGTCACTGTTGGGATCTAAGGGTAGAATTCCCATCTGAGGATGTCAGAACAACTTTGTCTTTATCTTGCAAGGACTAAGGAGACACCATGTTGTCTCAGCAGCTTCTGATATGAAGCACCTTGGACAAACACATTCATCTCTGGGTCCCTCATCTTTGTCTTCGATAATGACTACAATGACAGGCTGTTACAGGGGCCTAGGATTGACAGCAGAAAGAAAAAGTAACTTAAGCCCAAAGGCAGGAGTTAATAGAGATGAACCCATCAGGGACTGTTGAATCAATGTCATTCCAATTCATGTCTACGGGATGGGGGGATGTGGGACTTTGGCCACTCCCTGCACACCCTCCCGTCCACCCTCTAGCACCTTCCCAAAGCACTGGCTTTTCCTAGTCCCCTCCCAGGGCACAAGGCCTGAAGGCCTCAGCCGGGGCTCTCCCGCTGTTTGCTCCTTCCTTTACCCACCTGTCTCACCCACCTGCTCCCACCTGTCTCACGTGCATGCCAAACCTCCATGCCCCCTGCACGCTCTGCCCAGGTGCCTCTTCTCAGCCAGAGCCTGTCCAGGCTTCCATTCTCTCGTCTCCCCTGCTTCCTGATCACCCTCTTTATTTAAAGCTCTGGAAATGCTGCTTCTCTGCCTCCTGGTTCTGAACTGAAAGGTCTTTTGGATTCCCCAGTACTTGGTCTTTTTTTTTTTTTTAAACAACTATTTATCTTTAGTCCCTGCAACAACTTTGCATTGTAGGTGGAATTTACAGTTGGGGAAACTGAGGCTTAAAAGGCCAGTGACCTGCATAAGGCCATGTGGCCAGGAAGTGGCAAAGCAGAGGTCTCATTGCTTCATGCGGCTTCCCAACTGTCAGTCACACACCCCTCCACTGCCCCTTCCAACTGGTTTTATTTGTTAAGCACCTTCTCTGAGGCAGGTTCTGTTCTAGGCATTTTCCACAAGTTATCACTGACCTTTTCATTCATTCAGTAAGCAGAGAACATGTGCCATGCTCCTTTTGAGGCAAGGAGAAGTGTTTCTTCTTTTATCACTCCACAAGAATTCGTGGACAGATTCACCGACAGGACACTGAAGGTAGGGCAAGGCGACCCATGGACCTCATTCTATGGGGTGGCACAGTAACCAGTTCTCACCCAGTCCTCCCAGCTACCTGGCATGGTAGATGACATCCTCCCTCATTTTTGGTGAGGAGTTCGTCTTTGAGGTTTAAGCAGTGGTCTCAAGGGCAGGGCCTGGCAGAGGATGGTGGCCTTGCAGTCAGTGTGTTCTGTTTGGCATATGAACTCCAACCCCCAGCTATCCAGTGGTGAATATAAGGACTCCAAACCACTGAAAGATGATGCTGACTGAGCAATGCAACAACAACAACAACAAACAACTGCTAAAAATAAGGCTGCATTCAAGACTCAAACGTCACCTCTTTTGTGTGTGTGGGGGGAAAAGGACATTGCTTCTGAACATTTTGTTGGAAATGTTAAATATCTGATTTGGTTTGCTTGTGTCCCCACCCAAATCTCATCTTGAATTGTGCTCCCATAATTCCCATGTGTTATGGGAAGGACCCAGTGGGAGCTAATTGAATCATGGGGGCGGTTTCCTTCATACTGTTCTCTTGGTAGTGAATAAGTCTCACAAGATCTGGTGGTGTGATAAGGGGAAACCCCTTTTGCTTGGCTCTCATTCTGTCTCTTGCTGCTGCCATGTGAGATGTGCCTTTCACCTTCCACCTCCCCAGCCACATGGAACAGTAAGTCCAATAAACCTCTTTCTTTTGTGAATTTCCCAGTCTCAGGTATGTCTTTATCAGCAGCGTGAAAATGGACTAATACAGCATCTGTCTCCGGAAGTTGCCGGAGTCTTTGGGCAATCCTGAGCTCCTTCTCCTGTTCTCCTTACGTGACTGCTGCTGGAATCTCTTCTGACAGACAGAAGGGGGTTGAGCACTACACAGTGTATTCAGTGGGGGTAATGGGTGTTATGAGCTCATCTTGTTGAATTACTGTTACTGCTGCTTTTCCTCCTCAGAGATGACACAGAGGCAGATGGGCTGGAGACACGTCTCAGGGGAAGTGGGGCTGCAGTTGAAGGCTGGGTCCCAGGGTGGGTGCTGGGCATGTGCCAGCCTATGGGGGCAAGGTAGGGGGAGAGCCTTGGGAGCAGAACAGAGCCGTGTTTTCTAATGAAGCTGCTGCAGGAAGGTTCTCTCCTGTGGGTCTATGCCCCAGCTGACTGCGATGAAGGACGGGGAAGCCACAGCTCCATGACTTTGATGGAGGAGCAGTTCCACTTTATTTCCCTGGACCTTCTGCTGAAGCTTTCCTTTGGGGATCTTCCATCTACCCACTTTCTGTTCTGCATTTTCTTCTCTCTCCCTCTCTCCTGGGATGCTAAGTTATGAGACTATCAGGCATAAATGTTTGCAATTGAAATGGCTGATATGAATACACAAATCCATCAGGGTAGGAGGGCGACTGAGAAAGAAACTGGTTGGCCATTTCTATCATCATGGTTTCCCTTGGAGCAATGGCTGCCAACCATCATATGTTTTTCTGAAGTGTGGGATGATTGCAGTGGATTATGTTATTTTGGGCAAATTCTCTCTCCATTGTAAATGGAACCTTGGCAAACTGAAAAATGATTTCGTGAACAAGATTTGTAAAGTCAGCTCCACTGTTTGCCCCATGATATAGTTTGGATATTTATCAGTGCTGAAATCGCATGTTGAAATGTAATCCCCAATGTTGGGGGTGAGGTGGGGCCTGGTGGGAGGTGGTTGGATCATGGGGGTAGATCTCTCACGAATGGTTTAGCACCATCCCCTTGGTGCTTTCGTCACGATAATGAGTTCATGGGTGATCTGGCTGTTTAAAAGTGTGTGGCAGCCAGGTGTGGTGGCTCATGCCTGTAATCCCAACACTTTGGGAGGCCAAGATGGGTGGATCACCTGAGGGGAGTTCGAGACCAGCCTGGCCAACATGGTGAAACCCTATCGCTACTAAAAATACAAAAATTAGATGGGCGTGGTGGCACACGCTTGTAGTCCCAGCTACTTGGGAAGCTGAGTCAGGAGAATCACTTGAGCCCTGGAGGTGGAGGTTGCAGTGAGCTGAGATGGTGCCACGGCACTCCAGCCTGGGCGACAGAGGGAGACTCCGTCTCCAAAAAAAGGTGTGTGGCACCTCCCATCCCTGCTCCTGCTTTCACTGTGTGGTGTGCCTGCTTGCCGTTTACCTTCTGCCGTGAGTAAAAAGCTTCCTGAGGCCTCCCCAGAAGTAGATCCCAGCATTATGCTTCCTGTACAGCCTGCAGAACAGTGAGCCAATTAAACTTTTCTTCTTATAATTTCCCAGGCTCAAGTATTTCTTTATAGCAGTGCAAGAATGGCCTAATACACCTCACGTGCCCACTAGCAGCATCTGACCTTCTGGAAGCTGCTTTGGTGCCCCTTCCTCAGTAAGGCATGCGTAACTTTTCTTCCTCTTTCCCTCATCCCCTGGTCCCAATATACTAGATGAAGAGGAAGACGCAGTAGCATCGGAGTGAGAGGAAAGAAAAGGAGGAAATGGAGGTCAGAGTGGAAGCAGGTGTGAGAGGGTCCAGCAGAAGCAAACATGGCTGCCAAAGTGTTTGAGTCCATTGGCAGGTTTGGCCTGGCCTTAGCTGTTGCAGGAGGCGTGGTGAACTCTGCCTTATATAATGTGGATGGTGGGCACAGAGCTGTCATCTTTGACCGGTTCTGTGGAGTACAGGACATTGTGGTAGGGGAAGGGACTCACTTTCTCATCCCATGGGTACAGAAACCAATTATCTTTGACTGCCATTCTTGACCACGCAATGTGCCAGTCATCACTGGTAGCAAAGATTTACAGAATGTCAACATCATACTGCGCATCCTCTTCCGACCCGTCGCTAGCCAGCTTCCTGCATCTTCACCAGCATTGGAGAGGACTATGATGAGCATGTGCTGCCGTCCGTCACAACCGAGATCCTCAAGTCAGTGGTGGCTTGCTTTGATGCTGGAGAACTAATCACCCAGAGAGAGCTGGTCTCCAGGCAAGTGAGCGACGATCTTACAGAGCGAGCAGCCACCTTTGGGCTCATCCTGGATGACGTGTCCTTGACATATCTGACCTTCGGGAAGGAGTTCACAGAAGCGGTGGAAGCCAAACAGGTGGCTCAGCAGGAAGCAGAGAGGGCCAGATTTGTGGTGGAAAAGGCTGAGCAGCAGAAAAAGGCAGCCGTCATCTCTGCTGAGGGTGACTCCAAGGCGGCTGAGCTGATTGCCAACTCACTGGCCACTGCAGGGGACGGGCTGATGGAGCTGCACAAGCTGGAAGCCGCGGTGGACATCACATACCAGCTCTCACGTTCTCGGAACATCACCTCCCTGCTGGTGGGTCAGTCCGTGCTCCTCCAGCTGCCCCAGTGAGGGTCCACCCTGCCTGCACCTCTGCGGGCTGACTGGGCCACAGCCCCGATGATTCTTAACACAGCCTTCCTTCTGCACCCACCCCAGAAATCACTGTGAAATTTCATGATTGGCTTACAGTGAAGGAAATAAAGGTAAAATCACTTCAGATCTCTAAAAAAAAAAAAAAAAAGAAAGAAAGAAAAGGAGGAAATGGAAAAGAAAAGACTCTACTAGCTTCTTAGACAGGGATGGGGTGAGGTGGGGGGAGCTTTTTTTTTTTTTTTTTTTTTTTTCCCGAGATGGAGTCTCGCTCTGTCTCCCAGGCAGGAGTGCAGTGGCCGGATCTCGGCTCACTGCAAGCTCCGCCTCCCGGGTCTATGCCATTCTCCTGCCTCAGCCTCCCGAGTAGCTGGGACTACAGGTGCCTGCCACCTCGCCCGGCTAGTTTTTTGTATTTTTTAGTAGAGATGGGGTTTCACCATATTAGCCAGGATGGTCTCGATCTCCTGACCTCATGATCCGCCCGTCTCGGCCTCCCAAAGTGCTGGGATTACAGGCTTGAGCCACCGCGCCCGGCCAGGGAGAGCTTTAAACTCGACGAGAGAAACGTTGTATGCATGCAGGTATATATATATATTTTAATACAGTATCTTCTGTGAGGTACACACACAGAAATGCACAGGTCTTAAGAGCACAATTGAAGGAATTTCAACAAAGGACTATACCTATGTAACCAATACCTCCATGAAGATGTAGAATATTTCCATTTTGCCAGGAATTTCTCTTGTATTTACCACCAGTCAGTCATAACCCCCACAGGCAACCACTGTGCTGATTTTTCTCACAGTGGGTTAGTTTTGCATTTTCTAAAATTTTCCACTGTTTTGTATCTGGCTTCTTGTGCTCAGCATCATGCTGTTCACATTCATCCATATTGTTGCATGCATGGAGTAATTCATTCTTTTTTAAAGTTGCTGAGTCGTATTCAATTGTATGGATATACCATAATTTTAAGCCGTTTTCTCATTGATATTGATGGACATTTGCATGTTTCTATTTTTTGACTATTATGAATAAAGCTTTTATGAATGTTTTTGTATAAGTCTTCCTGAGGACATATGTTCTCATTTTTCTTAGGTAAACACCTAAAAATGGAATTGCTGGTAGGTATGTATTTAGCTTTGTAAGAAACTGCCAAACAGTTTTCCAAAGAGATATCATTTTACTCACCCAAAACTGTGTATGAAAGTTCTAGTTGCTCCCTAATCTTGTCAACATTTGGTGTTGTAGGGTTTTTTTTTTTTTGCCATTATAATGCATGTGAAATGGTGAATATTTCTTTGTGGTTTCATTTGCATGTCCTTGATGATTAATGACGTTGAGCACCTCTTCATTTGCTTATTGGCCATTTGTATGTTGTTCAGAAAGTGTCTGATCAAGGCTTTTGCCCAGAGTATAAAGTTTTGATTTGGCATGGACTGGCTTTTGGGTATTAAAATGGGACTTGCCAAGTGACCAGAAAGCTGAAGAATGTGCCTGGGATGCCACTGAGGGTCAGGGAAAGGGACACACTTGTAACAGAGGATGTTTGAAGGGAGGTGGCCAGAGATAAGTGGACTACTTCCTGATTATAGACAGTTTTTGGGGAAAAAAACTTCAGTTAACAAAGGAGAGGCAATCTTTTAGCGTCGTTCTCACAAACTTTGGCTTTGGGTCCTGGCTCTGCTGGTTTCTGTTCCTTGCCACCTTACCGGCATAACACGGACTCTCTCTGAGCCTCGGTTTTCTCGTCTGTACCATGCCTTGCAGGCCTGAGAGGTTCAGAGGAAATAAGACATTTGCAAATGCTCAGGAATGTGTGACATTCTGCAAATATTAAATCATCTACTGGGGGCCGCCTTTCTCTGACATCTCATTCTTCAGTATTCCTCAAGATGCCTTAAAGTTTTATTGAACAAGACCATGTTCTCCTCTCTACTTGAATAACCAATAGTCACTCACCTGGGATGTGGAAAGAATGTATTGTTTTCTGGATTATGTATCAATGCCTGTGAACCTGGCATCTCAGGCAGGTGAACTTCCTGTTCTTAGGTGGAGATTACTGGGTTCCCCAACCCATAAGATAATTAGCTGCTTTTATAGATCCAACTCCAGCTGATGAATCATTTTTTGTTTGTTTGTTTGTTTTTAAGACAGAGTCTCACTCTGTCACTCAGGTTGGAGTGCAGTGACGTGATCATGACTCACTGTAGCCTCGACCTCCTGGGCTCAAGTGATCCTTCAGACTCAGCCTACCAAGTAGCTGAGACTACAGTTGTGTGCCACCATGCCTTGCTAATTTTTCTCACTATGTTGCCCAGGCTGGTCTCAAACTCCTGGGCTCAAGTGATCCTCTAGTCTTGTCCTCCTAAAATGATGGGATTACAGGCATGAGCCACTGTGCCCACATGAATTATTTTTCATTTAGTTGAATTAACACACCTGAGACAAAAAAGTAAACTTGCATGCTTTGCATTAATAAGTTCCATGAGGAAAGCAAGTCATCCTCACTTTTGTTTAAATCAAGACAGCTATAGATAAGAAAAAGAACAGGGCATCAACACATTATTTTCTTATTTTAATTATCTCGAATAAAAAAGGATCAAGGAGAGGAATCTGATAATAAATAGGGCGAGGCTAGCATGCAGGCTACTGATGTGAACACAGTAACTTTACTGGAACTTTTCTTTTTGGGAAAATCTCTTCAAAAGGCTCCTAGATTAAAGCTCTGATATCCCTTTCAGTGTGTTGAATTCTGAATTCTGAAGCTTGCTGGTTGGAAGGAAGCACAGGTAATTTTTTTTTTTTTTTAATCCCAGGAACTCAGAGACTCAAAGGTTTTAAAGTCCTGTGCCCATGGCGAATTGCCAACTAAAAGGGGATGGAGCAGAACAGGGTCCCTAGGTGTGGAGACCATTGTCATCAAGAGTCAGAAAATGGAATGGCTCTGTATGTAGGTCAGCGAACCCCTCTCTACTGTGAGGTAAAAAAATTAAGGATGACCTAAAATCTACTGTGTTTAAAAAGATTGCAGAGAAAGTAGCTCTTTCTTGTCAAAGTGATAATGTTTATACTACCTGAAGCCAGACCTCCTCAGAGTATGACTTTAGGGGGACTCTTTAGAGCTGAAAAGCCATGGTCAAAACCTCAGGCCCTTTCGACATCTATTAACTTTTCATCCTTCAAGGTAGTTGGCTGTGTTATTGTAGAGGTGTTCAATGGGACCTGCCAGCATATTCCATTATCATCATTGATACTGAAAGGATTCTAAGTCAGCTATTACAGAGTTCTGCCTGAAATGCTGGTTTATTCATCACTTATCTTAAACCTTCCCCCAATAATCCGGATTTACATAAGTCAAGAGTGTCAAATTAAACAGCCAAAGGGAAAGATTCCCATAGAGCGACACAGAGAAGAGAAAATGAAACAAGAAAGAAGGAAGAGGAGGAAGAAGAGGAAGACAGAAGAGAGATTTTTTAAGTCCCCACTCTAATAAAAAGACATTTAAAAAGTCCTTATTAAACAATGGCCTGGGCCCGTATGATTTTTGTAAAACCAACGGAAGCCAGGATATTAGATTCTGTTGTGCAGCGTGTAAGCTGAGTAGCTCTGGTGGTCTGCAGGATATTAGATTCTATTGTGCAGCGTGTAAGCTGGGTAGCTCTGGTGGTCTGCAGATGGCCTCAGCCCCTTATGGTGTCCAAATGTAAGCTTGTTGGCTTCTCTTCAGGAGTACTGTAAGGGTTCACAGCATTTGTGTTTATTTTGTGCTATGATTGGGTGCTGCATTCTCATTTCTTAGTAAGAAGCAATACTTTTCTGATCCTTTAAAGTGGGAGAGGAGTTGGGGCCCAAGGTGTGAAGCAGACTTGATTTTTAAAAACCTTTTTATTTTAAAATTATTTTAGATTTTCAGAGGAGTAGGAAAGATAGCATAGAGAGTTTCTGAATATCCTTCACCAGCTTCCCCTAAAGTTAATATCCGATATTATTATGGTATATTTGTCAAAACAAAGAAATTAACAATGGTACAAGACTATTAACCAAACTGTTGACTTTATTTGGATTTTACCATGTTTCCCACTAATGTTCATGTTCGATTTTAGGATCCAATGCAGGATACCATGTTGCATTTAAAGAACTTAATTTTGAACAAGAGAATAATAAATATAACCATGCATTTTGGCAAGGCAGGGAGGGAGGAATGGTGAATACCCTGCCTTGGAATATCATCAAATGGGTTATATTTTCCATAGGAACATGTTATAATGGGGAGTTATATTCTTGACTAAAGACATTATAGCAAGTAAGTAATAAATGACCAACAACTATGGAGATAAAGGAAAGAAACATCAAGCCCCCAAATGAATTTGAAATAGTAAAATATAGTTTCAATTCCCATAAAAGAAATACAGTGATTGGACATGAGGCCCCAGCAATTGCTGTCAGCACCTGTGTAATTCTATTTGGTTGGTGCTCTTCTAAGCAAATTAGCTATAGTAATTCATTCAATTCTCATAACCGTTCTATGTAGTAGGCTCAATTATCATCCCTATTTTACAAGTGAGAACACAGAGACCCAGAAAAATTAAATAACGTGTCCAATGTTGCACAGCTAGTAAGTGTTGGAATTAGAATTCAACCTGGGCCTCAAATGTGTTAAATATGTAAGTGTAGATATAAAATTGTATCGTATGAAAATGTGATCAAACTTGAATGCATTCAATGCACAATTGAATAATTTTGCCTCTTTTCTTAGTATATAGAAAGACTTTTGCAATTGATTTGGTTGGCTTCCGTCTTTTAATAAAGCTGATGCTTCTTTCTGTCTTAGAAACTTTCTGGTAGAAATCCACCAGCATCCCATTCTCAACCTCCATGCATACAATATATTTAACATATTTCTGGTCCAATGTTTGGCACATTGCCATATCATTACCTTCCTCTGCCCTGAAACTGCAAGCACTTTGAGGGCAGGGACTATGTCTAATGCAGCCCAGCTTCAGCCCCTCACAGGGTTCAATAACTGGTGATTGAATGCTTGCAGGAATGGAGTCAATATTGGTTGACCTTGGAGCTGTGTGTTTCAAAATAAATGGAATTTCTATAATTTTTTCACAAGATGACACCTTTTCACATCCCAGCAAATCATCTATCAGATGAGTCAAGAACAAAAATTGCAAGTGAATGCAAGGTAGAAATTAATCCATGTTTAATTAATAATTGGAAAGAAAACCTCTTGGTGGAAAGTGGAGAATGCCCGCAGCTAAGGACAGAAATGTGTCACAAGGTTGGAACTTACTCCCCAGTATGATTGGCAACATTGGATTTCTCAACCTCCCAAAGGCCTTCTGGGCTCCCAGGCTGAGGGTTCTATGAAGAGGATCCAGGCAGAGCCTGGTGAGCTCTCTGAGTGGAGGAGATGGCACTGGAAGTCTAGGGATCCCAGGGCAGCTGGAGTTTGTAGGGTAGGGTGCTGGAGAGGAGAAAGCTTCACACAGAAAGAGCTTCACACAGAAAGAACTTTGCAGAGGGCCCCCTTGAGTATTCAGCTCAATACTAACTAGTGTGTGGGCATGAGGAAACTACTTAAGCTGTGGAAAAAACCACCTGAAAGGAAGGATTAGAACCGACTGAAATGTGTCAAATATATTGTGTGCATAGAGGTTGAGAGTGTGGGCTGGTGGATTTCTACCAGAAAGTTTCTAGGACAGAAGTGGTGCAGTGCTCATCACATGCACAGGTTCAGGAATAGTGGCTGTTCTCAGCAACCGAAGTGTGAAGCCTTATAAATAATTAGGTATGGAGAGAGTACCAAAATGAGTTGTCTCAATAGTAGGAAAAAAAAATTAACCTTAGACTAACCACCGATTGAATTCTGACTAATAAAGCTTAAAAGCAAGACCCAAAAGGATCAAACTATTTCCAAGTAACTTTACATTCCAGAGCAGAGATCAAGAATATTGACAGGAATACAAAAATATCAAACACCCAATGAAATATAGAGAAAAAAAAAAGCACAAAAAATCAAAAGTGACCCAGAGGCTGGGAGTGGTGGCTTATGCCTGTAATCCCAGCACTTTGGGAGGCTGAGGCAGGAGAATCATTTGAAGCCAGGAGTTTGAGACCAGCCTGGGCAGCAAAACAAGACCCCAATTCTACAATAAATAAATAAGTGACACAGAAATGACACAGGTGACAGAATTAGTAGGCAGGGCCATTAAAACAGTTGTTATAACTATATTCCACTTGTTTGAGAAGCTAGAGGAAAGACTGACCATGTTAAGTAAAATACAGAAATGTAAGTCCTAAAATTGGAATTCTGAAGTTGAAACTACAATGTTGGAGATAAAAATGTACTGGATAAGGTTCATGGCAGATCAGGTATTTCAGAAGAGATCAATCAATCAATCAGAGAGAGAGAGAGAGAGAGAGAGGCTGAGGAAAATGAACAGAGCATCAGTGAACTGTGGAACAATTTTAAGTGGCATAGTATATGTGTAATTGAAGTCCCTGAAGGAGAGTACTGGTTGTATAGAAAAAAATGTGAAGAAATAATTGCCAAAATATTTCCAAATTGGATGAAAAGCATATAAACCCACAGATCTAAGATACTCAATGAATCCCAAGCATAAGAAACATAAAGAAAACTGGCCTGGTGTGGTGGCTTACACCTCTAAGCCCAGCACTTTGAGAGGCCAAGGTAGGCAGATCATCTGAGGTCAGGGGTTCAAGACTAACCTGGTCAACATGGTGAAACCCTGGCTCTACTAAAAATACAAAAATTAGCTGGTGTGGTGGCGTGCATCTGTAATCCCAGTTATTTGGGAGGCTGAGGCAGAAGAATCATGTGCATCCGGGAAGCAGAGGTTGCAATGAGCTAAGATCATGCCACTGCACTCCAATCTAGGCAACAGAGTGAGACATCATCTAATAATAATAAAAAAGAAACATAAAGAAAACTACATCAAAGCACCTTACAGAAAATCTTAAAGCCAGATAAAAGGATATTTATTAGATATGAAAGAACAAAGACAAGAAGGGGATAGCAAATTTCTCATTTTAAAAAACCCAAGTTAGAAGACAGTACAGTTATGGGTCTAAAGTGCAGAAAAAAGAAGAAGAAAATAAAAAACTGAACTGTCAACTCATAATGCTGTATCCAGCAAAAATGCCTTTCAATTACTCAGGTGAAATGAAGACTTTTTCAAACATACAAATGCTGAAAGGACCCATTACCAGTAGACATACAGTGCAAGAAATGTTAAAGAAAGCCCTTTAAGCAGAAGGAAAATGATACTAGATGGAATTTTGGAGCTACACAAATACATGAAGGGAACTGGAAGTGGTAACTATATGAGTAAACACAAACACTTGTTTCTTATTACTTCAATATATTTAAAAGAAAATTCTCTGTTTAAACAAAAATAATAACAATGTATTGCGGGACTTATATGTAGAAGTAAAATGTATATTACCAATAATAGCACAAAGGCCAGGAGGAGAGAAATGGAAGTATACTGCCATATAGTTTTTATACTACACATGAAGTAGAATAGTATTACCTGAGGGTAGAATGTGATAAAGATGTATACTATAAACCCTAAAGAAATCACTTAACACAACAAAAAGTTATATTTAGTAAGCCAAAAAAGGAAGTAAAATGAAATCATTAAAAATGTTCAGAATAGAAGAAGTTAGAAAAGAAGATAAAGAGACAAATAATAGATGAACCAAATAGAAAAGAAATAGACATTTGCTTTAAACCTAACTGTATCAAAATTACATTAAATATGAATGATCTACACCCAATTAAAAAACAGAAACTGTCAGATTGGATTAAAAAAAGCAAGACTCAATTATAATCTGCCTACAAGAAACCCACTTAAAAAATAAAGACACAGGTAAGTTAAAAAATGAAAGGATGGTGTGGTAGGCAGTCTCTAGCATGGTTCCCCATTGAAGTCTATCTTCTGGTATCCATGCTCTTCTCTCCCCTCCTTGAGTACGTGCAGAACATTTGATTTGCTGCTAACCAATAGACTATTGCAAAGGTGACAGGAGATTGTTTCTGTGAATAAATTACAGAAGATTATAACTTCCATCTTGCAAGCAGATTGTCTCTATTGTCTCCTCAGCTTGCATGCTTTGATGAAGCAAGTTTCATGTCAGAGAGGTACACATGACAAATGCTATGGTTGAATGTTTGTGTCCCTCCAAAATTCATGTTGAAACTTAATTCCCAATGTAATAGTATCAAGAGGTGGGTCATTAGGAAGTGATTAGGCCCTCATAGATGGGATTAGTGCCCTTATAAAAGGCCTTGAGGGATTAAATTTGCCTCTTCCATTTTTTCTGCTCCTCCGCCATGTGACAATGCAGCAACACAATGCCATCTTGGAAGCAGAGAACAGGCCCTCACCAGACAGTGAATCTGCTGGCACCTTGATCTGAGACTTCCCAGCCTCTAGGACTGTGAGAAATACATTTTTATTATCATCACCCCTGGCTAAGTGTTCTCGTTATGTTGCTCAGGCTGGTCTCAAACTCCTGGCCTCATGCAGTCCTCCAACCTTGACCTCCCAAAGTGCTGGGATTACAGGGGTGATTCACTGCACCTGACCTAGACCAAAGAATATTACTAAAGATAAATAATTTCATGATGATAAAAAGGTCAATTCTTCAAAAGGACAGAATAATGCTAAGCATTTATGTACCTAATAATAGAGCTTCAAATTACTTGAAACAAAACCCAATAGAACTGCAAAGAGAAACAGACAAATCTACAATTATACTTAGAGAGTTTGACACTCTTCTTTTAATAACTTGTAAAACAAGTCCAGTGAAAATCAGCAAGTATATAGAAATCTTAAACAACACTGTTAGGCAACTTGATTTAATTGACATTTATCACTCCATTGAACACTCCATTGAACATTGAACATGAGAACACTCCATTGAACTACTGCAGAGTATACATTCTTTTCTAGTATACATGAAACGTTTGCCAAGGAATAGCATATCTTGGATCATAAAACAATTCTCAATAAATTTAAAAAGGAGTAAAGTCATACAAAATAAATTCTCTAGCCACAATGGAATTAAATTAGAAATCATATCTGGAAAATCCCCACATATTTGGAAACACAATAACATACTTCTATATAACCCATGATTCAAAAAAAAGGAAAATTAGAAAGTATTTAAAACTGATTGAATGCAAAAACACTCATATTAGGCCGGGCGCGGTGGCTCAAGCCTGTAATCCCAGCACTTTGGGAGGCCGAGGCGGGCGGATCACAAGGTCAGGAGATCGAGACCACAGTGAAACCCCGTCTCTACTAAAAAATACAAAAAATTAGCCGGGCGCGGTGGCGGGCGCCTGTAGTCCCAGCTACTCAGGAGGCTGAGGCAGGAGAATGGCGGGAACCCGGGAGGCGGAGCTTGCAGTGAGCCGAGATCGCGCCACTGCACTCCAGCCTGGGCAACAGCGTGAGACTCCGTCTCAAAAAAAAAAAAAAAAAAAAAAAAAAAAAAAAAAAAACACTCACTCATATTAAAATTTGTGGGATTCAGCTAAAATAGTATGTAGTGAGACATGTATAGCACTAAAAGCCTATATTAAAAAACATGAAAGTTCCTGACTCAATGACATTAGCTTCCACCTTAAGAAACTAGAAAAGAAGAGCCAATGAAACCCAAATGTGAGCAAGAAAGAATAATAGAGAGTGTAGTGGAAATCAATGAAATAGAGAAAAACAATGAAACCAAAAGCAAGACTTACTAGGAGGAAAAGAAGACAAATTCTAGTATCATGAATGAGAGAGGTGATATCACTATAGAATCTACAGCGCTTAAAAGGATAATAAGGAACAACTTTATGGCAGTAAGTTCAACAACTTAGCTGAAAGAGGTCAATCTCTTAGAAAATACAACTATTAAAGCACTAAAATGCTCACTCAAAAAAAAAAAAAAAAAAAAAAAAAAAGAGAGAGAAAGAATCTGAGTAGCCCTATAGCTAGTAAAGAAATTAAATTCATAGTTAAAAACCTTATCACAAAAAGACTCACGTCCAGATAGCTTTACTGATGAATTCTACCAAACATTTAAGGAAGAAATAATAATTTTACACAAGGTCTTCCAGAAAATAGAAGAGGAGAGACTACTTCTCAAATTATTTTTGAGGCCAGCATTACTCTGATACCAAAACCAGACAAAGATATTACAAGAAAATAAAACTACAGACCAATATCTTTCATGAACATAGATGTGGATATTAAATATTTTTTCCAGTAAATCAAGCCCAATAATATATAAAAAAGGATAACTCCTCATGATCAAGTGTGATTTATCCCAGGAATGCAAGGTTAGTTTAACATTTGAAAATTAATCAATATAAAGTATTATATTAACAGACAAAACTTACACCATATGATTATCTCCATATATGTAGAAAAAGCACTTGAGAAAATTCAATATTAATTTGTAATACAAACTGTCAGCAAACTAGAAACAGAAGAGAGTTCCCTATTTCTGAAAAAAGGAATCTGCAAAATTTTACAGCTAATATCATACTTAGTGGTGAATTAATGCTTTCCTTAGGATCAGGAACAAGAAAAATTGTCTGCTCTCACCACTTTTATTCAGCAGCGCACTGAAGGTTCTAGTCAGTGCAATAAAACAAGGAAAAGTAATAAAAGGCATCTAGATTGTAGAAGAAGTAAAATCATATTTATTTATAGATGACATGATTGCTTACAAGAAATCCTGTGGAATTCTACTAGAACAGTGAGTTTAGAAGGGTTATAGGATACAAGGTCAATATGCAAAAATAAATTATTATAAATTTTATATAGTAGCTACACACAATCAGAAATGGAAATTTAAATATACAGTTGACAACAGCATCAAAAATGAAATAATTAGGGATAAATCTTACAAAATATATGCAAACCCTGTACCTTAAAAAACTATCAAACACAGCTGAGAAAAATTAAGGAAGAAATAAATAAATGGAGGAGTATATAGTGTGCATGATTTGAAAGCCTTAATATTTTTATTTTTATTTTTCTCCAAATTGATTTATAGATTTGGACAACATAACCCAGCAGGCTATGTTGTAGAAATGGATGAACTGAATCTAAAATTCATCTGGAAATGCAAAGGAGTTAGAATAGCCAAAACAACTTTGAGAAAGAAGAACAATGGTTGAAAACTTACACTACCTGACTTCAAAATGTATTATAAAGTTACAGTATTCAAGACAGTATAGTATTGGTGTTAAAATAGGCAAATAGAGCAATGAAACAGAATAGAGATGAAGGGGGATGGCTCTGCCGTGGCACCCTGGTGACCCTGCACATATCCACATAGGCCACAAAGCAAACCAGTACTGAATCTACGTCTCGGCAGAACACCTGGATACTCCTGGGTTGGATGCTTGTAAGGAGTTGCTATAAGGCCCTTGCCCCCTCGCCTGGCTATGTCCCCTAGGAGGCTGCTATAAGACGGTTTCTCAATGCCTTCTGGATCCTGAGGAGGCAGGGAGCTTCCTGCTTCAGCCCCTTCAGAATAGAGATACAGGCTATGAACCTCTCAGTTCAGAGCTAGGCATGGCTGCTCAGAAATGGGGTATTCTTCAACTTGCGTTGACGTTATCCAGCCCCTTTTGTCTAGGTGTTATCCTTTTTGGTGTGTGGGATAAAGACCGTGAGGAGCCAACACCACTGGCTACTCTTCCTTTCACTGTTTATGTAATAAAGGGGCTCCTCACGTCTTCACCAGGTGAACCAGTCAGACCTTGCCCTGTTTTGCACATGCGTGACAAGACAGCTCAGAAATAAACTCATGCATATATAGTCCATTCATTTTTGACAAAGGTGCAAAGACCGTTTGGTGGAGAAAGGAAGGGTTTAGATGCACAAATACTTATTTTCGACTAACTGCTGGAACTGTCAGATATCTACATGCAAAAATAAATAAATAAATCAAAAGCTTCAATCCATACTTCACATCATATTCAGAAATGAACTCAAAATGGATCACAGACTTAAATGTAAAATGTAAAGTTATGAAATTTCTAGAAGAAAATATAAGAGAAAATCTGTGTGACCTTGGGTTAGGCAAAATTTTTTTTAGATACCATAACCCAACATAATCCTTAAAAGAGAAAAAATGGATAAACTGGACTCCATAAAAATTAAGAACTTCTGTTCTTCAAAACACATTGCTAAGAGAATAAAATCTAAGCCAGAGACTGGCAGGTAATACCTATCAATCACATATCTCACAAGAGATTCATATATAGAATATCCCAAGAAACCTCAAAATTAAATAAGAAAACAAAAAACCCAATTTAAAAAATGGGCAAAAAATTTGAACAGACGCTTTATCAAAGAAGATACAGTCATGTACCTTATAACAATGGTTTTAGTCAACAACAGACCACATATACAATAGTGGTCCCATAAGATTATACTGTACCTTTTCTATGTTTAGATACACAAATACTTCCTATTGTGTTACAAGTTCCCTACAGTATTCAGTACAGTAGCATGCTGTCCAGTTTTGCAGCCTGGGAGCTAGAGGCTAAACCATATAGCCAAGGGGGGCAGTGGGCTATGCCATCCTGGTTTGTGTAAATATACTCTATGATGTTTACATAATGATGAAACAACACATTTCTGAGAATGTATCCCATTGTTAAGCCACAGATGACTGTATGTGGATGGCAAGTAAGTTCATGAAACAATGCTCAACATCACTAGTTACCAGGGAAATGAAAACCAAAACTATAATAAGATATGTCTACACACCTGTTAGAATGTGTACAGTTAAGGCCTGACCATACCACGTATTGGTGAGACCATGAAGCAACTGGAACATGCAGACATCGCTGGTGGGGATGTAAAATGGTACAACTTTGCAAACTAGTTGGGCCATTTCTTAGTTATTATTATTATTATTTTTTGAGACAGGGTCTCAACTCTGTCACCCAGGCTGGAGTGCAGTGGCGTGAACAGGGCTTACTCCTGTGCTCAAGCGATCCTCCCACCTCAGTCCCCTGAGTAGCTGGGATTACAGGTGCATGCCAACATGCCTGACTAATTTTTGTATTTTTTGTAGAGACGGGGTTTTGCTGTGTTGCCCAGGCTGGTCTCGAACTCCTGAACTCAAGTGATCTGCCTATCTCGGCCTCCCAAAGTGTGGAAATTACTGGCATGAGCCATCGCACCTAGCCTAACAGTTATGTTCTTAATCATATCATGTGACCTAGCCATTCCAATCCTAGGTATTTATTCAAAAGACATAAAAGCATATGCCCATTCAAAGGCTGGCACACAAATGTGCATGATAACTTTGTAAAAGACCCAGACTGGAAACAATCAAATGTTTCCCAACATATGAATGGATGAGCATACTGTGGTTCATCCATACCACGGACCACTACCCAGGAATAAAAGGAATGAACTATGGATACACACAGCAACATAGATGAATCTCAAAATAATTATGTCGAGCGAGAGAAGCCAGATAAAAGACTGCAGATTCCATTTATACAAAATTCTAGAAAATTCAGACTAAGCCAAGTAATAAAAAGCAGACGCTAGGGATGGAGAATAAGGAAGGGGCCAGTGGGAGGGAGAACCGTGGGCACCGCGAGGCCACAGGGACAATGATAAATATCTGCCCTCCACGGACTGTGGGGTGTTGCACGAGTGTATAATCTGAGGAATTTATCAAATTGTACGCCTTAAACACGTGCGGCTTCCTGAATGTCAATCACACTTCGGTAAAGCTGCTTTTAAAGAGCATTGCTAGAACCTTGTTTCCTTCCTCATTCACAAGACTGGCGGGGGTCCACGTGGCCCTCTGAGTCCCCCCTCTGAACTCAGGTGACCTTTCTTAGGTGGGTCCCCTGGCTGGGTCCCTGAGTGCCCAGTAGCCCCGCCTGCCTGCATTGCTGCCCCTGCTGGGCAGGACATCCAGCAGCTTTGACAGTCGGTGGAGAAGCAGCAAGGGCGACGCGGTTTCTGAGAGCCGCACGGGTTCCCAGCGCTAAACGTGGGCGACTTTCCTTACTCTTCCCCTAGAGACAGAAGGTCACACAATGACAACTCCAAGGGCAGGGGCTGGAGCATTCTGACTAACAGAAATGTCAAGATGACACAATGCAAGCCGAGAAACCCCACCACGAGTCCCGTACAAAGACACGTGGCCCCGCTTCTTCTCCGAGCCCCGGAGCACCCGCTGGGAGGGCGCTCTCCAGGGACGGGGGCTGTGGGACCCCCAGACCCCGCGCCCGGGCGCGAACTGGCTGCGCGGCCGCTGGGCCTCCCTAGAGGCCGGCACAGCTCCGTTTCCGAGCGGGCCTGGAAGCCCCGCCCGAGGAGCTAACCATTTATGTCACACTGTGACAATTATTCTGCATAAAATTATCATTAAAAACCCTAATTTTTCAGCCTCCAACCCCGCCAGTGGCCTTTTAGCATCCCCGGCGCCGGCGGCTGGGCCGTGATCACCGCGCTCATTACCTCGGCGTGGCGCCTCCCGCGCGCGCTCGCAATCAAGCGCTAATTAAACCCGCGGGGGCCGGGGCGCGGGACGAGGGCCGGGAGGTGCCGGGTCTGGGGTCCCGGGTCAGGGGTCTTGGCTCTGGGTCCCGAAGCAGGGGCCAGGGTAGGGACGGGGCGGATGCGGCCCTGGGGATCCAGTGTACAGAGTCAAGGGTGCAGGGTCTGGGTCCGGAGGCGGGGGCTGGGACGGAGGCGGAGGCGGGGTCGGGGGCCTGGGGGAGTGGCCTGGTCTTGGGGTGGGGCGGGCGCCGCGGGCCTGACCTGAGGTCCTTACCCGAGCGAGGCGACCGTGCGGCAGAGGTGCAGAGGCGCCAGGCCCTCTGCGCTGAGCAGGTCGGGGTCGGCGCGGTGCTGCAGCAGCAGGCGGGCGCAGGCGGTGTGGCCCCCGAGGCAGGCCTCGTGCAGGGCGCCGCGGCCGCCGGGGCTGGCGTCGGGGTCTGCGCCGCGGCCGAGCAGGTATCGCACGCAGGCGGCGTGGCCGTGGGCCGCGGCGATGCACAGGGGCGTGGTGAGCTCGCGCTTGTATTCCAGGGTCCAGAGGCCTGCGGGGAGGGAGGTGGAATGTAAGGTCAGGGAGAGGTTAGTGGTGGTGGTGGTGGGCGGTGTTCATTAAGGCGGAAAGAGGGTGAAGCGTCTCTTAAAGGTAGGTACCAGGTGGGCATGTAGGGAGAAGAGCATAGAATCAGAGAGGCACACAGAGACAGAGAGCAGAGAGACACACTGGGAAGAGACAGGCGGAGACAGAGGAAGAAATACGAAGGAGAGATTGAAGGCTAAAACGGAGCCAGAGAGATGGGGCGCCAGGTATTGAGAAGCAAGAGGGTTTTGCCAAATACGGGGGTGACTGGGAAATGGGGTCAGTTAAAAGCTGTCCAAGCAAGGTGCACGGTAGGCGAATTTAAGTGAGGAATCCACACGTTCCAGGCCCTGAGTTAGGGCAGCTTGAAAGAGGAAAGTGGGTTGTGGAATTTTCCCGAATCCAGTACTCCCTTAGCTGAGCCCCAAACTTGTCCCTTTGTCATTAAGAAGAGACAACGCACAAAACAAACTGACCCACACATCACCAAGGTTGTTCAAGAAAAGGACTCAGAGAAAGTTTAGCTCTCTTGCAAGTGGCTGAGTTTTTAGAAGCACGCTTTGATGTGGCGGTCCACATTCAGCACAATTCTGGTTTGTTTCTTTGCGCTTTTTAGGGGTGTGTGTGTGTGTGTGTATAGGGTTGCTCTTTCTTGAGGGATGAATGGAGCAGGTGCTACACATTTTTACTTCTCTGAAAACTTTGGCACTTTCAAAAAGCCCGTGGAAGGTTGTTAGCGGCCAGGAGCGCTCGTGGAAATGCGGGACGTAGTCCCTGGTGAATACACATCAAGGGGCAGGATTTCACATGGCAGGAAGGCCTTCTGAAATGATGGAAGAATCGATACCGTGGCTGTAATGAGCCGCAGAGGAGACCCTTTTCACAGGCCACCTCCTTCCTGGGACCCATGCTGAGCAGCCTTGAAAGCCCATTCATTAATTACCTACCTGCATGTGGTGCCAGTTCCAGCCGCCCCGAGTCCCCAAGGCCCAGCCTGGAGCTTGTTGCGCACTCGGTGGGGGAAGGGGGAGCTGTGGGACTGGCGTGGAATGGTGGTGGCCAGAGGCCCCGGGAACGTGGACCTGCATGGGTTTGAGCTGCCCTTCCCGGTGAAGACCAGGTCCGATCTGGAGGGGGTGATGGATGTACTCTATCTACACTGTTATCCCGGTGGTAACAATAACCTACATTCCTGCAGGCGCCAGCTCTTGGTTTTTTGATTCGATTCGTTTTTTTGAGAGATGAAAACTATTTACTGCCTTCTCTGGGGAATGCTAAGTCCCCAACCCAGCCCCACCTGACCCTAGCAGGTCAGTAAACCCCCTCTGGATTCCTGAGTCTTCCTAGGGACTGATGGGAAGAAGCCGTAGGTGGGGATCTAGCTCAGCCACAGTATGGGCTAGCACCGTCTCCATGTCCTTGGTGATGCAGTCAGGAAGCCTGAATCCGCTTTCTGTAACTCCTGCCCTCTGGTCCCAGTTCTGCCACCAGGAGGGACATGGATTAAGGCTTCTCTGCATGTTGTGCGTCCCTCTAAGCATCAGCTCACCCATGTCAGTGCTCTCTATGACTGCGGGCTGGATGGGCCGGCATTCCATCACGGAGGGGCACTGAGGTGGTGGCCACTGGGGACCTGCTCCGTGTGCTCAATTCCCCACCAGGGGAGCTGGAATTGGCCACCGGGAAGTCTTTTCATGGGAGAGCACGTGGGGCCACTGTTTTCAAACAGGGTCTGGTCGTTTCTGCTGCTGGATCTGCTGCCGGGCAGTCAGGTGGCTGTGCTGAAGGAGACTGGAATCCAGGCAGCCTGAGCTTGCCTCCCTCTCTTCCCAGCCTGTGCGGAGGCCTGGAGCCACTACTCACGTGGTGGCTGCCGTTTCCTGCATATCAGCCCACATCCCTTCACTGTGGGCGTGCCCCGGCGTCCTGTTGTCCAGGTGTGCCACAGGACAGCAGCAGAACTTAGGGGTAGGAAGACTCAGGAGGGAAAGAGGAACCTGATTTTGGATACAGAATGTGCAAATGATGGGTGAACATGACTATCTATTTGAAACGGTGACATTTGTGTGTGTGTATGTCCAGGGCTACAGTTGGTATTTTTGGCCTGGGATAGGTGAGGGAGAGGAGGCCCAGAAGGACTCGGCTGGGACATGCAGCCCCGACAGGAACTGCCATTTGCCTTTCTCACAGCCCCCACTGCCTCACTGATTGGCAGAAGCTGCTTGGCCCACTGACAGTGTTTTGAGTTTATTCTCTTCTCCCATGTGAGGTATAAACAGAACTGTGTCAGTTCTTTGGAAGCCAACCTTCCTCATTCTTTGCCTGCCGGAGCTTAAGAATCAGGGACATGGGACACTGGCCACCGGCCACTGACCTCAGATTCTCAAATCCCATGGTCTGGGAGAGCTGCTGTAGATTCCAACGCATGAACCTTCCTGGTAAATATGTTGCATCTGATCCGGTGGCAGGTGGGGTGCCCAAAGCAGTGCCAGCCGAGAAAGGCCTGGATGCAGCATGGTGGTCAGCAAGCGTCTGCACATCCTGAGTAGGCAGGGGGAGGAGGGGACCTCTCTCCACTTGGGAGGTCTGCTTGTCTGCCCAGCGCACAGTCACCATGTTCAGGCAGCAAGAGCACCGGCAGACATGTACGAAGTCAGGACCTCTGGTTTCTTCCCCTTTCCTTCCCCATTCTTGGGATTCCCTAGATTCCAGGAGGAGGATCTACAGAGAGCCCTGGGGTCCTTCCTCTACTGGTGCTGGCTGTGCCCCGGTCACCCTGCTGTAGCTGTGACATTTGCAGATTCATAGAAGAACCTCACACAGAGCTGTGTGCCAGAGGCTGCTCCAGGCGGAATTGAAGGAGAGACTTTCCTTCTTCAGCGCCCACCTCCCTGGCTACCAGATGCAGGCACAGGCAGCTCTGCACCCAAACCAATGTTCCTTTGTAAAGACGAGGCACACACAGCGTCATCAGACAGGCATTCCCGCCAATCGCTGCTTTGCCTTTCCAGTTGGATCTCTTATAGGCCATCACTTAAAACCTACACTTTAAAACTACTGCAGAGCAAACTTCGTCAGATGTCCTTTTCTTGTATAGGTTAAACCCAGTGCCACTGTGCCCAGTCTACACGCGGGAGCCTTACATTCCAGGAGAGTATTAGTAGCCCCTTAAAAATAAATGACTGAGCTTTAAAGAACAAGGGTACCTGACAGTCCAAACGTGGCTGGAGATTTCACCTGCCATTCCATCTCATCCTTATTGATCTCAAACACCACATTGGCATCCTGGAAGAACTGGTCCATGAGGGGCTTCAGATGCTCCAGGTCCCCTGCGACCAGGGCAGTGTGATATTCCAGCACTGGAGACCCTGCTCTAGCTTGCGGCTCCTTCTCTGTCTTTTGAAAGATTTGAAGTTTTCCTCTCTCTGGCTCTGGCTGTCTCTCCATTACAATACCGTCGATTTCAGTTCAGGAACGGGAAAGATGGTCTTATGGAGTGTGAGCTATTTCTATTGTCATTACTCAATTGTCATCCAGTTGGGGCTCGATGGTGGTGTATTTATAACTCCTGTGGGCTCTGATGTGATAATGGTTACTTGATATGACCAGGGGCATGTGAGCACTGGGATGTTGCAGTGCTGAGCCACCCCCTTTGTGATGATATAGATGCTAATTCCGGAGACAGAACACATCTGGATAGCTCCAAATCTACTCTCCATGCACTGAGGGCAGACTCCCAGCACACATTTAATTGTGATGGACTTGTTTATCCTGCTGTTGGGCAGATGATTCCCCAGTCTTAAATAGCATTGAATTTACCTGTTTATGTGGAGTAAGAGACTCACTTATAAATATGATGTCAGTGACCAGAATACTTAGCAAATAAGTAATATCTTCTCAGATTTTTTTTTAAAGTACTATATTTAGAATCTGGAAATAAAAGTCTTAAGCTCAGAGGAAAGAAACAAATATTTATGAAGCACCCATTGTATACCAGTTGCTTTTTAAGTATTACCATATTTATTTATTTACTCCCAATAACAACCACATGAAGGAAATAGCATGACCACGGCCTCTTGGCAAGCTAGCAGCTATGCTGTGATTGGAACTCACGTGCGTCTGTCTCAAGAGTCCGTCCTCTGTCCCCCACACCACTCTGCTGGCTTCCAGTTCATCAGGTAGGACCTACTCAGAACTGGGTCAGCACTGTCAGGAGCCACTTTCCAGAGAGGGCTCTTGGCTGCCCAGGATTTAGTCTCTCTCCAAGTGAAGGCGGTGCCACGTAGCAGGACCTACTCGCAGGGTGATAGGGCTGAAAGGGTCTGTCTGCTGTCACTAGTCGGCGCTCTCCACTCCCAGCTCTTGTATGGTTTGGGTGCTATGAATGGTTTCTACATTTATAAATAGTTGGGAAAAATCAAAAGAAGAAGAATGTTTCATGATACTCACGGCAACCCTCCACCTCCTGGGTTCAAGTGATTCTCCTACCTCAACCTCCTGTGTAGCTGAGACTACAAGCATGTGCTGCCACCGCCAGGTAATTTATTATTATTATTATTATTTTTTGTAGAGATGGGGTTTCACCATGTTGACCAGGCTCGTCTCGAACTCTTGATCTCAAGTGACCCGCCCACCTCGGTCTCCCAAAGTGCTGAGATTACAGGCATGAGGCACCGTGTCTGGCCAATCCCCAGCACTTTGGGAGGTCGAGATGGGAGAATTGATTGAGTCCAGGAGTTTGAGACCAGGCAAGAGAGCAAGAGTCACCCCATCTCTCCAAAAAGAAAAAAAAAAAAATTAGCTGGGCATGGTGATGTGCACCTGTGGTCCCAGCTATTTGGGAGGGTGAGGTGGGGAGGATCACTAGAACTCGAGGCTACAAGGAACCATGATTGTGCCACTGTACTCCAGCCTGGGCAGTGAAGTGAGACCCTGTCTCAAAAAAAAGTAATTACTACCTGAAATAAGTGAGACTTCTCTTTCTTGGTTTGAAGGGTGTCTTTTTGCTTTTTATCCCATCCATGTTCTCTGTTGCCAGACCAGTAATGAGCAGATGTGTGTTCCAAGGGTTGTGGCCAGCCTGAGGATGTGTGAGGGAGGCCCCACTGGACACTGCAAATGACCAAGTTCCAGATAAGTGTCCCTGGGTGTTAGGAGGCTCCATGGGACAGATAGGGGGTTCCCAAAGACATGATCAGGGGTGCTGGTACCTGTGAGTTTCTTTCAGGGATGGATAACTGATCCCCAAATGTGTGTCCCTTGCTGAAGATGAGAAATGCCACATTTTTTTTTTTCGAATGAATGGTAACAGTTCTTGATTAGTAACTTATGAGTTATTTACTAAGGTTTGGTTCAGGGCTTTATTTTATTGTCAAAAAATTAAATAAGCTCATTTTTTTTCTTGTAATATAAATCATATGCACTTCCTTCCTTCCTTCTTTTTTTTTTTTTTTTTGAGACAGAGTCTTGCTCTGTAACTCAGGCTGGAGTGCAGCAGTGTGATCTCTGCTCACTGCAACCTCTGCCTCCAGGGTTCAAGTGATTCTCTTGCTTCAGCCTCCTGAGTAGCTGGGATTACAGATTCTCACCCCCACACCCAGCTAATTTTTTTATTTTTAGTAGAGACAGGGTTTCACCTTGTTAGCTAGGCTGGTCTCAAATTCCTGACCTCAGGTGATCTGCCTACTTTGGTCTCCCAAAGTGCTGGGATTACAGGTGTGAGCCACCGTGCCTGGCCTGTTTTTCTTTCTTTCTTTCAACCATTCTTGTTTTTCCCCACTAGGAGGTTGGAATGGGCCAATGATGGTGAGCGACAGAGTTCTTTGGCTTGTGCACATGAGTTACAATACAAACTATGTGAGCAGAGGCTGGAGGGAGGTGAAAGGGTCAAGAGAGCTTTGCCTGGATGAGCAGAGAGAAGGGCAGTGGAGTATGTGCCCGGGAGAGCTAAGCAGACCCTCGCCCAGGGAGGTGGGCATTAGCATGAGCCCCCATTTGCTCATGGCCAGTGTTAGACCTGGGGACCCATGGGATCCCATCCCCACATGGTGTTGCAGGAAGCAACAGCAGAGAAGCAACAGGAAAAGAGATGCGAAATAAAGGAATACAGCTCACTGGGCTGCGCATCCTTGGTCACAGTCGAGCTTCCTAAGCTTCCTCTTATGCTAGTTTCTTCTCTCTCATTCTTCTCTGAACACAAAGGCTGCCCTGTGACTCCCCCTACCTCTCGTTAAGTGCCCCCCGACCTCTGAGTGTCCAATCAGAGCAGGCTTTCTGTGTGGGCTCTTTATTTGGAAGAGTAACCTGGCCTTTGGGTTGCCCCTTTCACCAAGATCTTTTGTAACTAAGGGGTGCCCAGCAAAGGGAGACCTTTGATTTTCCTTACAAGAGGTTGCAGCAAAGGGTGGAGTAGAAATCACACACATTTATGGTTTGATATAGAGGTGTCTTGACCCTTGTTGTAGAACCCTTGTTCTGACCCTTGTTACAAGCATGAGTTTATGTGCACAGACTGACCCCAGGCCTGGAGGTTCACCCAAATGATAAAACCCACCTCTCTTCTACAGAGGAGGGCTGCAGGGTGCTGGGTGGGGAGGGACGAGGCCACGTTTGGACATCTATGATGCAGCGGGGTTCAGAGACAGGGGCTGTGCCATGAAAGCTGAGGAGCTCACACGGGTGAGAGTCAACCTCAGCTGGGTGTCGGGGGAGACTTGGCCACGACCCCAGTTGGTTGCCATGCGGGTCGTGAGTTTATTTTTTTACCATGTTTATCTGACCTCTGGGCAAAGACTCAGTTCTGAGGCTACAGAAGGGCCCACTGGGCTTAGCTCTTGGGGGGTCAGGGCCAGCTGCCCTCGGGGGCTAGTGCTCTGTGTTAGAGACTGTGTCAGATGTATCCCTGCAGGTGGTTACCCTTGAGGTCATTTGCAGGTGATGAAACTGGGACTCACAGATTCAGTTACCTTTCTCAAGGTTTCTCAGTCCTGACAAAGCTGTGCCCAAGCACCTTCCCGTGAGTACAAGGGCTTCCTACCTTGCCCTCACTGTTGTCCCTGGAGCACGCCACACCTTAGCATAGGGATCTGCAGTCCCTGGATAGCGCCTTCCTCTCTGCAGGTGTCTGTGCAGGCTGTTCCTTCTGCCTGCGGTTCTTATTTTCCCCTCCTTGCCTGGCCAGCCTCATTCATCCTCCAACACAGCTTAGCCTCCCTTGACCTCCAAGACCAGTCCTGATGTCTGTCCTTGCCTCCTGACTGTGGCACTGGGCACTCTAACTATTACTGCTGGTTCCTTGTCTGTGTCCCACTTCACCATGAGCTTTTTGGAGGACAGTGGGGGCTGTCTCTTCCTCTCTGGGAAGTTCTCCATGCCCTGCATGGTGTTCCACACAGAGAACGTCTTCAGTGTCAATAAGGGAGAGAGCGAATGGACTGGACTCTTTGAAATTTGCTCAATGTTAAAATTCCTCAGTGGTTCTTGCTCTTATTCTTGGCCATCTGTTGCCTTTCGCCCTTAGGGAAGAACACCATAGTAACGTGGACGCTCCGCTGGCCTGGGGCAGATCTTGGGTGCTCAGTGTGGGGACTTACCTCAGATCTGTGGACCTCACTGCACAGCCCATCTTCTCCCACCTGTAGAGATCCTTACCAGGTTTTGTAAGAAGACCTGGTCTGGCACAGTAGGTCATGCCTATGATCCCAGCACTTTGGCGGGTGGATCACTTGAGGTCAGGAGTTCAAGACCAGCCTGGCCAACATGGTGAAACCCTGTCTCTGCTAAAAATACAAAAGGAGTATAATGTATGCCTAGGAGGCATAGGTTGCAGTGGGCCGAGATAATGCCACTGCACTGCAGCTTGGGTGACAGAGTGAGACTCCGTCTCAAAAAAAAAAAAAAAAAAAAAAATCTTGGCTACCGTATGCTCCCTGAGAACTCTTTAAAACCTTGTTTCACATGTTTTTAAAGTTTATCTCCCTTATCCACATCATCAGTAGCAAAAGCAGCATCAATGTTATCAATGGGAACAGCAGAGATTTTTTTTCAAAGAGCCCACTGTGTACGTAGGACTCTGCTGGGGCAGTGGAAAATGTATCAGTAAAGAAGAAATGGACCGTATTTGTTAGGAACTTAGAACCTTCATTGGAGATCAAATGCGTTTGCATGCATAAAATGACCAACAGTAACACAGTGGAGACCACGTCCCTTCTCAAATGTCCACCAGAACAACATGATGGGCTTCGGGCTCATCTCCTTCCCCTTCAGTTATGTATTCCGTAGTTGCACTATTCATTTCCCCGCAATATGAAGCTCTCGGGGTCTTTCCTTTCTCTAAGCATAGCCATTTTGCCATTTTAGTTTTTCTCGGACTGATTGTTCGGGATTAGATACATTTCTGAAGGACTTACTCATGCACAGCTATAATCTGATCCAACTTGAACCTGTGTTTCACTTTAAACTAGCAAATTTTCTGATGCCTGATATAGCTTGTCATTGGTTATTTTTAAAAGGGGTGGGACACTGGAGGTAAGTCCAGGGATAAAAGCCATTCCACACTGCACCAGATGCTAAATTTAGCTTTCCAGTGTTATTTATCAACAGCTCCCTAAATATCCAAGCTTGATTTCAGTAGGTAAGGCATCGTAGTCAAGAAACAGACTTTTTTTTTTTTTTTTTGAGAGCTTTAAAAATAGCTCATGGTAGATAGCATTAGTTCATAAGTAGGACATGCAGATGACTTCATAAGCATGGCAGAGAGCTGTCTTTTTTTTTTAAAGAACAATAATAGCCACATGTTGATGATTGCATTAAAACAAACAAACCTGAAAACCAACCCATTCATTCATTCATTTTCATTCATTCATTCAATAAGCATTTATTTAATCTTTTTTATGTTTTAGGGTGAGTCTTAAGGTTTGAGGTTTTGAAGGCAAAAAACCTAATAATACCCCTGCCTGCAAGGATCAAACAGGAGAAAGCAAGGAGCGGAGGACTCCAGCAGACAGAAGTTCTTTAGCTTTCTTTCCCAGCAGCTGAACGATGCCCTGTAGTGGCGTGAATAACACTGTTTTCTGACCTAGTGCTCTCGACTGTGGTCTTTGTTGCCTGCCGCCTTCACATTATCTATAGCTTGCTTGGGTCAGGTCATTTTAATCTCATTATTTTTTTGGTCCTCACCCTTCTCCGCTTAGTCAAAGCCAATACATAGCCTCAAGATACAACTCAGGTTTTATCTTCTTTGCCAACTTTAGCACATATACAAATTCAACTTCTTTCAAGAGTGAATTTGTGTATGAAGTTGCTGAACAATTGTCAAAGTCTTTGAGGAACTGTGATAAAACAAAAAAAGGACCAGAAGTCTAGAGGTTTAGTTTTCAAATGGAAAGAGACTTTGGATTGCTCAGACTGATGATCTTGACATTAGACCTGGGCAAGATCCCTACACGGATTATGAAAAAGATGGTCTGGGAGCATTTAGAAAACGGAGTGGAATCACCTGGAGCTCCGTGAGTCACTAGGAACACGTCGGGGTGGACTAGAATTTTCTTCTGTGACAGGGTTATCATAAATATGCGGAGGGGGTATAGACAACAACCTGCAATGCCAGTTTCATGACAGTCTCTTGGAGGAGATGGAAGCAGTGTGAGTCTTTCTTTAGGAAACTTTGGCTAAATAATGCAAACTGGAGAAATAATGCACACGATGCCTTGACAGCAGTGGTTCAAACCTTGGCTGCAAAAATGAATCACCTGGGGAACTTTAAAAAACACGATGCCTGGAGCCCACCTGGGAGTTTCAGGCATAATGGGCTAGAGGTGCAGCCTGGGCATCAGAACTGTTAAAAAGTCCCCCGGTGGCTGGGCGTGGTGGCTCACGCCTGTAATCCCAGCACTTTGGGAGGCTGAGGCAGGTGGATCACCTGAAGTCAGGAGTTTGAGATCAGCCTGGCCAACATAGTGAAACCCTGTCTCTGCTAAAAATACAAACATTGGCCAGGCAAGGTGGCATGTGCCTGTAGTCCCAGCTACTTGGGAGGCTGAGGCAGGAGAATCACTTGAGCCCAGGAGGCAGAGGTTGTGGTGAGCTGAGATCATGCCACTGTACTCCAGCCTGGGCAACAGAGCAAGACTCTGTCTCCAAAACAAAAAAAAAGAGTCCCCAGGAACTTCTACCATGCAGCCAAGTTTGAGAACCATTGCTGTGAAAGGCAGGCGTGGAATCTGTGACCCTTTCAATGCGGTGTGGAATGGCTTTTATCCCTGGACTTACCTCCATTCTGTGTGATACATATCGTGATATGAATGCATATGTGGAAAGTTAGCGATCAGATGGGTGGCATGGAGCGTGACACAGCCAAGATTCCAAAAGGTCTCAACAGATCAGAGCAACAGGCTGAGTCAATCAATGCCGCAAGGCAGCGTTCAAACCCCAAGCCCATAGGAATCTGTTATCCTTGAGAATCGCGTGGCTGAAACAGCGACTCACTGCTATGGGTTCCCTGTTTGGGGCACTAGAAGTTTACTTCTCTTGTTTTCAGGTTCAGATGTTGTTGGTTGTTTTGATGCATTGATATTTATACCTGAATTTAGATGGCATAAATGCAGCAAATTATTTGAAAACATTCAAAGCATGTCTGTACAGTAAGAGTAACTCATGTCAGACAGATGACCATTTAAGTTCCCTTTCTCATTGGCACTCTTGGCTTTGTAGAACTGAGAGTCCCTCTGAGAACGCCTGAGAACCCCTGTGCTTTGCTTCCTGGTGTTGTCCTTGACCTCTGTGTTTGCTTGCACTGTGTACCTTCTGCTCTCCTCCCACAATGGCGGCCACCATGGGCTTCTTTGATTTTTCTTGGTTGGTTGGTTGGTTTTCAAGCTAGCCCACTAATAGCATCACTTAGTGTATCTGGCAGTCACAGTGAGGATGTGATGGGGTCCATCACAGTTTGCACAGCCTTATTCCACTTTTCACTTCCATGTCTGTTTCCTTTCTCTCTGGCACAGCCATGGAAATCCTCCCCCTTTTTTCTTCAGTGTTGTTCTGTGCATTGCCAGGGCCCGTGGGGTTTCAACGTCTACTCCAGGGTGCAGGTCAAGGAAATGCTTCTAAACAAATACAGTGCCCTTCTTGAAATAGAGGGATTCTGATGAATGTAACTTTCTCCAAGGCAGTACATTTAATAGTTTTAGTTTTTCAAATGGTGTGCTTAGTTGATGAGGAAGCTCATTTGTGTGGGTGGACCGTGGCAGAATACTAAACAAATGTAATTGCTGTGGTCTTTTGTTGCAGACCATGAAGTGAATTTAGGAAAAGGAAGGCAAGAATCTCCAAGCAGGAGAGGAGGCCTGGCTTGTGTCTGGCTAACTGAGTGAATAGACCGAATTTCTCTAATATTTGCCAGGTAAGTCAACTGGATTTAAATATAATTTTGCAAAGAATATTTTGGAGGCTTAAATAATAAGCATAATGTTTCGTCTGCAGGAGACACAAACACTAGTTCTTTATAACTGAGTCCTATAATGTAGGTAGCTAATGAGAGGGAGTTTTTGCCTCTGGATCAAATGAGATGAAAAAGGTAAAATCCGCCTTGAAATTATAATGGGGTATCCAAACGGTAGCGTTTGAATGGTGATTATTATTTTCACGTGACATTGGGATCTTTGCTTCCTGCCATTGAGTTGACTAGTGATTTTCTTTTCCCCAGAAGCCTCCAAGGATTAATCCAGCTGAGGCTGAAACCTGGGGCTGGCGGGCTTTGTGGCAGGGTCACGCTCTTTCTCCATGGTCACAACTTTCCATGCCTTCAAGCCAAGAGGTAGAGTTTTCGAGGCTGCAGGACACCCTGCCGTTTTCTTCTGTTCTTGGGGAAGGGCAAATGTTCAGATTCTTTCCTAGGTCATTGGCAAATGTCTGGCTTCCTTCTGGAAACGTCCAAGTGGACAGACAGGGGCAGAAGGTCATTACCCTTGTGGACATTGTGAGATTCCGTGCACTCTTTCTTAAATATGCCAGTGCACATTGTTGACCTGGTCAATTTCCTTCTCCCCTTTTTTACCTGAAGGGTTTCTGTAAATGGCCATGTACTAAGTCTGATTGGACTCTGCGATAGTAACATCACTACAAACTGGTGCAGCAGCCCCAGGCCTTCCAGTGGGGTTACTTTCTCACCCTTTTCTGGTCTTTATTCTTCCTGTTTTAATGTCTAAAGCCACCTTTCTTTCACCCCACTCCCTGAAGAATTTAAAAAAAATTAAAAATAAGAAGCTGGGCAGGTATATAAAGTTCTGCTTTTAAGAGTTCCAGGACACATCCATCCACCAGAGTTAGTCACACAGACATTAATATCAAAAATGTTAAAGTATCTCAACCTCCTCTCTGAATAACAATGTTAGCACAGCACACCTCATTTAACAAAACATTAAAACATTTTACTTCCTCAGATCAAGTGCATCTATTAATAATGACTTAAATTGTCTGTGCTGATTTCACATTATTAAGAAATCTCATTTCCATCAAGTGGAGGAACACAATAAGGGAGTTTCGAAACCACCTCACTAACTTATTTTCCCGTCATTGCTACCAAGCCCAGTGCAGATAATGCAGAACAACAGTCGCTTCTCATTATTAATGTGATCTTATCCAAAGGTCAAGTGCTGCTTTCATTGGCAGCCCAGGAGGGCTTTTTTGGAAGCTCAGAAACAAAGGTGCCCTTGAACGCCGTGTATCCGCTGTGGATGAGTGCAAAACGCAGCGGCCCAATCCTCAGCGTGCACAACCACGAGTAAATAGCCCTGGAAGGACATTTATAGACTCTGGGGACGTTGCTGGAAAGTGTATCATTGAAGCTCTCCCTGATAAAGGTGACGAAGTTTCTTTACAACTGGCGTGGGGATTTAATTACATGATAAAATTGCAGCTCCTGCCTCTTGAGACAAATTGCATGTTCAGACTGATTGTTTTTTATGAATCTCACACAGAGAGCAAAATACTTCTCTCTTGAAGTTGGTTTGGTCTGATTGTTCTGCCCTGTGATCCTTTAAATCCCTTCTAGAAACAAAAAGTTTACCTATCCTGCAGTTGAGAAGGGTGGTCTGGGAGACAATTTGGTCAACACTGCATACAGCAAAGTGAGGCCAGTTTTGTCTGACGGAGTTAAATTCCAAAATTAGAACTTTAAACTTCCAAAAAAAATGATGAGAACTATAAGTGATGCTAAACCACAGGACCGCTAATCACGTTCAGTTTGACTAACTTAAGATGCAAGTTAAAAATGACAAGAGATCTTTTTGCCTATTGTGAAAGATTTTTTAAAAGTCAAGTTTTTGAAGAGTTCAGTGACACTAATGCTCTCCCAGTTGGCAGGTGGGAGGGTAAATTTCTGTTCAGTTTGGAAATGTTCTATTGGAGTTTACATGTAGAGAGCATTTTTCAGGTACTAGAAGCTTACAGAAATAAACAGAAATCTGGCCAGGCGTGATGGCTCACGCCTGTAATCCCAGCACTTTGGGAGGCTGAGGCAGGTGAATCACCTGAGGTCAGGAGTTCCACACCAGGCTGACCAACATGGTAAACCCCTGTCTCTACTAAAAGTACAAAAATCAGCCGAGCGTGGTGGTGTGCGCCTCTAGTCCCAGCTACTCAGGAGGCTGAGACAGGAAAATTGCTTGAACCCGGGAGGCAGAGGCTGCAGTGAGCCGAGATCGTGCCACTGCACTCCAGCCTTGGCAACAGAGCGAGACTCGGTCTCACACACAAAAAAAGTAGAAATCCTTGCCTTTAAGGAGTGTTGAATTGAGTGGGAGGGCAGACGGCCACCATTAACTAGCGGTGGAATCAGATCACTGCTGTATGGAGGTACAGGTATTAAGATGGGGATGCCTCAAATAAGGGATCAGAGCGATGGGCTAGGGAAAGGGCCCGCTTTCCCCTAATGTGGCATCTGAGCAAAGCGAGAGGGAGGTGCAGGACACGGAAGGTGCATTTCCTCCCCAGGATGTCTGTTTCCTCCTCTTGATCTATTGCTGTGGGGAGCTGTACCCTATGTTCTGGCCTGAGCAAGAGGCGGGTGTCACTAGCCACCATGCTATGGTGCATGGGCACACAGGTACAGTCAGGAAGGCAGCCAGCCCTTTGATGACACGGAGGGGTCAGGCCGACGGGCACCTGAGCAGGAAATGAAGCCGCCACAGACAGCAGGCCTGTGATTCAGGACTGAGAGGAGAGGAGGGGCCTAGATGGTTTGGTGGACACAGAGATGAGCCCCCCAGGCCCCAGCTGTAGGGAGGACTTGTCACCCCAGCTGTTAGCTCCTCCACGGTTTGCCTCAGCTGCAGAGCTGCCTCACCCAGGAACACTCCTCCCAACGTGGCCAGATCCAGTGATGGATCCAGGTGCAGCTAGAGCTGTCCTGCCATTTTGGCCCCAAGCAGGGAAACCTGTGACAGGTCATCTCTGTTCCAGAGCTGCCCCTGGGGTCAGCCAAGG
The DNA here is from genome assembly GCF_024542745.1 of Macaca thibetana thibetana. Classification (NCBI taxonomy): domain Eukaryota; kingdom Metazoa; phylum Chordata; class Mammalia; order Primates; family Cercopithecidae; genus Macaca; species Macaca thibetana. Next base: position 6,376,821 of record NC_065589.1, on the reverse strand, counting down.
CATGGTTAGGCGGTGTCAAGGATCCCCACTGCCCTTGCCAGCCTGGCTTTCTAGGTGTTAATCCTATGAAGTTTCCTGCGAAACAAACTCTGCTCAGCATCCAACGCTGACCCCTGAGCTCACAAGCCACTGGGAGGATGGTGGGTGTGTTGCTGGCACACAAGAGGACGGGAAGCAGCAGAGGAGGTGGCTGTGCAAAGGCCAGGAACGGACTGGGGACTGAGGTGTTGTGGAGATGTGGCTTGGACCGGAGTTTCTTAAGCACCCGAGGTGAGGGACCACAAATTTCCTTTTCTTTTCTTTTCTGATTCTAATTTGTTGCAGTTTGATTCTCGTTCAAGGGGCTCAGTCTTTATTTTTGTTTTTATTTTTTAAGGACAGCATCTCACTCTCTTGCCTAGACTAGAGTGCAGTGGCACAGTCATAGCTCACTGTAACCTGAACTCCTGGGTGCAAGTGATCCTTCCACCTCAGTCTCCTGAGTAGCTGGGACTACAGCCACTTGCCGGTTAATTTATTATTATTGTTATTATTTTTTTTTGTGGTGGGAGATGGGGTCTCACTATGTTGCCCAGGCTGGTCTCTAACTCCTGGCGTCAAGCGATCCTCCCACCTCAGCCTCCCAAAGTGCTGGGATTACTGGCCTGAGCCACTTCACCTGGTCTGATTCTCTTTCAAAGTACAATGAAATTAGTTACTGGCAAAAATAAAACTGAAAAACAATAGGTAATTACGAGTCTGCAAATCAAACTCATAGATGTTACGTTAATGTGTTAAATTGCTGTAAACACGTCTAAATATTTACTGTCAATTTCGGTCAAACACTTCCCACAGTGACTCCTGCCTCCCACCACATTCAGAGTAGCCCTGTGACTAATCAGCCTCGGTGGGTGCAGGGATGTGGGGAGAGAACAGCAGGGATGCTGGGAGAGAATGGCAGAGAAGCCGGGAGAGAACGAACGGCAGAGCTGAGTTAGCTCAGAGTACATCTTTAGGCCTTTGGATGCCTGTTATAATATTTAAACTGTGTGCTGTTGGACAGGAGTCACCAAACTTTTTCCATAAAGTGCCAGACAGTAAATATTTTACATTTTGCAGGTCATGTGGTCTCTGTGGCAACTGCTCAATTCTGCCACGCTCACATGAAAGCAGCCATAAAGAATATGTAAATGAAGGAGGTGGCTGAGTTCCAATAAAACTTTATTCATAAAAACAGGCAGCCAGCCCACAGGCCAGCCTTTGCTGTAGGCGGTACAGAGCATGGCAGGTTTGTGGGAAGAAGAGTTACATGATGCATTGCCATATATCGAACTGATTGCACCCTTCTCTCTGCACACGTTTCACCCCTTCACTCCCATGGAACCTGCTGTTTATTCTCAGAGTAAACATGACTCAGCAACAGGAATTGAGCACCCAGGCATGCGAGCCCACACAGCTGACTCCCTTCTGTCAACTCTGCCCTTCTTCTGGTTGGCTGAACATCTTGGATCTATAAGCTTATGTTTTTTACCACTAAAATTGGGAAACGCTTGGTAGTTATTTCTTTAATCGTTTTTTCCATCCTGTTATTGCTCTTCTCTTCTCTTTCTTGGGCTCCAGTTGTGTATGTTAAACCTTTTATCTTGTCCCACAGACCCTGTTCATTTAATTTCCCATCATTTTACTTTCTCTTCTTCAGATCAAATATTTTTCTATTGATGTTTTCAAATTTGCTGGCTCTGTCTTCTGTCCTCCTCCATCTGCTGTTAAGCCCATTGTTGATGGGAACAAGACCAGCCCTAGCTTCAAGGGAAGTGGGTGATACAGTTTGGGTTTGTGTCCCCGCCCAGATCTCAGGCGAATTGTCATTCCCAATGCGGGAGGTGGGGCCTGCTCGGAGGTGATGGGATCATGGGGGCTGAGTTCTCAGGAATGGTTTAGTGCCATTCCCTTGGTGCTGTTCTCAAGACAGTGAGTGAGTTCTTGTGCGATCTGGTTGTTTAAAAGTGTGTAGCACTCCCCACCCTACTCTCTCTCCTGCTCCTGCTCCTGCCGTGTAAGCTGCCTGCTTCCCATTTGCCTTCTGCCATGATTGAAAGTTTCCTGAAGTCTCCCCAGAAGCTGAAGCCGCTATGCTTCCTATACAGCCTGCAGAACCGTGAGCCAATTAAACCTCTGGTATTTCTTTTTTTTTTCTTTGAGATGGAGTCTCATTCTGTCGCCCAGGCTGGAGTACAGTGGCGCGATCTTGGCTCACTGCAACCTCCGCCTCCCAGGTTCAAGCGATTCTCCTGCCTCAGCCTCTTGAGTAGCTGAAATTACGGGCACACACCACCACGTTTGGCTACTTTTTGTATTTTTTGTAGAAACAGGGTTTCACCATGTTGGCCAGGCTGGTCTTGAACTCCTGGCCTCAGGTGATCCATCCACCTCAGTCTCTTAAAGTGCTGGGGATTAGAGGTGTGAGCCACGGTGCCTGGCCTGGTATTTCTTTATTGCAATGTGAGAAGGGACTAACACAGTGGGGAGATGTATTTCTTTCTTCAGGTGGGCACGTTGCACACTACAGGATTTTGCTGGTAAAGCAGAAGAGGAGGGTGGTTGTGAGGGGACAGCTGGCAGCTGGTGGCATCTCCTGGCACTTGTCCTTTCTCCTCTATCTTCTCGTTAGGTAAAAGAGTCAGGTGTTTTCTTTACAAATTAAGATGACCTCATTCCTTTGCTGAATGGCTCCTCATGGCCTTTCCAAGTAAGTGTAAACACCTGTGCCTAGAATTTGTGGCCTCAAACAATATCGTCCCAATCTCTTTGCCTGGGGCTTCCTCTCTTCTCTGAGTTACACACCCAAGTCCCAGTTGGGTCCCACTTCCCTGTCCCACGTGCCATGCCTTGGGGGCCCTACGTTTGCTGCTGGCCTCCCTTTATTTGGGCTTCCTTCCTTTGGGTCACAGTCTCCCAGGAACATGCTCCTCTTTCGAGGGTGGAGCCAGAGGATTTCTACTGTGTTCTCCCTGTGCTATTTATTTCTTATTTATTTATTTTTAACTTCTATGTATTCATTTGTTTTTCGGAGACTGACTTTCACTGTTGCCAGGTTGGAGTGCAGTGGCACGATCCCGGTTCACCGCAGCACCTTCCAGCTTAAGTGACCCTCCTGCCTCAGTCCCCCGAGTAACTGGGACTGTAGGTGTATGCCATCACGCCCGGCTAATTGTTGTATTTTTTGTAGAGATAGGGTCTTGCCATGTTGCTCAGGCTGGTCTCAAACTCCCGGGCTCAAGAGATTCACCCACCTCAGCCTCCCAAAGTGCTAGGGTTACAGGCATGAACCATCATGCCCAGCCCATAAATATTTATTAGGTACCTACTATGTGCAGGATGTGTCAAATAAGACAAACCTAGTCCCTGTCCAATCTCCAGGTGCAGAGGCTGGCATTAAAAGATAGTGGGGCATTGGATGGGAAGCTGGAATCAGGCTATAGAGAGCATGCCTGCCATTTCCAATTAGTTCCTTCGGAATGTTTATTTCTCAAGCCGAGCACTTGTGGCGGGAAACTGTCGTCATCTTGGAAAGGTAGAAAAGCCTCTTCGCTATTATTCTCATTTCTTTTTGTTCTTTCCAAACTCTCCAGTGTGCTTGGGAGTGATGCTAATAGATGTATGTCATCAGCATACATTATTTCTTTATTAGCCCGTTTCTCAATTTTGATTCTGAAAATATCCTGATTTAGTCTAATTGCAATTTCACTGTGTTCCACGGGCAGTGACGGTTCATACTTGGGGGGAGCTGAGACGCGACCCTGTAGGATTTTTTTTTTCTTGCCCATATGCCTTTGAAGCCGGACCATTAGCTCTAAGGCATGCATCTCATCTCATCACAGTGTGATTCAACCTGCTTCTGGGGGAAAAAAAAGAGCCTAGGGTGTGTGTCTCATAGAAAGCAAAGAAACATTTTAATTCTAGGTGGTGGGAGATATTTTTCTGTATCTAAAGAGAGGGCTGCTGCTGCAGCCATTTTATTCCTAAATAATTTAACTATATTCAAAGATAATCTGATGTTATTGTAGGAAAGTGTATTTCTAATAAATTCCACTTGATCTGGGTGAATCAATTCAGGCAGCGCATAATTGAGTCTGTTAGCAAGGACTTTAGCAAGAATTTTGCAATCAGCGTTAATTAAGAAGATGGGACAATAATTTGTGCATAATTCCGGATCTTTTCCTGGCTTGTGAATCAAAGTAATAAGAGCAATGCTCAGGCTGGTGGTGGGAGAGTGTCATTAGGTGCTGATTTATAAGTACTTAGAAAGGTTTAATTTCATTTTGCTTCGAGCAGGGTCTCCCTGCCCCCACGATCTCTGGTGGGGTGAGCAGTCAAGACAGCAGAACGCTTCTCGTCCTGCCTGCCCTGCCGTGGGTGACCTCTCGCTTCCCATTTCTGTTTTTATTCTCCAGCCTAGCACCCCACTCACTTGCCTGTGATTTTTTGGATTATTTTTGCTCAATGATTTGAAACCAGGGACTCCATCTACTGAGATTGTGTGTGTGTGTGCGTGTGTGCATGACTGTGTGTGCGCATGTGTACGTATGCATATATGTGCATCACATCAGATTAAAGGGTTGTAGACAGCTTCACTGGGAAGTTTTTTCAGGGACCTTCCTGCAAAATGTCTCTGGGTGGGTAGGCAGCATGTGTCCCTGACTACAAGTCAGGAAGCATACCTGCTCCCACTCGGCTCCTAACTGGCTGTCGACTAGCAACACAGGTGAGCAGCAGTGTTCCCGTCTGTAGAACGTAGCTGTGGGATGAACTACAGGTGCCGTGGAGCACAGGAAAGGGCACTGGGTTTATATTGCCGACTGTGGAACCCAAGGTGTGTCATGCAACTTCTCCAAGCCTCATTCTCCTCAGCTGGAGGAGTGGAAAGGTGAGAGCTCTTGGAGATGATCTCACCTGTTCTCCAGGGAACAGCAGGTCCTTGGTGCATTGCCGACTCCTCCTTCTTTGCCTCTGTTTGCCCAGTTTCAGTTTGAACATGCCCTGATTTGGGGACTTACTCTTCCTAAGCCTTGAGCCAAGCTGCCGCTTAATCTGTGCATATGAGTTCGTACACCAGCTTCCTACGCACCTTCCAGCTGGTATCCTCACTGCCTCTTGACTTGAACCTCACCACTGGAGCCCTTCCTTCCAAGGCGGGGTGTGGCCCACACAGGCCCCTGTTAGAATCCATCATCCTGGGAAGGCAATGGGGGTCGGGAGGCTTTGTTCATCCCCTCCACAAACACAAGCCATTCGTCTTAGAACCTGAGTTAGTCCAATTGGTAAAGATGCTTAGAGATGATCCAGACCAATCCATCTTTGAAAATGAGGAAATTAAGGTTCAAAGAGGTGGTCTGACATGTTCAAGGTCACGCAGGTCATGGGAGAGCTTAGGCAAGAACCTGGGTCCTCTTCTTCTCAGTCCCTTGCCCTTCCCATTACACCACGTCTCGGCACCACCATCAGTGGGTACGCTCTTGTCATTGCGTTGGAAAATGATTCCTCCAAGGCAGGAGCTGTGCTCATTTAACTTAGAGTCAGCCATTTGGTTTGTCCTGAGTGATGTTATTCTCCAGGCATAAGGAAGGATGTCTGACTTAAGGGAGCAGGGGATATGGCCCATGTGTCATGGTTCGCCCCGCATCAAGCCTTAGATGAGAAGTCTAATTCTGCAAATGGACCCCATTTTCACATGTGTGCACATGTCCGTGGTGTGTTTACCCGCACTCATTCCCCACCTATACATGCGGCTGGTGAGATCTCTTAATAAAAACTCAATTAGTATTTCTTTAACTTTCCTCTGGGGTAATACCATTACCCCAAACACAACATAATGCCTCTATTTTTCTATTTCAATCAAGAATTCAAGTAGCATCTTGACTTGTATATAATATATCAGCAGCAAAATCATGGAATGCTGACATCCTTAATAATAGCAATTAGTAATCAGTTGTTTCTTAAGTCGTTTGATTACACTAGTTACCAAATTGTACAGTTGATGCATTTGGGGGGCGAGATGGGTCTCACTGCCCCTCCCCCAGCCGTCCTTTCTCCCTCTCTGTGTTCTCTGCAGCTACTGAGCCAATTGGTGTTGAAAAGAGGCAAGCACAAATAATGCAGTTGTTACTAATATTAAACAATAGAGACTTGGCTTTAGCAGAAAGTAGAATTAAATATTTCTCTGCAGAAACACAAATCCCGATAGTGTCTGTGGAAATGCAGTCTGTGCCCACCCAGCTGAAGGTGAGCAAAGGAGCTTGGCTCCTCCATGCCAATCACTGCACCCAGAGTCCGAGCTTTCTCTCAGGGCTAAAACCCCGTGCTAGACTCTGGATATAATCGAGTGTTAGGTGAGGTTCTTGCCCTGGAGGAGGTTGCATTTGGGTTTGAATTGTCCAGTCGGTATATAAAAACCAGCCTAGCAAGGCCATGCATTTCAGTAATGGATGGAGACTAAAGGCATTATGCTTTCATGGAGGGAGGATGCAAGATTTCTGTCCCAGAGCTCAGGGATGGCCTTCCAATGGAGGTGACCTCCCCTGCTTGGGGTCTGGAAGGATGAGATGGCAAAGGTGAGCAGAGGAGGTGCAGCCCTGGCTGGGAGGATCCTGTTGGGATGGGGAGGCTGACTGTAGGGAGTTGGGGGGTTAGCCTCAGTGAGCCCAGCAGGATGTTGAGTGGAGGTGACCTCCCCTGCTTGGGGTCTGGAAGGATGAGATGGCAAAGGTGAGCAGAGGAGGTGCAGCCCTGGCTGGGAGGATCCTGTTGGGATGGGGAGGCTGACTGTAGGGAGTTGGGGGGTTAGCCTCAGTGAGCCCAGCAGGATGTTGAGTGTCCCAGGTCCATCCTTGCAGGAGAGCAGGTGTCTTCGCAAGGGCACGGGCCAATTGCCTCTTTAAGAGAACTCGGATTGATGGCCATTCTCCTGCCTAATGCCTGCCTCAGGGTATGTTCTGTGCTTTGCCCCAATGTCTGCTAGGGCTAAAATTTTCAGTTCCTTTGACTTCTGCCTGCACCAAGGTGGGGGCACATGTTCACCTGAGGGACTTCTCCAGAAAAAGTTCTTTCCACCATTGGATACCCCTTTTTCTCTATGCTTTTTTTTTTTTTTTTTTTTTTTTTGTGGTGATGTTGACATGGATGCATCAAAATATATTCTGTTTCTTTCTGTTCTATTTGGTGGAAGTAATAAGTTTACAGGCCAATGAGCATGGTGATTGCAGTGCAAGAGGCAACGTCCTCAAGTGATCATGTTAACATGCAGAAAGAATGGTTACTTTTCTTTTTCTTATTTTTTCACATTGTCATTTTTTGAACAAAACTCAGAGTTCTTCTGTCTACTGGGGTTGTCCTTGGGATAGAAACCTCTTCCCTCTTCTTTCCCCCAGGTACTTTTGCCAACATGAGCCTTGACCCTTGCCTTCTCCTGGCCCGGGTGGGCATCCCTAGCTCTGCCCCCTCTCTTGGCCCAGCCCTGTTTTCCTGTGTTATCATTCCTTCCTTTTCACATTCTTCCTCTCGGGGATTTAGATGCTTGACAGGGTCTATTCCCAATATGTGCTGCATTTCAAGGTCATTGTGATGAGTTTTGACCACTGTTCAAAAATTGTAAAGACCCTACATGTAGCTTACAATCCAAACAGCTCTTTCTCCCATGAAAGATGGTCCCCCCAAACTTTCCCTTGCCTTGAGAAAGAGAACATTTGTTCCCACAGGAAAAAGGAGCCTACGCCCATTTTAGGCTGCGACAGTGAGTCTTTGGGATTATGGCTTCAGGGAAGCATGGAGAAGGAGGGAACCTAGATGATCCAAGCCAGCAGCGGTTCCCCAAGAGCCTCTGCAAATCACCAATTCTATGGGTTGTCAGCAGACATGAAAGTGAGGTTCTGGGGTGAGATGAGAAACCGCGCCAAATGCAATTGCAATCCTTAAGTCCCTTTGTGGTAAAACTCCTCCAAGTCTTTGATATGTCATCGTGGCAATCTCTGAGGGGAGGACCCAGCAGAAAGCAGTTCCCAAGCTCATCCCACCATGGAGCTTTTCTCAGGAAGCTTGTGGGTCTCTATGTGGGAAGCAGTGATCTAATCTCATACCCTTGTTAATAAGTGGAGACGTTGGTCTGGAGAGAGAAAGTGACTTTCCTGAGGTTACATAGCTCAGTGGAGTAGAGGTTCAATAAATCATCATAATCCCAGATCCCTCTTGTTTCTATCTTAGCCGGTGGCCCTATCCTCTTCTCATCACCACAGCCTTCCCATTGAGCCTCCCAAATATTTGTAAAGATGCTTAGAGATGATCCAGACCAATTCCATTTTTGAAAATGAGGAAATTAAGGTTCAAAGAAGTGGTCTGACATGTTCAAGGTCACACAGGTCACGGGAGAGCTTAGGCAAGAACCTGGGCCCCCTTCCTCTCATCTTTGTCACTTTGCCTTTGTGTCTTCCTCTGCCTTGGCTTAGACTCTTGCCATTTCTCACGTGGGCAACTGCCTTCAATGAACTCCCAGCTAGATTCATCTTCTTCCTAGCCTTTCTCTGCCTCCTTCAAATCCTAGTTTCCCATGTTAGCCAGAGTGGCATACCCCAAATGAACGTCTGACTGTATCGCTCCCTGCACCCTCATCCTGAAGTCCAGCCTGCTTTCTCTGTGATAAAGTCACTGATAAGGCGTGCCCTAGGATCACCTGTTTAATCATTTAGCATACCATCATCCTGAATTGAAGCAACCTGGAGAGACCCAAGCACTTTAAACATGTCATCAGTATCAAATTGTTCCTGCACTGCTGAATCATTAGGTAGGAAAAAGTACATGTGTATGTGTATCAGTCCGTTTTCATGCTGCTGATAAAGACATACCGGAGACTGGGTAATTTATAAAGACAAAGAGGTTTAACAGACTCACAGTTCCACATGGCTGGAGAGGCCTCACAATCATGGCAGAAAGCGAGAGACGAACAAAGTCACGTTTTACATGGTGGCAGGCAAGAGATAAGGAGAACCAAGCGAAAGGGGAATCCCCTTATAAAACCTTCAGATCTTGTGAGACTTATTCACTACCACAAGAATAGTATGGGGAAAACAGCCCCCATGATTCAATTATCTCCCACTGGGTCCCTCCCACAACACGTGGGAATTATGCGAGCTATAATCCAAGATGAGATTTGGGTGGGGGCACAGCCAAACCATATCAGTATGTAATTTATAACTTAATGGATTCATTGTGGAAGGAATGTAACTTTCCTATCACCATTTTCACAGTTTCAAGTGTTTGGTACAATGAGACACACAGTAAAGATTTTGCAGGGCAATTAGTAATGTGAAAAGAAAGGATATTTAGGTTCGAGATTCCCAATACACAAATCTTCAACCGGCTGGGACAGGTTTATGAAGGAAGAGCTGTTGAGAGGACGCTTGCTGCAGTCAGGATCCCAGCAGAAAGCAGATGGCATGAGCTCAGGGCATGCTGAAGGCAGGCAGGGTTACAGGAGCTACAGGAGACCACCTACAGGCGGCAGCAGCCACAGTGGGTGGCCATTTCTAACCCTGTACCTGATGGCACAGGAGGGGCAGGAGCTGCTGGGAAGGAGCCGAGCCTTCCGCAGAAGGAGGTGCTAAACCCAGCAGCAATCTGGCAAGGAGGGCCGGGGAAGCACTCGCCCTGCCCTCGCTTTCCCCCAGCTCCTTTCATTAGTGGCACCCAACAGGAGCCAGAGGGCAAGTGGGACTGATGCAGTTTGCAGAGATCAGCCTCTGGGGCTGCTTGGGTACGGTGGGCCTTGAGGGCGAATGCAAGATGTACAGCTCAGCACTCCCGGTCCAATCACTGCTTGTGATGACGGCCTTCCCTAACCACATCCCCCCAGGGCAATCATCTAGAGAGATGGAAGGTACCAAATTTTGGATCATGGCTCCTGACCCCTGCCAGATGTTAGGAAAACCAAGGTGAAGAGGAAGCAAGAGAAGGTTCCTTCCTAAAGCGGCTTAAGTCCCCGTTGCAAGGCAGCCCAGGAAGTAGATCCAAACCAAGGGGGTAGGGCGGACCCCCTCAGAAGTTCCAATCTCAGACCTCAGCACCTCAGCACCCCGAAAGCTCCATTCCCTAGCAGCAACTCTCACACATGTCCCATCCGTGTTCCTCCTGCATGTTGCGTACATGTGTGTGCATGTGTGCACCTATGTTGGAAGGGAGAATGGGGGTGAAGAGGAGCCCTCAGCGTCCCTTAGGGGCCAAGACTAACCTCGTCCCCTAATCTGACAAGCTGGGAAACAGCACAATACAACTAAAAGTAAATCACAGGTCAGGAAAACGCTTTCAGGAAGCACAACAAAGGGATGATTTCTATTGCTACATAAAGAAGTCCTACAAAATGATAAAAATGATTCAAAGAGATGGAGAGTTCCTGCCCGAGACCCAAATAGACAAGTCTTGCACCTGATGAGGCCTACAAAGAAAAAATCCTGTGGACAAGACTTCGTCCAGACCTGCAAAGAAAGGATGGGCGCAGGCAGTGAAGAATTACCAGTGTATGCTTATTAAATGGCAATTTAATACACACATTCATTACCAGCGATGCTCCATGGTGAGGCTGTGGCAAAACACATCACCTCACTGTCAGAGGGAATAGAAACCCTTGCGGAAAACAATTCGGAACCAATTTAGAAACAATACACTTTGAAAAAATGTTATGTTCTTGTTCCAGTTATATGGCTCCTAGGAATTTATGGTAAGGATATAATCCCAAATAAGAAAAAAGCCATATGAATCCTAATAAAGATGCTCGTTACAGCATTATTTATAGAAGCACAAAGGTAACCAAATATTATATTTTTGTAGGCATTTGGTTTAAGTATTTCAATAGGGGATTGAAATTAGGAAGACTGGCAACATAGAAGATACTTTAGATTTTTTAGATCTCAGGGGAGCAGAACACACAATTATGTGTATGATATGGTTATCCGTGGGTGAAATTTACACATGCAAATGGACAAGCTTGGAAAACAATGGAGCCACAGAGCAGCCACTGTGGTGGATTATGGCACCAAGGGTTAGTTTTTTTGTGTTGTCTTGCACTTGTTGCTTATGTAGCACACGCATGTACAGTATGCAGTACGCGTGTATGCACGTATGTACGAGAGTCAGATACCCAAGTACATATCATTTGCTTTTTTCAAACATTTGCCCCTCTACCTCCAGGATCTGCCCACCCATCAGCGTAACTTAGTAATAAAGTCCCAGATGCAGCAGGCTTGTTCTGGTTACCTAGCAGCATGCCGGGGGGCAGCTGAGCTGAGGGGTCTTTCATCCAGTCGTCATTGGCCAGTTCTATCACGGCGTCCACGGGCGTGACTTCAGTGCAGATTAAATCCCCCACTCTCTCCTCATCTTTGGCATCCAGGGCAGACTTTAATCTCTTCACTAAATCTGAGTTGAGTGGGTAGTCGGGAAGGTAATCCGAGTTGGACATTGTTGTGTCGTTTGTGCAGGGACCAGCCTTTCTTTTCTTCCTCTAAAGTGACTCCAAAATCAGCAGCTGTCCGCGAGAGTGGCGTGAGGGCTGCTATAAGTAGCAGCACCCTGGCTCCTCTTACAGTCCCTGGGGAGGGCCACCTGCCAGCAGGGAGGTGTGAAGTAATCTTTTCAGAGGCCTCAGCGAAGGATTATTCTAGAGATGGGGGCAGCAGACATGTTTGTGAATGGTGCAAGAAGGAGAGACAATATTTTCAAAGAGAGCTTTCATGGGTATTGTGGAATAATGTCTTCTTTTATCAAAAGTGAGGCTCTCTCCTGAAACTTTGAAAACCTCTTCCTGGCCCTGGGCTTGGACCTCAGTTCTGCAGAAAGGAATATTTTCTAATATTCTACCCCTTGTGTTCCTTCACTTCCTCTAAAAGGAGCGTCTGGTCACCTGTAAATTGGACATGCCTCAAACTGCATAGAATAGAATGGAATCTTTGGTTTCCAAATTCAGAGAAGGACTGGCTGATCTCAGGAAGACAAAAGCATCACAGAAGTGAGAAAAAAGTAACCTAAATATTACCTGCGACCTCCCCATGCCTCAAGGCTGGTATACTTGGCTCAAAGCCTATAATTCCATGACTTGTGGAAGTGCAGAGACCTCAGGTGGATTTCTGTGCACTCCTAGGGGCAGAGGTGGGGCTTTCTCTCCTTTACCTGTGTCTTCAGTGTGCTTGGGTCTCTGCATGACAACTTGTGCCTAAGCACAGCTGTTCCTGCAGCTTCTCTGCTGACATGAAGTGTACTGTGGTCTCTGAGGGCCCAGTGAAGGCCGTGGAGCTTACAGGGCCTCCTTCGCCTTGCCTCACATCTTGCCACCTTTTCCATTCCCCACTTTCTCCTCCCCTGTGCTTAATTTTCTGTCTCAATTTGGCCGGGACCACAGTGCGCAGAGACTTGGCCCAACGCTAGTCTAGATGGTTCTATGAAGGTGTTTTGGGATCAGATTGGAATTTCTTGAACCGGCAGATTTGGAGTGAAGCCAATGGCCCTCCCTAATGTGGTGTGGGCCTCAATCAGTCAGCCGAAGGTCTGATTAGAGCCAAAGACTGACCTTCCCTGAGCAAGAAGGAATTCTGGCGGCAGACAGCCTTTGGTCTCAACCTCAGGTCTTCCCTGGGTCTCCAGCCTGTCAGCCCACCCTGCTGCTGATGGATTTATCAAGACTGCACAATAGTATGAGCCAATTCTTGAAGAGAAATTCTCTGTCTCTCCCTACATAGTGTTGGTTCTGTTCCTCTGGAGAACACTGACTCATATACCCTCTTCCTCCTTTCAGCTCCTTTGTGTGATTTTCCAGCTTCTGTTCCATCTGCACTTGAGGTGCCAGGCACTGTAGTTCCTGCCCGACATCCACTCTCCTTCCACCTGCCCAACAAGGCCTGGCTTTCTTGGCAGGAGCACTGTGCCCAGTCCCTGGGGATGAGTCACGTTGATTTAGGTCGGTAATGTCAGTCGCAGTCTCCTTTGCTTGCTACTCAATGTCCAGTCTCCCTTGCAACCCAATTCTGGCTGGCGGTAGCAGGCATGGGCTGCGGGGGTGAGTCTGGGAAGTTACCTGCTTTCCTGATCAAGAAGGACAGAAGTGGCTGGCATCTCTCTTTCCTGTTCTTGTTTCCTTAAACATGGACATGGTATCTGGAGGTGCAGCAGCCACATCACAGCCGGGAAGCAACAGACATGAAATGAAGGATTATCACACAAAGGAGAGTGGGACGGAAAGTGGGAGAGAGACAGGGGATGACATTTCTGAACCCCTGCCCCAGCTCTGGAACCCCAGCCACCAGACCTCTTGTCTTTATGCCGTAAGCACTTTCTGTGTGTTTTCTGTTACAGCTGAAGGCATTCTTGATTGATACGGCTAGTGTATTTACTCTGCCTTTCAATCATGGAAATGTCCTGGTTTTAGTCTAAGGAGGTGCAGGGGGAATGGCTCAGCCAGTGAAGAACTTGAGTTGATCCTCCCAAGCCTTCTATTCTTTGATAATAGTAATGCCCTGCCTTCTATGATAAAACCCCAATGGATTTTTTAATGACAAGAGCCAACTCCAGACTCCCCGAGTGGAGGAGCAATGGCACCACAGGTTGGGCTCATGAATGAGCAGCAGCCAGTGCCACTGGAGTGACTGCCTTTTAGTGTCACAGACCCTGACAAATGGACCCCGATGGAGACATCCTTGGAATCTCTGGTAATGGACTCTGCCCAGAAGGGAACTCCGAACTCCGAACATCTGCCTGCTGTTCAGAGGCTTGACCGAACTGCAGAGTATAATTGGTCTCAGCTTCTTTCTTTGGCCCAAGAACTGGGGGTTTTGAAGGAGATTTTGGAGCTTAAATTTCCAAGCACGAATACTTTGCAGCATCAAATATCTTACATGTAGGGAGAAATCTAGCACTGGTACATTTGTGTAGGTACAATGAAATGGGGGGTAGTGACCATAGGAAAATGATCAGCACTGGGGCAAGGCAATTTAAAGAAACAAAACGAGAATTATTAGAGACTGCTATCAAACTTCAAATCAGAAGGGAGGTAAAGATGAAGCACTTGTTAGGCAGATAATAAGATGACAAAGCCTCAAAATACGACACTCACTGATCTTAATTACCAAGCTATCTGCTGGGTGTTTAATCAGTGGCACATACACTATGCTAATTATTCCAGCTAATTTCGTTATAATGCAATTCTTTATCAACCCTGCTATGTATAAATTAGGAATTGAAATGTAACTAACACAAATTATATTTAAGGCAACATGAATTTCTTTATTTCAGCATGAAATCTTCTAGTCTCTATTTCTTTCTTTTTGTGATTATCTAATGTCAACCCCTCCCCACCCCAGTCCCCTGCAGCCTAAACCATCATTTGAGGAGAAAGGAACCCAGCACAAATATTTCCCCTTTTAACTTCTAGGAAATCATCTGTTTGACTTTCTCCTTCAGCAATTGTCCTTGAAAGGTGTAGAATATATTTCAGCAATCAGTGACAGACGGATCCTGGCTTTCTCTGCATAGATAAAGGTTGCTTTATTGTTCTATTTTAATTTTTAAGTAATCATTGGAGGGTACCATAATTTATGTATTTTCAGTGACATATTGTATGTAACTTACATCAAGTTATGTTTACAAATGTGTTTAGATGAGGACTAATAACACGTATCTTATAGAGAAGCATAAATATTGTCTGGAATTTTTAATGTCATGCGGCTCTGCATCCAAAGAGGTCAGGACTGCCAGGCTTGTGATTTTCTCCTCCATCAATACTTTTGGTTTTGAACAAATTTGCAGCAAAATAACAAAGCCTAATAAATTAGTTGATAAAACTGGGGTCTAATTTAGTCCCAGCACTAAGTCCATTGCCAAAGGAAGGCCATGGTCTGGGAGAAATGAACAGTCCCAAGTCCTCAGACCCTCCTGTGACCTCAGAGTGAGGGACAAGCACTGTGCCCATCTAGACTCACTCAAAGTGACTGAGACATAGCCCTGTCTATGGATTCACTACTGAGACTCATTTCTTCTTTGGGCCTGAAATGTCCCTGCTTTTCCCTGAGAGCGTGGAGAGCAGCTCCTTCATCCTCTGGTCCCCTGAGTGCTGTTGGGTGTTTCCTCGCCTCCAGATCCAGCTGCTGGGCCCTTCCCACTCTGGGTCAGCTGGGGCTTTGCTCCCAGGACAGAGGCTTCCATCATCTCGCATCATCCTCTCTCCTGTCTTTGATTCCCACTGTCTTATTTTTATTTCTCCTAATTCTCAGCTCCAGTGACATAGATGTTTCTCTTTGTGGTCAGAAGCTTTTTAATTTTGCTAAAGATTAATTTTTTTTGACAGAGTCTCGCTCTGTTGCCCAGGCTGGAGTGCAGTGGTACAATCACTGCTCACTGCAGCCTCTACCTCCTGGGCTCAATCTAATCCTCCCACCTCAGCCTCCCGAGTAGCTAGGACTAGAGGTGCGTGCCACCATGCCAGGCTAATTTTTAAATTCTTTTTAGCAGAGAGAGGGTCTCACTATGTTGCCCAGGCTGGTTTCAAACTCCTGGGCCCAAGCAACCCTCACGCTTCAGTCTCCCAAAGTGCTGGGATTACAGGTGTGAGCCACCATGCCCAATTTGAATTCCTTTTCAATGAGTCTTTTCTAGCTTTTCTGTCTGGACAGGTTTGACTGAGATGTTTGTGTGAATGTATTTTCCATTCTGTGTGGGGCCAGGCTCACCCATCAACCCACCAGGCTGCAGTAGCCACTTTGTAGTGCAATCTTGGTACTTGAACTTGAGGTGGTTCTTTGTGCAATGAGAGAGCAGGGGCCACTTTCATTTCCCCTGTGTCTTCAGAGGCTGGAAACAATGCAATGGGATGTGGGCACAGACTAGATGTGAAGAAAGTCATTGACAATTCTTGAAATTTTTTTTTTCTCTATTGGGGCATGATTTGTGATGATGCAAGGATGGAGTTGTACAATTGGAGATATGGGTATTTCCTACCAATATAATCATCAAAGCCCAAATAACACACAAATGATTTTCATTCAGTAAACACTTTTTGAACCCTGGTTAATGCCAGGCACTTCTTGATGTGTATGTTGATTATATAATTCACAATATGTGCCACACACTTTCTAAAGGTGTTGCAAATATAACTTGTTTTCTCCTTTCAATGGTGCTGAGGTTATTATCACTTGAGAGATGAGGAAACTGAGTGGGGAGCTACTGCTGAGGACACATGGCTATTAAATGGGTTAAGATGCAAACACACAGCTGGCTGTGCATCCCAGTGTTGTGTGGTCCTGCCTCTTGTTCTGTGCCCAGTTCTTCCATCTCCTAGTTAGCTTCCTCCTCTTCCTTCCTGATATGGTTTGGATTTGGGAAGAGTGGTTTCATGGGCCAGACCCAGGGCCCTGCTGCCCTGTGCAACCTCAGGACACTGCTGCCTGTGTCCCAGCCACTCTAGCTCTAGCTGTGGTTAAAAGGGCCCCAGGTGTGTCTCAGGCCTCTGCTCCAGAGGGTGCAAGCCAGACGCTTTGGTGACTTTCATGTGGTGTTAAGCCTGAAGGTGCACAGACGGCAAGAGTTGAGGCTTGGGAGCCTCCACCTACACTTCAGAGGATGTATGAAAATGCCTAAATGTCCAGGCAGAAGTCTGCTGCAGGGGTGGAGCCCTTATGGAGAACCTCTACTAAGGCAACATGGAGGGTAAATGTGGGGTTGGAGCCTCCACACAGGGTCCCCACTGGGGCACTGCCTAGAGGAGCTGTGAGAAGAGGGCCACCATCCTCCAGACCCCAGAATGGTAGACCCACCAACAGCTTGCACCATGCACCTGGAAAAGTGGCAGGCATTCAATGCCAGCACTTGAGGGCAGCCATGGCTGCCTCCACCCTGGGTGCAGGCACTCTCCACCCTGCAGAGCCACAAGGGTGGAGCTGCCCAAGGCCTTGGGAGCCCACCTCTTGTATCAGTGTGACCTGGATGTGAGACATGCAGTCAAAGGAGATTATTTTGGAGTTTTAAGATTTATGACTGCCTTGCTGGATTTCAGACTTGCACGGGGCCTGTAGCCCCTCTCTTTTGGTTAATTCTTCCCTTTTGAAATGAGTATATTTACCCAATGCCTGTACCCCCATTGTATCTTGGAAGTAACTAACTTGTTTTTGGTTTTATAGGCTTATAGGTGGAAGGTACTTACCTTGTCTCAGATGAGACTTTGGACTGTGGACTTTTGAGTTAATGATGAAATGAATTAAGACTTGGGGGACTATTGAGAATGAATGATTGTATTTTGCAATGAGAAGGACATGAGATCTGGGAAGGGCTGGGGTGGAATGATATGGATTGGATCTGTGTCCCTGCCCAAACCTCACATTGAATTGTAATCTCCAATGTTGGAGGAGAGGCCTGCAGGGAGGTGATTGGATCATGGGGGTGGATTTTCCCCTTGCTGTTCTCATACTACTGAGTTCTCATGAGATCTGGTTGTTTAAAAGTGTGTAGCACTTCCCCCTTCTATGTCTTCCTCCTGCTCCTGCCATGTAAGATGTGCCTGCTTCCCCATGACGGTAAGTTGGCCATGACGATAAGTTCCCTGAAGCCTCCCCAGCCATGCTTCCTGTACAGCCTGTGGAACCAAGAGCCAATTAAACCCCTTTTCTTTATAAATTACTCAGTTTCAGGTATTTCTTTGTAGCAGTGCAAGAACGGACTAATACACTTCCTGTCGGTTATTTTGGTTTCTTGATATGTAGTTTTGTGAGAAAAGATGTAGAAGGGGTGGGAGGGAAGAGAAGAGGGGCAAAGGCTAAGGCAGGGACCAGGAGTATCAGGGGAGACTTCAACAGAAAGAGGCCTGAGAGTAGGTGGGAATTGGATAAAGAAAGAAAGGCCATTACTTTGATATAATCTCTTGGTTGCTGGATGGTGTTTTCCTAATCAAGATGCTTATTTGAGACTAGACCACAAGGGTCATCGCTTTTAAAGAGTTATTTAACTAATTATGTGAGTCTCTGCTGTGAAAGGAAAATCTTGGGACCCCAACATTACTAAGCTGGGAACTGCTCAGGACAAACCTGCCTCCCATTCTATTTTAAGTCATCCCTCTGCTCACTGAGCTAGATGCATATTCTGATGGCCTCCTTTGGAAAGGCTTATCAGAAACTCAAAAGAATGCAACCATTTGTCTCTTCATCTCTCTGTGGCTTGGAAGATCCCTCCCTGCTTCAAGTTGTCCCTGCCTTTCTGGATGGAACCAGTGTACTTCTTACATATACTGATTGATGTCTCATGTCCCCCTAAAATGTATAAAACCAAGCTGTGCCCCGACCACCTTAGGCACGTGTCATCAGGACGTCCTGAGGCTGTGTCATGGGCGTGTGTCCTTAATTTTGGCAAACAAACCTCCTAAAGTGATTGGAACTTGTCTCGTCATTTTTTCTCGACTGACACTGTCATTGGGGGTAAGAGGATCATCAGTCAAGCACAATGATGTAAGGTGAAAAGTCTGCCCTCTGATAATTAGAGGTTAAAATCATCCTAATAGATCAAAGCAGGACAGTGTAAAGTCACTTAAAGGATGAAGAATAATTTGAGAGAGCATATGCTTTCAAATTTAATCCCCTACCTCCGTCTCAAATCATCTTTGAAATAAAGGAAAATGAGAAAAATGGAGAAAATCTGTATCAGTGATTAAACTTAGGACAAAGTGCATCCCTGTGACAAAAAGTTTAAGACATTTCTGGCATCAACCGGGTGGGCAGGCTTGAGGAAGGGTAGACCAGCTGGCCAAGGGTGTGAGTAGACAGAAATGCAAGCTGGGGCCCTGGGGTGAGAGTGGGGCAGATCTTGCCTCATTGGCAGGTTCAGAAAGGACTCCTGAGCCCCACAGTGTGCCCAGAACCTCAGCATCTCATGTCACGCTCAGCTGCTGGCGGCAGTGAGCAAGGTGAGGAGGGCTGTGGTGGGCACCTGGGGGGCAGTCATGCATGCTTCAGAAAGGCGCACAGCGCCTGCCATTCAGGATGGTATAGATTTAAAAATGAAACACACAAGAAACAGGAACGGAATACCCTGCCTTAGTGGTGAAGGTCCCTGGCCATCACTCTTGCTAGTTTTTTTTTAATTTCCATGCCTCTGTTACAGAAAAATAAAATTTCCATAGGATTAATGTCTGTCCTCTTCTCTTTGGGCCTGAAAATACTTGACCACAGGCACACATAATCGTGATCCAACCCATCTGTGGTGGGCAGCCTTGGAGATGGCCCTCATATACATGCCCTTGTGTAACCTGCTCTCACATGGGCTGGGCCACGCTTTGTGACTTGCTTCTCACAGATATGGTGCCACTAAAGCAGAAGTGACGGGTGGCCACTTTTGTGATTAGGTTATAAATTATAAAGACACTTTGGCTTCGGTGTTGGGTGCTCTCTTTAGCTTCCTCCTCAGTAGCTCCCCTTGGGGGAAGCTAGCTGCCTTGTGGTGAGTCAGCCCCAGAAGTGGGGCTGGGGAAGGGGCAGGAAAACCTTCAGCCCTAGTGGAGCCTGAGGGTGATGACAGCCTCCTGAAAGACAGAACCACCCACCAAAAGCCATGTTCAGTTTCCTGGCCTGCAGAAATTGTAAAATTAGGAATGTTTGCTGCTTTAACCCTTTAGATTTTTGGAGTAATTTGCTATGCAGCAGTAGATAATTAATATACCACCTTAACTAGCATTTGAAGAAAGTCACAGACTTTATCCTTCCCTTTCTCATTCTCTCCTTCCCCACTCGAGGATAAACAAAGCATGAACTCTGATTCAACAGTGGGAAATAATGGATGATTTTTGAGTCCCAGGGTAAATGTCTTTTTATGAAACAAGAGTTGCTGCGAGAAGTGAGAAAATTTGTGAAAATCCCAAATCCATACTATCACTGAGAATCTAGATAAACATTGTCTGAAAGAGGAATGAGAGAGGACCAAGGAAGAGTCCTCTGGGATGAAAACCATATTTCAAGTTTTAAAATGAAATTTATACAGTGATTGAGACTGCAGAAGACGAAGTCAGTGATTTTAAAAGACCAGACACAGAAATCCTCTCAAACTCAGAGTATGAAAGGAACAAAATGATGCACATAAAGAAAAGTAATGCCAAAGACAGATTCAGGAAATGTGTATATCTTAGGAGAAATAAGAGTAGAGAGAACATAATAAGTAAAGAAGTAATACAATATACCTTTTCCTATGGACTGAATTGTGCCTCGTGTCGCAGGTTACAAAATCAGTGTACCCAAATCAGTAGTACTGCTATACACCAATAAAAACCAAGCTGAGAATCCAATCAAGAACCCAATTATTTTTACAATAACTGCAAACAAAATCTAGGAATATACTTAACCAAGAAGGTAAAAGATCTCTACAAGAAAAACTACAAAAAACTGCTGAAAGAAATCATAGATGACACAAACAAATAGAAACATATTGCATACTCATGAATGGGAAAATGACCATACTTCCCAAAGCAATCTACAAATCCAATGCAATTCACACAAAAATGCCATCATCATTTTTCACAGAACCAGAAAAAACAATCCTAAAATTTACATGGAACCAAAAAAAAGAGCCTGCATAGCCAAAGCAATACTAATCAAAAAGAAAAAAATCTGGTGTCATCATATTACCCAACTTATACTACAAACTATAGTTAACAAAACAACATGGCACTGGTATAAAAAAAAGGAATGTAGACCAATGGAACAGAATAGAGAATCTTGAAATAAAGCCAAATACTTACAGATAACAGATCTTCAACAAAACATGCAGAACATAAATTAGGGAAAGGACACACTATTCAATAAATAGTGCTGGGAAAAGTGGCAAATCACATGCAGAAGAATGAAACTGGACCCCCATCTCTCACCTTATACAAAAATCAACTCAAGATGGATCAAAGACTTAAATCTAAGACCTGAAACCATAAAAATTCTAGAGGATAACATCGGGAAAAATCTTCTGGCTGTTGGCTTAGGCAAGGAATTCATGACTAAGACAAAGAAAGCAAATGCCACAAAACCAAAAATAAACAAATGGGACCTAATTAAACTGAAAACTGTCTGCACAGCAAAAGTAAATAGACAACCCACAGAGTGGGAGAAAATAGTCATAAACTATGCATCTGACAAAGGACTAGCATCCAGAATCTACAAGGAACTCAAACAAATTAGGAAGAAAAAAACCAAATAGAGCTTATCCATGTAATAAAAACCCACCTGTACCCCAAAAACTGTTGAAATAAAACAGTTTACCACAAGCAAGAAAAAAAACCAAATAATCCCATCAAAAAGTGGGCAAAGTTCATGAATAGACGTTTCTCAAAAGAAGATATACAAATGACCAACAAACATGACAAAATGCTCAACATCATTAATCATCAGGGAAATGCAAAATAAAACCACAATGAGATTCCACCTTACTCCAGCAAGAATGGCCATAATTAAAAAGTCAAAAAAAGATAGATGTTGGCATGAATGTGGTGAAAAGGGAACACTTTTACATTGCTGGTGGGAATGTATATTAGCACAACCATGATGGAAAACAATATGGAGATTCCTTAAAAAACTAGAAGTAGAACTGCCATTTGATCCAGCAGTCCCACTCCTGGATATCTACTCAAAGAAAAAGAAGTCATTATATGAAAAAGAAACATGCACTGAATGTTTTATAGCCACACAATTCACAGTTGCAAAGATATGGAACTAACCTGAGTGCCCATTGATCCATAAGTTTATAAAGAAAATGTGGTATATATACACCATGGAATACTACTAAGCCATGAAAAGCAATGAAATAATGTCTTTTGCAGCAACTTGGATGGAGCTGGAGGCTATTGTTCTTTTTTTTTTTTCTTTTTTTTGAGACAGAGTCTCACTTTATTTCCCAGGCTGGAGTGCAGTGTCATGATCTCAGATCACTGCAACCTCCACCTCCCAGGTTCAAGGGATTCTTGTGTCTCAGCCTCCCAAGTAGCTGGGATTACATGCGCCACCACACCCAGCTAATTTTTGTATTTTTAGTAGAGACGGGGTTTCGCCATGTTGTCCAGGCTGGTCTTGAACTCCTGACCTCAAGTGACCCGCCTGCCTTGGCCTCCCAAAGTGTTGGGATTACAGGCCTGGGCCACTGCGCCTGGCCTGGAGGCCATTATTCTAAGTGAAGTAACTCATGAATGAAAAACCAAATATTGTATGCTAAGCTATGAGGATGCAAAGGCATAAAAGTGATATAATGGACTTTGGGTACTCGGGGGGGATATTGGGATGGTGAGGTATAGAAGCCTACGTAGTGGGTACAGTGTACACTGTTCAGGTGAGGGGTGCACTAAAATCTCAGAATTCACCACTACAGAGCTTATCCATGTAATAAAAACCCACCTGTACCCCAAAAACTGTTGAAATAAAAAAAAGATAAAAAATTATATCTAAAAGATCAACAAATCAAATCCAGGAATGTGCTCAAAGAATAATACATATGATCAAATAGTTTATTGTAGGACTGCAAAATTTGTTTAGCTTTAAAAACACTATTAACATGTTTTACCATCCTTTGGTATATTATGAGATAAAATAAAAATAAAATATGATAAAATACGATTGTATCTCAATAGATGATACAATAACATTTAATACCATTCAATATCCATTTCTTATTAAAACTAGGGAGCTAGAATTAAAGGATATTTTCTTACATGGTAGAGATTATCTGTCCAAAAGTAACAACCAACATCATATTTAATGCTGAGTTTTACTATGGTCAAGAGCAAAACAAGCAAGCTCACCATCATCACTTCTTCCCTGTCTCAGTTTGAAATCAGTTGAGAGGAGTCATCAGACACATGGGTCAAAATGTCAGCTTCATTAGTGATAAAGCCAACTGCAGCATGTGGCTTTAGATCTGAAGCCAGAAGAGCTTGCCAGCAGTCCCTGAATTAGACAACATACCACAGTCACTGGCAGCTCTGACTCTCCCCACCCATACCCAGCTAGGGCTGGCTCTTTCAGGAAGCAGAGAAAACCAGACAATGCTGCCTTCTCAGGTGGCAGATTCAAAGAGAATCCAGAAGAGGCCAAGCCATGCAGGCAAATTCTTTCTCCCAAACAAATGCTCCCAAGAAGGAAAATATGAGAATTCGAGGAAGGTCAGGAGCATCACAGAAATGTAACCTTTACCATACGGGAGCATGTAGTCAAGGGGACCCCTAACAGTATTCTACACTCTTTGAGAAGTTTTAGCCATTGTGATAGGACAGGAAAAAGAAACGGGAATGGTAAATATCTTAAAGGAAATTCAAAATGATTGGTCGTTATCTGCAAATGTTATAGCTATTTAGAAAATCCAAGCAAATCAATTGAAAAACATTAATTAGAGCTTACAGAAGTGTTTGGTAAGCTAGCCTATTGCTTTCCTTAAATGACAGAATTAATGGCTTTTCCCTATACCAGCAAAGTTAGAAAATTGGGCAAGTTATGGAAGGAGGGATCCTGGGAAAATAAATTCATAACAATGTCCAATAAATACAATAAAAGAATTTTGGAAGAAAATCTGCCTTGCCAAACTGACAAAATATGTTATGAAACTACAATAATTCTTAAAGTGTGGTAGTGGCAAAAGAATCCATGCAAGATCAAGGGAAGAATACTAAATTCAGAAACAGAACTAACAAATAGGTTTAGAATATGACATAGTGGCTGTGATGGTTTGAATGTGTCCCCTCCAAAATTCAAGTGTTAGCAATGTGATGGTCTTAAGAGGCAGGGCCTGTAAGATTGATGAGGCCGCGAGGGTTCCTTCCTCACGAATGGGATTTAAGGCCCTTATAAAAGAAGCTTCATGCAGTATTCAGCCCTTTTTGTCCTTCCACCTTCTGCCCTGGGAGGACACAGCGTTTTTCCCCAACAGAAGATGCAGCATCAGGGTGCCATCTTGAACGTGGAGACCAGGCCCTCAACAACGAATCGCCAGCCTCTCGATCCTGGACTCTCAGCCTCCAGAAAGGTGAGAAATAAAATTATGTTGCTTTTTAACGACCCAGTTGCAGGTATTGTTCTGTAGCAGCCCAAACAAAAAGAGTGACATTTAAAGTCATGATTCT
The DNA here is from genome assembly GCF_024542745.1 of Macaca thibetana thibetana. Taxonomy (NCBI): domain Eukaryota; kingdom Metazoa; phylum Chordata; class Mammalia; order Primates; family Cercopithecidae; genus Macaca; species Macaca thibetana. The sequence continues at coordinate 6,352,688 of NC_065589.1, read as the reverse complement.
AGGAAGGATTGTCAACAAACGCAGTTGGCATAACTGAAAAAAATACAAGTTAAATCTGTCATCCCACACACCAAAAGAAATCCCGGATGATTTAAAAATTTAAACAATGAAAATGAAATCATACCACCACTAAAGGAGACTGTAGATACACAGTTTTATTACCTTGGGCTGAAGAAGGGCTTCCTAAACTTCAAGACAAAGGTAGAATATCGAAGATAGATTTGCCCACACAAGCGATTTTAAACTTCCAAATACCAAAAAACCTTAAAAATTAAGTGGAAAGGGCACCTGTGAGAAATGTCACAGAGGGTCAAACCTTCACATGTCAAGGGCTTCTTAATATTCAGTAAGGACACCTCCACATCTCTGATGGTGAAAAGGTCCAATGACAATTACAACCAATTCACGTGAAAGAAGTCAAAATGCTAATAAATTTCTAAAAGTGATGTTCCATCTCACTAATATTCAAAGAAATGCAAACTAAAATATTAAATTGATAAAACTTTGAAAATGTGTGTATATATGCTGGGATACCTATAGGAAAGGGGCATTTCTGTACATTTCTGGTGGGCATAAAGTTTCTGTAGGATGGAATGCATGGCATGACATGATTTCATTTTTGGTAAAGTATATTTAAAATGATGTTTAGAGAAAGATGGGAGATTCCAAATATTAACCATGGTTATCTCTAAATGAGTGTTTACAATTTTTGTGTGGTCTCAGTTTTCTACCACAAGATGGTCTTATTTTTGTAAACATACTGAAAGCTATTTTTTTTTAAATAAAAGGATACATTTATGAGGCTACTTTAGAAAACTTTGAGGAATGAGTAAAAGATTGGGGGTGTCCTAGAAGGTACAAAGTGACAGCAATAAGAAGTGTGGTATGAGTGTGGGAATTAACAGACTAATGGAGTAGATGAGATGGGCTAGAAATAGTCCTCGGTGCATATTAGATCTCAAGACTGTTGAAGCTGAAAAACTGTCATTTGGAAGATTGCAAGCGATTCTTGTAGGGGGAACTTTCCCTGGGAGGGGCTGCTTACTAAACCCCTTTAAATTGGAAACAACCCAATATCCAACAATGGGGAATTGGCTAAGTAAACGATGGTACGTTGATTCATTGGAGTTCTATGTGGCCATACAAATGCTGTGTTGGTAGAATATTTAATGGCATGGAAATTTGTTTACAGTTTATTGTTAAGTGCACATCTGGTTTCAAAACCAAATGCATATTATGATCCATATTTGTAAAAAGTATGTATTTATTTAGAGAAAAGACTTGAAGGATGCATTTCATTTTTTTCTGTTGACTTATCTGTATTATATTTTTTCTATAGTGACATCTATTTATTTTATAAGACAGTACACTGTAGATGCAATTTATATATAAGTTTACATAGAAATGTAAAAAGAGAGGGAATGGTTTTCAGGTCGGTAAGTCTCAGCTCTGAGATGATGCAATGAATCAATGCACCCAGGAAGGGTGAGTCACAAGGGGGTTTGTCAGCAAAAGGCCAGGGGGCAAATGCTATTGTGGGCCTCCTAAATCCTGTCCATGGGAGAGCACCCTGGCCTCCAAAGAGTAAAGAGCCACAGGCTAAATCCTCTATCCTGTGAGGCAGCAGCTTGAGGCCATCCTGACCAGGAGTCATGTGACATCTGCTTCATGTCGCTGGCTCTCTGGTTCTGGCTCTGTGCACTTGGCTAACTGCTGGTGGTGTGGGCTTCCCTTGGACTGTGGAGAATGGATTAATGGGACATTATCTGGGACAGGAGGCCAGCTGAGTCACGCTTCCCTGTAGGGAGATGAGCAATGACTGGAGAGTCTGAAATGACAGTGAGGGAGAGGCGTTAAGAGCCACAGGGCTGTGTGCCTGTGGGGTTAAGGGCAGGTGGAAACACCCAGAAGAGGAGAACTGTTCTGAGAGGGGAAATGATGGAACAACTTTGAACATGTCGCACCTGTAGACCTGCAGGATGTACAGACGGAGATTTCTTGGGTGTGGTAGGATGTTTATGTCTGGGAGGATTCTGGACCAGAAGAACAAATACAGGGTCATCAACAGATGATATTCTTGAAGGAGGTCACCCAGGAAACCCAGAGAAACAGAGAAGCAGCTAAGGACAGAACCCCAGCGTTTCAATACCCAGAGGTGTGGAGGGGAAGGGGAGCATGCACAGAAGTGTGAGGGGATGATCAGAGAAGAGGGGATCAGCACGGAACCCAGGGCAGAGCGGGATGCTGAGGCCAGGGGGTCGTCAGTGGTGTTTAGTGGCACAGAGCAGTGCAGAAGGACAGAGGATGAGGGAAACCATTTTGGTCAAACCCCAGGGGCAGAAGGCTGCGCCTTGCTGAGAATTGGACCAGAGGAAAGAGAAGACTGAGTGTCCACTGTCACAAGGAGACAGGATTTGAAGGGAAAAGGATGGACCTGTCATTGTGTGGGACTGCAGAGCTTTGACAATGCTTGATTCCCAAAAAGTAAAAGTGCCCACAGAGAGACTTCATTGTATGGAAGGTAAAGCAGCCAGTACTGCATCCAATACAACGATGGAGCAGAAAGGCTGATGATCACGGAGTTAGGGGTCTCACCTCCAGCTGAAGCAGGAACACACCCACTGGTTCAGGAGGGAAGAAGGATGGACAGACAGATGTCAGTTTGTCCTGGGAGTCCAGATTAGTGAGAGAGGAAGTCTAGTGGTATCTTTTCTTTTAATACAATAAGAGTCAGAATCATTTGCTGAGAGAGAGGCAGAGATGGCTGGGCACAGAGCTTGCACAGCAGTAAACATTAGAAATGGTTGTTGTGGTTAGTAGGAGAGTATATTAGTCTGTTCTCAGACTGCTAATAAAGACATACCCAAGCCTGGGTGATTTATAAAGGAAAGAGTTGTAATTGAATCACAACTCTGCAGGGCTGGGGAGGCCTCAGGAAACTTACAATCATAGTGGAAGGGGAAGCAAACACATCCTTCTTTACATGATGGCAGGAAGGGGAAGTGCTGAGCAAAGAGGGAAAAGCCCATTATAAAACCATCAGATCTTGTGAGAACTCACTCACTATTATGAGGACAGCATGACGGTAACCGCCCCTCCCTTATTAAATTACCTCCCACTGGGTCCCTCCCACAACACATAGGGATTATGGGAACTACAATTCAAAATGAGATTTGGGTAGGGGCACAGCCAAACCATATCAGAGAGGTAGCTGATTAGGAGCAAAGGGAAAATGGGAGGGTAGCATGGAGAGACCATGAGTGTTAGTGGCACCTGCAGTAAGGGATGCTCCCTGCTTTGAGCCTGTCACAGGTCTTACTCTCTGATCTATCACGAAGGGTTAAGGAGAGACATGGTCTATCTTTCAGTTGTCCTTAATCCCAAAGAATTATTCTAGTAAGCCTCTGCGCTAGGCTTGCAGAACAAGGTTCATGGTCTCTAGGGGTATCTAGCCAAAAGAAGTGGGAAGATAAGAACATAAAATAAGGAACTTGATCAGCCCGGGCAATAAGTGGTGGTGAGTGGGGGAGGCAACTTCTTGCTATAGTAACCACAGAACTCATGGGCAGGTGGCTTTTGCACTGGAATCCAAGGGATGGGCATACTTTTGGAAGGTGGAAGGTTTTCCTGGTTGGAAGGAGGTGGGTGAGCAAAGGGATATGATATGGAAACACCAACAGGTGTGTAGACCAGACCAGCAGGAGAGGAGGGCACGAGTGAGATGGAGCCTCAGGAAGTGGCTAGGGTGGCAGGGAGGGTCCTGAACGCCAGGGATCGACTGTTCATGAGCAACTATATAATTTTTTGGAGAAAGCTTGTGAAATGACCAGGGTGCTGTTTTAGGAAGGTGAATCTGGCATAATTTCTAGGAAGGAGAGGAAAGGAGAACCTGGGGGTAGAGAGATGGCTCCTGTGTCACCGATCTCTAAAGAGTGGCTAATGAGTGGCAAAACAATGAGATTAAACAATCCACGTGATTATGCATTTACACTTCTAATTTTAAATCCAGCACCCTAATTAAGCATAAATTATTTTGTCATTCAAATGTATTCTAGTTCGAAGCTCCCTCTCTGTTGGTGGTGAGAGGGAGGAGGGTAGAGGGGAAGTAACCACAAGACAACAATCAGGATCATCTGTCGTTTCTGCTAAAGAGTTCTGAAGGCCATGCAGCTGTTCCCAGGTTTCTTGCCTTCTAAACGGTGCTGGCCGCTTGCCATCCTGACCTGGCTGTACCTACTTTGAGAGGTGGCCATTGCCGGAGGTGGGTTGTGTCCTTTGGCTGTGACTCATTTTTCATGTAACCCCCCCAAGTCTCTGCCTTGTAAAGGACGGCTGGAGTACAGCATGGGAGAGTCCAGTTGCCCTCATGTCTAGAATCAATTAGAAGCCCAGTTATCACCAAGAAGAATGTCCAGGCACCAAACAAATTTACACAGGATACCAGACATTCCCTCTGTGACAGCCGAGGAAGGGGATGTCTGAGCCCAGCTGAGCAGGGAAGTGCAGCCCATTCTAATCCCGTCGGTGATGCAGATGGCCTGAGGGGAGAGCTGGGTAGGATGGAGGGAGGGAACCCAGGTAGGAGGGGAGGGGATGCTGGGTTCACGTGGATCTGTAGGACTAGCCTGCATGTTTGGGAACTTGTGGTTCTGCAGAGCTGTTGCTCTCCCTCTGGCGGATGAGCTGCGGGCCTCGTTTGTCCTGCAGTGGTAATCCCCTTCCCTCACCTGTCCCACCAGTGGGACAAAGCCACTATTGGGGTGGGGGAAATGTGTGCCCAAGAAGAAGAGGGGCTCATTCTCCTGGTGCCTTCCAGACTGCCTGGGGTTGTAGGGACTTGGGCCCCCCACTACTGATGGCAGCACCCCCTGAGTGGCCCCCTCTACTCTTGAGTTTAGGACCTCTCAAGTGTGGATGTCGGGGCGAAATAGTTACCGTGTTTAACAAGTGTGTGCTTCATGTCTTTTCAGTTCCAGACTCTGTAAGAGGGCACAGGATAGAAACATTAAAACCAAATAATCCCTCTTGCCGAGGCTTTATAATATGGCTGACAGCCAGTCATAAGTCTAGAGAACATTTTAATGCATGATGTCAAAGGCAAGGGTGGTAGACATGATATGTAAGTGATGGAGGAGTTCATAAGAAAAAAGATGATTGTAAGTTTGGATTGTATTCTGAAGACTTCCTGGAAGGGGTGACATTGAACCTGCTCCAGAGCGGGGTATGATTTAGAGAGGCAGAGTGGGGCTTCTGGAGGGGGGGCGGGGCGGGAGAGCCCAGCAGAAGCAGGGCAAGGGTGAAGAAGGGGACTGAGCACACACTGGTTAATTCAGGAACTCAGTTAGTGATCCTGTGTTCCAGGCACCAGGGTCACAGGAGTGAACAAGAGACAAGGTCCCCATGCTCCTATGGGAGACAGTGAACAAATAAACACCTCAGAGGCCACAAAGTGCCTTGAAGGAAAATAAGGATGGGGAGCACTAGAGGTGAAGGGTGGCTGCTTTCTGATGTGGCGTGATCTGGATGCTTCCTTGGATAAAGTGACATTTGAGCAAACACCAAGGGAAGAGAGGAAGGAGCCATGCAGATATTGGAGGTGGGGGTGGGTGGAAGAGTGTTCTAGGACAAGAGAACAGCAGGTGCAAAGACCCCTGGGCAAGGAATGTGCTAGCTGTGTTTGAGGAACAACCAGGAAGTTCACTAGGTTGGGGTGCAGTGAGATGAAGGGTGGCTAAGTCATGCAGGGGCTTAAAGGTCATTATGAGGAGGCTGACTTTTCTGCTGGGGGAGATGGGAAGCTACTGGAGGTCTGGAGCAGAGGATGACTCGCCTGCTTTGGTTGCTGAAAGGATCTGAGGGTGGACTACAGAGGGCAGGGGTGGGACCAGGGAGACACTTAATGGAGCTACTGCAACAATTCAGGTGAGAGTTGGTGGCTTGGACCAGGGCAGTAGCAGTGGACGGCATGAGAGGAATTTGGAAACTGAAAATATGTTAAAGATAGAGGAGTCAGGATTTCCTGATGGATCAGATGTGGATGTGAGAGGAGGAGGAGCCCAGGGTGACTCTAGGCTTTTGGGCTGAGCCACCAGAGCTTGGAGTGTCTATGACTGGGATAGGGAAGGCTTGGGGAGAAAAAGGCATCAGTGGGCAAACCCAGGACATTAACTTTGGACTTTTAAAGTTGGAGTTCATCATTATATATCCAAGGCAGGGGTTGAGTAGGCAGTTGGAAACACTCCACTATTTTTAGTTCGAGGAAAAGGTCCAGCTGGAAGACAGAAATTTGGAAGCCATCAGCATTTAGATGGCATTTGAGACCTTTTGGTGAGATGATGCTATACAGAGGGTGAGTGTGGATACAGAAGAGACAAAGCCAAGGATGGGGCACCTGGGACAAGAAGACAAGGGGTGGCTAGTGAGAAAGAAATAGGGAGACAGGTTGGCTGCCATGGACACAGTCTTGGGAGGGGGACTGGGAAAGAGGAGGTCAGGGCTGACAGAGAGCCGCAAGCAACAGTGGGGCGTTATCCCTTGATCTAGTAGCATTAGGGTCTTCTCAGCACTTCCTTGCCTGGAAACTATCCTACCGAGCGCACCCGTCTACACCAGTCACCAAATCACCACTGGAAGGGATCACAAAATTGCAGTGAGCAAACTCGGGTTTCCACAGGATGATTTGCAAAAAACCAGACAAAGTACATGGGTCCACCTTGCACAAAAGAAAACATTGCCAAGTAAATTTTTTTTTTTTTTTTTTTTTAAAAACAACTTTATGGCCAGGCATGGTGGCTCATGCCTGTAATCCCAGCACTTTGGGTGGCCAAAGTGGGCGGATCACCTGAGGTCAGGAGTTTGAGACCAGCTTGGCCAACATGGCGAAACCCTGTCTCTACTAAAAATACAAAAATTAGTTGGGTGTGGCGGCGGGTGCCTGTAATCCCAGATACTTGGGAGGCTGAGGCAGGAGAGTCGCTTGAACCCAGGAGGCAGAGGTTGCAGTGAGCCTAGATAGTGCCTCCGCAACCTGGGCAACAGAGTGAGACTCCATCAACATAAATAAATAAATAAATAAATAAACAAACACAACTTTATTGAGCTATAATTGACATACAATAAAATTCCCTCTTTTTTTTTTTTTTTTTTTTTTTGAGACGGAGTCTCGCTCTGTCGCCCAGGCTGGTGTGCGGTGGCGCGATCTTGGCTCACTGCAAGCTCCGCCTCCCGGGTTCACACCATTCTCCTGCCTCAGCCTCCTGAGTAGCTGGGACTACAGGCGCCCGCCACCGTGCCCAGCTAATTTTTTGTATTTTAGTAGAGACGGGGTTTCACCATGTGAGCCAGGATGGTCTCGATCTCCTGACCTCGTGATCCGCCCACCTCGGCCTCCCAAAGTGCTGGGATTACAGGTGTGAGCCACCGCGCCCGGCCAAATTCCCTCATTTTAAGTGTAAGATTTGACTTTTGACAAATGCATGTTGTCGTGTACCCACTGTCACAACTGATATGCAGGATGTTTTCACTACCTTAAAAACCCAAGTAGGAATTAAAAAATATTCTTCCCCCACTCTGACCCACTACTATGGGTTATTTTTGTGCAATGCGTTCGTATCTTGCTTGGTGCAGCGTAAACATCATAGAACCTGAGGCCAGCCGGCTGCCGAAGACTGAGTGTAGCAGTCAGCGTTCACAAAAATTCTGAATCTAAATAGTGCAGAAATAAAGGACTTATTTTATCATTTACATTTTAAATGGATTAACTTACTTCCCGAGTAGGAGTCTGGTTCAGGAAACCTCCCTGATTGTAAACGCTGACAGACAGTTTTTATGAAAGGACATGTTTATCCCCATTGGACTAAGTATCTTTCAGACCAATACAGTTAATGGAATCTTGGTTTGAGTTCGGCCACAGATAACTGGCTGCTCAGGTCCTGGGCTCCATTTTGACAGGACTCCGCTCCCTAACCACTAGGAGACACAACATGGAACTCTCTCCTGGGATGAAGGACAGATCACATCTAGGGCTTCCAAACGGGCACAGGCCACACGAGAAAGCTCAGTAAGGCTCTCTTCAGGAGGTGGAGAGATCCTCTCACAGCTCTTCCGCTTGAGCCTTGCCGGACTCAGAGCAGCCGGGGAGAGAGGAGCTATTTTGATGGGAGGGACGTCCTTCCACCACTGGCCACTCACAGAAGTGACCAGAAGCCTGTCCCCAGGGGCTCTCTCTCCATGGTAGGCCCTGGAATGTGGCTGATGAGCCCAGGTCAGGTGAGCCTGGGGCAGCAGCCCCCAGGTGTCTCTCCTGGGGCCAACCGCTGACCTCCCGGCCTCTGCTCACACCTGCTCAGAACCCGCAGAGCTAAGGCCTCGGGAGAAGAGGCCCTGCAGGTGGTGACAGGGCACACCCATCAGGATGCTGTAGAAGGGGAGTGGGGTTAGCTGTAAGAGTTGGATCCTAAATCAATCGGCATGAGGTTGAGGCAAATCCCCCCTGCCACTGGAGTCTTTGGAACTTGCCTGGGTTAACATCCCTCGCCAGCCACGTGTCATGGGGTGTAACCTGACATCTCTGTGCCTCAGTGGTCTCCTCCATCAAATGAGGGGAACATAACACTCTCACGTGCGTTAACACATGAACGGTGCTGGCTCCCGGCAAGGACTCAGTCAATGCTCTCTTTATGATTATATGAATGTTGTTTCGTGAGGCGTGAATGTGACACTGTACACATTGGTGTGTACAGCGGTTCAGCCAGGACTCTGTGGCCGTGGGTGTAACCTTTGTGAGGACAGGAGTTTCTTCCTCTTCCTGGGAGAGGAAAATAGATCTATTTAGCTGAGAGCCTCATGTACATGATGGTAAAAATCATCCGTGGGTGGGTCAGGCAAGGTGGCTTATGCCTGGAATCACAGCACTTTGGGAGACCAAGACAGGTGGATCACTTGAGCCCAGGAGTTCGAGACCAGCCTGGGCAAGCTGGTGAAACCTTGTCTCTGCCAAAAATACAAAAATTAGCCAGTCATGGTGTTGCATACCTACAACCCCAGTTACTTGAGAGGCTGAGGTGGGAGGATTGCTTGAGCCTGGGAGGTTGAGGCTGCAGTGAGCTGAGATCATCCCACTGCACTCCAGCCTGGGTGATAGAATGAGACGTCATGTCAAAAAAAAAAAAAAAAAGAAAAAAAAATTCATCTCCGTATGGCCACAGGTAGGAAATTGAGGTGTGTTTCTCCCAGGGGCATTTGACTACAGTAACAGCCTAATTGGGGCCTGGATGGTGTGATAAATGGAGGGCTGAATGCCCAAGGTTGGTGTAGGGCCATGGACAGCATCCTGGGTCTATCCCTTCCTGCCCTGATAAGTGGTCTCAGTTTCTCCATATGGACTATGATGAGCTTGGATGAAATTATCTCTGGGGTCCATTCTAGCGCCGAAACCCTTGATCTCTTAAGAGTTAGTGCTTAGACTCTCCCCAGGCAGCGTCCACTGGATTTGATAGAGATAAAAATGTGAACAAGTATCTATTTAATACCAACAAGACCTCAATTTCCCTTAAATTCCTGCTCCAAAGCCAGTTTTTTCCCGCAGCTCCGAAGGGCAGAGGAGCATTGCCAGGTGAGCCTCATCAGGCTGGACTCAGCTGCTGGCAAATTGGAAAGTATTCTTTGCTTCAGAAGGTAATGAGAATTCGTTGCCAGGTCGTTAAACTTTGCTCTTTCCTAGAGGCGTGGGGAATTACAACAAGGCACTTTGGAGCAGGCCCAGCCAGTGACTGGGAAGGCCACAGATCCATGTGTGTCCAAAGTGGACAGTCCATCTTTCTTCCTTTTTTTTTTTTTTTTTTTTTTGAGATGGAGTCTTGCTCTGTCACTTCACTGCAACCTCCACCTCCCAGGTTCAAGTGATTCTCCTGCCTCAGCCTCCCGAGTAGCTGGGATTACAGGCATGCACCATCATATCTGGCTAATTTTTCTATTTTTAGTGGAAATGGGGTTTCATCCTGTTGGTCAGCTTGTCTCGAAATCCTGACCTCAAGTGATCGGCCTGCCTTGGCCTCCCAAAGTGCTGGGATTACAGGTATGAGCCACTGCGGCTGGCATTTTTCTTTCTTTTTTTCTTCTTTGAGACAGAGTCTCTCTATTGCCCAGGCTGGAGTGCAGTGGCATGACCTTGGCTCGCTGCAACCTCCAACTCCTGGGCTCAAGTGATCTTCCCACTTTAGCATCCCAAGTAGCTGAGACTATAGGTGTGCACTACCACACTCAGCTAACTTTTCATATTTTTGGTAGAGACGGGGTTTCATCATGTTGCCCGGGGTGGTCTTGAACTCCTGAGCTCAAGTGATCCACCCAACTCGGCCTCCCAAAGTGCTGGTGGGATTACAGGTGTGAACCACCATGCCTGGCCTCGTTTTTTGTAAGTCGTGGTAAAATACACATAATGTAAAACTTGCCATTTTAGCCTTTTTTATTTTATATTTATTTATTTATTTGTTTTTTTAGACAGAGTCTCACTGTGTCACTCAGGCTGTAGGGCAGTGGCGTGATCTCGGCTCACTGCAGCCTCGGCCTCTTGGGCTCCGGTGATCCTCCTACCTCAGCCTCCTAAGTAGGTGGGACCACTACGCCTGGCTAATTTTTGTATTTTTTTGTAGAGATGGGATTTCTCCATGTTGCCTAGGGTGGTTTACTCAAGTGATCCATCCGCCTCAGCCTCCCAAAGTGCTGGGATCGCAGGTGTGAGCCACTGTGCTTGGCCTCATTTTAGCCATTTTTAAGTTCAATGGCTTTAAGCGCATTCATACTATTGTGAGGATCATCACACTGTCCATCTCCAGAACTCTTTCTTCTTCTCAAAATGAAGCTCTGAACCTATAGAACAGCTCGCATTCCCATCTGCCCCCAGCCCCTGGCAATCGCCATTCTGCTCTCTGTCTCTATGAATTTGACTATCTTACATACCACATCTAAGAAGAATCAAACATTCTTTGTCATTTCGTGACCTGTTTACTTCACTGAATATAACGTCCTCCAGGTTCATCCATGTGTGAGGATTTCCTTCCTTTGAAGGCTGAATAGTATTTCGTTGCGTGTAGAAAATCACATTTTGCTCACCCACTCATTGTCAATGGCCATGCGTGTTGCTTCCACTTTTGGCTATTGTGAGTAACGCTGCTGTGAACATGGTGTGCAGGTGGAAAGGGCACTTCTTGTGCCTCGTTTCATCGTGTGTCCCTTGCCCCTGCTTGGAGGGGCTGAAATTCCTCTCCCTAGAGTTGGGACTTCTCTCAGATATTGCAGCTCCAGTTTGTTTATTTTCTCAAATATCCGAGTGTCTTCCAGAATGCTACATACAGCACAGAGCAGAGAAGGGATGATTGTGGCTGGGCAAACGGTAAGCCAGGAGCCCCTTAATGTCCATTTCTACCAAAATAGCTTCCTAATGTGATGCTCATCACACACTGTATTAGGATTGGGACTGCATCCTAATGGACCCTCTAGGACACATTAGCCCTATTCTCAACACACCCACCCCCCTTCAAATAGGCACAGACGCTGACCTGTGGAACATCACATAGGAATATTCTTCTGGAGCCTTCAAAGAACTTGGCAGAAACAACTGAGGCTTCGGCTTAGGTTATTTAAATGTTCTTCTTGACAACAGTTGTTCAATAAACTCAGCTAATTCTTCTGGCCGTTTCTGCAGGTCCATGAACGTTTGAGGAGGCACACCTTCCGATTTTTTTTTTCTTCCCGGGATTCATGCTTCCTGTTCCCCTAAAAGTAGCACCACATTTTTCAGTTAATTAAATTTAGTTAAAAGAAGGGAAAGTGGGCAAAAGACATGAACAGACAAGGGGAAGTACAGATGGCAAATATGCACACAGAAAGATTTCACCATCATTAGCCATCAGGGAAGTGCAACTTGAAGTGACAATGAGTTATGGCTGCACATCGATCAGAATGGCTAAAATAAAAAATTGCGACATCACATGCTGGTGAGGTTGAGAGAAACTGGCTCACTCATTCCTGGCTGGTGAGTGTGTAACACGGTGCAGTCACTCTGGAAAAACAGTTTGGTGGCGTCTTTGTAAACTAAATATGTAATTTCCATAGATCCGGCAATTTCACTCCTGGGCATTTATCCCAGAGAAATGAAAACTTACGTTCACCCGAAAACCTATACATGAATATTCATAGCAACTTTATTTGTATTACCGCAAACCAAAAATAACCCAAGTGTCCTTTAATGGGTGAGTGGTTAAAGCAACTGTGGTGCAGACATACCGTGGGGTACCGCTCAGCAATGGAAGAGGTACAGACGTATGCAGTAACTCGGATGAATCTCACGGGCATTATACTGAGTGAGAAGTCAGTCCCTAAAGGTACCACACTGTCTCATTCCATTTATATGACATTCTCGAAATAGCAAAATTACGGAGTTGGGGAACAGATAGTGGCTTCCAGGGCTAAGGGATGGAGGAGGGCAGGGAGGTGGGTGTGCTTGTAGGAAGGTAACCAGAAAGATTCTTCTGGAGGAAATGTTCCGAGTCCCGACCGTGGTGGTGGATACAGGATCCTACACCTGATAAAATTGCATAGAACTAAGCGCATGTGCACACACACCAATGAATACACAAAATGAGGATAATTCGAGTAAGATCAGTGCTTTGTATTTTTGTCAATGTTCTTGTGATGTTGTATTATAATTTTGCGAGATGTTACCATTGGGGGAAACTGGGTGGAGGGGACACGGGATCTCTCATCTTTCTTGTATTATTTATTACAACTGCATGTGAATCTGCAGTTATCTAAAAATAAACGGTTTAATTGAAAAACAAGGGAAGGGGCTAAGCCATTAGACTCCTGTTCCTCCCTCTGAGATGAAGTTTGTTTGGCCAGAGGGCAGCACCCACCCATCCTGATTCTCAAGGCGTCCATGAAGTCCCTAAAGAATCAGGAGGATCGCTTGAGCCCAGGAGGTTGAGGCTGCAGTGAGCTATGATCATGCCACTGTACTCCAGCTTGGGTGACAGAGCAAAATCCTGGCTCTCTAAAACAAAAATACATAACTGTAGTGCCTGGTGAACCCCAGTTTAAGGCTTGGGGTTCTTTATGCATGGTGTTGGGGCCTAAGAGCCCAATGTCTTGGTTTAGCATCCAGCTCTGCCCCTTACTGCTGTGTGAGTTTAGGTGAGTCCATTTACCTCTACTCCCCGTCTGTAAAGGGGAGAGCAATACTACCTACCTCACAGGCTGCTGTGAGGGGCAAATGATGTAACACTTGGAAAGGGCTTAGATGGTGCCTGCTGTGTTATCTGGGCGTGATACCCACTACCATACTCTTAACTACCCCTCCCTTTCAAGTCTTCATTTACAAGTGACATGGGCCAAATTAGATGGGGCATTCTGGCATTCAGTTTTTGTTTTTGATTTTTTTCTCCAAGAGCTGTCATTTAAAAACTGCCAGGGTCACGCTCCCTACTCTTATGTAGCTGGATATAGTAAAGCAATCTGGAGCAGAGATTTTTGGTCTTGAGGAGCCCCTCTCAGTTATGTACATACGAGATCAGGGGGCAAAGGGAACTCCGTCTCTAGATCGGAGTGCCTGGAACACACAGGTGGATTTTATCAGAGATTTTCTGATGGATTGAAGGGGGTGCTGACTCCTGCTGATGGGAAATGACAGAAGCCCCGTTAGCAGGCTGAATGGTGGCCCCCAGAAGATATGCCTCCTGGAACCATGAATGTGACCTCATTTGGAACGATGGTCTTTACAGATGCTGCTACGGGGAGGATCTTGAGATGAGACCATCCTGGATTATCCAGGTGGATCCTAAATCTAGTGACAAGTGTCCTTGGAAGAGAAGAGTAGGGGAGAGACATAGGAAGGTCATGTGGTCACAGAGGCAGAGGCTGGAGTGAGCCAAGACACAAGCCAAGGAGCACCCAGGATTGCTGGAAGCTGCTGAGCCAGAGGGAAGCAGGGGCCAGATCCTCCGTCACAGCATCCCGGAGAAGTCACCCCCACCCATGCCTTGATTTCAGACTTCTGGGCTGGAGAACTGGGAGAGAATAGAGTTCTGTTGTTTGAAGCCATCCAGTTTGTGGTGCCTTCTGCTAGCAGCCCCGGGAAACCTCCGATTTCCTGCAGCTGGCTTCCCGGCCTGGGAGGGGCATCCTGAACCGGAGGCCCACGCTCAACACTGGGCTCTACGTGGAGTTTGGGATCCACTGGCTTTCGTGTGGGCCCCCCTCAGGGAAGGGCTGAGCCTGGGAGTAGGGGTCAAGACCTGTCACCTGGAACCTGAGCAGGACTCACCTTGACAGAGAGGGGCCCCGAAAGAGGAGACCCTTCTCGCTCTGGAAAAGAACTGCTACAGACAGGCAGGAGGTTGGACAGACAAGGGCCCAGCAGTGGAGACAAAGGCCAGCACCATGGGAAAAGGTCTGGCTGAATGCAGGGCGGCCTCAATGGCATATGACCTTGCCCTCCTATCAGTGAAGACAATGTGTGTGCAAAGCATCATATGCACACTTGTTCACTTGTTTACGCGGCGTACAGATGGACTGTGGCTGACACATGTGGTTGGTGTTTAAAAACTTCACTTCTGGCCGGGTACGGTGGCTCACCCCTGTAATCCCAGCACTTTGGGAGTCCGAGGCGGGTGGATCATGAGGTCAAGAGATCGAGAAAATCCTGGCCAACATGGTGAAACCCTGTCTCTACTAAAAATACAAAAATTAGCTGGGCGTGGTGGTGCATGCCTGTAGTCCCAGCTACGAGGGAAGCTGAGGCAGGAGAATCACTTGAACCCAGGAGGCGGAGGTTGCAGTGAGCTGAGATCGCACCACTGCACTCCAGCCTGGCCACAGAGTGAGACTGTCTCAAAAAAACAAAAAGCAAAAACAAAAAACTTCACTTCTTCCCTTTTTTGATAGACAATTGAATATAAATAAAAGTTTTAGTATCTCCTCTGTATATCCCAAGGGACTATTGCGAGCACCCCTGAGGTTCACGACTTCCCTTCAGAGCCCGCCGTTGAATGGATGGATGGGATTCTTTAGCTCCAGTTTCTATCAGTGTAGGAGAGGCGATATATTCTGGATATTTGTCCCTGCCCAAATCTCACTTTGAATTGTAATCTCCGGTGTTGGAGGTGGGGCCTGGTAGGAGGTGGCTGCATCAGGGGTGGGTTTCTCATGAATGGTTTCCACCATCTCCTTGGGACTGTCCTCAAGACTGTGAGTGAGTTCTTGCGAGATCTGATCGTTTAAATGTTGTTTAGACATCTCTCCTACTTCCTCTCTCGTGCTCTTCTCCTGCCATGTGAGACACCTGTTCCCCTTTCCCCTCCACCATCATTAGAAGCTCCCTGAGGCCTCCCCAGAAGCAGATGCCAGTGCCACGCTTCCTATACAGCCTGCAGAACCATGAGCCAAGTAAACCTCTTTGCTTATAAATTACCCAGTCTCAGATATTTCTTTATAGCAATGCAAGAACACATTCATATGACATGTCACTGGAGGGAGGTGAGTGGGTTCTAAGAGATGCACAGACTTGGCCTTCAGACACATGGGCTCCCCTAGTGAGGAAGTCAGTTGCCCATTTTTAACTGTTTTTAACAATAAGAGATGAGGACTCCTTTGGAGTGAGAGGCTTTGCAGACAATCATATCTCGCTAGAATTTTGTATTTTTTGTTTTCATTTTGTTAGTTTTCTCCCTCCCTCCCTCCCTCCCTAGTTCTTTCTTTTTTTCTTTCTCTTTTTTCTTTTTCTTTCTTCTCTCTTTCTTTTTTCTTTCTTTCCTTCTTTTCTTTCTTTCTTTCTTTCCTTCCTTCTTTCTTTCTTCTTCTTTCTTTCTGTCTCTCTTTCTCTTTCTTTCTTTCTCTTTCTTTCTTTCCTTTTCTTTCTTTCCTTCTTTCTCCCTTTCTCCCTTTCTTTCTTTCTCTCTCTCTCTTTCTTTCTTTCTTTCTTTCTTTCTTTCTTTCTTTCTTTCTTTCTTTCTTTCTTTCTTTCTTTCTTTCTTTCTTTCTTTCTTTCTCTCTTTCTTTCTTTCTTTCTCCTTCTTCAGCCTCCCAAATAGCTCGGATTACAGGTGCATGCCACCACACCTGGCTAATTTTTGTATTTTTAGTTGAGACCAGGGTTCACCCTGTTGGCTAGGCTGGTTTTGAACTCCTGACCTCAGGTGATTCACCCACCTCAGCCTCCCAAAGTGCTGGGATTACAGGAGTGAGCCACCGCGCCTGGCCAGTGTAGTTGCTTTCTACTTAGGTCAAGTGAGACTGGTCTTTTTGTTTAAATTAGTTATTTTTTTAGACAGAGCCTCACTCTGTTGCCAGGCTGGAGTGCAGTGGTACAATCTTGGCTCGCTGCAACCTCCACCTCCTGGGTTCAAGTGATTCTCCTGCTTCAGCCTCCCAAGTAGCTGGGATTACAGGTGCCCACCATTGTGCCTGGCTAGTTTGTATCTTTAGTAGAGACGAGGTTTCCCCTTGTTGGCCAGACTGGTCTCAAACTCCTGACCTCAGGTGATCCACCTGCCTCGGCCTCCCAAAGTGCTGGGAATACAGGCATGAGCCACGGTGCCTGGCTGAAACTGTTAATTTGGAAATAAAAGCAATGCAGTCATATTCTCAATCAAAATTATAGCATTCAATGTTCTTGGTTACCTAAGCAAACACAGGTGATAGGAGCCAGAAAAAATTAAAATAAATGAGAAAAACAGAGCCAGGCATGGTGGCTGATGCTCGTTATCCCAGCCTTTTGGGAAGCTGAGGAGGGAGAATTGCTTGAGACCAGGCATTCGAGACCAGCCTGGGCAACACAGAGTGACCCTATCTGTACAGAAATTAAAAATTTAGCCAGGTGTTGTGGAGCACTCCTGTAGTTCCAGCTACACAGGAGGCTGAGACGTGTCCATTTAAATTCTTTGTCTGTTTTTTTTAAGTGGATTGCTTACCTTGTCATTATTGAGTTTTAAATATTCTTTATATATTCTAAGTATAAGTCCCTTATCAGATACATGATTTACAAATATTTTCTTCTATCCTGTTGGTTGTTTTTCCACTTAACTTTTTTTTTAATGTTATTAGGTGTGTTTGTTTATATCTACTTAAAGCAACAGAAAAGCAGCAAAATAAAAATCAGTAAAGTTGTACATTTTGAACATTCAGATTCTTAGACCTGGGATGAATCTTGGACTAGTCAGATGACTGGTTTTGGAGACTAAGCAACTGAGGTTTGGGGAGACCGAGTCTTGCCCGAGGTCTGTCTGTGCCTGTTGGTGGCAGGATTGGGCTTCACTGTTCTGTGTTTTTTTACCGTCCTTCTTTCCTGCTTCTTGTTTTTGTTGCTTTAGATAAAACATATGTTCCCTTTTATTTATTCTTAGTTTAAGGAATTATCTCTGGCTGATAACCTGTAGGGTTTTACTCAAACTGGTCAGTAGGAAGATTTTAAAAATGTTTTTTTTTTTTTTTTTTTTCTTTGAGACAGAGTCTTGCTCTGTTGCCCAGGCTGGAGTGGTCATGTGATTATAGCTCATTGCAGCCTTGAACTCCTGGCCTCAAGTAAACCACCCAATGTCTGGGAATATGGCATGAACCACCCCATCTGGCCTAAAAAGTGGTTTTCTTTGTGTCTGTTTCTACATCTATTTCCCTTTCACCAATTATGCAAGCAATGACTTGTTTCCTGCAAGACATAAAATCAAAGCATCTGGAAGTATTTTAGTTATTTTTTCTTTTTTTTCTTTTTTTTTTGTATGTGTGTGTGTATGTGTATTTGAATCTTCACATAAACACAGATGAACTTGACTTGTCAAAGAAATTCCATGTTCTGGTGCATCTATATTTTAACAAAAGACCATTTGGGTTCCTTGCCTTTTTGCCGTCATGTACCCCTGTTTTTAAAATTATTTTCTCATATAGCCAGGAATGGGGAAGGCATGTCTAATGTCCATTTCTGACTCTGGCTTCAGTTACTTCTGAGAAATGGTGTGTCAAATTACAGGACAGTCAGGTCATGAAAGAGCATGGCCAGTTCTTTGGGCTAGCACCATACACCTGGCCTAATAGATCACTCTGTCAGCTCCTGACATTTGGCGTCTGAACTTTGCCCATAGAGGTGAGTGATGGGTGAGCAACCACTCTCTGGTGTGGAACGCATTGTTGTCTCTATACTTATCAGGGAACCCAAGCGCGGTGCCAGTGCTTAACCCTGAATATTTAGAGCGGTGGGATAAAAAACTTGGACAGACATAGGTTTGTACTAATGGAAACAGGACTGTGATGTTGGGACCGATAGGAGAAGTAGGTTATCCCTTTTCCACAAGGTGGGCCCAACGACTGCAAGTAGGGACAACGATCGCATATGGCACCATGGGCCACAGGAACTGGAGCCATGACATTCCTGAAAGGCCACCAGTGTTTATCTGCAGCCA
This sequence comes from Macaca thibetana thibetana, assembly GCF_024542745.1. Taxonomy (NCBI): domain Eukaryota; kingdom Metazoa; phylum Chordata; class Mammalia; order Primates; family Cercopithecidae; genus Macaca; species Macaca thibetana. The sequence goes on along the minus strand of NC_065589.1, from coordinate 6,334,242 downwards.
TATGGCCCGTTGCCACTTAGGCCAGTGTCTTCACTTAATTTTACAAACATAAATGACACCCAGCTCAATCAGTTATCCTGCCCATGCATCTGCTCAGACATAAGGACAATCACGAGAAAGCATATGGATAGGTCAGTGAAACTGAATCCTAACCTCAGGGCTTCCCTTGGAAGTACCTGGCAGAGGCTGTTGGAATGTGTACACCTAGGCAAGCCCAGGGTTTTGGACATGTGGACACAGACACACATGTACACATGCGTACACATGCACACACACCCATGCTATCACAACTTGGAAGCATTAAACCTCAAACACAAATACAAATCTAAATGTATGATACTTTCATGATAGGGAATCAGAAAATACACAGAAACAGAAAATTATAAAACTACAAATAATCCTATATTCCTGTAATAACCACATTAATATTTTTCCTTTATGACCTTTTCAAAGATAGCATCATACTTAACGTGTTTTGTAACACTCCTTTTCATCGAATCATATATCACGGAATTTAAAATCAATAATAGAAAGAATAGATAATTTGGTAAACAGTATTGGGATGAATGACTTCCTTCACTGGAAAAGAAGTACAGTTAGATTCTTAACTAAGAGCACACATATAAATATATTCCAGATGTAGTAACTAGATTTTAAATAAAACTATAAAAGTAATAAAGTAAAATAAAGGAAAATTTTAAAAACTTTAGAGTGGGAAAATGAACAAATCTGATTAGGTAAAAATGACAGATATTTGTATGCAGATATTTGTATGTGGAATCAAAAGACAAAAGACAGACTAGGAGAGAACATTTAGAGTTTATAAAACAACCAGAAAGAGTAATACTTTCAACATATTAAGAGGTACTCTAAGCTAATAAGACAAGGATATTCACAGAATATTCCAGAATATAGAAAAAAAGTTCAATCTCTATGAAAGTGAACAAGAAGCAAATTAAAGCAAATTAAATTATTGCTACAGCAATATCTCTCCAGGTCTGAAATTTGCTGAGGAAGCAGTAAGGAGGAGGGTATTTCAAAGATAAAATTCACAGGCTCCTGCTTTAAGGAAATTGGTTTATTATACCGCATTTTATAGAAGATTTTAAAAAAGTTCTTGGATAATGAGCACTAAAGTTGGCATGTATTGCTATAGGCAAAGTGAGAGCCAGGGTGTTGACTGCTGGGAAGACCCCGGCATTCTGAGTGTTGTCTTTGCAAGACAGTTTTCCTGAGCGGAATACTAGCTTCCTCCAGGTCCTGCTGACTGGGGAATGGATTTTACTGTATTTTATTTTATTTTATTATTTATTTATTTATTTTTTTTGAGATGGAGTTTCATTCTTGTTGCCCAGGCTGGAGTGCAATGGCGTGATCTCAGCTCACCACAACCTCCGCCTCCTGGGTTCAAGTGATTCTCCTGCCTCAGCCTCCCGAGTAGCTGGGATTACAAGCGTGCACCACCACACCTGGCTAACTTCATATTTTCAGGAGAGATGAGGTTTCTCTATATTGGTCAGGCTGGTCTTGAACTCCTGACCTCAGGTGATCCACCTGCCTTGGCTTCCCAAAGTGCTGGGATTACAGGCGTGAGCCACTGCTCCTGGCCGGGAATGGATTTTAAATGGCAAGTGCTACTGAGCTTTGTAGAACCCAATTGCCTCTCAGCCACCATATCTGATCCATCTCCATTAGGTTCCAGTTACTGTCAGTTACTGTCCTCACTTTAGCAAATGCCTGAGCACCAGTGACTCAGTACACTTGAAATGAGCAAACTCAGGGACCCTATGGAGCCTTGGTGTTTCAGCTGTCAGGGTACAAATCCATTGTGGCGTAGACTCCACCAGATGAACGGTGAATGTCTTAGTCTGTTCTGTGCTGCTACAACAGAATACCTGAGACTGGGTAATTTATAAAGAATAGAAATGTATTTCCCACAGTTCCGGAGGCCAGGAAGTCCAAGATCAAGGCTCTGACATCTGGTGTCTGGTGAGGGCCTTCTGGCTGTGTCCTCTCATGGTGGAAGGTGGAAGGGCAGGTGAGACAAACTCCCTTTGCCACGTCCTTTTATAGGGGCAGCTAATCCTGTTCATGTGAGAGGAGTCCCCATGGCCTAATCACCTCTTAAAGGCCCCACTTCTTAATACTATCACCTTGGCAACCCCTGAATTTTAGGGGGGACACATTCAAACCATAGCAGCTATCAAGCCATGGAAAGGCAATTCAGTTGGCAGCTTATATATTACTTCCTAGCTGCTCCCAGGCATGGTCCATTCATAAGGGGCCTCTGGCTGTTTGTCTGGTGGCAAGAACGTCCACAATCTTCTTCAGTTTCTCCTCTTTCTGATTTTCAGTGAATAAGACTGGGTGTCTAAACAGAACTTCTGAAATCTTAATGTGCATTTGAGTCACCTGGGGATGTCATAAACAGCACATTCTGACACAGTAGGTCTGGGCTGGAGGACGTGATCCTGTATTTCTAAGAGCGTTTATGGGGACCTGCAGCATCAATATCACCCAAAGACTTGTTAGAAATGCAGTATCTTGGGGTCCTACCTTGACCCACTGATACATAATCTGCATATTAACATGAGCCCCAGGAAAGTCAAAAGCACATCCAACACCAAGAGGCGCTGCTCAGGGGGAGGGTGCAGCATGGCACATGTGGGATCCTGGAGCTGCAGGCGAACATCTCTCAGGCAACCAGTGCCTCGTGTTCTGCCAGGGGCCCTCCCATGCACTGGGGCCCTCGTCAGTTTCTTTAAGCCCAGTCCGGATCTTCCATCATTTTTGCTTCCAGGCGACATGCACGATCCACTGCTCTCTCTTCGTGGTGTCTCCTGATGACATCTGCAGGGGCCCCCTGTGAACTCTTTCTAGTTAACAGGCATCTCTTTTGTGCAGTGAGCCTTCCTCTCCCCGCTTACCAGCTGTGTCTGCCCTGCAATCCTAGGGGCCCCGGACAGAGATGGGGTCCAGTGGGCAGGGTCTGAGGATGTTTTATTGACCTGCAGCTGTCCGAGAGCTCTCTGGGCGGTTGCAACGTGAGGCCACATCATGCCGTCCCTGCCAGCGCTCCTCCCCCTCACGGCTGTCGGGTGCTGGGCTCCCGGGGTAAAGTGCGGGGAGAGAGAATCTTAGGAGGTTTATTGGCCTAATAATGCCAGCAGGACACCCTGGATGATAGCGGTGTCATGTCCTCAACTTGTATCCAAGAAACCAGCTTTCAAGAAGATTTTATTGGCCCCAATATATTCACATCAGCCTTCCTCTCCTGATCCAGCTCCTCTTATCACCCTGACAATCTCCATTCCACAGGGACTCACCCAGGCAACAGGAGGAGGACTTGGAAACTCCATCTTGTTCAAGGGGCCCTTGCACGTCTTTCCACAGTCAATGGAAGTCATTAGGATGTCACATTTCCAATCAGACATGTCACCCCACCCCACAGTGAAACCAAATCAGATATGTCAACTCAAGTGTATGTGCATGCCCTGGATGTGGCGGGGATGGCGGTTTGGTAAGGTCAAAATAACTGTCATATTCTAATATAACTGGCCAAGACAAAGATAAAGTCGTGGACAAACACACATTTATTTAGCTTTGGGGAAGGCATGTCAGATCCCTCATTCTAATAAGGAGAGAAGAAGGGGTCGATGTCAAATTTTCCATTCCTAAGCATTTCTTCCACATTCACTCAAATACGAAGCCTGTCTGGTTAATATCACACCTCTTCAGACATCGGCTCTTGCAGCCTTAACTTGCTAGTCTTATCCTGTGTGTAAATTATCACAGAGGCTCAAAGAGGTTATGTCTGTCCCACTGTGTAATCCTCTCCCGTTCTGCCCCCGCTTCTTACACCATTGCAACCCCGTTCTGTAATAAAGTGAGGGAAACGTTAGGAGGGTGGGGCGGGGTGATTGTGGGATGGAGTCTTCACTTGACCATCAGAGAGGTTTGTCCTCAGAGTCAGGTCCTTCCTCCTCACGTGAGTCCTTCCATCCCATGCACACAGTACTGCCCACACTAAGCAGTCCTGTCCCTAGGGTTTTTGAGATTCAGGGCGGACACTTTCCGGTGGATTCGTCAATTCGTGGATTGTCGGTGCTCAGGACTTGCCTCTTCCACATCCGGCAGGAGAAGAACCCGTACAGAGCACGCATCTCAAGCAGACCCCCTGGCTCCTGAGACAGTGCCCCAGGCTTAGAGGCACGTGGGAGGTGGAGCCTGCAAAAACACCATCCAAAGGAGAGGGGAGGCCGCGAGGAGGGAGATGGCAGAGGCCAGTGCCTGCAGATCCCTGTCCCTGAGCCAGGGCTGTTTGAGCCACTCCCTTTAAAATGCTATTTTTAAAGCTTATTTTTAAGCCTCACAGTGACTTGTCAAGACAGCAACTTCCTGGCCTCCTTGCAGTTAGAAGGCCCTCTCCCCATTGCCCATTTTTGATTTAATTCTGGTGTTTTCCTGCAGCCCAGCTCAGCATCCTAACAGTGGCCCAAAGGGTGGTGGCAGGGATGTCCTCTAGGATCATCTAAGGCAGGGGGTGTGAGGATGCCAGACTCTTTCAGCAACATTCTATGGAGCTGCCTTTCAGAAATGTTCATCCCACCAGTGATGAGGGCGTGGAATTAAAATCTAATGGAAGCATTTTCCCTACTCTCAATGTATTTGGAGTTCATTTCAGCTTTTCCGTGACAATAACTTCCCTGCTGCTTTCTTCTTCCCTTTTGCGTCTGGTGTGGCTGGGAGGTCCTGGGGCCTTTTAAATGCACAATGACACAGGTGTCCTCATATGCTGTGGGGGCACAAGCATCGTAGTGTGCTTGCAGTGACACAGGCGTCCGCATGTGCTTGCAGTGACAGGCATTGTGGTGTGCTTGCAGTGACACAGGTGTCCTCATGTGCTTGCAGTGATGCAGGCATCCTTGTGTGCTTGCAGTGACAGGCATCACGGTGTGCTTGCAGTGACACAGGCATCCTCATGTGCTTGCAGTAACAGGCATCATGGTGCGCTTGCAGTGACACAGATGCCCCTTGTGTGCTTGCAGTGACAGGCATCGTGGTGCACTTGCAGTGACACAGGTGTCCTCATGTGCTTGCAGTGATGCAGGCATCCTTGTGTGATTACAGTGACAGGCATCGTGGTGTGCTTGCAGTGACTCAGGCATTGCCGTGTGCTTGCAGTGACTCAGGCATTGCCGTGTGCTTGCAGTGACACAGGCATCCTTGCATGCTTGCAGTGACACAGGCATCCTTGTGTGCTTGCAGTGACACAGGCATCCTTGTGTGCTTGCAGTGACACAGGCATCCTTGTGTGCTTGCAGTGACACAGGCATCCTTGTGTGCTTGCAGTGACACAGGCATCGTGGTGTGCTTGCAGTGACGCAGGCATCGCGGTGTGCTTGCAGTGACGCAGGCATTGCCGTGTGCTTGCAGTGACACAGGCATTGCCGTGTGCTTGCAGTGACTCAGGCATTGCCGTGTGCTTGCAGTGACTCAGGCATCGTGGTGTGCTTGCAGTGACGCAGGCATTGCCGTGTGCTTGCAGTGACACAGGCATCCTTGTGTGCTTGCAGTGACGCAGGCATCGTGGTGTGCTTGCAGTGACGCAGGCATTGCCGTGTGCTTGCAGTGACACAGGCATCGTGGTGTGCTTGCAGTGACGCAGGCATTGCCGTGTGCTTGCAGTGACACAGGCATCCTCGTGTGCTTGCAGTGACGCAGGCATCGTGGTGTGCTTGCAGTGACACAGGCATCCTTGTGTGCTTGCAGTGACGCAGGCATTGCCGTGTGCTTGCAGTGACACAGGCATCCTCGTGTGCTTGCAGTGACGCAGGCATCATGGTATGCTTGCAGTGACAGGCATCATGGTGCACTTGCAGTGACACAGGTGTCCTTGTGCGCTTGCAGTGATGCAGACGTCCTCATGTGTTTGCAGTGATACAGACATTGTGCTGTGCTTGCTCTGCCAACTGAAAAGTGACCTGGGAGAGGGTGGAACCAGCCAGTGTCTGGGTTCCTCTGAAGGCATTTACAGACATTGACAATTCAGGAAATGTCTCCAACCAGGCCTTGCTTCTCTCAGTGTGGAACACACCTGCCTTTGGGCAGTTCCTCTGATGGCAGGAATGATTGACAGGCATCCTCTGCTGGGGGTGTCCATCATCGAGGAGATGGGCTGGCAGGAGGCTGTGTCCCCTGGTCTGTGACTTTTATTCTTCACCATCTTCTGCGTGTGTGAGCCTCCACGTAGCTGTGCCACTTTTGGGAACCTACCCAGCAGACCCAGATGCAGCAATTCACAGAGGTCTCTGCGTGGGGATTCTTGTGGCACAGTTGTGAGTGGCCCAGGTGGGCAGCTGTGGCAGCTCACGCTAGCACTGCTGTGTGATAGTGAGCCCTCTGTGGCCAGTGTGGGAGCTCTGCCTTCCATCCAGAAGGAACATGCAGGATTTGTCCTTCTGTGCTTGGCTAATTCCACTTAACATGGCATCCTCTAGGCTCATCCACATTGTTGCAAAGGAATTCATTGAGTTTTACGGTGGAATAGTATTCCGGCTGTGTATATACCACATTCTTTTAATCCATCCCTCCGTAGATGGACGCTTGGGTTGATTCTACACCTTGACTATTGTAAACAGTGCTGCAATGAACACAGGAGGGCAGGTCTCAGACCACCACACTGTACCCCATAAATATGCACAATTATTATCCAACAGTTAAAATAAAACTCAAAGCAATGAAACAACAACTACAATGAAGGAACAAGTGCTTCTGCTACAGGGGAGCTGTGAGCGGGAGCCTCCAGCTGTTGGGACCTCTGGCGTCCACCTTTAAGCCAAAGTCTTTCTCTTCCTTTCTGGGCAGCACCTGGCAGGTGGTGAGAAGCCAAGAGAGAAGGTTGGTGGCTGATGACCAGGTGAGACCCACAAGAGAGGCATCAGAATACACGTGTTACCTGCACTGTGCATTTCCTACAGGACATAAGCAGCCACACAGTGGCTGAGAACTCCCTCGTGGTGGCTCCCTGCTCCAGGCACTCCCTGAGTCTGCACTGTGCCCTGGCCCAAGTCCAGCCCTGTCAGTCCACACTTCAGAACCACACCGTGCATCACAAGGTTGATAGCTACTGGGGCCTCGCACAAAATCGGCCCAGTGAAAATGTTCATTAAATGAGTGTTTCTTTCAGCCCTAATCACCCTTCCTTCCCTTTCCACCAAGGCCAACCCCTCCCGAGAGGTTCCAGGGTCCCAAGGAAGGGACATCCCGTTTACTCACAGAGGCATCCTGTTTACCCACAGGTGGCCATTGCCTGTGAGCATTTGCAGAGTGGGTGGGAAGGCAGGGGCGGGAGGACGTGTGGAGGTCCCCCTAGCAGGCTCAAAACAGACATTCTTGACATTCTTTAAATATTTGTCCAACATTTACTTATTGGAGATGGCGAATAGCTTATTTCCTGTTAGCAAATAAATATACTCATCCACAAAATGCCACGTCTCCATCTTTATATTTAGAATAAGAGATTTCTCACACACATGGGTCATCCTAGAGCATGTTCTTAATCTGGAATTGATGGAGAGCGGTGCCTGCAAGTCTCCACTTGAGGGCACTGTGACCCCAGTGTTGTGTTGGTGTCCCTTTCAACTGGACCCCTGGGCAGGTGCCCAACGGTCCATCTCCTCATCCAGCTCTCACTGTGCTCCTGGAGGACGGAGGGATGTTTCCAGCCTCACCAAGGAGGGAGGCCTTGAGCTGAGTGACTGGCATCTCTGCTTGGGCACCCTTGGCCACCGGAGGACCAATGCTGGTGAGAAGAGCTAGTGGAAATCCCCGCAGGGCCGGCAAGCTCTCTGGTGCTGCCCGTGCACCCGTGCCTGCCCACAGTTTGATCAGTGATGGGTGCAGGAGAGGCTGGGTCCACCTTCCTCACAAAGCAAAGGGTGTAGGGCAGCCTGGCCACCAGCAAGGTCACTGCTAAGCCTAGGAGGACAGGCCCATGAAGCAGCAGTGGGCATCCTTTGCTGTCTGGTTGCCCCCTTTGCCTTGGTTGACCCTGGAAAGATCTACACTCCTCCCTTTCCTGGACCCAGGAGAAAAGGCAGGAGCTGGCTTCACCACGGCCCAAGGTATCCCAAATCCAGATGCTAAGCATTTGGAGGACAACACCGAAACATCTGCAGAAGAAACCCAGTCCTGGCAGTCCAGAAGTTCCTCCCCAACTGGACATGGCACTGCCATGCCCCAGAGACATACAGGAAACCTCGACGGTTCCGGTTTCATCAGCTCGTTATTATCAGCATTATTTAATCCTGGTTGTGCCTTAATCCTTTCCCCTGTGTATGTGTGAGTATGTATTATGCAAGATTCAAAGTCACTCGATGTCATGAGGAAAATAAAAAGACTCTGCATAGAGCAGAAATAATTTGCACAACCAACTTGGGGTAGAGTGTTCTCAAATGAACTCCAGTGGTCCCTGGGCTTTCAGAGGGCCAGGCAGGCACCACCATCGAAGGGCTGCGTAACAAAAGGCCCTGGCTGGGTGCATTATAATTTGCTCCAACCAGTTCCAAAGTACTCAGATTTCCAGTGATGTGAAGAGAAATACTAATGTCACAGGACGTGGGCATTGTGCCTCATATAAATACACACACAAAAGCTAGGCGAGGGTATTTTGGATGTCTTGTTGGGGAGGATATAATTAAATTTCCCTTAGAGAACACTCTGAAGTCTGTGGCTCACTGTTTTATATAAAAGTAACTTCCCCATTCGCCGATCTGTCAGTTTTAGAATTCTAGCCAATTGGGAAAGTTGCTGAGGGAGAATCAATTAGTTTCCACTTGGAGTAAAATCTCTTTCAAGAGGGAGCTATCATGCCTGCTCTGGCTGTTTGAGTCAAGCATCAACCAATCTCACCTTCTGGGACGACACACTGTGCTCAAGGAGCCTTGGGGGTCCCTTGGCCAAGTGCAGTTCTCTGCATAGCCCCCAGGGGAGGCATCGGTTTCCAGCTGGTATCAGCTTCCACCCAGGCCTCACTGCCACACAATGAGATCTCCCCACCCCTCTGAGCCCCACGCACATGGGAGCCTGGCCGGCAGGGCAAGCGCCGCACCTGGGTGGGTTGTGTTGGAGGTAGCAGCTGGTGGTGCTCACTCCACAGGGTCGGAGGCAGCGGGCAGAGCGCAAGCTTCCTGTGAGCTCGGGAATCTGCTGGCAGTCCTGCGTCTACCAGTTTCTCCCGATCCCAGGGAAGAGGCTCACAGTGGGGCCTTGCTCCTGTGTCTTATCAAGAGCAAGCCTTGTCTTTCACCTTCTCTGTCTCATTCCGGTCACATTTCTCCAGACATGGCCAGAACTGACCTTGCTCTGCATCCAATATTCCTGTTTTCTTAGGATCCTGGAGGTCTGATGGTTGCTGTGGTAGCAGAGGGTGGTCCCAGTGAAGCAGATATTGGGGTACTAGGTTCAGAGCAGAGATAGTGCAGAGCACAAAGGGAACCAGCCAGGACAGGCAACACTGTGGGCTTGGCCAGCTGGATAGGGGTGTGTGTGTGTGTGTGTGTGTGTGTGTGTGTGTGTGTGTGTGTGTGTGTTGGGGTGGTTATTGGGCTCACTTTTGTCTCACTGGGTCTCCTCTTTGAGAAAAGCTCATGCTTAGACACGCGATCCTAGGCTTTGGAGTGCGACAGGATGCTAAGCCAGGCCGGAGAGAGCAGCGGCTGCTAGTAGGGAATGCAGGTGAGGTTTGCAAAGGATGAAACTGTGCAGCCCCTTTTCCTCCTATTTCTTCTCCCCTAGTGTTTTCATTCTACAGCTATGTTAAGGTGATGTGTCTCTTCACTTTCGAGGCCATTGTTCAGCTAAGTAGATACAAGCTTTTGTATTGTTTTCTATAATATTTTAAATCATTAATTGATTCCTTAAAACTCACATTTTCCATTGTTCAACAGGTTCACTTTTGAAAAACCTATCCTAAGATTCCAGATGTGCTCCCTAAGGACATATAGAGATAAGGATTTAGTACAAAAATTAAAATTAACATCAGGACTGAGACACCACTGAATCTGCTTTTCCACAGTTACTCAATTTATGGAACTTTCAAAGCCATTTCGGTCTACCATGCCTTCACACAGAGCATTATAGTAGGCCAAACCTCCATTTTTGAATCATGACCTAATTTCTTTTAATTTACGTGTGTACATCATAGTTCTTAAATATATATATATTGTATTCTAATTGCAAATGTAGTATGTATTATACAGGAAAAGCCTGTAAAGTGACAAAGAAAATAAGCATTCCCATGACTGATTTTGATATATGCCCCTCTAATTCTATATGCACATAAGTATAGCCTGAAATGCATAATGATAACTATATTTCATACTTGGAGATTAAGGAAAATCTTAGTACCTATCGAGAGATAGATTTTCAGAAAAAATTGTATAGGTCTAAATCTATATAGTGAAAAGGAAAAAGGGTAAAAATTAATGAGTTAACTATCCTCAAGAAGTTAAGAAAAATAGCAGCAAGTTAAATCCCAAGAAATAGAAGGAAAGAAATGATAGAGATAAGAGTAGAAATTAATAAAGTAAAAAAATTACTATAAAGACAGCCATCAAATCAAAAAATTGGCTCTCTGAATTTTTATTTTTAAAGGAAAGATAAAGCCCTGATGAAATTGATCGAGGGAAAAAAGAGAAAAGGCACAAATAACTAACATCAAAGAATTAAAAACAGAACAACATTTCAGGTCTTACAGGTATTAAAGCTAAGAAGAACATATAGTAAAAAACTTTATGCTGATAAATTTGAAAATCTAGATGAAATAGAGAAATTCCTTAAAAAACACAACTTACCAAAACTGACACTAGAAGAAATAGAAAATCTGAATAGTCTTAAATTCATTAAGAAATTAAAATCCTTTCTATACAGATGGATTTACTCATGAATGCTACTAAACCTTTAAGAAAATATAATACTAATCTTACAGAAATTCTTGCAAAGAACAGAAAAAGAAAGAATATTTTGCTACTGATTTTATGAGGTCTTGATATAAAGACCTAACAAAAATATTACAAGAAAGTTATAAAACAAGTCTCATTTAAGAACATAGATGCAAATATTCTAATATTCTAAGCCAAATATTACTAAATAAAATAAAATTATATACAAAAAAATACACTATAAACATAACTTTGTACGTGAAAATGCAACACTGGTTTAACCATTATCAATCAATCAATTATTACATATATATCAGGTAAAAAATTGTGACAATACCAAATGCTGATGAGGATGTGGAGAAACTGGATCATTCATACGTTGCAGCTGGGAATGTAAAATGGTACTACCATTATGGAAGACGGTTTGACAGTCTTGACAGTTTCTTATAAAGCTAAACATACATAAAACCAGCAATTGCACTCTTGGGCCTTATCTCAATTTTTCACTGAAAAACATATTCATACAAAAGCCTATACAGAAATCCTCATAGCAACTTTATTTGTAACAGCTAAAACTTGGAATGAGCCCAGATGTCCTTCAACAAGTGAATGGTTAAAAAAACTGTGATGAATCCATACCATAAAATACTATCAAACAATAAAAAGCCATGAACCTTTAATACATGCAACAACATGGGACTTATTCCCATGGAATTATGCCCAGTGAACAAAGCCAATCCTAAGAGGTATCGAACTGTTTATTCCATTTATATGACATTTTTAATATGATGCAATTTTAGAAATGGAGGACAGATTCTTGGTTGCCAAGGGTTAAAGGAAGAGGAGTAGGAGGGAAGTAGATGTGGTTAGAACCGGGCAGCATGAGAGATCCTTGTGGGGTTGGAATTGTTCTTCTGTATCTTGGCTGTGCTCGTGGATACACAAACCTGAAAAGATGATAAAACTTAATACATACATATATACACACACAAATGAGTACAAGGAAAACTGTGGAAATCTGAATAAAATTGGTATATTGTATCAGTGATATTATACTATAATTGTGCAAAATGTTACCATTGGGGGAGATTGGGCAAACCTATGCAGGATCTCTCTGTATTATTTAAGTATGTGAATCAATAATTAGTAAAAATTCAATTAAAAATCATTCAATAAAATCAACCATGGTAACAAAAGGGGAAAGTCACGTGATCATCTTCAATGAGGCAGAAAGAGTATCTGCTACAAGTCCACATCCATACATGATAAACATTCTTAGCACACGAAATGTGATAAAGTATAATTTCAAAACTTTGTACTAACTGATAAAATGTTGAACATTTTCCTGCTGAGGTCTGAAACAAGGATGTCTTCTATGATCACTTCTAGTCAACATCATAACTAAATGGCCAAGTCAGTGCAATAAAGCAAGAGAAACAAAAAGTTATGAAAATTGCAAACAAATAAATAAAACTGTCATTTTCCAAAGGCAATATGCCTATGGATGTTTAAAAAAACACCATAGAATCTAAAAACAATTAAAATTAGATAATAAGTTTGGCTTGTTGCTGGATATACAACCAATTGAAAAAGTCAATTTTATTTCTATATACCAGCAACAAACAGGTATAAAAGAAAACTTCAAAATGTAATTTATAATGGAAATTATCAAATACCTCAAAGTGAATCTAAGGAAAGATGTGTAAGATATGTAGACAGAAAATTACAAAACATCATTAAGAAAATTTAATGGCTAAACAAATGCTGGGAAATATCACTTTCATGGCCTGGAAAACTCAATAATGTAAAGATGTCTGTTCTCAAACTGATCAATATAATTTACATTAAAATATTAGTTTTTTGGTGGAAATGCCTAAGCTGATTATAAATTCCTTTAGAAGTGCAAAATGTCAAGCATATCTAAGATACTTTGGAGAAAAAGAAGGTGGGATGACTTACTCTGTGGATGCAAACCATTATTGTAAAGCTACATTGCTCAAGTCAATGTGATATTGGCAGAATGATAGATGCAGTAGCTCAGAATAGAGGATTCCTAAGCAAATCACTGTCTACATAAACACTTGTTTTCATTGTTGTTGTTTTTAAATACTTGTTTTCAATGATAGAGGGCACTGAAAAGCAGTGGGAAAAGAACAGTCTTTTCCATAAATGGTGCTGGGTCTTTGGGTCAATCACATATTCATATGGCTATGAAATAAAACTTGAACCATGAACAAAAATCAATTCCAGGCAAACTGGCAGATATAAATGTGATAAGTGGAACAATAAAGCTTCTGAAAAGAGGAGAAATAGGAACGTTTTCACACCGTCGGTGGGAATGTGAACCAGTTCAACCATTGTGGAAGACACTGTGGCAATTCCTCAAAGATTTAGAACCGGAAATACCATTTGACTCAGCAATCCCATTACTGGGTATATACCCAAAGGAACATGAATCATTCTATTATAAAGATACATGCATGTGTATGTTCATTGCAGCACCATTCACAATAGCAAAGCCATGGACTCAACCCAAATGCCCATCAGTAATAGACTGGATAAAGAAAATATGGTACATATACACCATGGAATACCACATAGCCATAAAAAGGAACAAGATCATGTCCTTTGTGGGGACGTGGATGAAGCTGGAAGCCATTATCCTCAACAAACTAATGCAGGAACAGAAAATCAAACACTGCATATTCTCACTTATAAGTGGGAGCTGAACGCTGAGAACACGGATACACGCAACACACACTGGGGCCTGTTGGAGGACGGTGGGTTTGGGGAGAGCATTAGGGAAAAGAGGGAATGCATGCTGGGCTTAATACCTAAGTAATGGGTTGATAGGTGCCGCAAACCACCATGGCACACATTTACCTATGTAGCAAACCTGCACATCCTGCACATGTACCCGGAACTTAAAATAAAAGCTTCTGAAAGCTATTAGCAACAATAGTGTCATAATCTTGAGGCAGGCAAAGAACTGTTACATAGGACACAAAAAAACTGTAACCACAAAGACAAAGTTGATAAGCCAAATTACCTTAACATTAAGAATTCATTTTCTTTTTTTTCTCTCTCTCTCTTTTTTTTTTTTTGAGATGGACTCTCACTCTGTCGCCCCGGATAGAGTGCAATGGTGCGATCTTGGCTCACTGCAACTTCTGCCTCCTGGGTTCAAGTGATTCTCCTGCCTCAGCCTCTGGAGTAGCTGGGATACAGGCACCCACCATCACGTCCAGATAATTTTTGTATTTTTAGTAGAGATGGGGTTTCACCATGTTGGTCAGGCTGGTCTCAAACTCCTGACCGCAGGTGATCCACCTGCCTTGGCCTCCCAAAGTGCTGGGATTACAGGTGTGAGCCACTGCAAGAACTTTCATTAAAAGACACCATTATGACAGTGAGATGGAAGCTAAAGAGTGGGAGACAATATTCCCAACCGTGCACCTGCAAACAGCTTCTCACTAAAAGTATAAAATTAATAAGAAAGAAATAGACAACCCATGGAAAAATAGCAGGGGTTTTATTTAAAAGCACGGTAATATTCAAATGATCACTACTCATATGAAAAGATGTGCAACCCAGTAGTCATTAGGAAAGAGGAAATTAAAGCCATTGTGTGATACCACACACTCCAGAGTGGGGACAATGAAAACGGCTGACCACACCACGTTGGGAGGATGTGGAGTAGTGGGAGTTTGCATGCATCACTGGTGGCAGGGAAATTGGAGCAGTCACCTCAGTAAACTTGGTGGCACTGCGACCACATGTGATGATGCTCTGGGGTGAGCAGTTGTCTTCCCAGGCATATACAAACAGTAATGTGTGCACATGTGTGTAGAGAGACAGATACACATGTCCACAGCAGCATCATTCATAATAGCCCCAAACTGAAGAAAAATGATGGGCACTCGGCTGGGCACTATGGCTCATGCCTGTAATCCCAGCACTTTGGGAGGCTGAGGCAGGTGGATCACAAGGTCAGGAGATTGAGATCATCCTGGTCAACATGGTGAAACCCCGTCTCTACTAAAATACAAAAAATTAACCGGTCATGGTGGTGCACACTTGTAGTCCCAGCTACTCAGGAGGCTGAGGCAGGGGAATCGCTTGAACCCGGGAGACAGATTGCAGTGAGCTGAGATCGCGCCACTGCACTCCAGCCTGGCGACAGAGTGAGATTCCATCTCAAAAAAAAAAAAAAAACGAGGCTTTAATTAACAGTAAAATAAGAAGCCTAAGTGTGGCATCTACAAGGAGACACTACGCAGTGATGGAAGTGGACCAACTGCGGCTGTGTGCAAGGCTGCAGGAGTCTCACAAGCGTAACATTGGCTAGAAGAAGCCGGACAGAAACGAATACACACTCTTTACTTCCATGTACATAAAGTTCAAACCCCGCTAAAAGTAACCTAGGATGCTGGGAATCAGGACAGTAGTTGCCTTTGCAAATGGAGAGGGCAGTGATCAGGAGAAGGGCTTCTCGGGAGCTGGGAGCATCTCCACTTTACATGTCGGTGGAGCCGTTTTCTGTGCTTTTGTCATAATTCAACAAAAGCATACACGTTTACACCCCTCTCACGGATACTTACATTTTTCTAAAAGACGACTAGAAAGATTTATTTCAAAATAAGGAGTCAGCAGTGGCGTTTCCAGGCACAATGAGTGCTACGGTTGAAGTATTTGCCCCTCCAAAACTCACGGCCCCTGGCATGTGGAGTGCCTCTATCTGAAGAACGAGAGGAACTCAGAGCTAGAAGCCTCTTTATGGGGATCACTCCAGGTCTTTTATTGATGAAGAAATAAGTATGGCTTCCTGGGGTCCCCTGGGAGGGTCCCAGATCACCCCTCATTCAGTCTCCATCCTGCTCCTCCCAGGCAGACACGGTCTCACGGTGCGGTGCAGGGGAGCCGTGCTGTGTCCTGGAAAGTTCATTAGCTTGTAAAGTGGCGCAGCGCTTCTGGCCTGTTGCCGGTCCACGCCGCTCTCCTTGGGTGCAGCAGGGCCCCCCACCCGCCCTCCTTGGACCCACCGTGCAGCTGGGAGCCACGGTGTCTGCGTCAGCCTTTCCTGCCGCAGCTGGGGGCTCCTCTGACTCCCACGGGGAGCAGGAAGCTGCTTTCCCGGTGCGCTCGGTGTAAACAGTAAACACATCCCAGCACCTGCGAGGCCTCCCCGTTCCGCTGCTCCTGTCCCTGCCGCAGCCCTGGGAAGAGGCTTGAGGCCCAGGGGTGTGTGTGCAGGCCACCAGCATCTGCAATGAGCCCACCGAGGAAATAATGGCGGCTGTGGGACTGCACGCATGCCTATGTGTGCATGCATGTGTGTGAACACGTGCATGTGCGGGGTGATGTGTCTGCACGTGTGGGATGTGTATATGCATGTGTATGTGTGTTTTTGTGCCTGTATATGTATATATGTATATGAGTGTGTGTGTAGGGAGTGGTCCATGTCTGTTGTGTGTTTGTGTGTACATGCACACATGTGTATGTATGTACTGCATGTGGTTTGTGTATATAGTTTGTATGTGTGCATGTGTTTCTGTGTGTTGTGTGTACAGATCACATGTGTACATGTGCATAGTGTGTGCTGTATATGAATGCCCTGTGTGTGTGCATGCATGTGTATATGCTGTACATGTGTATGTATGTGTGCGGCCAGACTGACCCAAGGTCACTCAGAAGGTCTGTGAAATTAGCCCAGCCCAGTGAGTTTCCCATAAAGCCGCAATCCTCTTGACAGCACCCGGCTCATCTTCCTTTCCAGATGGGTAGGGAGCGAGGCCTGAGGAATGGTGGGCGCCAGGCTGGCCAAGGGCTCCAGAGGTGGAGCCAGGGATATTCAAGAGGTGGTGGACAGACGTGCAGGGCACCCCCAAAGCCGCCCCAGCAGGAGAAACAGAGCGGAGTGAAATGAGAACAAGGGTGGTGGGAGGACCTGGAGAAGGGCCCCAGCTTTCTTGGGGCCCCAGAGGCTTCTCACAGGACCCTTCTGCCATGCCCCTCCTCCTTCTTCATCGCAGCCTGCACTTCCATTCCAGGAAGGTAGAGCCCGCCCCTGTGGCACCTGTTCTGCTGGGCGGGGTCTGCTTTGGGCACTCAGCAATAATTGAACAGCAGGCGGTGTTCACTGAGAATGTGCCCTCGTGCCAGGCATTGTGCCGGGTACACAGCTCAGTTTACTCCTCACGAGAGCCCAGGGAGGCAAAGATGAAATGCACATCCAGGGAGGACGCTGTGTGCTGAGCTGGGACTGATCCAGGCTCTGGCCAGGATGCAGCTGGGATGAAGCCTGAGTTAGGGTCAGTCAGAACCTTGCTGTAAACCACTCGAGTTGACTGAAGAGACTACATTTCTAGGATGCTTAATCTCTTGACCAAAAAAAGGTACTGTGTTTGTTTGCCACGTTGAGGAACTGATTAGTGGCCTTGGGAACTCTGACAGTCACCTGACAACAAAACCAGTATGCAGTGGAGAGGCCAGAACCTGCCCCGCACTCCTGGGTTCCCAGTTGCGTCCCCAAAGCTCAACGTGAGAAACTCACTGAATATGTGTAAAGCAATAAACACTGATTGTACCTCTGTGCCAGGGACCTTGAACACACTATCTTGGGTGATTATATAGGCGGTAGGTGCAGCCGTTAAGAAGAGCCAAAGAATCAGAGAGACCTGCCACTTCGTCACGAACTCTCAGATTCTCCATCAGAAAAGGGTTCTTGCAGGGATGAAGCCTTTTCATCCCTGTGTCCTGGGATGAAACTCCTGATCCCTCAGCCTAGGCAGGGTTTTCTCTTCCTCATGTTCATTGCATGGATCTGGCCTTGCACATTTATTTGTATGTCCATTTTCTTAATGTGTCCTTCCCCCTTAGACTGCAAAGCAGCTCACTCCTGCATCCTCAGCCCCTAGCACTGAGGGCTGAGAGTGCTCCATGAAAGAACTGGAGCATGAGCCAAAAAACCACTGCTGTGCTGCAACTGTGAATTTGAACGCAGCAGAATTGTTAGGGGGGCGACCCTGCATTGATGAATGAATGATTCTAGTGGTGGAGGTTTCAGGTGCCTTCACACACACATTTTGGGCCAATGTCCTTTTGCTTTCCCACATCCCGTTGCTTGGGCGGCTGCCAGCTTGGTTTACAACCCACAGGCTTTGTCTCCTTGGGTTCGTTTAGCATTACTGCATGCTTCTCTCCAATTCAAGTCTTAAGACTTTCAAGGACAGGACAAGCCACTTACGCCATGGCTTGGGTTCCATAGTATCATTAGAGGCTAAAAATCATGTCACTCCTGTGAAACAGCCCTGTGACCACCTACCACAATTACGGCCTTTGTATTAAATGTGGCTATGTGTTTTAAAAGGGTCTCAAACATAGATTCTTCAGCATCAGGGTGTTTTCAATTTGCTATCTCTGAAGCTGTTTGGTGAAGCTCCGACAGTCTCGGTCTCAGGAGCATCTTTTCAGCATGCCCTGGCATTGGTTGTGGACCTGGGACCTACTTATTCCTAAATGCAGAGCCACCTGAGAGCTCAAATTGCACTTTAATCAGATTCCATCCCGCAGAATGCTCCCTTAATGAGGGTTAATGGTATTAATTACTGTCCCCTCCACTTCAGAACGTGCTCAAGAGGAGCTAATTGTCACATAATGGCCCAGGGCAGCTGAGGCCCTAGCAGAGGTCTGAGGAGTCCTCAGGTCCCTCCACCGGTCCCTCCGCCGGTCCAGCCCCGCCATCGCCTTCCTCCCATTTCCTCCCACAGGGCTGCCGTGCTTCCTCTCCCTGTCAGATAAAAGTGGGAGTTCCAGGGCATGGCAGTCTAATCTTCCAGGAGGACTCTGGGTTTTCAGCATGGATGGTGAATAGGCTCACAGTTTGTTGACCTACTCCGTGGATGACAAGGAACCATGCCCTTGCCTGCAGAGTTGGTGTGACCAGTGCCTCTTTACAGGACAGTCTGTCAATAGCTACCCAAATGAAAGACTCAGAGGTAATTTGGCCCAGTAATTTTCCTTCTAGGAATTAATCCTACATATTTTTTTTTTGGTATACACCCATGAAGACTATGTAAAGGCACTTATTACAGCAAGTATGGACTAGCAGAAGGGTGGAAATAATCTAAATATCTGTCAGAGTGGACTGATTAAATAAATGATGGTGTATCTATAAAGTGGGGTAGTATGGAGAGAATACAAAATGAGGCCCGTCTGTATGTGCTGATATTGAACAATATTCAAGTTACAGAATTAAGCAAAAACAGCAAGAAGCTTTAACAGCATATACGTTCTAATGGCATGTTACCATTTGTGTAAAACACGCAGAATATGAGTATGTGTGTGAGTGTATCTAAGCGTATCTACACCCCCTCTCCATATCCACTCACATACAAAGCAGCAGGCTGTGATGTCAATACCAGCATGTGCTGAGCTATGGCGTGTTGGCTCTGGTGGACTTTGCAGTGACAGACAAAGGGTCCTCTGATCCATGGGCAGCAGAAAAGTGTGTGCATCTTTGGCTGAGAGGCGGGGCTGGCTGACACTAGCCAAGATTTCAGACAGAGCTCATGGCCCCACGTGTGACAGGGCAGGAGCACCGACATCTCAGACAGTTCCAGCTCCCCTTCTAGCCTCTTGCATTTCAAGGATATCACTTCTCTTCTAACTGCAAGCAGCCAGAAAGAGTAGAGAGTAACACCCATATAAGACAGCTCGGGCACAGAGGGTGGGGGGAAAGTCTCTTGGGTAACCAACAAACTTTACACTCATACAACAGAACCCAGTAAAACAATGGACCCTAATAAGTACATTCCTTTCCCTTTAGGTGCACTAAGATAGGGAAGCTAAAAGCAGACTCGGTGGGTATGCCTGCAGCTGCAGAAGATGTATGGGAACAGACACACAACTCTCCCTCCCAGATAAGCGGGACAAAAAGACACAGAAACATTCCAAGCCTGTGATAAGCTCTCCTGCCCTAAACCTTGAAATACTCTTGGTCTGTAAGAGAGAATGCCTCTGACCTAACTCAGCCAGAAGCCCCTCTCAGGTTTATTCTCCAAAATCAACCTGTCTTTGACTGTTGAGCTGCTTTTCATGTTTCTTTCCTCTTTCTTTAATTCTTACATTGTGGAAGTAGAGCACAAACCTAGCATTGGGCAGGGCAGGAAGCCATCCTTTGGGAAAAGGCTGAGTGAGGCCCTGGAAATCACATCTCCATGTTAGTGTGCTGGGAAAAAGGAAGTGAGCATGTAGAAAGGATATTTAGATATCTTTACCAATTTTCAAACTTAAGTTACTCTGATGCCATCCTGCCCAATACACCAGTCACACCAGCCACGTGTGGCTATTTAAATGGAAATGAACATTGAATAAAATTAAAAATTCAGTTCTTCAGTTGCACCAGCCACATTTTGAGTGCTTAGTAGCCTGGTAGATTAGTGTGACTCCTACTGGGAGATCACAGATCTAGAACTTTCCATCATTGCAGAAAGTTTTATTGGATGGTGCTCTAAAGCATATGTATCAAGTTTCCATCACTCCATTACTGTTTATTAAATGTTACCTGCACAGGTTTTTATGAGTTCTGAAAAAGCGTGCTTGTCATGAAACTAAGATCAAGTGAAATGGTATTTTAAAAAATGGTTTACTTTTACCCTCATACGTTTCATTTCTTTGCGGTGCAAATCTCGTTACTTTGCAATGGACATCAAATCCTAGAGCCCTGATGTTCTCTTCTTGGGCCATAAGTGGGGTCTCATGACATGTGAAAGGATCTTGGCAGAACCATCTTGGAGACATGAATGTGAAATCACTCTGGGATGTTAGGGTGGGGGAGTCTGCCGTTTCTCAGGCCACCCTGGGCTTTGGCTAGACATAGTCTGAAGTGGGTAAGGGGAGTCTGTGGAAATTGGGGCACCTTTGGTAATGAGAAGGCAAATCAGTGGAGGGCACCCTGAAGGCAGAAGTTTGTTCAAGAGGACACTCAGGAGGAGGATGACTTCATGGGGAGTGCGGAACTGTCCAGGGCACATCAGCCTGTGACTGTCTCTGTCTGTCCCAATTTGTGTCAGGCTGCTGTGTACAGACACAGGCTAGGGGGTGTGCTGGTGGTCAGAAGACACCTGGGAACCATGAACCTTCTTGGTCATTGATGATCCAAGTCACTGGGAATCCTGGTAAAACTTGGATGCCTGACCTGGTCTATGCAGTGTGAGATTTTATGAATTTCTGTGGTCTAACCCCAAACTGTCAGACAGGGTATTCTTAAAATTCAAGTTAAATCCATCCCATCTCAATTGAAGTCTACTTCCTCTGATTGTGTTCTTACCACAATTTAGAAGTGGGTTACTTGCTATCTTCCACCAATAACCTTTCACATCCTCACACAATTTAAATTTCTCTTTTGAGCTTTCCCTACTCTTTAATCTTTTTCTTATTTACCCTGTTTTATTTCTTCATGTAGGCTTTCTCTTCTCTGCATTTACCCCATTTTTATGCCATGGTTTTTCATCCAGTCATTGGCCTGACAAGTTTTCAGTCCTTCCAACAAGGACTAGGCGGGGCTGATGATGTCCAGGCCCCAATATTAGCAGTGGGACCTGGACTTCAGCTATCTCAACTTCAAAATTAGGATGTTGAAACAGTTCATTTGTAAGATCCTGTTTTAGTTCCAGCAACCAAATTACCGAGTCAGTTCAAGGGCAACAGCTTTATTTCATTATATAAAATCTATTACTAGAGCAAAGAATTAATTTATTAAAATAGATGCAAGATACTATACAGTGTACATCCATTAATAAAAAGCTAGTGTACTGATGATATACTCATTGCTTACTAATTGTCAAACTAGAATATTCTTTAACTGTCACATTTTAAATTTGACAGCTAGTACTGATGACAGGAAGAGTCCAACTTCGAAAGACTGTGGAGGGCGTCACGAGTGAATTTCAGTTATATACAAACTTGGCGTGGATTAAAGCTATGGAAAGTTGTGATGAACACCCAGCTAGGTGTCCAGCCTGGGAAAGGCATAACAGCACACGCAGTGGTTAGCAGGTTTGCGGCATCAGCTCACCTGCAAACTGCTAAGTTCCTTCCCCTGAGGGCTTCCTCAGGCGAGCAATGGTGAATCTTTTCTTTGGTGAGTTGGGGTCCTCTCCATCCCCGAGAGACTCAAGCATGGTTCTTCAGAAAGGCATTACTTTTTCTTTTTTGCCTTTTTCTCTTTCTTTTCTTTCCTTTTCCCTTTGTCCTTTGCCTTTTCTGTGCTGCCTCCTGTTATCGCCAAGGCTCGTTTTTTACCCAGAGGGGTTTTGGCATACCAGTTCTGAAATACAATAAAAGTTTCGGAAAAGGTCAGAATGATACCAATTCACCGCAATACTCTTAAAAATAAAGAAAAGCCTGCTAAGCAGGAAGGGGCAAGCAGCCATTGTACTTTGGGCATTTAAGGTATGCTTAATACAACCTCTTTCTCAGTGGGTTTTCCAGCCTGTTTTTCTGCATGATTTGAAACTTCAACCTGTATTTCTGCATGATTTGTTAACTCAGGGAGTTAACAATTTCAGAGAATCACAGGCTAAATCTAACCAGCAATCCTTCTCAACAAAGTTGCCTATTTTCCGGGCATCCTACTGTGTCCTAGGGTTGGGTTTTCTCGGGAATGTGAAGGGTGCTCATGGTTCACATGTGGGCATGTTCAATGAACAATGGGCGGTCATTCAACTACTCCGGGGGAGGTGCTGTTGAAACCACGGTAGAAATAATGAAGCCCAAATACCAACCAAGAACTCAAGAACTTAGTGATTGTAACTGGCCCCACAATGGCATTTTTCTCAACCTTTGCATTTTATTTGAAACCTAAGAAACATTTGGGTTTATAAACTTTATAATAGCAATATTTCATTGCAGGATTATATTACGTGTTATTTATCAATTGTCCTAGTAATGGATATATGACATCTGAATTTTTGGTTATTATGAAGAATGCTGAAGTTCACAATTTTTACACATCTCCTTGTACCTATGTGAGAGAACTTCTTTAGGGCACACAGATAGAAATAGAACTCCTGGGGTTGTAGGGAATGAACATCTTCCATTTTACTTGATATGGCTAAATTGCTCTCTGAAGTGCTGTAAGTGGGAAATTCTCTCAGTCTTTGTACAACTGTTTTTTTTTTTTCCTGAGACTGAGTCTCGCTCTGTCGCCGAGGCTAGGGTGCAAGGGTGCGATCTCAGCTCACTGCAACCTCTGCCTCCCTGATTCAAGTGATTCCCCTGCCTCAGCCTCCTGAGTAGCTGGGATTACAGGCGTGCGCCAACACGCCTGGCTAATTTTTGTATTTTTAGTAGAGACAGGGTTTCACCATGTTGGCCAGGCTGGTCTCGAACTGCTGACATCAAGTGATCTGCCTGCCTCAGCCTCCCCAAGTGTAGGGATTACAAGCATGAGCCATGGTGCCTGGCTTCATATGTCTTAAAATGTCTCTTTTCTCCTGTCTCTTGTGTGCCAGTTTAGCTGGATACAACTATTAGGCAGACAGTTGTTTTTCCTTAGCACTTTGTAGATATTATTTCGCTATCTTCTGGCACCTATGGTTGTTAAAGAGATGTCTGATTTCCCAATTGTTTCTTGGTAGGTAATCTGGTAGCTTTTAAGACTGGCTTTTAATCTTGTTCTTAAGTTCCCAATAATATATCTAGGTATAGATTTATTTGATTTGTTCTGCTGGTTACTAGGAGTTTATTGGTTAATAAATTATTTCACTTGGGGTTTATTTTCAATCTATCTTTAATTCAGGAAAATTCTCAGTAATAATGTCTTTAAACAGTTGTTGCTCTGACACTTACTGTATTCTTTTCTTCTAGAACTTCCATTAATGAAGGTCAGCGTCTTCAACCCACCTTTGATGGATCTTTATACTTTTATGGATTTTACCTTCTTGTTTTTCTGTACTGACTACCAGGGGGTGCTCCCCAGGACCATCTTCCAGTCCACAGATTGCTCTTTGACCATGTTTAGTTTAGAGTTCATACCTCTTTCATTTCCTTTGCCACTTTATACTGATTACCATATTTTAAATTTCTAAGCTTTCTTTTTCTCTGCAATTCAGACCTCAGTTTCTGACTCTCTAAGCTTTCTTTCTGTAACATTTTTTCATAATTATCTCTTCTCATTTCATTTTTTCCCCCAAAATGTTCTGTACATTTCTAATGGAAGTCATACTCTCATTTATTTTTTTGAACATATTAATTGTATTAATTTAAACATTTTGTCAGATTATATTTAGCACTAGATTTCCTAAAATGTTTTCGAATTTTGATTTTCAGATTTTTGTGTGTGTGTGTGTGTGTGTGTGTGTGTTTTATGGCGTCTGGCTTGGGCACGCATCACTGCACCTGGCTAATTTTTGTATTTTTAGTAGAGATGGGGTTTTGCCATGTTGTTCAGGCTGATCTCGAACTCATGACCTCAAGTGATCCACCTGCCTTGGCCTCCCAAAGTGCTGGGATTACAGGCGTGAGCCACCATGCCTGGCCAAGATTCATTTAGAGTGGGAAGTTTTGTTTTGGGCTCTGTCTCTCTCTCCTTATTCTTTCCTCCATAGCAGTCCTACAGTTGCTTCTGTAAGATCCTCTAAACTCATATACAGAACCAAGTCTTATAATGATGTTTTGATTGATGCTTCCCTTAATGCTTCCTGGTGATATTAGGGATATCAAAGATCCAGTCATAAAAGAAGCAGGCATTATTTTATCTTTCACAAACCGTTCTTTTTGTTTTTGTTTTTGAGACAGAGTCTTGTTCTGTCACCCAGGCTGGAGTGCAATGGCACGATCTTGGTTCACTGCAACCTCCATCTCCCAGGTTCAAGGATTCTCCTGCCTCAGCCTGGGACTACACGTGTGTACCACCACGCCTGGCTAATTTTTGTATTTTTAGTAGAGACAGGGTTTTGCCATGTTGGCCAGGTTGGTCTCGAACTCCTGACCTCAAGCGATCTGCCTTGGCCTCCCAAAGTGCTGGGATGACAGGCATGAGCCACCATGTTCAGCCAACTCTTAAACTCTCTTTGATTTCTATACTTTATTTTTCTTTATGCTGCATTCTAGGCAATTTTCTTTGCTCCCTTTTTCAGTTCTTTTGTTTTTTCTCTTTAGTTTTGTCAAATCCACAGATATTTATTCACTGAGTTATTTATTTATTTATATTTTTTTGAGACAGAGTTTTGCTCTTGTTGCCCAGGCTGGAGTGCAATGGCACGATCTCGGCTCGCTGCAACCTCCGCCTCCTGGGTCCAAGCGATTCTACTGCCTCAGCCTCCCGAGTAGCTGGGATTACAGGCATGTGCCACAACGCCCGGCACATTTTGTATTTTCAGTAGAGACGGAGTTTCTCCATGTTGGTCAGGCTGGTCTTGAACTTCTGACCTCAGGTGATCTGCCTGCCTCGATTCACTGAGTTTTTAATTTTAATGACTATATATATTTTTTCACTATCAAAAGTTCTATTTGGTTCTTTTTCAAATTTGCCTGTTTTTCCTCCCTAATGTTTCTGGTCTTTAATTTAAACATACTTATTTTGTAGTCTCTTTCGGAATGTCCTTTTATCTCAGATTCTTGGTAGTGCTATTCTGTTATTTGCATTTGCTGACTGTCCTTGGGGTAGATTATTGCTTGTGGCTCATAATTTTTTATTATGAACTCATCTTCAGCAAGGCTGGTATTTCCTGTAGGAATCCTATATACCCTGACTTGGCTAAATTTCCATACAGA
The DNA here is from genome assembly GCF_024542745.1 of Macaca thibetana thibetana. Lineage (NCBI taxonomy): Eukaryota > Metazoa > Chordata > Mammalia > Primates > Cercopithecidae > Macaca > Macaca thibetana. The sequence goes on along the minus strand of NC_065589.1, from coordinate 6,308,521 downwards.
GTGGTTTTTAATTTTGCTTTTGATGTGACTTCAGGGGTTTTAATGATACCATATCAGTTTTAAAAATTATATTAATATTTCAACTTGAGATTCTGGGACTATGGAGGTAGTACAGATTTGGAAATTTGACGTGCAAGGTGTAGCTTGGATTTTGATTTCTTATGGGCCACTTTTATTCCCCACCTAGATCCTGGAGAAGATCACAAGTTCCTTGATACTTCCTCATGGCAATCTATAAAGTGTCCCAGCTTCGTGCAGTTCCAGCGTTCTGTCTCTCACAGGCCTCCCCTTGCCTTACTGTTTGGATCTTATACACCCCTAGGCTACCCATGCATTAGCTCATGTAGTTGTTCTTGTCTTTGAGATGTACCTCTCTGTTAGTGGCACTGGGGGATTCCCTCCTCCTCCTGTTCGCCTTGGCTCTGTTTTTAACATAAGGTGACGTGGCCATGTACTTAAGGCGATGAACTCCTAATTTACCGAGACCCAGTATAGAATATAGTTAATGAAGTTGGCTTTGGGGAAACGTATGAATTTCAGCTCTGCTACTTTCTAGTTGTTACTTTACTTGCCTTTTGTATTGTTTATTTTATTGTTGCTGCAGTGAATTTCCAGAAACATGGTGGCTTAAAACCACACATTTATGATTTCACAGGGTTGTAGGTCAGAAACCGGGAACGGGCCTCACTGGGTGACAATTGAGGTGTCTGCAGTGCCGTGTCCCTTTCTGGAGGCTCCAGGTGAGAATCTTTCCCTTGCCTTTTGCAGCTCTCAGAAATCACCTGCTTTTCTGGCTTGTGGCCCCTGCTCCACCTTTGGATAGCAACGCTGGGCTGCCTGGAGTACCAACATGCCTTCTCAGACTGCTCTCTGGTTCTCTCTTCCAACTCCCTCTTTTGCTTTTCATGATTACACTGGACTCGCCAGGGTAATTCAGGATAATCTATCTTCAGGTCAGCTGACTAGCAGGCTTACTCCATCTGCAGCCTTATACTGCCTCTGCCGTGGAACCTCACTTATTTTCAGGTTCCAGGGACGAGGATGCAGACGTCCTTGAGGGGCCATTATCCGGCCTACCATGACTCTCCGTATCTCAGTTCCTCATATGCAAAACAGGGTGTTACGAGTCTAAATGAGTCAGTACAGTGGCTGGCATATAATAAGCAGTCAATAAGTGTTAGCTAACATTATTAGACTTACTATCATCATTTTCATACATATTCTCTCCATCATGTCTGTGGAGCAGGGTAGAACGTGCTTGGAGAATTTGCAAGGTCTTCATCTGAGATAATGTTGTCAGAAGCACAACGAGGGGAAATTTCTCAGGGTTTGCCTCATTAGCAGGAACCATAGCAATGGTATCACATTGTTCAGGAGAATGTGAGGGTGTCATTCCATCTATCCATGTGTTTGATTAACGTGTCCCTAAACAAATTTATTAAGCATCTACTTGGGGCCAGGCACAGGGCCAAGCACTGGTGCTGTAATGGAAGCACCAAGGGATTGGGTGGAAAGGGGAATGGTGGGAAAATGATGCAGTTTCTTTTGAAAATGAATAGAGCAAACAAATACACCAAGAATGGATGTGTGAAGCATATGCATTCTCATCCCAGGTCATAAAAGGGTAGTAATTCCTTTTCTTGAATAGTATGATCGACCTCAAGCACCTATAGATAGAAAAAGTTCTAGAGATTACTTTGGAAAGTTAAAGGCTCAGCCATGAGAAAGGATAGGCTTCCACACCCTATCATCTAACTTCTCAAAATAAGGAGGAAAATTAGTATTTTAGAAAGGAGAAAAAAATTGGGAATTTCGGAAAAGAATATGAGGTATCATTTGAAGAGGATAATATCAGCAATTATGAACAGGTTTAAACAGTTAATGAGAATATGTTAATAATTCAAATGCTTGGTAAACACTCAGCTAGAGTTAAATCTTTTTTTCTGCCTTGCTAGAGCAGGGGTCAGCAAAATATGGCCGATGGGCCAAATTTGGCCTGTTGTCTGTTTTTGCAAATAAAGTTTTATTGGAACCCAGCCATACGCATTCATTTCTGTATTGTGTATGGATGCTTTTGTACTCTGATGCACAACTGAATACCTGTGATAGAGACTGCATGGCTCTCAAAGCCTAAAATACTTACTATCTGGACCTTTATGGAAAAAGATTGCCAACTCCTGTGCTAGACCATTATTGCTGAAATCATTATTGTGACTATTTTTCACCTTTCTAATGCTTCACTGAAGAATTAGGGGCAAACCAGGAGGGAATCATAGTTTTAGATTTGCTGGAGAAGTGATGTGTCGCAGAGGGAGATTTTCCTGATGTGAAGCAGGCTCCCAGAGATGGGCTCGGTTGAGAATTTCAATGCCCCTTCTGGTGACCGCACAGCCGATACTGTGGTGGCCTTCAATTGCATGCATATAATCTTCTCTTACCTTTGGAGTTGGCCAGGGAAAACTTCCTTCAGAAAGACAACACCACTGTATTTATTTTGGCTCAAAGGAGAGCAAGCAGAGTTTGAGGAGTGCCCACTGGCCTGGGCACTCCTCCTATAAGAGAGGGTGTTGGAAGAAATAATTCTCAAAGTTTCCTTCAGATCCAGAAATTTCTGCGAATAGGTCAGAATGTATTCAAACATTGGAAACTAAATTTTGATGAGTTATCTTGTGTCTTCCTATTGCAAATGAACTGAAACTAAAAAACAAAGTGTTCCATGACAATTTTGGGCCCCAAACAGCATTGGCTTGAACTATCCTATTTGGGGAATGATTTCTCTATGCAAAACTTATTCCATAATACCAAATAGGAATTAAAAACCAAAATAAGTATATGTGCCTATGTGAATCCAATGGTTTTGAAGTTGCTACTCAATTCTGCAATTTGGCTGTTAATATATAAGGCCACACACCATGATTCTCCTGAAATTTGGAAGACACATGCTTTACTGCCAAAACCCCAAAGATTTTGTCATCCAAAATTTTAGGTTTCCAAATGTCATTGTATATGGCAGAGTTCTAATTCATGAAACCCATGGAACTCCAGAGGGAGGAGGCAGTGTGAGGAGTGTTTGCTGCTAAGATTTGGTCATGAGGGTGTTCCATTTACCTTAAAGCTCTCTTCTTCCTCTTTGTACACCGGATCCATGCTGGTTATTGCGGTAATAAACTCAACCGCAGTGAGAGGTTTATGAATTTGCCGCCGGATTCTCTGATCTGTGAGCACAGCTTTAACCACTTTGACTATATGTCCTTGGGTGAAGCCGTCAGTGACCTTCGCCAGGCAGCTGACATTCAAGGCACTGGTGAGGACTCCTCCATTGCGTTCAATGATTTGTTTCCACAGAACTGTTGTATCCAGAAAAGACACAGAGAACAAGGGCTACCACTGAGAATCAGTGCCAGTTTCCCTCTCGGTTGAAAGTTGCATCTCATCAAGAAAGGAATACACAAAAGTCTACTCTAACTTATTTGTAACTCAAATGAACCAAAGCCAAGTAACTAAATGCTTTCCTCTAGAGAATTTTCAACCATAAGCCATACATATCAATGACCCTGAGGTCTACAGATCTACAAGTGCCCTGCAAATTAACAAGGAAAAACACCAGCAGTATAGTTTTAATGTGGTACCTGTAAAGATGTTGACAATCTTTCAACATTTGAAATTTTCATAGGGTGTATAATGGCATCTCTTCTCATCAGAATATTGTATTTCCCAAGTAATTTGGATAAGGAGTTTAACTTATTTTTTTAGATGTAAAGTTAATATCTCATATTATTTTTACATCTGGAATCAGAATGCAGATTCCAATTTTCATCAGCTACTGCCAGGGTCAGTTCCCTTTCAGTGGAAGACACTGTATTACACATTGTATTAAATAGAGCAATTTGACCCTTATTCTTTCCCCCTCAGCAACTGTAAACACGCACTGGTTGACTAGAGTCCTTCAGATGAGGGCCTGGGTGTTCTCTGGTTTGTGGGACCTGGAGTAAATGAGATATTTCAATCTGAACACAGGGGTGCTGTGAAAATGAATTATGAAATAATTCTGGGTGCTTAACTTTAGAGATGGAATGAACTCCTGTACAATCCTTAAAATCATTCTGTATTTGGAGAATTACCTCTATTCTGTAAAGGGAACACAAGTAAAGGAGACTTGCTGTAACTTATTTAATTATATCCAGACAGTGGAGAAGGGTGAAGGGTGTTTACAAGAGCATCTGTCAGTCTCAGCACTGGGATAATCTGGTCAAATATCTCTAAACCATTTTGAGTTTACTTGAGGAACACTTGAAACCATTTTAAAAAAATGTCAATGACTACCTGATCTGAGCATTGTCAGGCCTGGTAAGGGGTTAATTCTGAGTCTGTTAAATGACTACATCATACAAGTATGTTGATCCAAAAATGGCTGATAAAAGGAAAAGGTCTACTTACTGTAAAGGAATACAATGGCTTATAATGTAACTATGAACCATGCTGGAGAATCTGGCTTTTGGGCTGTGAGCTATTCCAGCAGTTCACTCCCACTGTCCTCTTTTGGGGGGTCCTTGGCCCTGTGGGTGAGCTGAGCTGCTGGGAAAGGGTGAACTGTACCTCGGGGCCTGCCAGTTTCTCTGAGTTGTGGAGGCTCAGGCATCCAGGGTTTGGAGACCTGCAGTGAAACCAAGGAGGGCCACAAGGACCCCAAACTGGCCTAAAGGATCATCAGATCCCCAATTTACTCTGCTCCTTCCTTGGTGGGTTTCTTTGAGTTTGAGCCCCAAACTAGTCTTATCTGTAAAACAGGCGTAGAAGGATTGACTTCTCAGTGCTGCTGTGAAAAACAAGCCCAACAGTGTTTATAAAGCACTCGGAAGTGCAGCAGCCCGGCATGTGGTGGGGACTTGACTTTCTGTAGCTACGTTACTGTTGTTATTACAATAACAACGATTGTTCATTCCATCTTGCACTGAAGTTTCCTAACCCTCATTAAAACATCAACTACAAAAGACAACACAAAATAAGCTACAGAGTGTTTCAAAGCCTGTTTGTGTAGGGATGGATGGCAGCAGGTGAAGACTATCCTTATCCAAATATAACTGTTGCAGAGTTAGAGATAAGAAAACATAACCCACGGTAAAAATGATCAACAACAACACCTAGCCCACATCTTCACTTGAGATCCGGCGTGTCTGCTCGTCACATTTATAACATCTAAACAAAGTACCAGCGGGTCTGAGTGGTGACTCTGGAAGCTGAGAAGGGAACACGATTTATGGGAGAGTCACAGGTAAGGCCCCAAAAGCTGAAGTCGACATCCCAGGCTGGGTTGCACGCTTGCGGACTCAGTTCTGGGCTAGCAGGAGCAAAATTCCTACCTGTGGTGCCAAAGGGAACCATCAGTGGGAAAGGGTGAGGGCCACGTGCTCCCTGGCAACCAATAACTCTCTCCCTGGCTTCTCTGTGAGGTCACAACAGTCACAATCTTGGAAGTTTTCTGCCCAAATCATCCAACCTTTTTGCAGGAGTGATCACTTGATGAGTAGAGATGCATTAGTAACGGAGTACAGTTACTGTACTGGGAAACGGTGAACTGTACCGTGGGGCCTGTCAGTTCCTCCAAGCTGTGGACGACTAGGCATCAAGGCTTTGGAGACCTGCAGTGAGACCAACAAGGGCCAGAGGGACATGTAAACCCGCTGCTGCCCATTTAAAGTGTAGGATACTTGGTATTCACGGAGAGTTTCGGTCAAGATTCCTCTCAATACATGACTCCTTGGTTGCTCTCCATAGATCACCATTTTTACTGGAGTTGCAGCAAGAGAGATCTGTGAAGCAGTCCCAGCTGTGGTGGGACCTGCCCACCTGCCCGCTCATCTGAAGACCCAGAGAAGGGGATGCAAAACCAGGCTTGGCTTCCTTCCTGCAGCTGATGAACTTGAGCTGTTGGTCTTTCAAAGAATCGCTTCTATTGCTTTTACACAACCACCCACTCATGGGTTCTTGGCCCTTAAATAGCTGCTCTGGGGCCCACGGTGGTGTCAGGTGTGGCGGGAGGCACAGCACGGTGGGCTGGGTGGAGACTGGAGCTGGCAGTGAGCATGGGAGCCCCAGAGGCTGTGGGGTCTCTGGTCTAGGAGTGCAGTGGGGAGCACAGATGCACTGCAGTCTTGGGGTGTGGTGAAGGCTGTGTTGGTGAGGACTGAGGCTAGGGGCCCCAGAGTGTTGAGGGCAGTGGAGGGGCTCTCCAGGCCGAGTGCTGAATTTTGCTTTGGTCTCTTGGATGCAAAAGGCTCCTCACATCTTCAGACCAATCTACATTCTCTTTCCCTTCTTTGGATGAAAGCATCTGGCCTTTGGCTCCCCTTCATCTGCTGTCGACATTCCCAGTGGATTCTGTCTTGGCTAGCGCTCGAGATGACGCAGTCTCTGAACATTCATTTTTATTTGGGGTTTTCCAAACGCCTGAGAGGTGAATAATGTGACGTGGGTGAGCTTCTGACCCTCTGAAGCCTGGAATTGCAGAAAAGGCTAAAGACAAATCCTGGACCCATCTGACCAGACACTGGGTCCGGGTGGGCCTGTGATGAATTGGGTTATTAGCGAAATTGACCCCAGGGAGAGAGGCAAGAGGAGGAGGGCACTGGGAATGTGGAGAAAAGGAAGCCCGAAGGGATTTCTGGGGACCAGACAGGGCATCCATCAGCCTGGGGGGTGGATTTTCTTTGCAGAGACAGCTTGGTTTGGGGGAAAAAAGGAGAGATTGAATGACGTTTGGTGAACCTGAGGGCTGCGTTTCCTCCACAGATCCGCCCTTCACTTCTCAGCACTGTCTGTCCCCACATGGCCTGGAGGAATTTGAGGAGTGGGGCCGTGGGGACTGTCGCACACCTTCGAGCTCCATTGCGGGTGGAGAGATGGCCAAGCCGCTGTCCATGCTACGGATTGGCAGCCCTTGCTTTATGGACTGGAAGAGACCACTTTTGATCACCACAAAGATAAGAACAGTCTTTCTCTAAGACAGATGTCCCAGCCACTGTGGCTATGAAAACTTCAAGGTCACTGGAGGAAATGCTGGACGAGGGGCAATGATGTCAGCCAGAATGGTGGCCTGAACACATCACTCCCCAAGACAGAAATATTGAGGAGCATGTGCTTCAGTGGACAGAACCCAGGGTCTGAGAGCAGTGTCTGGTGCAGCTTTATCATCTGCCCATAGGTGGAAGGACGCTTTCTCTCCTTCCTCTCCCATCACGATGTTGTGAGGAGATTCAGGTAGGAATCTGTAGTGTGATTTGAATCCTAAAGGATGCGTGGTGTTTTATCAAAAGAACAAAATTGCCAGCCATCCATCAATAGCTTCATTTTTAAAGGGCCTATAGTTTTGTCAAACAATAAAAACCATTCTGTTCAGAGTCCAGAATAATGCTCCAGCCCCTTTGAATTAATAATACCCCACTTTATTCCATTAACATAGCTTAAAATATAGACACAATACAAAAAAGGAAGAAAAAAAGAAGAGTGCATGAGAGGAGAGAGGGGTAGCCCTGCTAAGGTCAGGGGCGTGGAATCTCCGGCATCGGCTGTGTGGGCTGCGGCGAGACTGTGTGCCCGCCCGTCTCGTGCTGTCTTCTTTCTTGGCTGGACAGCCCTACCCCCTTCATCCATATTTTTCATTCTGGCCAATGTGATCTGCCTGGAGGAAACGTTGGCCTCTTCTGGGTCTAGTCCTTAAGATCTCCTGTGACTCCTCCATCCTGTCTTCCCTTGCTTCTTTTGATGCTGGCTGGGTGCAAAGGGTTCGTGGCGGGGGCATTTTGAGGCCCTAAAAGATGAAGAAGGCACTAGACGGATGCAGAAATAGCTGGGCCTAAAGTCTTCCTGTATTTTGTGTATAACATTGATTTAGAAAGCCAGGATCACAATTTATCGGCCAGGCACAGTGGCTTATGCCTGTAATCCCAGCACTTGGGGAGGCTGAGGCGGGCAGGTCACGAGGCCAACAGATCAAGGCCATCCTGGCTAACACGATGAAACCCCGTCTCTACTAAGAATACAAAAAAAATTAGCTGGGCGTGGTGGCGGGCACCTGTAGTCCCAGCTAACTGGGAGGCTGAGGCAGGAGAATGGCGTGAACCCAGGAGGCGGAGCTTGCAGTGAGCCGAGATCGCGCCACGGCACTTCAGTCTGGGCGACAGAGCAAGACTCCGTCTCAAAAAAAAAAAAAAAAAAAAGCCAGGATCACAATTTATCAAGATGGAAATAAGCACATGTTGCAAACACAGTGGCTAAGAAGCTAGTCGTTTATAGCATGTGGAGAGTAGGGGGTTGTTCTTTTAGCAAAGAAAATTGAGCAGCAACTTATGAACAGCCAGAGAGGACCATACGTGCCCTCTGCTTTGCAGTGCTCATGTGATTGAAGAAGGAAGAACAGAAACCAAGTCTGACCTAATCACTGTATTACTATCATTCATGCTGACCACCACCGCCACTGCCACCACGGCCACCACCACTGCCACCAGCACCTCGACTGCTCCTGCCACTGACCGTCCTCATCTCCAGTGTCAAATGTGACCTTTGCCACCATTCCCAACACCCTCCCCAGAGCCGCCCACACTGCCACCAACACAGCCACCCCATCTCTGCCTCCTCAGCATCATCCCACACTGCCTCCACCCCTACTGCCAGCAAGCACTTCTGTCTCCATTAGCACATGCTGTCACCTCCGGCCAACCCCCTCCACCATCTCTAACACTGACAGCGCCATTGCCATCTCACCTCCAAGTCCTCACCGCTCCCCCACCAGTGCAGTGTTACGGTGGCCCCGCCACGAGCCACCCCTGTGCATTCACACCCGTGTGTCCTCGGCCGCCCTGGAATCTAGGCTGGCCCTGTGCCTTCCTCTTGACCAGCAGAGGGTGGAGATGGTCACTCTGTGGCTTGTGAGGCTGGGTCACAAGAATCCTTTCAGCTACTGCCCCAACTTCTTGAAACATGTGCTCATGAGATAACTCCTCGTGGGACCCAGCTGCCGGGTGTGAGAAGCTGCACTGGGCCAGGTGCAGCCTGTCCAGTCGACATAGGTCCTGCTCAGTGCCCATGATGGCAGCAGCAACTCCAGTCACATGCGCGAGTGATCCTGGGTATCCACACTGCCCAGTCTCCAGACGAAGGAGCCTCAACTTTCATGTGACTCTCACGTCATGAGGTACATTAAGGAGAACGCCCCAGCTCTGCCCAGACAACCGTTGGAAGGAAGCACACAGTGGAATAATGTGCTGTTTGAGCCTTCAGGGAGGTTTTCACACAGCACTAGATAACGGAACGGCCGCCAGTACTCTCCTCAGCTTCCCTTGCCATTCGCCATTCCCTCCTCGTGCCCAGCCCACGCCACCCTCTTCTCTTCCTCTACCTCCACCACCACTGCTGCCAACACCCTTTCTCTCTGGGGGCCACATGAGGCCAGGTGCTCTGCTAACACCTCGTGAGTGCCACAGCAGCCCTGTGGTGTGAACCGTTCTCCTGCTTCACAGATGAGAAGATGGAGGCTCAGAAGGTGACCGACTTGTCAGGGTCACCCAGCTATGCAGGGGCAGAACCAGGATTCTGAGCCAGGAGTCCGGAGAGCCCCAACCCAGGCTCCTCCCCGCTCCACTGCTTTGCCTCCCAGGGGCCCTTTTTTTGTGTCATTCCCATTAAAAAACATGTTTCAAAAGTAGTGGATTTTGAATCTATTTAAGGAGAAAGAATTGAAAAAGTAAGCTCTCCTTGTATTTTAATGTTCATTTTAAGTAAATCATCATGCAACTGGACTTTGAGACTGGAAGAAAAAAAAAAACCTAACCCGGTGAAAAGAAACTACGCTCTATGAGGAAAACACCATCACCATGGGTGCAAGGTGAGTGATCCTATCTACCTGTCCCAAGAAGAATCAGTACCCACAAGGCTTTTGTCACTGTCAGGGCCAGAAGTCATAATCCTCGTCCAGTTTCCTTTTGTCTTGGGTAGAGAGAAATAAGCTAAGAACAGAATGTGGCCTAGTGGTTTACATCTGCAGCACGTGCTCTGTGTTGGATGCAGGTGCACTCACCCCACCGGGTGCAGGCTCCCCTCATCTGGGGCACACTGGGTCCAAGGGCCACCCTCCTGGCAAGCACACAGCGGACAGCCCAGCCTCAGCTACCATGCATGGGAAGGCGCTGGGGGTACTTGCCGTATCTGGAAGCATAGTCTGGTCTAGGCACCAAAATAATTTTCTGGTAAACTCTGCAGAAAGGTTGGAGTTCAGCATCGAAGGGACGCCGTGTGGTCCCCACAATCAGAATCCGGTCATCTGGTTTCAGGAGTTTCAGGATTTGGGGAAGGTGTCTTTTCAGGCGTTTAGGTTCATTCTGGGAGAGAGAGAGGAAAAAAAATGGGTCCACATACAGAAAAAAAGAATGAAAAAATGAAAGAAAATTTACTTAGAATGTGTTGCAGCATCGTTTGTTAAAGTGATTGCAAAGCTCTGACAAACACAATTTCTTAAGGTTTATCCTGGGATGGGTCTTGGAATGTGCTTCCTAGCATGACCCAGTGGATTTTAATTGTCAGTGTTTCCTTTCCTCAACCTCTGGTGTCCAGATTTAGAGGGTGGGAAGGAAGGAAGCACCTTGACCCTAGGAATGGGAAGTGGTGGCTGATTTACAAATGGAAGGAAGCTCACTGGGACTTGTAATGAGCTGTGGTGCTCCCATTTTCCTGAGTTGTTTGGAAGCTGGACACAAGACTTCCTTTGCCGATTGCTGAAACAATGAAGAGCCCAGCTCCTGCATCTCATGTCTGAAAAATACCTGGTTACATAAGATTGTGAAACTTATCTCTCTGAAGCAGTTGGGAAATAGTTTGAACCTGAATTATTTTAGTATAATCTCAGCACTAATGAGGGAGAGGAACGAACGAGGACAGGCTGGCTGTTCAGCACCCCAGGGAGGACGACTTCCAGCCCGTGGGAGTCAGATCTGACCATGTTGCCATGGGCAACAGCCTGGCCGCCAGTGAACCTCGCCCCCAGTGCAGACAGCAAAGAGGAAGCTTCGGAAGGAGGAGCACACCAGGGGCAATGGTGAGAGCCTCTGCAGAGACTTCCCAAGCACAGTCGAGGCCATTTTTGCTCCCATTTGGCTGATGGCTAATGATGTTCCTGCATCTTTTCACGTGCTTATTGGTCATTTGTGTATCTTATTTGGAAAAATGTGTATTTAGATTGTTGGCCCACTTTAAAAGTTGGGTTATTTGTCTTTTTAATTATTGAGTTGTAAGGGTTCTTTGTAGGTTCTATTAATAGATAGAAAACCCTCAATATTACATGGTTTGCAAACATTTTCTCCTGTTCTGTGGGTTGTCTTTTCACTTTCTTGAGGATGTCCTTTGCAGCAAAAAAGTTTTTAATTTTGATGAGGTGCAGTTTTTCTTTTGTGGCCTGTGCTTTTGGTGTCATATCTAAGGAACCACTGCCTAATCTAAGGTCACAAAATTTATGCCTATATTTTCTTTTAAGATTGTTCTAGTTTTAGCCCTTATTTTTAGGTCTTTGATACATTATGGGTTGATTTTTGTATATGGTGTGAGGTAAGGGTCCAACTCTTTCTTTTGCAGGTAGCAATCCAATAGTCCCAGCACCACTTATTGAAAAGATTATTCTTTCTGCATTGAATTGTCTTTGCACCTTTGTCAAAATGAACTGTAATATAAGGCTTTATTACTGGATTCTTGATTGTGATCCACTGATCTATGTCTCTTCTTAGGCCAGTACCATACTGTCTTGATTGTTGTAGGTCTGTGGTAAGTTGGAAAATGAAATTGGGACATGTGAATTCCCCAACTTAATTTTTCTTTTGAAGAATGTTTTGGCTGGATCTCTTGAATTTCTGGATGAATTTTAGGATCAGTTACCAATTTCTGCAAATAAGCCAGCTATTTCATGGGAATTGCATTGAATATGTAGGCCAATTTGGGAATTATTACCATCTTAACAAGATTAAGTCTTTCAACCAATGAATACAAATGTCTTTCCATTTATTTACGCTTCCTTTATATTTTTCAACAATGTTGTTGTAGTTTTCAGAAAAGTCTTGCACTTCTCATGTCAAAGAACTTTGTGAGAATAATTTCTTTTATTTTTGAGACAGAGTCTCGCTGTGTCATCCAGGCTGGAGTGCAGTTGCACAATCTCTGCTCATTGCAATCACCACCTCCCGGGTTCAAGTGATTCTTGTGCCTCCTGAGTAGCTGGGATTGCAGGTACGCACCACCCACGCCCGGCTCCTTTTTGTATTTTTAGTAGAGACAAGGTTTTGCCTTGTTGGCCAGGCTAGTCTCGAACTTCTGACCTTAAGTGATCTGCCTGCCTCGGTCTCCCAAAGTGCTGGGATTACAAGTGTGAGCCACCGTGCCCAGCCCTAAGAACTTTGTGAGAACAATTTCTCTAGAGTGGTGGGGGCAGCAAGCTGATGGCGGTGGGTTGAGGGGTGAGACTCGCCTTTAAGGAACAAAGCAGGTGGTGGCAGTGACTGGGCATGTGGGGTGCACATGTGAGCTGCCCAAAGAACAATGGAAGTAGGACTGATCTGAGGGTCCTGGTGAGGCTGGAGACTGAGAATCCATGGGGCTAGAGACACACCTGCATGGTCTGTGCCCATCCTCAGCAACCCAGTTGCCATGGTGATGGCAGTGTGATCCCTGCCCTTTCTGAGGCAGGACATGATACTGCTACCTTTGTGTCCTGAAATGGCAGGGACGTTTGAAATGAATCAGCCTATTTGGCTAACAAACATTGATCCTGGGCAATGTCCAGAGTGACATCCTTGCTGACGGTGAGGTGCAGTCCCATGAAGAGGGGACAGAAATGGGTGTGTCGTTCAATTGGTAGTTCCCCTACACTCAGACCACCCCTGTTCCAGTGCAGAGCTGTCCATTATGCACGAGACCTGTGCACTCATCAATCATGCCAGCAAACCACCCCACAGTCACCTGGCCACCTCCAAAACCGCCGCCCCTACCGCGGGGCCTGCCAGTCCCTCACAACTGTATTTCTTTGGGCAATTTCAAATTAGTGGCTAGCGTCCACGCAGCAATTTCAATTTGCTATTCTGCAGTTAGCTCCACAAAACAACCGCCACAGCCAGCCCCCAGAAAGCAGCAATTCCTTGGTGGAGGCACTATCGTGATGTCAGGGAGGCGCTTGCTAGATGAAGTAACAAAGGGTAATGGGGCAGAAAATGCAGGAGCAGCCTGTGCGCCTCATTCTTTACCGCCTTCGCCTCAGACACAAACAACTGACTGAGTGCACTCGAGGCGCAGATGGGAGGGGACACTGCTCTCCTTCTAGGAGGAGGAGAAAGGGAGCGGGCCTGGTCCAGGTGTCTGCCGGGGGCAGGGGTGTGTTTGTAAAAGTGGCAGGGGTTGGGGGGGCGCCTACTTGGAGTTTGCACTTTGCTGAAATTCTAGAGGTGTGAGGGCTTCTCTCAAAGGTTGCTGAGGACAGTGAGAGGGGAACAGGAGTGTGGGCAGGAGGACAGAGAATTCCAGAGTAGGGCCCATTTGGTTCTAAGACAAGAGGGCCCCAAAGGCAGGTTTTGGGATGATGTTTAGAGCAGCCCCAGGGCTGAGAGGGCTGCAGGGATGCGGTGTGGTTTAGGTGCACCAGGAGGGCTGACCGTATGGGCAGAAGGCGAAGCTGGTGGTTTGCCCTCGGTGTCTTCCAGCCCGTGCTGTGCATGGGCGGGAGAAGGTCCTGGCCTCTGCATTCTGGCAACCTTGTTTCTGAATCCCAGCATGAGCCCTGAGCAGCTGTGTGCCTTCTGGGAGCCTTTGTTCTCTTTTGTGACACAGAGAAAACAATGCCTTCCTCTCAGGGTTGCTGGGAGTTTCCCTGACATATGTATTGTGCTTGGGAAAGAGGAGGTATTCAATCCACGCCCCCCACCACCGCCGGGGTCCTCCTTTTCCTGTCCGCAGCAGTGTCCCTGCACTCGCGAAGTTTGGCTTCCATGCTCGGGAGGCGTCACTGGTCTTCGCCATGCCTCATCCCCGGGGGAACTTCCTGCCTCTGACTGTGGGAGGGGCCTCACCCCAAAGGCAGAGGTGCTGGAGGGTGCCTTCAGTCACTGGATTTTCAAGGGGATTTCCCGGAATCCCTTAACCCCAGGGCAAGGTCGGCCCTGCTGCCTGTATGGCGGCTGTAGCTGGTGGAGTGCCAGCCTCCTGGATGTTCTTCTTTGTGCCTCTGTGCCCTTGGGATCAGGGCAGTCTTTGGGACAGAGGCCAGGGCAGGTGGGAGGAAGGACACTGGGCTCCCTAGGTGGCTGAGTGACGCAATGAGGAGCCAGTTACAGTGCCTCCTGGGCTCCTCTTGCCTGTGGATGCCTCTGCTGCCCTTGGCTTTTGGTCACCTTCAGAATGTGGACGTCCAGTGCTCATGGCTACCTGGGGCCCTGGTGGCTGAGGATCTTGGATGAGACAGAGTCTCAGAGGCTGGGAGGCTGGGAAGGACAGCAGGACTGGCCCAGTCATGGCCCTGGAGACGCGGGAAGGCAGCAGGAACTCTGCAGCCCTGCTCCGAGGGCAGGCCCCGCAATGCTATCACTGCATGGTGCAGGCCGAGTGGAGCTGGAGTTCCGTGTAGAGCTGGGCATGCACAAGCAATGGTTTCCTCCCCCGCCCCTCTCCTGCTGCAGCACTGGAGCCAGGGGTGGAAATACTGGGGGTGGGGGGTGGAGGATGGTGTTCATGCCTCTTGCAGCTCTGAGTCTGGGGTGGCTCAGGTCCCCTGGTCGGCCTTGCAGATGCTCAGGAAGCTGGGGTGCCCTTTGGCTTGCAGTCCCCTAGGACTTATCCCAGGATGTGACTCCTGGTCCTCAGTGCAGTTGACCTCCCCAACAGACGACGGACTCCTCTAATGGGAAGGGAACCGAGAAAACGTCCAATTCGTCCACAACAAAGACCATGCCTCCGGTGGCCTTCATTTCCCACAGGGACAAAGCGAGGCATGGGCAGGGTTTGCGCGAATCAGGGACGGTGCTGAGAGGTTCGCTCTGTGTCAGCAGCAAAAGGGCTGATTCAGGGCAGGGTTCTGCAGGCTCGGCTGCTGCTTCATGGCTTTCCGTTCCCTCCTCAGCGGGCCTCCGTCCCCTCACATCCACTCCCTTTATGCGAGGGTGTCTACAGGGCCTATATTTCATTCCCTGCCTCCAGCTTTCTCTCAAAGGCCCCCTCTCAGCACTCCTTCCCCAGTGCTCCTCTGGCTCTCTCAGGAGGAACATTCCCATTCCCTTTGCTCTCCGAGACTCAGACGTGCAGTGAGCAGACAGCCGCAAGCACTGATGGCAAGCCCAGGGCACTGTGGGAGAATGCAGGGGGCTGCATGAACTCGGAGTCCGCGCAGGCTAAAATGCTTTCATTTAATAGTAAAGGAAGCGGAGGCTCAGAGAGGTTAAGTTACCTGTTTAAGGACACACAGCCAGCTGTGTGAATGCTGTGCATGGCTGGCGTGAGTTCCAGGCCAGTGTCTTCCATTCCCCAGGCTGATGTATGGAGGGAGAGGGAATAGCCCCTGCCCATGAATGAGCCAGGTTTCTGATAACTCCAGGTGTGTGACACCTGGGACAAAACACTGCCCTACATTTCTCTTAGACGTGGGACCTGGTGGAGAGCCCCGTCATTCCTGCCATCCATTTTGCATAACTACTTGCGGACCTTTTCAAGTTTTTATGCAATGCAGCAACTTCGCCAGCAGAGGGAGCGAACTACTAGAATCCCAGATTAAATAATAAATGAGTTCTCTGAACACTTTCTGAAATGACAGGGCAATCAAGGCTCATTTGGGGAAGAAAAGATTGAGCTTCCACTCTTTATCCAAATCATCTCTACCTGCGAAAAGTGATGTATAATACATAAGGATCAAAAGTGATTAAAATCCTTATGAATTTAATCAGAAATTCACAGTTAACCACTATTTGCTTTGGTGCAAATTGATGTGGAATAACAATCTCGTGTATCTGCACATTTTTTTTTTAACTTGTGGGAAATTTGCTGGTGATTTGTGGGGGGAAGTGGCGGGTCGGGGGGACCATTGAAAGGAGAGAAAAGAAGGAAGGAAGCAATTGAAACAGGACTCCCTGGAGGCCCCGAATGCTGTGCACTTAGCAGTTCTGTTGACGATCTTTGTTCATAAATTTTGGGTCTTTTGCTATTTATTATGATGAACAATAGGAAATCCTAATAATAACTCCTATGTGTGCCATTTGCTTTAACTGAGCAGAGTTCTCTAAATTGTTCGTTACCTCTGAATCGTATGTTTGGGTGGAAAATCCCTCTCCCCTTTCTTCCACGCTTTCTTTCCTTTCCTTCCAAACTATGCCTCATAAAGTCAGACCACAGAACCCTTTCAAATACAGAGAGGACAGACAGACAGAGACCACTACAGAGAGCCTCTGTGTTTCCTTACTTGCTTGAAAAGGCAAGGCCTTCTCGAAAAGTAGAGGTAGGCCCTGGTAAGGGCCTCCTTTGGAGGAAAGAAAAGGCCAAAGTAAGGCATGAGAAAGTCCTCACCGTCTTTTCTGCGTTGGGAACTTTTTTGTAGAAAGTTTTTTCTGTGTCTTCAATCCACACCACGGAGGGCTGGAGCTGTCGAGCCACCTGCAGAGGAAAAGGCAGGGCCCTGCTTGTAAATGCACTTCCCTCTCAGGTGTGCAGAGCCCTGGTTGTAAATGTGCTTCCCTCTGGGGTGTGCAGAGCCCTGCTTGTAAATGTGCTTCCCTCTGGGGTGTGCAGAGCCCTGCTTGTAAATGCACTTCCCTCTCAGGTGTGCAGGGCCCTGCTTGTAAATGCACTTCCCTCTCAGGTGTGCAGAGCCCTGCTTGTAAATGTGCTTCCCTCTGGGGTGTGCAGAGCCCTGCTTGTAAATGCACTTCCCTCTCAGGTGTGCAGGGCCCTGCTTGTAAATGCACTTCCCTCTCAGGTGTACAGAGCCCTGCTTGTAAATGCACTTCCCTCTCAGGTGTGCAGAGCCCTGCTTGTAAATGTGCTTCCCTCTCAGGTATACAGAGCCCTGCTTGTAAATGCACTTCCCTCTCAGGTGTGCAGGGCCCTGCTTGTAAATGCACTTCCCTCTCAGGTGTGCAGGGCCCTGCTTGTAAATGCACTTCCCTCTCAGGTGTGCAGAGCCCTGCTTGTAAATGTGCTTCCCTCTCAGGTGTGCAGGGCCCTGCTTGTAAATGTGCTTCCCTCTGTGGTGTGCAGAGCCCTGGTTGTAAATGCCCTTTACTCTTAGGTGTACAGAGCCCTGGTTGTAAACATGCTTCCCTCTCAGGTATACAGAGCCCTGGTTGTAAATGCACTTCCCTCTGGGGTGTGCGGAGCCCTGGTTGTAAATGCACTTCCTTCTGGGGTGTGCAGAGCCCTGGCTGCAAACCTGCTTCCCTCTGGGGTGTGCAGAGCGCCGGTTGTAAATGCACTTCCCTCTCAGGTGTGCAGAGCCCTGGTTGTAAATGTATTTCCCTCTGTGGTGTGCAGAGCCCTGGTTGTAAATGCACTTCCTTCTGGGGTGTGCAGAGCCCTGGTTGTAAATGTATTTCCCTCTGTGGTGTGCAGAGCCCTGGTTGTAAATGCACTTCCTTCTGGGGTGTGCAGAGCCCTGGTTGTAAATGCACTTCCCTCTCAGGTGTGCATCTGCTCTCCCAGGAGCAGGGCGAGACGCTCCCTGTCCGGCTCCTCAGCTGTGCTGCACAGGCACAGGAATGTTCTGCAGCTGGAAACCTGCCCCACCACGTCCCCTCCTTCACAGCAGCAGAAGTCCCCCTCCCTCCCTAACCCCTCCTCTCTCAGTCCTGTTCTGACAGGCAGGACAAGCTTGAGGACAAACATTCTGCTCTAGGACCCCAACATCCTCTCAGTTTGGCTTGAAAGAAACCCCCAGTTTTCTGCTGAAAATGAATGGAGAACTGGGCCATGAGTTTTAATTACCGCCTCTGGCCGTTCCCAGGTTTATTCAAGTTTGCTTACCATGAGAAAAACCCGTTTCAGCACTCGGGCCCCCACGAGGCTATTTGTTCATCTCTGTTTGGCTGTGCCTTTGTGGCCCAGGCTCCCCCTGAAAGGCGGCTCCGAGCCCCTCTGGACAAGCAGGGCCTCACGACAGAGCTGGGATGGGACTTACCGTGGGCCCATGAATAATTGCTGTACACCTAACAATCTCTTCAAAGCACCCCCATGATAGCGAAGTTCAGGTATTTTTGCAACAATTTGTGCTTTGTGCGAAATTGTGACAGATAAAAGCCGTGGTGAACACAGCGTTATGTACTCCTATTTTTATATTTCTTAAAACATCATTAAGGCAGCAGGCATGATTTTAAACCAAGACAGTCATTCAATGAGTGATGGAAAAATCACTAGGGACACTCCACTGTGTCTGCCTCCCCGTCATTATGTACGAAGTGGCAAGTCGGGGCTATAAAGCAGATTATGCACCTTCAAAGGCAGAAGTGGGCACTGATTGAACTGGATCCTTGCGCTGGCCCAACGCCTGGGCCGGCTGCATTCCCAGGCCCCAGCACACACGGACATTCAGAGAGAAAAGAGTGCCAGCCACAAACACTATTTGGTAGGTGTTGTTTTGCAGACCCAGAGTCACAGAATTTAGGAACTCAGAATCCCAAATTTCAATCCTGATCCCTGAGCCGGTGTGGTGTGATAACTGCAGTGAGTGAGCTGGCAGACGTGTGCCAGGCATCAGCCACCCATGTGCCCAGCATCACACATGGCCAGAGCCAGCACACACCTGGCGCTGCCTCCCCCTGGAGGCCTTCGCACATGTGGAATAACCTGCTCATCTCATCTGAACCCTACGAAGCAGGAACCACTGGTATCATCCCTGTTTGCAGACGAGGAAACCGAGGCTTGCAGACGTTAAGTGACGGCCCTGGTCACACAGGTCCAGTGTGGCAGCAGCAGGACTGGAGGCCAGGCTGGGGGCTGGACTCTGTGCTGGCACCTAAGGCAGCCTCCATGGGTTCCCTCATCTACTCTCACCACCACTGTGAGGGGCCAGCCCTAGGACCTCTGCTTCGGAGCTGAGAACTGAGGCCCCAGAGACGAGTAGGTGGTCATGTTACAGTGGGGAGCTAGTCGGGCATGAGCAGGGCAGGAGAGGGCTCCTTCCAATACATACACACACCAGCAATGTCAGGTGACCATCCCATGACGGGTAGGAGGTTGTTTACTGTCTCTATAATAATCATTGGTCACAGCCTGCACTAGCGAAAGGCAGTCTCCCGATAAACAGAAACACCGGAAGCTGGCGATCAGCAGCTTCCCAATAAGATCTCAGGGGTTGGGCCAGTGGGTTCAAGCATGCGCATTAAGAGGCAAAATGGTGGAGTTTAAGTGGTCTAGGACCTTCCAGGGACATTCGACTGGTAAGGGAAGAACGTCTCAAGTGAGCATGTGCATAGCTCCAGTAAACACACTGCGCATGCTCCCTCCCGGCCACTGTGCATGCGCACAGCACACCTCAAGGGAAGAATCAGGGGAGAAGGGGCGAAAGACCCCAGAAGCACGCCAACATATAAAACCCAGGCTGGAGTGCAGTGGCGCGATCTTGGCTGACTGCAACCTCTGCCTCCCGGGCTCAAGCGATTCTCCTGCCTCAGCCTTCCGAGTAGCTGGGTTTACAGGGGCCTGGCTAGTTTTTGTATTTTTAGTAGAGACGGGGGTTTCACCACTTTGGCCAGGCTGGTCTTGAACTCGTGACCTCAAGTGGTCCGTCCGCCTCGGCCTCCCAAAGTGCTGGGATTCCAGGCGTGAGCCACCGCGCCCGGCCAGTGCACCTGTCTTTCAAGTCACCCACCCTGCACTCTTCCAAGTATCCCTTCCTTCCTTTCCTTCCTGCTCTAAAGCTTTCTAATAAACTTCCACTCCTGCTCTCAAACTTGCCGAGCCTGGTCTCTCCTTCTGCCTCCTTGGTCCAATTCTTTCTTCTGAGGAGGCGAGAACTGAGGTTGCTGCAGGCCTGTATGGATTTGCCACTACTAACATACTTCGGTGCCGCATGACTTGGATACGTTTTGCTGCTAACAAAACCCAAACCCTCATCTTTAAATCCCAGAGGCCTCGCCCTCTTCCTTCATGGGCCATCACTTCTACGTCAGATACCAGTAAATACACTGTGTATGTTCCCTCCTAAGTGCTGGCAGGCCACTGTGCATGCGGACAGCACACCCCAAGGGAAGAATCAGGGGAGAAGGGACGCAAGACCCCAGAAGCACGCCAACATATCAAACTCCGGCTGGAGTGCAGGGGTGCGATCTTGGCTGACTGCAACCTAGAGCACCAGACCTCCTACCCTTCTTTCTGCTAAATGTAGGGGTGACCTGCATTCGTGGGCATTTTATTTTGGCCTTGCCACTAGGATTTTATTTTTTGGCATGATCAGGGAACATTTTTACACTGCTGATGGGAATGTAAACTCGTACAGCCGCTGTGGAAAACAGTGTGGAGATTCTATAAAGAAGTAAAAGTAGAACTACCATTTGATCCGGCAATCCCACTACTGTATCTACCCAGAGGAAAAGATATGAAAATGATACTTGCACATGGATGTTTATACTTGCACATGCAGCACAATTCACAATTGCAAAATTGTGGAACCAACCCAAGTGCCCATCAGTCAATGAGTGGATAAAAAACTGTGGTATGTATATGCGATGGAATACTACTCAGCCATAAAAAGAAATGAATTAACAGCATTTGCAATGACCTGGATGAGACTGGAGATTATTATTCTAAGTGAAATAACTCAGGAATGGAAAACCAAACATCATATATTCTCACTAGGACGCAAAGGCCTAAGAATGACACAATGGACTTTGGGAACCTGTGGGGAAGAGTGGGAGGGGGGTGAGGGATAAAAGACTACAAATAGGGTGCAGTGTATACTGCTTAGGTGATGGGTGCACCAAAATCTCACAAATCACCACTAAAGAACTTACTCGTGTAACCAAATACCACCTGTACCCTAATAACTTATGGCAAAAAATAAAAAAATAAAAAAAAATCAAAATCTGAAATCTCAAATCAATGCGTAGGTTATTACCTATAGCACCTGCCAGTGGACTTGAGAAGCAAGTCTATTTCAAAGCCTAGCCGAGAAGACTAGCTGATGAGGAGAAACACCAAGCCGGGTGCTTTGCCCCCGAGCTTTCATCAATGAAACAGACAAAATGCTACAGGAAAAAGGAACTCTCTCCTCTTCTCTCTTCATCTTTGATTTTTTAAAAAAAAGCTTAATAAAATCAGCTCTCTGGTAGATCACAGCAAAGTATTACGTGATTCTCTAGCTTAAACATTCTGTGCTTCTACAAAGAAAGCTTTTGCATAAAATGTAGATTCCAAGGGGCCTCTGAGTTCTGGTCAGTGTGCAGCAGAAAGTCGCGGCAGGAGGGAAATCCAGGAGAAAATGCAGGGCGTGCTCAAGGGCCTTTGGAAATGGAGCTCGACGCTGTACACTGAACTGAGCTATACTGATCCCGGCTGGGCACCATACCCTCCGCTAGAGTAGCAAGGGCAGGAAGAGGAACGGGATGGGTCCTGTCCGAACAGGGTCACTCCAACCGGGAAGCGCACCCAGTCAGGAGCAACAGCACCAGGTGGTGTTGACAACAACACGTGCTTGAAAGTTGGAGAAAAGAGATCCCCGTGCGCGGAGTCTCACAGCAGCAGGTAAGAGAGGAGGGACCGAGTACAAAGCCTCTTTCTTTCACTGACAGTTCCGTGCTTCTCACTGGGATCACCCGGGGAGCTTTGGAAAATACGACCTCCAGGTCCCAGTCCTGGAGATTCTAGTGTGACTGGGGTGTCGTGCGGCATCCGCAGTTTTTAAAGCTCCCCAGATGATGCTGAAGAGCAGCCACGGTCAGGAAGCCCCACCCGGAAGCAGAGATGTCTATTATGCGCTGGCTTAGGCACAGGTGCCCAAAGACCCTGCCCTGGTTTCTCTGCACTCTCTCAATACCACCTTGAGGGCTAATCTCATCCACTCTGGTAGCTTCAGTTGGTGTCTACGTGCTGACCACACCCAAATGCACATCCAGAGCTCCAGGCCGGAGGTTCCCATTCCCACATGGAATGGGAAGCCTCAGGAGGCCACCTTCCCTCCCTCCATCCTGTCTCCTGCCGGTTCCCTGTGTGACTCTGCTCCTACCCAAGCCAGAGGCCTGGGTATCCACCCTCGTCTCATTCCCCGCGCCTAACAACCCCACAGTCTATTCATGGCACTTCCTAATCCCTTTCAACTCCAAGTCTTCCATTCTCCCAGCTCCTTGGTGCAAGCCCCCAATTTCCTTCCAACATGGCCTGGGCACTGCTGCCAAGGGACAGAGCTGAAGAGCGAGGAGGGGGCAAGTTCCAAGGGGCCACTGTTCCCTTACAGCTATTTTAAGTCAAAAGCTTCCCTACTTTCAGCCCAAAAGTAAATAAGAACATGAGACGTTGTATGTAAAAAGGTTTACACTTCTTAGAGAAAAGATAATTTGTAATAACAAAGACAAGACCTTATTTTTTTCAGTACCTCTTAAGAATCTTAGTTTTAGAATTGAAATCAATGGAGAAATCATCTTCACATCAACAACTGTCTCTTCAGATTGGATAAAGAAAATGTGGTACATATGCACCATGGAATACTATACAGCCATAAAAAAAGAACAAGACCACGTCTTTTGCAAGAACATGGATAGAGCTGGAGGCCATTATCCTTAGCAAGCTAATGCAGGAACAGAAAACCAAATACCACTTATTCTCACTTATAAGTGGGAGCTAAACAGTGTGAACACATGGACACAAAGAAGGGAACAACAGGCCCTGGAGCCTCCTTGAGGGTGAAGGTTTGGAGGAGGAAAAGGAGTGGAAAAAATCATTACTGGGTACTGGGCTTAATGCCTGGGTGATGAAATAATCTATACAACAAACCCCTGTGACACAAGTTTACCTGTGTAACAAACCTGCACACATACCCCTGAAATAAAAGTTAAAAACACAAACAAAAACAACCGTCTCTCGTCTTAGCTGACTGCACTCGTGGCTGCTGTGGATTACTTCGCACGATGTCCACGTGGCAAGCAATGGGTTTTCCATAGTTCCTATTGGGACCTCTATTTTCTCAACCCAGATGGGAATTGCAGATGTGAATACCAAGAATTTCAGCATTAACTTTTCTCTTTCTGCTCTTAACAAACGAAGCTGCGCAGCCTTGAAACAGGAATCGTACTAACTTGGAATGATTTGAGACTCACAATCTTGTTTCCAGCATCTGATTCTAAATCAGTTGTTTTGAAAACGGTGGCACCGTTCTGTTGACTGTGACGTCAGTGATTGTTCCTTTAAGTTGGAGCTCCTTCAGAACTAATGGGGGAATTCCATGCTTCCTGTATTTTTAACACACACCTGTGAAGGAATTCCTTTCCCTAGTTCACCAGCTTTGGGGACACACAGGTTGTACGGGGCACTCTGGAGTGATGTGGTTTGGAAGGGCTCAATTATTACCAAACAAAACAGAAAACGCTTTCCAAGAGTGTTCTCGGATGAAGATAACAATACAACTAACGTTTGTTTGCCAAGTGCTCTGGCGTCCAGGACACCATTTCCATCCTCGCTGGATACATGCTCCATGAGTGCCAACCACACCCCGCGGCTCTGCCCTTTCACAGATGAGGCTGCTGAGGCAGAGCCAGGTGAGGAGTGAGTCACGTGCTGGCTCAGCAACTGGTAAGTGCTGGAGGTGGGAGTGGGATCTGGGTCTGCCCAGCACCCACAAGGCCTTGCATGGCCACCACATTGCCAGGGGAGACGGGATGCCTATTCTAAAGTGTTTCTCTACCCTTGACCTGTATCATCCGCTACCATCTTTCATCCTAGCAGGAAGAATCCTAAAGCCATCACTGTCTTGCCTTCCAGAGCTCGGATCTCTGGCTTTCCTGACCTTCCCCTGGGGAAGCTGAGGGGGGCTGCTGGTCGCGGGACCCCTGGTGACCATGTTCAGGTCTGACCACAGAGAAGACAGGCATGGAAACTGAGGCAGTGTCACGTGGAAGCTGCTTTGTCCAGGAGGGATGAAAGGGACAGAGGTTGCTTCTCTTGGAGAAGAGAAGACTGGAGGCAGGTAAGTTTGCTGTTTTCAAATGCGTGAAAGACTGCCATGGGGAAGAAAGGTTTTGCTAAGTTTGGCCCTGAATGTAGAATGAAGGCTGTTCTTTCATTTCTTCCTTTATAAGACGTTTACAGAAGAGCTTTGATGTGCCAGGCACTGTGCTAGGTGCCAAGGTCACAAAGAGTAATAATGCAGGGTCCCTGACCTCCAGGAGCCCACCTGTGGTAGGAGAGAGCAGACCTGAGGTTGAGGGTGTTCCAAGGAAATCAGGATGTCAGTGAGGGCCACCAACGACAGAAAGGGGGAGAAGTGGGCAGGTGGGGGGAACTAGGAATGGAGACCACAGATAGCAGTTAAAGCAGACAGGCCTTCCAAGGTCTCCAGAAGATCAGATGGTCTGAAGTGGGGGGAAGCGCCCTGCTCGGGCCAGGAGTCAGGGCACAGGGTGAGGTGTCCTCACTTGGGGCACACGGGGAGTGCCTGGCACTTCTGGAAGGGGTCAGAAAAGTGCGTGGCCACGCTACAGAGGTTGCTTGTATCCTAGAGGCTGTGGAAGGCATGGAAAAGACTTAAATCAAGAACTTTGATCCTTTTTATGTTACAGAAGAATCCCTCTGGGGAGTGTGTAGAGGAGGATGTGGTGGGAGCTGTGCCGGCCTCGGGGAGCAGGCAGGTGTGGGCGGTGGCACAGTGAGGACAAGGCCCAGGCAGGGAGGTGCTGCGGGGCTGCTGCAGGGAGAAGATGAGAGTATGCAGCGGGGGATAGGCAGGGCGGGATGGGGAGGGCAGGACTGGCCAGACTCGATAACAGTGGGTTGTGGGTTGCGGGAGGGGGCTCGATGCTAGATGTGCAGAGGATGGTAATGAGGTCAGTGTCGGCTGCCATGAGCCCCCGCACAGTGGGGCAGGCAGGGAGGGCTGCTGGGGCCAGAGAGGAGGAGAGAGGCAAGGGCCGGAAAGGCCTCCAAGGCCACAGCAAACCACCAGCAGTGGACGCCTCGAGTGGATGGAAGGAATTCCCGAGTAAAGGGGGACAGTGGATGAGGCCAGGAGAGGGTGGCAGAGAGCCCAGGGCCACACAGGGAAGACGATGATAGAGGAGGAGGTCTGGGCTGCCAAGGGGCAGCAGCTGTGGGGAGAAGGGACGGGTCTGGAGGGATAGCCAGCCTCGAAACCAGGGGGCCAACAAGCGGGGGAGGGGGGCGGCCAACGGTGGCCCATGCTGGCCAGAGAGTTTGGTAATGAGGAGGTCACTTGTGGCCTTGGCAGGGAGTGGAGGGAACAGAGCCAGGTGACAGGGAGGGCTCCTGCAGAAAGACGGGCAGACAGTAAGCCTGGGGAGGATGTGCCACTGGAGTAGCCAGTGCCCAGGAAATGTTTGCGGATAGCATGGGCTAGGGACAGAAGGCAGGAGGATGGGCTGGGAGGAGAAGGGCTCATCTTCCTTGCACCACAGACACCAGAGGGCAGGGTGGCTGCTGCCGCAGAAAGTGTGCAGGCCACACAAGAAATGTTTGCAGGCACCTCTGCTGGGAATAAGATCTGCTCTTACAGTTTGCGGAAAAGCAGTGTTCTTTAGTAAAAATCTCAGAATATACAGAATGGCATAAACAACACCTTTTCTCCCTCCACCTAGAATCAACCGTCGAACATTTCCTGTCCTTACAGATCCTTTACGAAAATGGGATCTTGTTCAACACATACTGCTTTATGGGCTGCTTTGTTCATGTCATATGAAAGTTATTTCTCCATTATCAATTTTAACAGGAAGCACCAGGTTTAGGGTTCTAATTAATCCCCTGTTTTTGAACGTATAGATGGTTTCCATCTTTTACTACTCCAAATAGTATTTATTTAGGGCACCTGGCTGAGAATTTCCTTAGAATGACTGCCAGGAGAGGCTTCCAGCTGGAGGCGCCCGGACGTTCTGGGCGTGTCGTTTTTGCGTGTGCTGCCGCAGTGCCCTCCTGGGGTTCCATCTGTTTACACTGTCCCCAGGAATAAATGAGGGCTCTGGCTTTCCACACTCTTCTCCTCAACAAGGATTAATAATAAAAAACTCTCTGCCAATTTGCTAATGAAAAATGGTATCCTTTGCTTTTCTAATTTTCATTTAGCTATGAAAAGGCTTCATTGAAATTACCCACAGATAGTTTGAGGTCATGGACAATTACATTAATTAATTCATAATTGAACTTTCCAGAGTTCTGTTGGATAGTTCCCTTCGCCTGCCAGTAGAGGGCTCTTCGCTCCTATCAAATATGACTAGAGGGTTTTTGTTTTGTGTCAATTATGAAATAAAGACAAATCGCCACCGTGTGCTTTTTCAAATGCTAGCAAGTTCTAGCAAAGAACTAAAGACCTCTCCATCCACATGCATTTTATGGGATTGATCTTTTGTATTTTCCAAAGAAACACTGTCAAACCTTCACCATCAGAATTAGATTCTCAGGGGATAATGCTCAACAATTAAAACCTGTTTGTGTTTCGGCACGCATGAGTTATGAAGATGCTCTGCCCAGATGACCCCTGGACATTTTGGAGGTTCTCTCTGAAAGAATCCTATTTTGCCTGCCAAGGAGAACTGCAGGAATAAAACAGCTACTTGTTTTTTTCAGCTGCTGTGTCTCAGCTGAAACTCATTCACTCATTCATTCATCCCACACGTATTTACGGTGCATCTGAGAGCTCTGTGGTAGGAGGCAGGGGTGTCTGGGAGTTGGGAGACATGGTCCCTGCCTGTCTGCCTGTGTCTGAATGGGCGACGCTGAGTGAGGTGCTGCGGGGTTAGGGAGGGTACGGGGGAGTGAGGCCTATTTGCAGGGGGAGAGGGTTCACTTTCCCATACTGTGGTCACTTGGATTCTGTTTAAATAGTTCATATGACACTTTGGCCTGCATTTCCACTATTGAAAAATTATATTTTAAGTTTCTATTTCCTTGTAATACCTTTTATGTACTTGCAGAGGTTACTTCAAGTCCTCACTGCAATTAGCTGGACATAAACCATAAATGATCATCAAAAGAAGGGCAGAGGTATACTACAAAGAGAAGCCTGGCTGGGCTGACCCTGGGTGGGATGGGAGGTAAACTGAGGCAGAGCAAAGAACCAGAGAGGAGCTGGGATGCAGCGGCTCACAGGAAAGACTGGGCAGAGTAACTAGGACAGGACATGAATGTATGTGTATGTATATGTGGTCAATGTGTGTGTCAGTGTATGTGACAGTGTGTGTATGAGTGTGTGTACATGTGCGTGTGCATGTTAGTGCATATGAGCATGTGTCAGTGTGCACATGTGTGCGTGTTAGTGTGCACACATGTGCGTGTTAGTGTGCACACATGCACATGTGCGTGTTAGTGTGCATGTGTGTTAGTGTGCGTGCATGTGCGTGTATGTTAGTGTGCACCTGTGTGAGTGTATGTTAGTGTGCGTGTGTGTGTTAGTGTGCATGTGTGTGTTAGTGTGCGTGTGTGTGTTAGTGTGCGTGTGTAAGTGTGTTTGTGTGTGTGTGTGTCGGGGGCAGGCTGGTGCTAGTAACAGGAACATGTCGATGCAATTAGTGCTTCTCCAGACTGTGTTCAAGGGGAAGGTGTTGGATGGTGGGGGGCGTCAGGCTTACAAACCACCTGAACTTAACTCTTGAAGCCCCGTCTCCTCCCCAGCCCTCTGCCCACCACACCGGGCCAATGAATTCTCGCCAGGTGGCACGGACTCTGGCCAGCTTGGAGAAGCCTGTGTCCAAAGCCATTCTTAACTTCCCAAGGCACCTCCATCGCCCCCACCCCGAGTGTTTCCGGGTTGCCTAAACATTTTGAATGCTTGTGGCATCAAGCCCTGGTCCGGCATCGTCCCCGCTACAGAACACCTGCGGATGCCACGCTGTGGTTTCGGTGATTGACAGCCTGCAGACTGTGTCTCCACACCTGGCTGACACAGCGCCCGGGGCCTCCACAGCCTGACGCTCCCCCCGTGGGGTGCTCCCTGTCGTCACTGGACAGGTGGAGTGGGATGTGTATCCCGGGTCCTGGAGAAGCCTGGCCCTCGTTTCCTTCCTCCTGGGAGTCCCCTTCCCACGGCAGCCTCTGACACCGCTGGACCCGGCTACATGGCCCACCGTGGCCTAGGGCCTTTCTTTCGTGTTCTTTTTTCTCCTTCTTTCTTTGCGGGTGCATGTGTCTGAATTCCGAGACGTTTCCCATGTGTGGGGGTCTAGGTCTCCCTCCCCACCTGGGCCCCTCCCTGGTGTCTGGCTTGACGTGGCCTCCCAGGACTGACACGGATGTTCCAGGCAGTGGAAACAACGGCAGAGGCCTCACTGGCCGTGCAGAGGCCTGCACCCCCACCGACAGCGGGTTTTGACGGACTCTGGGCGCTAGTGAGGTGTCGGTCTGGGTTCCTTACTGTAGCACATGGTGGGTGTGGCCCACGGTGGGGCGTGGAGAGTGGGGAGGCCCTGCCTATGTGAGAACAGGTTATGTGGGAGCTGTCTGCACTTTCTCCTCCTTTTCGCCAGGAACTGAAAGCTGCTCTGAAAAATAAAGTCTATGTAAAGAACAAAAGGTTCTGAAGCCTATGTGCACGCCCCTCCTCAGCCTGCAGCTGCCTCCGCACACGGTGGAAGAGGAGTCTGGCCTCTTCACGGATGACCAGCTCAAGACTCAGGGCACTGGCCTCCCACCATGTCCACACCTGAGGCTGCACCGGAGTCGCTAAATCCTGCGTCCCTTTCCCCCTGTCCTTGCTCCTCTCTTTCCTCTCCCCCTCCTTTTTGATCAGCCCTGTTTTGGTGGCCAGGTGTAGGCCTTGCATTATCCTTACTGATATCCACCTTGTAAAACGAGACTAACATATTTATTACACTAATTGTACATCTGTGTGTGTGTGTGTGTTTTTTTTTTAAATACAATCATCCACAAATAGCAGCAATGTCTTTGTCTGGGTTATTAATCAGGAAGAGAAGTCTTCTATGAGGAACATTCCTTCTACGAGCTACAGAAACTGGCCAGGCGCCCCTGCGGACACCTAGACTCGCCGTCCACACCACCACACACCACATCTGGGCGAGAGCCCTTGGTGTGCTGCCATAGGCTGCTGGCTGTGAGCCCACCGAGAAGCTGGGTGGTGGTACTGAGCTGGGTGGGTGGTACAGGGGCACAAGGGCATTGAGGGTCCCTTTTGTCCAGATGCTGCAGACCCCTGTGAGCCACGTGTTCTACAGCAGACACTGCCTTGGCCCCATTCTCCCAGGTCCTCACTCTAACTCAGCCCTCAGGCGCCAGGTCGCCAAGCAGAGGGCAGGAAAGCAGAACCTACGAACCTCCGGGGGCAGAGAGGACCCTTGCCCAGGACCAAGGGGGCCGCTGAAGCGTCCTCTGGTCCAGCCTCCTACCCTGCGCCCTGCCCTGGCCTCCCCTTGCCTCTCTAATGAGAAGTCTGGAGGGTGGGGGGCAGTCTCACTGGCAAGGGGGATGCAGGAAGAAGCAGAATGGCCTTCAGTTGCTTCACCGTCTCACACTGGGATACTCCCAGCAGACTCGCTGGCCCAGGAAGAGCCTTATCCCTGTGTCTTGTGGAGGGCACAGCCTCCCACAGGGAGGGGCACGCGGAGCCGAGGCTTCCCCAGAGGCCAGCTGGGGTGCCATGCGATGGTCTTGGGGCCCAACCTGGACTGAAATCCAGAGGTCAGTCCTCTGGTTCTTTTGCATTTTTGTTGAAATTCAGCACTCTGAGTGTCAGTTTTCTCATCTGTAAAATGGGGATGTTAATTCCTACCTCATGAGAGCTTTGATGCAATTAAAAGAGAAAGTATGTGTAAAACGCCTTAGCGTGTGCCTGACTCCAGGGCAGAGGTCAGAAAAAGCCATTCCCGCTCCTCTGTGCCCTGATTTACTGTTATACAGACTCAAGGAGACTGGTACCTGGGGTGGGTGATGGGCAACAGCCCTGCCTTATAAATTCTTTTACCTGTGAAATGCTTATTGCATGTTCATCATTTGTCAAATATTTATTAATTGGTTAGACAAATATTCCTTATATTTCCAAGATAAGTATATTCTTTTCTATGTATAGCTTTAGTAGTATAGGGAATCTGAAATAATAGTCATTTACTTATAAACACATTTCTTAAAAAGGAAACGCTTCCCCTCACCCCGCACTCATTATTCTATTAGTCACTGTGTGTAAAATAAAGAAATCCTCCAAATGCAATGATCACAAAATGGATTTGAATTTACGGTTGTGCAACAAATCAGAGACTCATTTTCCCTGCGTGCTTCCACAGTGCTGTGAGTGAGGCGAATACGACCTGCCTGAAGTGAGAAATGACGCGTATTTCCCAGTAGTTTCCTGATTTAGCCTCTCGAGATTAACTTGGTAACAGGACTTCTCTCTAGGAAGACTCCATGAGGAATCAGGCCCTTCTGTTATTTCACCTTCTCCCGCAAATGCCACGAACCATATTCTGCTGCCCTCGAGCCACGGCCCGTGTTCTGCGGCTCACACGGCACAGTCAGGCACTCCAGCTTCCTGCCGCCAACGTACCAGCGCAAGCGTCCTGTCCCACTTGCCTGTGGTTAATGAAAAGCAAATACTTCTTTGCAATGCAGATAGCTGCTCTGTCAGTCACACTGGGACACGGTGGCCTCACTGCACACAATTTTTAATTGAATGGCTCCCACTCCTGAGACCTCTGGGTCTTTCATTAATCAGTTATATACACAAGAAAGGTGAAGCTTAATGAGGTGTGTGTCAGGCACTCTGACACGAAGTGGCCCAGGTGGGTGAATGTGGTGCTCCACATTTTAATAATTTGACACCCAGCATTTTGCGGTCCACACAATGTCAGTCTGTGATCATTCTAATAGATGAAAAGATCACTTATCTGGTATCAAGACAAAATCTCTCAGCAGCAGGAACAAAGACTTTCCTAGAGTGAGAACAGAAAGATCACATCCTTGCTCTGTCCTAGATTCACACCAGGAGCTACTACACTGTTTGGTGGGTCGGAAAACGGATACTTAACTCAGCCCCACTTGGCCGTATAATGCAGTTTTGAAACTTGGAGGCTCTGGAGCCAGGCTGTGTGAGATCCTATCATTGCACTGCAACCAAGAAAATTACTCAAATGACTTGTGCCTCAGTTTTCTTATCAGAAAAATGGGTATAATGATAATGCCTACCTCATAGAGTTGTTGTAAGGACTGAATGACTTAATACATAGTGATGTATGGAATAGTCTGGGATATGTGGATGCTCACAAAACACTAATATTTTTATATTTATGTGCTTCTGTCTGTTACTTGACAATGTCAAATGTCAACAAAATTTTATGTTTAGAATGAACAAATTTAGGTGTTTTTTGGGCAAGAGGATGGGTTCATTTTACCTTTCCTCTGAAGAACTTAGTGCTTACTGGTAGTTAAGCACATGGAAGCCACAAGTCAGGTTGCCTGGCTTCAAATTCCAGCTCACCTTCAAATCACTGGCTAATTTTAGATGTGTGCTTGCGTGGGGGAAGATTCTAAGAAGCTCAGTGAAAAGCAATAGATGAAAAACTAAAAGAATGGAGCACATTCCTCAGCTACTGCCAAGTCAGAGGAGCTTGGTAAACAGGCTTTCCATTGAAACCTTGGAGTAAAGACCATATTCCAGGACTAAGAGATTTGTTTTGGACCATAGACAAAGTCAAAATAGACCCATATTAACAAAATGGAAAACGAAGCCTCTGCAAGTTCAAGCTGATCAGCCAGTAATTTAACTGCCCGCTAGAACAAAGCCCCGCTTGCTTCAGAGGCTCCACAACGTACCATCCACAATGTCTAATACACAGTAAGAATTATCAATCAGATGAAAAACCAGAGAAATGTGACACATGGTCAAAGGAAAAGCAGTCAAATAGAAATAGGCCCCATTATGACCCCGATTTTGAAATGAGCACATAAGGGCTCTAAGGCAATTAAGTTCAAAGACTTGAAGGAAAAAGATGGTTGTATGAAATGGGTGGATAGAAAACTATGCAGAGAAATGAAAACGAGTAATAAGCAAACGTTAAGTGCTAGAAATGAAAAGCAAAAGATAAGAAGATCAGAAATAAAAAATAAGCCACAAGATGGGCTGAATAGCAGATTAGAGATGGTAGAAGAAAGGGTAAGTAAATTTGAATACAGATTAATATCCAGTGTGGGAACTAGAAAGAACAGAACCTCAGTGACTTGTGGAGCAATATCAAGCAGTCAAATGTGTATATAATTAGAGCCTCAGAAAGACAGGAGACAGAGAATGCAGTAAATACAAACTGGAGAAAATAATGGCCCAAAGTTTCTAAATTTGATTTAAAACATATGTTTACAGATTCAATGAACACAGTGAGCTACAAGCAGTATAAATACAACAACAACAACAACAACAACAACAAAAACAAAAACCAAACACGAATGCCTAGACACATCATAGTCAAACTGATGAAAATCAAAACAAAGAGAAAATCTTATAACTATTCAGAGAATAATGACACAGGAGATTGCACAGGAGATAGAGTTATTTATCTACACATTACACACAGGAGATAAATAATTCAAAAATTTGCTAACTTTTCATAAGAAACAAGGAAGGCCAGAAGACAATGGAATAATGTCTTAAAAGTGCTGAAAAAAAGGTCAACCCAGAATTCTATATCCAGCAAAAATATCCTTCAAAAATGGAGGCAATGTAAAAAATTTTAAGATAAATAAAATAGAGGCCAAGAAAATTTGTTGCCAGCAGACCTACACTAAAATAAATGCTAAAGGAAGTTCTTTAGCTGAAAGGGTAATGATACCAGGTGAAAACTTAACTTGACAGAAACAAACAGAGTACTAAAAATGGCAAATACATGGAGATGTATAAAATACTGTATTTCTTCTCTCAATTTTTAAAAAACACAAATGACTGTGAAATGCAAAATAGCATTCTATTGGGGTATATATAACATTTATAGATGTAAAATGTATAATAAGAAAATGAAGGACACAGATAACAAGTGGATTATGTTGTCACCAGATTCTCATATTTTATGTAAAATACCATATTAATTCTACATAGACTGTGATAAGTTAAGAATGACTACAGTAATCCGTAGGCCACCACTGAAAAACAAAATTAAAAAAGACCAAAAAGAAGGCAAGAAAAGAGAAGTTGAATGAAAGAGGAATGGAACACATGGAGAACAAATAGCAAAATGGTAGACCTAACTCAATCATTTAAGTAATTGAATTTAAAATAAACAGAGCGAATGCTCCAGTGAAATGACATATGTTGTCGGATTGAATAAGAAAGCAAACCCAACTGTGTGCTATCCATAAGAAATGCACTTTAACTATAAAGACATAGACATATTGGAAATAAAACAGCATAAAAATATACCATACACCCTCAGCATAAGAAAGCTGATGTGGCTCCATTAGTATCAGACCAGGTAGATTTCAAGACATGGAGTATTTCCAGGACAAAAAGGGTCATTTCATAATGATAAAATAATCAACCAGGAAGGAAGACATAACAGTCCTAAACATGGATGTATCTCATAACAGTGCTTCAACATATGTGAAGCCACTGACAGTACTACAGGGAGAAATATAGAAATGCATATAGTTGGAGAGCTCCTCCAAATTCTCAGAAATTTTGAAATACTAAAAAATATGAAATTAACCTAAACAATGAAATGAACCAATGAAACCAATAACTAAATGAAAGGTATAGTTGATCCTTAAACAACACTCATTTGAACTGTGCATGTATACGTAGATTTTCTTCTACCTCTGCCACCCTTAAGACAGCAAGGCCAACTCCTCCTCTTCATCCTCCTCCTCCTCAGCCTCCTCAATGTGAACAAGACATAGATGAAGACCTTTATGATGATCCACTTCCACTTAATGAAGAGTAAATAGATTTTTTCTTCTCTATGGTATTCTTAATAACATTTTCTTTGCTGCAGTTGATTATAAGAATACAGTGTATAATACATACACCATACAAAGTATGTGGTATTCAACTGTTTCTGTTATCGGGAAGGCTTCCAGTCAACAGTAGGCTATTGGTAATTAGATTTTTAGGGAGTCAAAAGCTATATGTGGATTTTCAACTGCACAGGGGATTAGTGCCCCAAACCCTGTGTTGTTCAAGCATCAACTATAGGTAAATGACTTGAATATAAATTTCAAAAAAAAGTTGTACAATGATCATATGTGCATGAAAATGGTGGTTACACATTGTATACTCCACAGATTCCTCTCTGAACTCCTTCCTTACAAGCACGAGAGAAAAGGAGAGTGGCATGTCCTGAGTCGCTGCAGTGGGAGGGACCATGTGGCTAAGGGAAGAAATCCTACTACTGTCGCTCCCTTGTTTCTTAGTGTATTAGCATGACACTAAGGAGGAGATGTTCCTGTCCATTTATCATTCCTGTAAACCGCCTCGTTGCGGAGCATCTCTCACGCTTTACAGCCCCTCAGAAAGCAGACACAGAGCCAACACCTGGCCTCCAATATGGGACAGTGTTTGCCACCAAGTAGGTTTTGATACAGTAAACGCTGGCATGGCAGTTAACTGAAACGAATAGCATAAGGCTAACCTGGAGGTTCTCAAGCAAGTAGAAATTAAATTTTGTAAAGCCTTTGTATTAAATAAAAAATATTCTGTATCAAAGTTCTTTTAAACACATTCATTTTGTGATGATAAAATGGAGACCCAGGAAAGCTAGCAGCTTAGCTAAGATCACAGAGCTGCTCAGATCCTGTGATATCACCGCGTCTTTACATTACTCTGGTTGGCTTAGGTGCCTACAGGCTTCTCCATCACACCTGTGTGAGGAGTGCACAGAAGCACAGAAGGTGCCATACCTTGGTAACTCATGTCATGTAAGGAAGAATCCAAATAATTCAAATATCTCTACCTGATGCCAATTATTAAAGTGAGGTGGGCCAAACAAAGCAATTGTGGGTTTAATTTTCAATGAGACATGAAAGCATTTCCAGAAGGGTTCCTGTGGCAGAGGGAGGGTGATCAGGACGGCACAGTAGGGTGCTTACGGAAAGAAAGAAGTTGTTTCTAATTGTGTGTGTTTGGCCATATGCAATAATGAAGTAATTTGCAGGGGTAGACAATGAGGAAATGTAAGAGAGTCATGCTTGTCTGCCAACAGAAATTGTCTGCAGGGTTTAGAAATGTAATTTGAAAGGGAGGAGAGTTGGAAACCAAGAAATATAATCAATACCTTGAAGACTGCATGCAGCATCATTTGGAGGCCATTTTTGCCAGGGTATTTCCCAGCAATGTTAGAGGAGGACAAGTTGAAGAGGTTGGCTCCCGTTTCGGTGCAGATGGCATGGACCAGCATTTTCTTCCCTACTCCAGACGGCCCGGCTAACAGCAGCGATTTCACCAAGGGAGCTTTCTCATGCACTGCTGCAGAACCTAAAAAAGGCAGAGGCAAAGGTGCTAATGTTCTGCCAAGAAAATCAGTGGTTCTTCAACTAGGATAACTCAAGGTCAAAACTGCATCATGTGACCCCACTTCCTGCAACAGTGATAAAGGTGTCGAAAGCATTTCAAACCAGAGACACGCCTCCATCCCAGCCGGCTCCGTGACACTTTTAATTTGTATGTCAGGGCTCGTGGTGGAGCCATAGGGTCTCTGTGGGTCCTTAATACCCTTCTTCTCCCCCTCTCCACATCAGTATTTCCCCTAAAATCATAATTTTTAAAGAGCATTCCTGCAATAGCTTACCTTTGGCTGTTTTTTTTTCTTTTTTTTTTTTTTTTTTTTTTTTTTTTGAGTGCTTTCTCTGCTTGTCAGCAGCAGCATTAAATTCTTTGCAAGCTTGGGAAGAGGAATGTGGAGACACAGACGATAAGGTTGACTAAGTGTTTATTTCCTTGCAACCCTCTTGTCTACCATTTAGTGATTCTTGTGAGATAAAGGGAAGACGGAGATCCAGGCAGCAGTAGCCTGAACTTCTTTCTCCTGCCCTGGTTTCTAGCTGTCAGGAGCGGCAGAGTTAACCTGACACTTGGTAATAACGTGACTTGGATGATTAGAGTCATTCGGAGGTTCATGCCCTGTGTTCTCCACCACTGTCAATTTCCTTAGTGCCCAGAAGGGGCCTCGGGTGTGGGTCTTCTCCACTGCAGAGAACACAAGCAGAGCAGGTACTGGGCACAAAGCAACTGAAAAGTGAATGGGATTAAATTCTGGAAAGTGCTGCGATCAAATCATTTATTATCATGTTAGTTTGCGTTCTGTCACTTAATGGGCTCTTTTTGATAATCTATAAATGCCATTAAAATGATTATGCTTTTCTTTTTTCTTGTATATTGAAAAGATACAGAAACTTTAAGTGATGATTAGATATGTCATTCTTATGGTTACCTACCATTCTCCACATAAACTCAGAAAATGGTTTTGAGCAAATTCTCTTCAAAATATAATTCAATGAGTGTGCTTTTTTTGTGGTTAGTAGGGGCTGCGGCAATCTAACGGGATAAAGGAGAGGCTGTTTTCCACAACAGGAGAGAGATGCCATTCATGTGCCCTGCATTGGACACCTGGGTATCAAAGGCTGCTCTGTGCTGGCCCTGGTTGGGAGCTAGGGCGGGGCCCGTGGGAGTGGGGGCTGTGGCGGGGAGTGACACAAATGTGGAAAAGACTCTGGATTTGCTGTGGACAGTTCAGGCCAGGGGCGGAGCTGAACCTGAGTTGCCATAATGAGAACGGGAGGCAAGCGGTGTGAAGGTCCAGGAGAGCCACAGGGAGCTCAGAGAAGAAACTGCTCCCCGCGGGGAACTCCGGCTGGACTTCCAGGAGGAGGGGGCACCTGGGCTGGCCTCTGAGGAACGGGCAGAACGGTAGCATGCAGTGAGGGGGTGTGTGGGCAGGCTTCACGTGGGGCCGGGAAGCCAGGCTGGCACAGGGAGGGGTGAGGAGCCAGCGGTTAGGGGCCCTGAAAGGTGGTGTGGGACGGAGGTGCCAGGGGTGCTGGCTGAAGCCGGGGGGCCGGGAGAGGTTTCTGGGAGCGGGGGAGGGAGGAGAGAACAGTGCTGAGGACAGAGTCTTGGGTTGGGAGGGGGTGGCAGGAGGCAGAGGAGCAGGGGCGGGTGAGTGGGCCTGGGAGAGTGTGTGGCAGTGACACAGGCAGTGGCCTTCCAGAGAAAGGAGGTGGTCACCAAGGTCACCCAGAGACATGAAAAGGGTGGTCCCAGGGAGGCCTCTTCGACTGGGGCCTGGCTGACCTCAGGGAGGGCAAAGGTGGGCAGAGCGCCCAGGAGCTGGCAGGACACACCTGTGCCAGTGTCCACAGCTCTTCCTGCCCCTCTTGTAGAGCTACCAAGAGACACAGTATGGTTCCAGTTTTCGCACTTGAGCCCTGTTCAACTTTCCGAGGATTAAGAGATAACAAGGAGGCCAGTGTTCTGTGTCCTCAACCCAGTTTAGCCCCTTCCTAGCCCTGTGACTCCAAGGAAGTGCCTCTGCATCTTGGAACTGCTTATGAATCAGTAAAAGCTGGACCACATCCACCTGGAGGCGCCTGGCAGGCGATGAAACAGCGGCCATGGTTTCTGCTCTGGGAGCACGCCTCCTCCCTTCATTCTCCATCATCTCTGTGTGGCAGCAATACCTCCAGGAGGGTGGCTGGATGCTGACCAGATACTTCCTGGGCTTCCTCTTCTCTACCAACGTGGTTTCAGAGTCTAAGACCCAGCCCTAGGCTGCAGCCGGTGTCTCCTGGCCAGGTATGTAAGCGGCCACGAGATGTTCTCAAGGTCCTCTGCTGAGTGGCCGGGTTTTTAGTCTGGGCAGTGGCCACCATTTAAAAAAAAAAAATATATATATATATACACACACACACATATATATATTAATTGCAAATTCCATTTATAGTAGTAAATTCCATTTACTACTTCTGACATTAATTTAGAAGAGGAATTAACTATTTCTTGCCAATAGGCTTAAGTTCTGAAGTCAAAGTGGAACACTAAGGGTTTGAACTACCCCCATCTCATTGTAAAGCAAATTAAACACACAGAATGTGACTTCTATTTGAGAGTTGTTGTCAGAACTGAAACTCCTGGCTGCAGTTGCCGTCCCTGCCCCAGGTGATTCAGGTCATACACATATCAAAGCCATTAAAAAAAAAAAAGAGAAAAAAGCGAACGTGAGCCGCAGATATCTGTGTTACGGAGAGCCCATCTTTCCTGCATCACTTGCACACCACAGAGCTCTAGTGTGTCTGTCTGAAAAAAGTCACAATTGAACCTCATTTAGCAGTGAGAGTAGACTTCGGTGAAAACTGGCAGGGCCTTAAAGGTGATCCTTTAGATCCATGAAATACACTTGCACTGACTCCTGAAAGGCTGCCTCTGTTTAGGACCTAGTAGTAGGAGCCTGTGGGTAAAAGGCAAGTGGTAGCCCTAGCCTGTTCTCTAATTCGATTAATCGTAATTGCAGGTACTTGCTTTGCCTGTTATCTCCCCAGCTCACTGCCCGTATGTCCTTCAGCCCAGCACTGCTAAGCAGGCACACAGAGAGGGTGTAGAAGCGCTCTCCCTGGGAGTCCTCTGTGTGCTCGTGGGCACACTGTCAAAATGAAACTGTGCCCACTCAGAGTTCTCAGAAGGAAAAGTCAAGCTGCAGTGCGCTTTTGCTGACAAACAGGAACACACCGTCCAAACTAGCAAGTGGTGCAAGCTGCTTTGGAAAAGGCACATCCGCGCACGCCGAGTCTTTACCTAATGGCCAGATTCCGTACAACGTGATGAGCTGTCTGACATCCAGGAGGGAGGGCATGGGTTCTATGGATACCTGGCGAAGAGTAGTCCCCAGGTAGCTGTATTCACCTGGAGAGAAAAGAAACAGAGGAAAAATAAATGGAAAACAGCACTGGTCTGAGCTGCATAATTTTGGTCTGCAAAAACGATCAGAGAATACAAATTTAATATTTCAGAGCAAACAGAATCCTATTAGGAGAGTCATTATGAAGAACACCTCTTTTCTCAGACAAAGGTTTGAAGAAAAACTATCCAGGCAAGAAAGCCCTGCTCTACTAGCTAGAGTAAACTGGGAATTATGTTGACTATTATATTAACCTCCTAATACTTCCTAAAACAACATTTGAATATTGAGTTACGTGAAATGGGGCAAAGTGCTAAAAAGGAGGACACACAAAAAAGGCTGAAATAGAGGGGGCTTTGCTTTATTTACATTCCAAGAGATTAGGTATAACATTTGTGCAAACTTTAAAAATAAGTTATTTAAGATCAAATTCTACAAAAAATGTAGAATTTGTATTGGAGCAGTGTAAATCTGAGTGTAAAATGCAGTCATTTGAAAGGAAGGGTATGAGTCTAATTTAGGATAAATAGAAACATCTCCTTTTGAGGGTAATATTCATTTACATTTTTATATTTTTAAGAGATTACCAAAGGAATAATATAGAAATAAATCTTTACAGGTTTAATTAGAAGATATCAAAGGGCTTAATTGTAACTAGTCATAAATCTGAAGTGTTATTTTCTAACTAATTTAGATAAGGTCACCAAGAAAATTAGTTTGGCTGTCTCCATTTGTCATGAGGACGGACCTTTATAGGTTCATATGATTCTCTCTTGATTTGTATCTGAATCTGGAGTAAAAATATTCAATGAATGAATCATCGTGTCTGGATTTTTTTCCCCGATGCTTTCTTTCTATAGCAAGTCCTGGTCCTGCAGAGCTTCGGATGCTACACGTGTACGGCAAGTACAATATGCACATTGATGTGTGTAGGAAACACTGAAAATATCCCAAGCTTTTAAGCATTTTCAAATGCTAAGGAAATCAGAGTTAAAATTCAGACAGTGACTGCTGTTTTGTTGTGGGGTGGGGGGCAGCCTTTCAGAGCCTCCACATAAAAAAAGTCCTTGGCAAGGACAATGGGTATTGGTTGGGAGAATGAGCAATAATGAAAGCATCTATTACAGCTTCAGATACCACACTTTTTAATGAGCAGGTAATAAATAGAAGAGTGGTTAATTTAGCCTCCACTAGAATAGAAAGAGATCCTGTAACAACCGTTAAATCCAGCGCTCATTGCCAGTAAACATGACATTAAAGGTGACAGGAAAGTGACCCCAATTTTCCTGCTTATCTAAACCCGTATTAATCTCCAGACGCACCATATTTTCTAGAACCTAACAGATTTTGTTTAAACAAATTATATTCAGTTGAATTAGTGGGTGTTGGTTCTAACAGAGGCAAGGACACAAGTAGCCTGGGCTGCCTGCCAAGTTCTGAGACTCGCACTGAAAGCACGTTCCTGTGTCTGCAGTAGCCCCGCGTACAAGCCATGCCCCTTCCCATCCATGCATTCGGAGCTTGGAGAGTTCAGGATTCCCTGCACAGACATCAGATCTTCCACAGGGGAGGGAAGAAGAAAGTGGCAGATGAAAAGGTGTTTGGGATAGAGGGCATGAAAATGCCAGGAAACCCAGAACAAGGGGCAGAAAACCAAACAGGGGCTGCATGACAGGTGGAATCGAATCCCCTTGCAATTCTATGTGGAAGTCCTAATCCCCAGCATCTCAGAACACGACCTTATTTGGAAATAGGGTTGTTGCAGATTTCATTAAGATGAGGTCATTAGAGTGGACCCTAAATCCAACAGGACTGGTGTCCTTATAAAAAAGGAGAAATTTGGACACAGAGACAGACATGCACAGAGGCAGAGCACCACGTGAAGAAAAAAGCAGAGAGGGAGGTGATGGTTTTACACCAAGAATCACCAAAGATCACCGACCACACGCCAGCTGGGAGCAGCTGAACGCCGTGCAGGTGCAGCCTGGGGTGCTCCATCCAGCAACTCGCTTAATGTTTACAGCGATTTAGTGAGGCATTCGCTGTAATGACCTCATCCCATAGTAGTGGAAACTGAGGCACAGAAAGAGTAAGGAAAGGCCTGGCATCCTGGAGGGAGGCAGCCTCAGAAGGATGAGAGGAAGGAGAGATTCCTTGAGCCTGGGAGGAGAGACTGGTCAGTGGCCCCTGAGCAGCGGGCATCCAGCCCCTAGGCCCTGGAGGTCTGGGGGGCCTTCATGGGCACCACCCCCAGAATATCTCTGCAGCCTGGTGCTACCTGGGAACTGGGGCCTTGACGATATCTAGGGGCAGGCGTGGGGACTGGCAAGAAGGACTGAGTTTAAATCACCTTGTTAGTATAGGGGTTGTGAAGCCAAATTAAGGTGATTTAAAGAAAATAAGGAAATTGCTATTTCTCGCACACCTGAGATTGTGGCAGGTGCTTGCTGCTGGGCACAGGGCCAGTTTTGGAGCAGGGTGGCCATGCAAGGGTGCGGCAAGCAGTGGGTTGGGTGGTGGGGGTGGGCTGTGGGAGCTGAGGGCTGGGCCTGGAGGAAGGGGTCCTCCCGAGCTCTGCAATGCAGGCTTGGCATCCTCTGGGTCTGTTCCTCCCCTTCAGTCTCCTGTAGCTCTCATCTGCTGTGATTCTAATGACTGTTGGGAGTTCAGTGGTGTTGAGGAAAGAGTGGGATTACAAATCTCAAGACTATAAAAAGCAACTCTGTGTCCAGCGGCTGAGCATGGAGGATCTGTGTAGCGCATTCCTGGCCTGGTGGAGACATCCATCTGGGAAACCACGTTCTGTGTCTGGGGATCCCTGCTCCTGCCCCACCTGGATGAAGGGCTAGGGAGGAACAGCCCACATCTACCCTCTCTCCTTCTCTAGAAGCAGGAAGAAATAAAGGGCTCTGAGCACTGAGGCTTTGTAGCACAGACCTCTGGAGCAACGGAATGGGCAACAGAGGAACCCTCTGGGCCATGCCTCTGTTGTCAAGGTGTTAAAAAGGAAACAAGATAATAAATTCGAAACCAGGGAACCCAAGGGTGAGTGAGGGTGCCTGGGTCCTCATCTTGTTAATTCTCTTCTTAGACAAGATGACGAGGCATGACTTAGCTGGGTGCTGAGAGCAGTGTGCTTTCCAGAGGCAGGGGGCCATTCCCTAGCTCCCCAAGTTTATGAGATCAGGAAGAAGCTCCCAGCTGTGCAAGAGCCCAGTCCCCCTAAGGCAGAAAGTCTGCAATGCCATGTTGGCAGCGCACACCGCTGTTAGGCACCGTACTCTCTCTCCTGAAGCCCTCACTTTCTATTGGTTTTATGGGTACATGGAGGATGCTCACTACCAATCCTCGTGCCAAGGTCTCTCGTGCCATTTTTGATTGTCAGTAGGTCATTCTTAGCAGATTCTTCAGGAAGGGCTCAGGGGGAAAATTGCTGAGTTCTTGCATGTTTATCAGTTTGTGTCCTATGTACTTGAAAATAAACCTGACTGGGTACAAAATCCTAGAATCCTGCTTCCTTTCCTGGAGCATCTTATATATGCTATTCCATTTACTTCTGGTGTAAAGCATGGCTGTGGAAAAGTCTGACGATAATCTAATGTTCTTTCCTTTCCAAGTCCTGTGATCTCTTTTACATAGATGCCCAAAGGCACTTTCAATAGACTGTCTTCTTGATCAATCTGAGTCAATATTCTCAGATAGACAGTGTGGTCTTTCATTATGTGGTTTTAATGTTTTTTTAAATATTTAAACCCTTTTCCTGTTTGCCCTGAGAAGACTCACCAGAGATGCTTTTCGGCTGCAGCATTTGCCCCAAGAAAACTTTGCCACGAAGCATCTCGTTTTTATTATTATTTTCGCATAGCTCTAGTATATTGACTTCAGAAACAAAAGACATCATTCTATTTATAGCATTCTGTTTTCAGTAGTGGTGTTTCCATTTAGAAAATATAGTAATTCTTGATTGCTGAAAATATCAAATCCTAAGAAACGCAGCATTCCTATGCATGATCTTGACATTGTTTTCCAATGGTTGTTGGCTGAAGATTCATTTGATGAATCTGATTTTCTCGGAAATAGACAATCCTGATGATTCAGATGATTCTGATATTAGTTCTGTTTAGAAATAACTCCAAGAACAGTTTCTACATTTTATTTTCACGTTGAAAATTAGTCAGATTTGCTTCAGCCTTAAACAGCATGTTCACATAAAGTTAAATGAGCATTACCAGCGAGCTGCGCTTTCTTTTTCTAAACAGGAAAAGGCCTAAAAGAAATTTTCATGAATTAAAATTATATATATTTATAAAATTGCAATTTGAGACAAGGTCCTGCTCTTTCACCCAGGCTGGAGTGCAGTGGTGTGATCTTGACTCACTGCAACCTCGAATTCCTAGGCTCAAGCGCTCTTCCTGCCTCAGCCTGCTAAGTAGCTGGGACTACAGGTGCGTGCCACCATGCCCAGCTAGTTTTTATTTGTTATTTTTTTTGTAGAAAAAGGGTCTTGCTATGTTGCTAGGCTGATCTCAAACACCTGGTCTCAAGAGATCCTCCTGCCTCAGCCTCCCAGAGTGCTGAGATTACTTACAGGTGGGAGCCACTGTGGCCGGCCGAAATTCTTTGTATTTTTTCGATTCCTTTACTTTGATTTTCTTCTTTAGGGACTCGTATTATCTGTGTATGTTGGATTTTCTTTGTCTGTCATCAATATTTGATATGCTCTTTTGAATTCTTTTAATATCCTTCATTTCTAATTTTGCTTTAAAAAATTTGTCTTTTTGCCTTTTATTTCTAAAGCATTATTTATTATTTTTATTTGCTCTTGTATTCATTATAATTTGTTTTTTTCTATAACATTTTCCCCTTTATTTATAGTTATTGAGATTTCTCACCTCATTTCTGGGTTTTACTTATTCTATTTTATGCTGTTCTCACACGTCTTCTATAATTTTTAAATGTATATTAACTTTTTTTTTTTTTTGAGATGGAGTCCTGCTCTGACCCCTAGGCTGGAGTGCACTGGCACAACCTTGGCTCACTGCAACCTCCCTGGCTTCAAGCGATTCTCCTGCCTCAACATCCCAAGTAGCTGGGATTACAGGTGTGTGCCATCACACCTGGCTAATTTTTGTAGAGACGGTGTTCCTCCATGTTGGCCAGGCTGGTCTGGAACTCCTGACCTTAAATGATCCGCCCACCTCAGTCTACCAAAGTGCTGGGATCACAGGCATGAACCACTGCACCCAGTCTCTGAATGTATATTGTTTTGCAATAGTAGGTTTCACTATAGACCTGCTTTGTGGAGATGTCGTTTTGGGATGTTAATGTTTTCTTATTCTTTTTTTCTTATGATAATTTGGGCTTTGACCTTGAGCTTTTCCATTGCTCAAATTTATATGAGTGAATAGTCCAACACTTTTAGAAGGAAGTGTGGCGCAGGATAGCTCTTCCAGTTTCA
Organism: Macaca thibetana thibetana; assembly: GCF_024542745.1. Taxonomy (NCBI): domain Eukaryota; kingdom Metazoa; phylum Chordata; class Mammalia; order Primates; family Cercopithecidae; genus Macaca; species Macaca thibetana. The sequence continues at coordinate 6,264,040 of NC_065589.1, read as the reverse complement.
CAGAGCTCCCTCCTCTGTCATCTTTATAGATGCTAAAAATGTGGTGGCTTGCTTTCTGAGACGTTCTGGCTCTGGTCCCCTTCCCTAATTTCTTCTGGGTCTTCTCTATGTTTCATCTTTACTTTTCCCATCCTGTTCAATTTTGATTTCACTCCCAAGAGTTTCTTCGTAGTATGGGCCCTGTGGAGGAAGGCACTGGGGTGAGTCACTGTCCCAGCCCCTTCACACTTTCTTATTCGGGTCCTTTGCACTCATCTGCTATGGAGATGGGCAAAACCCCTCCTAGTTTCAGCTTTGATTCTTACCTGGCCCACTGCACATTACGTGGCCCATTGCTCTCTGGTTATTTTGGGGTCTCCTATTCTCAGGTCCTTTGGTGTCCCTAAAGTTTGTACTCTGGGGCTCAATGAGGAAAATTTGTCATTTAGTTGTGGTGCAAGTGTTGCCTGGGGGGTTTTGGTCTTGTTTTCTAGTTCCTCTATTTTACGATGTGGGGATTTAGGAAGATACACTGCCATCTTTCAGGCTAAGGACCTTAATTGGGAAAAAATGAAAATATGGACAAGGTCAAAGTGTGCCAGATTTTGGTGGATATTTGACTACTTTGGTTAGATTGAGTCATTTTCACTTAGAGTCTGTATGAATTTGTTCTTGAATTGCTATAAAGAAATACTCAAGACTGGGTAATTTATAATTAAAAGAGGTTTAATTGGCTCATGGTTCCGCAGGGTATACAGGAAGCATGATGCTGGCATCTGCTCAGCTTCCGGGGAGGCCTCAGGAAACTTACAATCATGACACAAGGCAAAGAGGGAGCAAGATGTCTCACATGGTGGGAACTACAGCAAGAGAGAGAAAAGGGGGAGGTGCTACACACTTTTATTTTTATTTTTATTATTATTATTGTTTTTTGAGATGGTGTTTCTTTCGCTTTTGTTGCCTAGGCTGGAGTGCAATGGCGTGATCTCGGCTCACCGCAACCTCCACCTCCCAGGTTCAAGCGATTCTCCTTCCTCAGGCTCCCGAGTAGCTGGGATTACAGACGAGTGCCACTACTCCTGGATAATTTTTTTTTTTTTTTTTTTAGTAGAGATGAGGTTTCTCCATGTTGGTCAGGCTGGTCTCAAACTCCTGACCTCAGGTGATCCGCCCGCCTCGGCCTCCCAAAGTGCTGGATTACAGGCGTAAGCCACTGTGTCCAGATTGCTACACACTTTTAAATGACCAGATCTTGTGAGAACTCACTACCGCGAAGAAAGTATCAAGGAGGATGGTGCTAAACCGTTCATGAGAAACTGTCCCCATGATCCACTCCCCTCCCACAAGGCCCTGTCTCCAACACTGGGGATTATAATTCTACATGAGGTTTGGTGGGCACACAGATCTAAACCATATCAGAGTCACTCTTAAATGGCTGACTCCATCCACTTTGATCTTAGGCATCTTAAAGATGCTTCCTGAAAATTGACAGATCATTGAAAAAGTTCAGAAGGGATAAGAAACTAATAATTAGTTGAGAAGTCAGTCCACACATAGGTAATGGGAATCTACCATGTGCCAGGCATTGTACTAGGCACTAGGATCTTTTGTTCACAAATCCAAACCATAAATAAGAGAAGGTTCTGTTAAAAATAGCCATTTAAAAATATCAACAGAATTAACAAAACAGAATCAAGGCACAGGAGAAAATTCTCCAGCACCTGAAGAAGAAACACAGAAAGTAAAATAAATAGAAACCCAAAACATATCTCAATATATATTCTGGCAAAATTCTTATGCTATTAGGAAATGTGAGTGCTCCTTCAAGTCCTCAAGAAGGAAACAAGGCTGTCTTGAAAAGGGATTAAAATAACCATCCTTTGATCAAAGGAGAATGCCAGCCTTCTTGCTCTCACAGACCAAAATTGGGTCAATGTAAATATCAGGATGGATAATGATAGGCATAGATAATACATTGAATAAAAAAAGAATCCATGTGTCTACACTGATAACACAATTTTAAAAGATTACACACTTCCTTACAGAAGAATGATATCTATTCAATGTAGAAGGAATGATAGAAAGAGAAAAATCTCCACTTTACAACTGCTACAGCAATAACTGATGCAGATAAAAATCGTCAGTGGGTGCTAAAACGCTTGCCTGAAAGGATGCTGGGAACAGAATCTCCAGAGCCTCAAAATATCACCCCTTGGATTCACTGTTCATTAATTATAAAGGCAAAGATGATGCTTTACAGTGGAGAAATAGAGGGAACAGTGCCTAAGCCACAAGATTAAACTTAACATCATCACCGATGGGACAAAGTGGCATTAGGTGCCCCCAGTGGGAAACACTGACAGGGACACACCATCGTTTTCCTCTCAAATGTTTACCCTGAATCAAATAATGAGGAAACCATGACGCACATTCAATTGAGGGACAGTCTGTGAACAGCTCAGACTCTTCAAAAATGCCAGTGTTGTGAAAGATGGAGGAAGGCTGGGAAACTGTTCCAGAAGGAAGGAATTATGGGAGATCGGAAGAGACACAACAATCACTCGCACCATCCTTGGCTGGATTTTGGATGCAGAAAGACAAGTATGTATACAGGACATTATCAGGACAATTGGGAAAGCTGAAAGTTCACTGTATATTAGGTAACAGTATTGCATTATTGTTTGATTTTCTGAGTGATTTTCCTTCTGTGGTTATGTAGGAGAATGTTGTCATCCATTGGGGTAATTTCTTCATAAAAGTAAAACTAATAACTGCATTAGGGTGGTACAGTTATGAGGAATTTTAAGATTTAAGTGTGTTTTCAGGTCATCATCGTGTTTTTTAAAAATTCAGAGAAAACCATTAGGTGAGGCTGTGATAACAAATGTCCCCACCTCATTCCTCCCCAATATTTGTGTCTCTATTGGAAGGTATCTTTTGGAAATAATTCCTCCAGTAAAGAGTGTGTTGTGGAAGCCTTAGGTGCTGCCCCAGGTGCATTTTTTACATGTGAAATCATAAACAATTCCCCATCTCCTTAAATCAGATTATGCCAGAAAGAATGCATCGAGGAACCTTGCTAGTAGGTTAAAAACCTGCTTCTATTACATTAGGGGAGAGAGCTGCAACCATTTTATTAAGAGAATCTGTTA